>NC_137426.1:13494000-14176000 GCF_964374335.1 Astatotilapia calliptera | reverse complement strand
AAGCTGGAGAAGTACCAAGGCCTGAGAGAAGAACTCGAGAAGATGTAATAGTGGTCCCAGTGGTAACTGGAGCACTTGGTGCAGTGACCCCCAAGCTAGGCAAGTGGCTGCAGCAGATGTTCCCAGGAGCAACATCCAAGATCTCTGTCCAGAAGAGTGCAGTACTAGGAATTGCGAAGACCTCAAGCTCCCAGGTCTCTGGTAGGGGACCTGAGATTGAAGGTCAAATACAGAAGCAGTGTGACAAACTAAGTCCAACCCACGATATAATAGCTGTGAGAATAAAACTTTAGCTGTCAGACAGATTTTACTCTCGAATACTTTGCTACACAGAGGAGTCCATTGTTGACTCAATGCCTGAAAATTGCCCAGCTTCTTGCTAAGAACTTTACCATTTAACATGCTATCCGGGGCCTGAAGAGCCTGCCATGATGCAGCTCTTGGATTTTTGCATTCTCTCTGAGCACTGCATGCTCTGACCTTGAGTGATTTTGCAGTGACGTTCACGCATTTTTATTTTGCCCCGATGAGTAAAATCTTATAATTTAAAGACAGTATACAATGAGTTTAAACTGTCAGTCATTTCTGTAATCTCAGGGGCAGAGAAAGAAAACATTTTCATTATAATCTGAATTTTAAAAAAGACTACTTTCACTACCACAGACTGCTTTTTTTAATACCTAAGATTTTGACTCTTTTGCGTTACTTTTTGTAAATGTTCTGCAGTTCTCTGGAAATATTAATATTAATACAGAAACTGAAGATCAAGTGTGGCATGGAAATTCAGTTTTTGTTCATTTGTTTTATGGACATCTGGTGGTTTTCATATGATTAACAATTTCCCCATTTCTTCACTGAAAAAATTTCAACTCCACCCATGAACTGTCCCTTAGAGGGTGGCACATGGATATGAAAATATCACTGTGGTTAACATGTAGGGTGAAGAATACACCTTTTTCTTGACTCAGAAGTGGACAAACACAAAACACAGGAGACCACCCAGATATGGATGACTTTAAATGGCTAGAACAGAAATCTTCCTGAATTAAAATATGTGCAGTAAGAGAAATGTGAAACACAGCAAATAAAACCAGAACCAAACATGCTTCTGCTTGCTATGGCGACAATATCTATCTGTCTATGGTAGAGAAGACTGGGAAAGTACAGCTGTAGAGCTGAGGGAAACTGCCAAGAAAGTATTTCCTATATCTTCTGGGCAGAGGAAAGAGGACAAGGAGAAGTTGGAGGTTGGCAGAGAAAACGAGGTATAGGTAGGAGGCTAAGTGTACAGCAAAGAGAGGTAGCAAAAGAAAAGGAAAATACTTATTGAGTTGTGTGTGAAGTTTGACACTAAAGAAGGAGACACATGCCCAGTTAAGTAGACAGTGAGATCAAGTAAAGGAAGTGTGGTGAGAATTGAGGGAGTATTTTGAGGAGCTAATGAATGAAGGAAATGAGAGAGACAGGTTAGTAATGGTAAAATGGTAAATAGCCTGCATTTGTATAGCACTTCACTTAGTCCCTAAGGACGCCAAAGCGCTTTACACTACATTCATTCACCCATTCACACACTGGTGATGGCAAGCTACATTGTAACCACAGCCGCCCTGGGGCGCACTGACAGAGGCGAGGCTGCCGGACACTGGCGCCATCGGGCCCTCTGACCACCACCAGTAGGCAACGGGTGAAGTGTCTTGCCCAAGGACACAACGACCGAGACTGTCGGAGCCGGGGCTCGAACCTTCCGATTACAAGACAAACTGCCAACACTTGAGCAACGATCGTGCAGGAAGTGGAGAGGATTGGGAAGTAGGAAGGACAGCTGTTTGAAAGGATGGACAATGGAAAGGGGATTGGATCCAATGACATAGCTGTGGACGTGTCGAGGAGAGAGGGCAGTGGACTTTCTTGGACAGTCTTCAAGCATGAGAGGATGCCGAGGAATGGCGAAGTGTACTGGGACTAATTTTCAAAGGTGATGTGCAGAGCTGTAGTAACTACAGAGGGATAAAGTTGATGAGCCATACCATGAACCTGTGGGAAAGAGTTGTTAAGGCTAGGTTATAGAAAATAGGTAATGATCAATAAGCAGCAGTACTGCTTCATGCTAAGAAAGTGCGATCTTTGCTTCAAGAAGCAAAGATGAAACGTGTAGTGAAGGTCAGAAGGAGTTTCACTGTCTTTGCTGAGAAAACATATGATAGGGTGTTAAGAGAGAAACTGTGGTACTGCATAAGGAAGTCAGGAGTGACAGAGAAGTATGTGGGGGTGGTGCAGGAAAAGCATTTTTTTCTCTCTCTATATATATAAATTTAGCCACGGTCAAATCAATTGCTTTACTACACCAGTATGCTGTAAATGTTGATTTCATGATGCAGTGGCTATAGATTAATGGCACTTAATGTAATTGGTCAGGAAATCTCCCAGGAAAATAAAAGCTTGGTGTGCAGCCAAAACAGGGAAACTTACCTTGTCACTGCTAGTAACTTCTCATATGTAGGTAACATTCTGTATGCTAGAACAAGTAGATTAACTGTGGTAAACGTTTAGAGATAATAAAACAAAAAACAGAAAGTGAAAGTAGAGTCAAACTCCAACTGATTTTTAGATGTTTTTAGTGAATCTATCAGCTTTCACCTGCATCAAGATCTGCCTCACATGGGTTTTGTGTTTGTGCATTTCAGAAAAATAACATGTTTGATTTATATGAAAAATAAAAATCAGCATTGTGCTACATTATTGCCACACTGTTGGTTATGAGTGGTAACTTCCTTTCTGCTGTCAGCTGCTTAGATGTATTGAGTTGGGCTCTGCCCACTGGCTGGTAGAGATATGACTGCAAAACAAATTCCATTTTAGTGAAAAGAATATTAACTTCCATACATGGAAAGCGTAAAATGGGAAGATATCAGACTGTGAAGTGAAATGCTCCATGGAAATAAGACGCTAGGGGGTAGATGGCCTGCAGACACACAGATTTTTGCCATCTAGATTGTAAAACTGTATCAGCTGAGCGACAACGCTCAAAGATTTCTGTAAATGTTAAACTGTTTTTTTTATTCATGTTGTAGGATGGAGGATTTCATGAGCTTATTAATAGTGACTTTTTTTTACTGGATGTCATTAATCATTTAACCCAAACTTAAAAAGAAAACAAGGAAACTGTAAATCAAATATTAAGAAAGTTTTATATACACCAGTAGATATTTTTACATTAAACAGAAATATAAAGTAGTAGCTGTCAGTCTATGATCATTAATAAAACATTTATCTCTGTTTATTAGAGAGATTTAAAATCTCTAGTTTAGGCAGTCAGGAGAGCCTGGATCATTGGACTTGAAAGGAAAATGTGTTGGAATGGCTGATGAGGTTCCCTTTCCACAAAGGCCTCTTTCTCCTATGATCATAAAGTTTTCCACACATTGGTGTGATGAGCTGTACAAAAGCAGCATAACATTAAATGGAAAATTACCACAACAATCATGTATTAAAGTCAGAAGCAGAAACTGCTTCTCCACAGGAGATTTTTGGGGAGGGGGAGGGGGGGGTCAAAGGTCAGTGCTCTGTAAATGAATAGACTGCTTCAGTTCGGAGGAAGAACAGGACTCCATTGTGTCCTGGAAGTGGATCCTCATGAAAACATTTGACCTGTCAAGGATTTAAGATCATTAGCCGGTGACCCTCCTCCCATCCCCTCAACACCTTACTCACCCTTTCACCCCCAAATCTCTTGGTTCTCCATCCCTGGACCCCCTAAGGCTGACCTAAGTCCAAAAAGTGAAGTATCTTAAGATAAACACTGTGTTCACACTAGATTAAATATTTATCCAGCTTGATTATTGAAATTCTAAAAATTATATTTTCTTCCATGTTGTTGTTAATGATGCAGTCCAAACATCAGCACACAGAAACATAGCTTTAAATGAGTGTAAATGAGTCCCTCCACCTCTGCCTGCAGTATGATAGAGGGCAAGCTCTTGTGCTTGTGCATGGTATTCCTCTGGCTTGAGATTTGTGTGTGCGTGAGCCACTGGTTGCTACAGTACAGCAAGAGAAGGTCCTCATTAGCAAGCAAATTAAGTAAGTCAGTTAACTGTAAAAAGAAATGTTTTTCTCTAGCTCTCAGTCATAAATAAAATGACATATTTCTCATCCAAAAACTCTGCATTTAGAAAACTTGCTCCAGAGTTTATAAATCTTGAAACGCCAGCTCAGTGTTTCATCTTTTGGGGGCGAAACTAAGTGTCTGTAAAATGATAAACATATTTATATCTGCAGTTTTTTGATAGACTAAAGGCATAGTTTTGATTTTTCTTTCTTACTCTTAAGTTTTCAGCTTTTTTTCTACAAAGTTGTAGCTTACATGACTCAGTGTATTCAGGGTAATCCAAATTCTGGTTTTCCTCCTGCACTTACAAGTTTTGATCTAAAAAAAATTGCTGTAATTGCTTTTTAAACGCTGAGATCTGAGCAGAAAGACAGGAGATGTAAAAACATTACATGCAGTGCTTCTCAGATAGTCTAATTGTTCTGGTGTCTCAGGATATTTTAAAGCTGATGCAGTGGAGTGCTTCAAATGCTATTCATGTAATCCTCAAAATCTCACAAATGTATGTAACTTTTATGCAGTGATAGTATTCAGAGGTACAATCATGATTTAGAACTGATGTGTCCATTTTTGTTGTTTTTTTAATTTAATTCCTCCAAGTATGCCTCTGAGCCTTTATCAAGCCATAAACTGTTTTCACTTTTCTTTTTTTGTCCCTGAAAAGCAAGCCTATGCCTTTCCTCCCATTCACCAAAAAACTGATCTTATCTTTTCTCATTCTCTTCCTGTCTCCAGCCATTCATTCATTACCTCTTCTGCTCTCCCGAACTTACTTTCTTTCTTTCTTTCTTTCTTTCTTTCTTTCTTTCTTTCTTTCTTTCTTTCTTTCTTTCTTTCTTTCTTTCTTTCTTTCTTTCTTTCTTTCTTTCTTTCTTTGTGTCTTATATCCACACTCAGTGTTTTGTAAGTAAAAGTTATGGCTGCATCTGTCGCATTCATTCGTCTTGCTGTCAAGCAAAAAGGATCCCACTGTGTGCATGTGCGATGATTGACTCAACACATACACACACCTGTTGTCACACTGTGTGCAAACACGCCATCACACACGATCCCTCACCTGTCCTCTGCTTCTCCTTCACAAATCACATTCTGCCAAACCAACATCCATCCAATTATCCATTGATTCTGTCCTGACATGTCAGTATTTGTTTGCATCTATCAGTTTTACATATATCTTAATATCTGCAGACAGTTTCAGCATGAAACATTGATTCAATGTCTGCAGCTGTGTGTGTGTGTGTGTGTGTGTGTGTGTGTGTGTGTGTGTGTGTGTGTGTGTGTGTGCGCCGCAGCTGTGCGGTCATCTGTCACCTTTCAGACTGCTGAAGATGGACTGCTGCTGTCTGAAGGTGAACTGGAGCCATTTTGGTATCTGACATACAGTAAGAGAAGCATGCTAACTGGAGGATGCTAACAACAAAATGCTATCATAGTCCAGCTAATGCCAAATTTTTATATACGAAACTACAGATTAAGAGCAGTGTCACCATTTTTCACAAGTTTTTGCCAAAGCGGAAGCTGAATTTATCTGAGGGATAAAAAACCCCATCATAGCTAGGTGTTTTGATAAAAACACCTAGTTGGCTTGATAAAACCTAAAAGACCAGTGAAAGATAATGGGTATCATAACAGTGGTTATGAGTTGTCTTTGATAACACTGCTTCAGGTATTGCATGAGTACATATTAAGAAGGGGCATTTCAATGCATCATTTCACTCTTCTGCACAAAGTAGACTGAGTTCCAGCTGACTATGTGCAAATTCCTGTGCTGATTTTACATTGACTGCACAACTTAGACTCCCTTTAATGTTTTTCCTGAGGTAAGACCACAGAATTTGGTCTATATACTGTAGTTACATATTGTAATTAAAAGAATTAGTAAAAAAAAAAAATAGGTAGAAACTATTAATATATTTTGCTCCAGCCAAGGATATGTCTTCTGTATAATTTACCATGGTGATCTAATCACGGCATACCTTACTAACCGTAATGAATTGGTGAGGTCAATTTCCAAATGGAGTTAAAATTTTCTCTGTGTGCAAGAGAATCAAACAGGACATTGTGTGAAGTTGCCTAACAACAGACAAACCATTCCAGATAGGTACTCTGGAAAAAAAATATCACATAGGTTTATAAGTATAGACTTTAACGGGCAGAGGGACACTCGCCTCCAATAAAACATTTTTAAAAAAAGTTAAATTATAACTATAGATCCTACTATTTGCAAACAGTAAGAAAATGAAATTGATTATGGTATTACTGCTATCCTCATCAGGACACTTCCCTGGATCATCACTAAGGTTTACAGCTTAATTTCACAGATTCACACCATCTGTAGATGGAGTGGGGTTAAATGTCTCTCTAGGAATGTGACTGAGGTGAAAAAGAGGAGGAGGAGGAGGTAGTTGTGTTAGTCTGGTCAAGTGTCAGGTTGTTTGATATTCAACAAATGCCTTTCATCTTCTAGTGGAGACGAGCAAAGAAAAGCTGGCTGATTTGGAGGAGGGTTAAATACACACAGACTGTTTTCACACATGCACTTTGGACAGTTTAGTGAGAATCAGGTCAGGATTTTTAAGAGCTGTCATTTTTCACATGTAGCACACAGCAGGAAATGGTCCCTTTCAGGAACATTTGCACAAAAAGTTGGGATCGGAACAAAATAAAGGCTGGAAAAGTAAACGGTATTTTAATTGGCAATGGATCAGTAACATGACTGGATGCAAAAAGAGCATCTTAGAGAGGCAGAATTTGTTAGAAATAGTCCTTTTACGCATATACAAGTATAATATAGAATAATAGAATATTTAGGGCTAAAGACCTCATAGCACCCCCAATAGAGTACTTCACTCTAAAACTGCTGGTTTGCTTGTGATTCCTATGATATTTAGAAGTAGATTAGGAGACAGAGTCTTCAGCTTTCAGACCTCTCTTTTGTGAAACCAGCTCCAGTTTGGATTCAGGAAACAGACACCCTCTCTACTTTCAAGGCTTAAAACTTTCCTTTTTAACAACGCTTGTAGCTAGGGCCCTTAGTTAAGATAAGATAAGATAAGATAAGATAAGATAGAACTTTATTAATCCCTCGGGTGGGTTCCTCTGGGAAATTCGACTTCCAAAAAAAGCACAGCAACGACCGAAGTTACAGTTACAGAATTGTTATATACACACACACACACACACACACACACACACACACACACACACACACACACACACACACACACACACACACACACACACATATATAAATACAGAGACAAATATAAATAAAATATACAAAGGGGATAAATAGAATAAATAGGAATAAAAAAAAAAAATACAAGTGAATTGCACATTTCAAGTATTGAGTCTATTGCACTGTTGACTATTTACAAAAAGTATTGCACAAGGTATTGTACAGTGAGGTGAAGAGGCACTACAGCTTAGTTGTTCCCCCCTCCTTTGTCCTCCTGTTTCCCCTCCCTCTCCCCTCCAGAGAGGAGTTAAACAGTCTGATGGCGTGTGGGACAAAGGAGTTTTTAAGTCTGTTAGTTCTTGTCTTGGGGAGAAGCAACCTGTCACTGAACAGACTCTTCTGATTGTTTATGGCCGTGTGCAGAGGATGCCCAGCATTGTTCATAATGTCCAGCAGTTTCTTTAATGTCCTTTTCTCTGCCACTGTCACCAGAGTGTCCAGCTTCATGCCGACCACAGAGCTAGCCTTCCTGATCAGTTTCTCCAGCCTGGAGCCTAGTTACGCTAGGCTAGGCTAGGTTAGGTCTAGGTTTTATCTTATCTTATCTTATCTTAGGCTGCTGGAGGCCATAATGCACCTTTTTCACTCACTATGTGCTTACTCAACACTCTGCATTTAATCATTAGTTATTATTAATCTGTTGCTCTTTTCTACAGTGCATCTTTTGTCCTTGCAGATGGCTGTCCCTCCCTGAGCCTGATTCTGCTGAAGGTTTATTCCTAAAAGGGGGTTTTTCCTTCCCACTGTTGCCAAGTGTTTGCTCAAAGAGGGCTGTTTGATTGTTTTGATTGTTAGGATTTTCCCTGCATGATTGCAGGATCTTTACCTTACAGTAGTAAGCTATATAAATAAAAACTGAATTAAAATTGAATTGAATTGATTCTGTCATGGAAATCATAGCGTGGGCTCACAAACACCTCTAGAAAAAAACTAACATCCGGGATGTCCAGGAATTTGGTGGGATGTTTATTTAAAGACCATGCTTTAAAGAATTCTCCAGCACTGAGCGTCATCGGAAGGCTTCTCTGTGATCTTTTAAGACACCAGATAATAAATAAATGCATGGACTAGTTTTTCAGCATTATTGAGACAGAATATTTCTAGTTTTGGCAATACACTGTCTAAGAAGGAAGTCTTTAATGTTGTTCAATGTACGACATGTTACTGTAAACTGAATTTACAGGGTTGTGGTGTGACTAGCTGCTGTCTGCAGTAAATGAGCTTGTATTGCAGTAAAAGGTCTGGATAATCCCTTTCTTCTCTGCAGTATCTGGTGATGCCCCACAATGATCTCATTGACATGAATGAAGAAACCGCTGTTGCTACTTTAAGTGTGAAAGAACCGTTTGCAATCACACATCTTCCACCTCCCCATCCGTTAGTGTTTACTCACCCAGCCCACTGCAAACTTCCTCACACACATGCACACACTGCAAGCCCACTTTCAGTTCTGTATTTGATTTCCCATCAGCGCATCAGGTTTTACAATAAAAGTTGTGAAGGTGGTATTTTTATGTGTGTTTTGTGGTCTGGGGGTCTCTATGATGTGTTCCTGTTTTCTCTAAATATTACTATGTTTTCCTCTCAGTCCAAAATTAGACAACCGACACTTCACAGCAAAGGGCTGATGGTTAATTTAAAAATGTCTTCAAATTGCAAACCTCCCAAAAGCTGCAAAGACGATCAGAGACAAAACAACACTAAAGTCTGAGGGTTTGTGGTCTTTCCACACTGTATCACAGATGGTTGGATAGTGTCGCAAGCCCCTTCCTCCACACCTTTCCATTGCTCCATTGTTGTGGTGTTTGCTGTGAGTTTCCGAAACCAACAGTCCAACATTCATGTCACACTGTGATTGAGCAAGTATGTGGAGGCGAGAGAGGAGTCAGGCTTTGGAGTCTTGATTGTAGATCATGGCTACTTTTTACTAAAGTACTTGTTACGCTTTTCATGTGTAACAAGTACTTTTTACTATTTCAAGAAATATTAACAGAAATTGTAATTATTGCACTTCCATATTGCATTTTGAATTACTTGTGTTACGCCTGTTTTGGAAATTATTTGAACAATAATGAACTTTTTACATGAGATACATGCTTTTAAAGAACAAAGGCAATTTGCAGAGCTGTAGAAACTACAGAGGGATAAAGTTAATGAGACATACTATGAAGCTTTGGAAAAACTTGCTGAAGCTGAGTCAAGAAGAGGTGCAAAATGGTATCATGCTGGAAAAGCAATTGGTGGAAAAGTATAGCAAAGGTCAGAAGGAGTTTGACTGTGTTTTTGTGGATCTGCAGAAAGACATGGAAGGAGAAGAACGGTGGTGGTGCAGGACATGAATGAGGACACCATGACAGAGGTGAGTTAGGAGTAACAGATGGGTTCAAGGTAGGCGTGGGACAACATCAGGGATCTGCTCTGAGCCCTTTCTTGCTTGCAGTGGTAATGACTGGGTTGACAGATGAGGTCAAGCAGGAGTCTTCGTGGATTATTATGTTTGCAGATGATGTCGTAATCTGCAGTGAGAGTAGAGCTGAGGTAGAAGGTAGAAGAAAGCCTAGAAATGTGGAGGTATGCTTTGGAGAGAAAAGGCAAAAAAGGCCAGTAGAAGCACGACATAATAGATGTGTGTGAATGAGAGGGAGGCAAGGGGAAATGTGTAGATTCAAAAAGTAGAGAGTACATGAATTCAAATTCAAATTCAAATTCCAATTTTATTTGTCACATACACAGTCATACACAGTACGATATGCAGTGAAATGCTTAGACAACTGCTCGTGACCTAAAGAAAAAAGAAAAGGCTATAAGATAGGAAATAAATATGAAAATTAAAAAGGGTAAATTTAACTAGGAAGGAATAAAACAAAATAAAATATAAAAATTAAGGTTAAAAATGAAATAACTGTACAACACAAATTAGAATGAAGGGCAAATTTAACTGGGAAAGAATAAGATAAATATATAAATTAAAGTTGAAAATAAAATAACTGTACAACAAAATACACAATATACAGTATAGAACTATATAAGAATGTATGAAGAAATATAAATATATATATACACAATAACAGCAGCTGTACAAGTATTAACTGGAAATGAAGAAATATAATATCCAGTGTTGTGCAATCCACATCCACATGAGTTTAAATACCTGAGATCAACCATCCAAAGCAATGGACACATGGCACAAGAGAATTGAAGAAGAAAGTCCAGGTGGGGTGGAGTGGGTGGAGATGAAATAAGGTAGTGAGACCTTCTGTGATGTAAGGTATGGTGACAGTCGCACTGACAAGGAGACAGAAGGCCAAGCTGGAGGTGGCAGAGCTGCAAAAAGGGTTTTTACAGGGAGTGACCACAATGGACAAGATTAGAAATGAGTGAATCAGAGTGAGAGCTCAGGTTGAAATGGCTTGAAGAAGTTCAACTTCAAGTTAGAGGTGCAGGGTTTAGACATGTGCAGAAGAAGAAAAGTGGAGATGTTGTGCAAAGGATATTGAATATTGAGCTGCTGAGCAGGGGGGAAAGTGATTGGCCACAGAGAAGATTTATGGATGTTGTGAAGGAGGATATGCAGATGGTTGGTGTGACAGAAGAGGATGTTAGGGATAGGGTGAGAGGGAGGTAGATGATTCGCTGAGGCAGCCCCTAATGGATGCATCTAAAAGAAGAAGACCTGTTTGTCAGGCTTTTAAATTGAAATTGAAATTGAAATTTTATTTGTCACATACACAGTCATACACAGTACGATATGCAGTGAAATGCTTAGACAACTGCTCGTGACCTAAAGAAAAAAAAGGAAAAGGCTATGAATAAGATAGGAAATAAATATGAAAAATTAAAAAGGGTAAATTTAACTAGGAAGGAATAAAATATTTAAAAAAAATTAAGGTTAAAAATGAAATAACTGTACAACACAAATTAGAATGAAGGGTAAATTTAACTGGGAAGAATAAGATAAAGATAAATATATAAATTAAAGTTGAAAATAAAATAACTGTACAACAAAATACACAATATACAGTATAGAACTATATAAGAATGTATGAAGAAATATAAATAAATAAATATATATATACACACAATAACAGCAGCTGTACAAGTATTAACTGGAAATGAAGAATGTAGTGACCAGTGTTGTGCAATCCACATTATGTCTTGTGCAGTGCAAATATGCTTAAAGTGATTTAAGTGATGAAGTGAAAACAATGTCCAGAATGTCCAGTGTGTGTGTAAGAACTGTATGTGTGGGTCAGTACTGTGTGGTGGTGTGATTGAGAGACCGTATCGCCTGCGGGAAGAAGCTCCTCCTCAGTCTCTCTGTGTTGGTTTATTCTTGGTTGGTTTATTCTTACTCTACTTAAATGAATCTCTTGGGAGATTATGATTCTTTGTGAAAAATGGCTCCATATGTTACACAAAAAAAAAGGCTTTTTTTTGCTACCAGGCAGAAGTCTGGCAAACAGGCTATTTCCGCGATGCAGTATCAACACTGGTCCAAGGAAAAGAAAACAATTTGTTACCGAATGTATCCACAATTCTCTCAGAATTCCATTCCTTTTCATGTATGCCAGCGCTTCCCTTAAGTAGACTTGTTCTACAAGTTTAGGTCTATTAGAGAGTGATATGTTTAGAAAATAAGTAATGCTAATGAAGACAGTCTGTAACAGGTTAGACAGGATTCAGAGTTTTCAAAAACTAGTCCATTAGTGTGACTCATGCAGCCCCCTGATGCCTCCCAATGACCTCTTCCCCCAAGCCTGTATTTCTGCTCTAAGCAGGGTTCCTTGGTGGCTAGATGTTATTTTCATGGGCTTTTTTGAATCACCCAGGACCCATTTACTTTAGGAGAACAGACCAGGGTAAGCTGCCTATATCAAACAATCTTGTCTCTCGGACCCCTTGGGAACACATCTGTATCATCCCAGAAGAGCTTGGGAGAGGGAAGTTTTGCCTCTCTTCTTTGCTGCCTCAGTGACCTGTATCAGTAAGCTGTAGTGGATCGATGGGTTGATGGATGGATGGACATCTTCCTGGTTATTTACGCCATATTTAATGGTTCATCTCAATGTGCACTTCTTTTTTTATATTGGAGATTATGTATCGGAATTTCAGGAGCAGGGCCACGCCTCCAAACACGCTCCTTCCGGCTGTCATCAATATAAGTTCCCTCAGTTCTGCAAGCTGATCATTCTTGTTTACGTGCCCCACCCTCCCTCCCTCCTTGTTCTCAATTCTTTAACTTCTTCACTTCTATTTAGTACATGGGGATCTGCCAGGCCCGGGAGCCATCGCCAGTCCCCTTCGAGGCCTTCCCCAAACCGCAGCTCAATTCATGTCAAAGCATTCACTTTTACCTACTAAAACGCTGTCAAACCTAAAATGAGGATGTGGGCCCAGCTAGTGAAATGAAGTTACAATGCATGTTTGCACATGTGTTGCACAAAATGTAGTCAAATGTTCAGGGATAACATTATAAATGAAATTAATTACGTAGCATGGCAAGGAAATATTGTTGAAATTAGAACAGCTGCAATTTCGAAATATAATTGTTCTCACATCAGCTGATTCATATGCTGCTGAAAGCATGCAGACATGTAGAGAATGACAAAAATGAGGGCAAAAGCCTTTTGACAGGCTTACATAAAAGCTTCAAGCTTTGTTGCAGCCTCAGTAAAAGAAAGGTCATTATAGACAGGAAGGAAGGGAGGCAGTAGGAGGCCACTGCAATCATCTTGTTATCTCTGATTATTACCTGAGTCTGTATCGTTTTTGGAGGTTAGAATGACTGTAAGAGGTTTGTTCTTTCTTTCAGTTCAAACCTTTATTTCGCTTTAAGTATATTTTTCTGAATGGATATTTTAAAGTAAATCATTTTTGTGTGACTGTAGGTGCTGATCATTTTAGTTGTCAGTGTTTTCCCACCAATGACATCTCTGTTTAAAAATATCCACAGCTCAGAACAAGGGGAGAGGGTAGGAGAGAAAAACCCATCAAATTACCTCCACGTTTCTTCTGATTTAATGTCTTACTTTGCAAAACAAGCAACACTTGCCATGCACTGAGACTACATTTGGAAGTTCTCGATCTAGTCAAACTAATAGATAATATGTTTTAACATCAGGCACTAGTCAGACCAATCAGAAGCAGGCATGCACCAACAGGTCCTGTCACTCAGTAGGAGCAGCTGTGTCTGACAACCATGAAATTAACTCCATAAAGAACGAAAAGCTTAACGATTTTGGAGTATTACTGGTTGACTTATCCTAAGATTTTTGTAGATATTTCTTTTTTCCTGTTTTCTCTTCTAGCTTAATCATTAACCTTTGATCAATAAGGAAATCAGGAAGGAGAAATCTTACCTCTTATATAAATGTTTGTCCAGTGCAGCATAGTAGAAGTGAAAAACTAAGAACAACAAAGATAATGTAGTATAAAATTGTTAGTCTTGGGAAAAATGGCAAAGAGGATATTTTATGTGTTTATTATGTTAGGTAAAAGTAGTAAAATCCCAAAGTGCTTTGACATTTGTAGCAACAATCTGTTGCATTTCATCCCTTTTTCCATTTTATTGTTTTATTTGAGCTTTGACTTCTGCTGTCCCCTAAGGGCCACTGTAGGTGACTGATGTGGCATCTCCAGGGAGTCTACGGGGGTTTTCAGTTAAATAAAACAAGGAAAAACATTTGTGTGCTTGTGTTGCCTGAGGGTACAGACAGAAGATGAGCAGGAAGTATGTAGAAGACAGTCATGGTAGGCGCAGTGTCTTCTTTGTATGGTAACAAGAGAACTACATTTTGTAACTAATGAAAAACCTGGTTGTTTCCTCTGGTGCTGCATTACCAGTCAAATATTTTCTTGAATTTGAAGCAAAACTTGGTAGAAACCTTAAAAAAATACATTTTAAAGAATAGCATTACAGTTGATGCATTGTATAAACAGTCTTAATAAAGAAAATACTTTTTTTCTTGCTGGATCTCACCAGTTACACACTAGTTTGTTGCCAATGTCCATTTTAAGTGTGGTCATTAACTGCTACATGTTTCTTATCTTGGGGCTCTTTAAAATAAAGTCTGTCACTGTCAACTTAACCTTTATAAACTGTTAAACCTTTTTGACAGGAGACTCTTGATCACTTAAATGAGACTTATACTTTTTTTAAATAAATCTCTTCTGGACAAAAGTGTAATATTGTGTTATAGGTAAAAAAAAAAAAAAAAACAATGATCCAAACAAAGACTGTAAGTTTAATGAAATTTCACATGTTTATTTTAAAATGAACAAAAAAGCAGATGAAACATTTCATTAGAGTTTATGGGCTGCACAGGTTTGGAAAACAAGGGTAAATAGTAGGAGGGAGCACGAGAGACCGAGTAAGGTTGGGAGGATTGGGGGAAGGTGTGGAGACTGAGGGTGTTGCGTAAAGAATAAGAGCTGGGTGAAGAGTAGGAAAGAGCACGAGAGGGTGGGTAAGGTAGGGAGGAGGTAGAGGGGTTGAGTTGGGGTGTAGGGACAGGGGGTAAAGGACAAGAGTCGGAGGGAGTGAGAGGGATGGGAACCAGGCAGAGGTTTGGGTTTAGATCTTCAGTTGCTGTTTTATCTTCCATCTTCTCGTCACTTTTTCCCTCAAGGTTTTCTTCGATGTCCTCTTTTGTCTCCTGCTTTTCCTCCTCTTCTTCCTGCTTTTTCTTGTCCTTTCTTGGTTTGTCCGTTCCCTCCTCTTCTCCCTCGTGGTTTTCCAGTTTTTCCTCTTGGGAATTTGTTTCCAGGGTTTCTTCCTGGTGGTCAGCATCAGGTGCAAGCTCCTATGTAGAGAGAGTAAAATGTATTTTACTGAACTGTGACTCAGTCTGACAGAAGTTGTTAGGACCAAACATGACATTATGGTAAAGTGAAATGATAGCAGAGACAGCTTACCTGAAGGACGTTCTTCCATTCGTCCAGATTTTCCTGTAAGTTCTCCATCAGATGCTTGTTCTTAATTTGGAGCTCCTCCACTTTTTTCTTCTCCTCTTTCAGGCTCTTCTCGGTTGATTGCCACTTGCTGCTCCAGTGTTGTTCCCTGGTGTTTATCTCCATGTCTTTTATGGTCGATTCATGGAGGAGTTCTACCCAGGCTTTGGTTTGAGCTCTTCTTTTCTTCACACATCTTTGAAGCGCCTCATCCTTGAGTTTGAGCTCTTCTTGGAGGCTACTCACTTCCATTTTGTGAGCATCTTCAAGGACGGCAATCTTCTCCTTCAAAGATGCATTTTCCTCCTTTGCAGTCTTCAATTCCTGAGTGGCAAAAATGGAGTGCATCTTTTAATTCTTGCACCGTTTCACTTCCAGCAATCTTGTTAGCTTCCTGCTGCTGTTTCATATCAGCAGCGCTAGTCTGCACTGGCCAAGATGCCTGAATGATAAAAACATGCACGTAGTCCATAGTTAGAAAAATCAATCACACAGTGTGATGTGTGGCATTAGAAGTTTAAGGTGACACAAGAAGAAGCAAAAACTGAGTCCTACAGATGTTCTAAAAACACAAATGTTCACAGAGTTTTGTTAAAAGTGCTTACAAATGTTTAAGTATTAAAAATTAAAGTTAAACTCCAAAGTGTACTCTGCTTCCTTAAGATTATGAAAGCTTTAGACACATTTTGAGCAAAAAATTCAAAAAAAGCTTTTGCTTGCTCACACGAGAAAAGCTTACCAGATTTTCTCAGATGTTGGGTCACAAATGTTGGGTCCATTTGGGCTCAGGAAACACTGAAGAGTCGCTGTTACACTTGTTTAGCTGTCGATATTTTTCCAAAGCGTTCGTCGAGTCACAGCAAATAGCGACAGATGCTTGTAGGTTCAGGATGGTGTTTAGAAATGAAATATCCAGGTAAACACTGCAAACACTGTGTTTGGAGAATCCTGTTCAAAAATCATCAGGCGATAGTGACAGCACTACCCAGGTGTTACCATGGAGACCATGTTGTTTTGGTTTCTGTGTTCTTGTTGTTACTGACTGAACTTGAAGCTATTTAGCTATTTACTGTGATTAAAAATTAAAACTAGTTTCAATCAGAAAGGGTCCTTTGGGTGTAGCAACCTTTTCACTTAATCCTCAGGGGACCCGTGAGGCTTTCTGTCCTATACCTTTCATTACTTTCACCTCCAGCCTCACCTGAACTGTTTTGAGCCGTAAAATGTGCTGTGCAAAGATCTCCAATCCATGTTTTAATGGTGAACGGTCATTAAAGAACAGGGTGTAGGGGCTAATTGGTTTAGAGAGAGCAAAACAAGAGCAGGCACATTCAAATCGAGACTGTGGTAAATTTTCAGTGTTTAAAAGCGGAGCGTCAAGTAAAATAGAGCTGTGTGAATATCTCATACTGGATAACCAAGAGAAATAGAGACAAACTTTTTACAAACAAATCTGGTTTTCAGATTCTGGGTTTCTCCGTTTGCTACCAGAATTTATATGAATGATGAAATTTCTTCTCCATGTTAGCCGTCGACTCCTGACTGTGGTGATGGTGCCTCTTGGTGCCTCTTAATGCAGTTAATTAACATAATACGGCTTACTGTACAGCAAATTGTAGAAACAAAGCATCCAAGAAGTCTGTGATGCTCAGGTCTTTTTTTTTTTGCATTGCATCCATGTTTGTGTGGTGGACCCAAAATGTGTTTGATACACTTATTAGCCAAGCCAGACAGCTTCAGCTGATAACTTAGCATTTCACCATCTTGCTCAAATACAGTCCAATACTAGCTCCTAAAACACAGAAGGCAACTCTTCACGTGGGTTATGTCTATCTTTTATATACAGTCTTTCATTGTTATTATTAAATAAATCCTTTTTGATAATTTTGTCTTGTTCTCACATGTAGATTATTAAAAGGAAAGAAGATCAAATATGGAATAAAAGTTGAAGCTTAATATGCCTTCATTTTTTATACATTCTAGTAGGAGGCCTTTTCATTGCTAGTTTTCACCAATTCAAAGGCCTTGATAGTGCCATATGTCAGGTTTAGATATTTAGCATCCGAAAGCCACATTAATGATGTACATGAAACATGACATCCATTCAGCTGAAAGCACTTTATATCTAATGTAAAGATCCTACAGTAGTAGAGAGACGGGGCACTACGACCAGCACTTCTTGACAGTGGGGAGGAAGAACTCCTTTTTAACAGGAGGAGACCTCTAGAGGAACCAAGCTGAGGGGCAGCCGACCATCTGTAGCGACTGGTTTGAGGATGACAGAAGAACAATGACAAAAAAGAGCATAAAATTCCATCAAGTTTCCATCGAGGAGACTAAAAGGTTTTATGTGTGTGGAGTAATAAGAAAGTTTTAATCTTCAGGTAATCAAAGAAATACAGTGGTTCTACATTCTATTACTCTTTTTCTTGTCTAACCTTTGATTAATGTGCTTTTTATTACATATACTGTTCTTTCTTCTGAAGTAGTTCATTGCCAATTATAACACACGCTCCAAATGTTTATCTCCCCAAATATTTGCATAAAAGTAATACATGGAAACGCAATCATTTGCAATTCCTGATGCAGATTTTCTGGAATTCTACAAAGATTTTCATTACATTTGCATAGGGACTGATCCATGATAAACATCTGGGTCACTTTAAGAATTGGATAGATAGCAAAACTCTTTGGGGAATTTATACAGAGAAAAAAATGCTCCCAGCACCGGCAGCTAATCCCACTTCGTAATTCTTTGGAAGAACCCCCTGCTGCACTAATACAGTGCTCTCAATGAAATAAATGAGGAGGTTTTGTGATGAAGAGCTTTTGTTGATGTTAAGGGGCCATTAAGCAGTGTGCTAATCACATACAATCAGAGAAGAGAGAAGAGAGTGCTTCTAACTAGCTGCTATTGTTAGAGTTACAAACATAAAACAGAATCTAAAGTCCGACATTACTAGTATAGTTAATTATTATTTTTTATTCGTTCCGATTCCTCCCACTTTAAACAATGATGTCTTCTTAATAACTTGAGTGAAAAATTACAGAATATCTTAGTGTTTTATATCATTTCCCTTTTGCTTTAATGACATTGTGTTGCCATGAACTCGCCAAGTTTATGCAAATCTTGATAACTGAATAATGATATCCCAGCATGATTAGAAGATCTTCCAAAGACCTTATTGTGATTTCAAGAATGTGTTGCTTTGTTTGCTTTCAAGAGCCGCCGAAAAATGCTCAGTGGGGTTAAGGTTAGGTAATTATGGAGGAAGGTTCATGACTGTCAGAGCTCCTTTGGTTTTTCAGAAGTTCTTTCAAAGCAGACTTGAATCCTGAAGAAGATAGAAGATAGACAGAAGAAAGATGCAAACAATGCACTAAGACACCAGTGAAGATAACTGGCATGTCATTTTAATGGACTGGGTAACCCTTTAGCATAATTTTCCCATGTGCAGAGTAGTCTGATGTGAACCTAACCAAGTTGTGTGTGTGGCTCTTTTAGAACTTTCAGTACCTAACACCCCCCCCCCCCCCCCCCCCCCAAAAAAAAGACAAAAACACGTTTGAAAATGACAATAAAGAAGTAACTTGTGTACCAGTGTGTCACAAGACGAGATCCTGAAAGAGCATTTGCATTTGACAAGAAAATATGACCACTTCAGTACATCTCTGAATAATAGAGTCCCATTTCTCAAAGACACAGTGGAGTTGAGGGTAGTGTTTTCCTGGACAAAGACTTTACCCTATTGTGCAGGCCACCCTGCTACGTGAACTACACACCCAACAATTGTGTCATCCATGAACAGTTTACTAGTGGACAATGCTCTTACAGTTTAGAAAAGGTGGCTCATCAACCCCAGCACTTGTGTGTGTGTCTTCCCAAGCTGCTGACTTGCAAGCCCAACTTGTTTTTTAATATCACACAGCTGCTTGTCCATAGAAATACTTTGCACTACAACCAGCAAAGATGTGTTCCTGCTCTGAAAATCTACTCTGAGATGGAGAGCTACTTTTCTTTTAAATTGGGTTAGGAAACTGGGTGTGACTTCTTGCTGCAGATACACTCCCTTTCTCCCCCATAAATATAATCCAAATCAGTAGGAAATGCAGTGATTTAGTGCAGGTGTTCAACTCTAGAACAGCAAAACATACCAACCTGAATATTCCCACCATCTTGTTTAAGTGTGGGTTTGATGCAGTGCAGTATCATTTTCTCTACCCTTCACTTCTGTGCAAGTACCCTTCTGTTCGTGCAATAAATGCTATACATGAATACTTGAGTGGGACTTTTATACTTACAAACGGTAAAATACTGACCTGCCTGTTTTTTAAAAGCCACATTTATACAAAAACAAGCCACTTATGTGTATTATATATATTTCACTCTGTAACCCACTCTCTGAATACAACACAGTGCATATGTGGCAGGTCCATAATGAGGGATGGTATGTTAAATATGCAAGGTCTTATTCTGGATCTTCCCAGGCAGATGCTCGGTCATTACACTCCTACAAGTGGGGGCCCTCTGTTAAGTGAAGTATATGAGGTCACACTTTCATGTGACCTCTGTAACCCCAGCTAAGGAAAAAAAATCTTGTAGACATCTCTTAATAGTCTTCTTTCAGCAGGAAATTTGCTGATTGGTGTCTTGTGTTCTTTATTTACCAAATTCTTTATATGTGATAAATCTGCTTTTTTGTCCCTCCGTGGACAAATTGCCTTCCTCTGATGTGTGGTCATTTTTAAACTGCCAGCCCTGCACACAAACACAGCAGCTACAGGATGAAGCTTGTTCTTCGATTACTGCTCCGATTTTCATCTTGTTTTCCTCTTTTACTGTACTTTCCTGCTATCTCTTTCATATACGTTCTGCTGTTCTTCCTCAGGATTCAGGTGAAATTATGAATTTTTAAAATTCTATTTTTTGTGTTCATGTTGCAGCTGACAACAGCTCAGGGGTTTTTCAGTGCTGCTCAGAAGATCTTACCCAAGATCAAGAACTTCTTTCTCCCTTCAAAGTGCTCTGAAATAAGTCCTCCAGTGGAGGCTCCCACAGTGGAAACACTGTGCACGGTGCCCAAAAAGTAGCTTGATTTACTTGAACGGACTTCTTATCTATCTTAGTGTTATCTAAAAAGACTTACCTCAAGGACAGCTGGCTTTTTGTAGTTCTTAGTTAACACTGTTAATATGAAAAATTGTTTAAATGTTTAATGTCTCCCCTAAAAGAAGTGCAGAGTCTGAAAGATTTCTTCTGTATTTTACATGTAAAAATGTGTTTTGTTTGTGTTGTAATTATTTACAGGTTTACATGAAAACAAAAACGTTCACTGTGGTCTATGAGAGCTTCGAAATAGAGAAACATCTTAGCTGCATAAGCTACACACAGAGGCCCTCTATGTGTAGAGTAAACACACGACTTAACGCCAAACAGCAGCATGTGAAAGAGAACATGATAACACGATGCCTTAACATCCCTGTGGAAAGTTTACATCTAATAGTAAACATAATATTTCCTGAAATGGAAGGCTGCTATTATTCTATGGTTTTCCTCAATGCTAAAAAAAAATCCTCTGACAAGTTCAGTTAGTGCATGTTCCAGTACTTTTCTTTTTTGCAGAAAAAGACAAAAAGGTTGATGTTCAGTACTATCCTGTTAGCCCTGCTTCCATGCTCTAGCATCATGTTGCAGGAGTGTGGCCCACTGGATGTACACTGCATTCCAGTCTGTGTTTGGTGTGGGTAGAGGATGTAAGGTAACTCACAATGATGGAGTAGCTGATGACTTACCCAATAGAGGTTCTGAAGGACTAGTTGCAAACTTTCAAGAAGATGTTAATGTTTATGAGGATTTGGAGGAAGATTTCACTCTGGTGAGCTTGGCTGATGACATTGGATATCCCATTTTATGCTGCTGATGATAGTGGTCTCCAGAAACTTCACAGACTCTGCCACCTTTGCATTGTTGATAAGCAGTGGGGAATGTGAGAATGGAAGTGCAGACAAGTAGGTGCCCAGCTACTCACCTTCCCCCGTGGCTTCCTGTTTGGAACTCTTTAGTGTACTCCCAGATTACTGTGGAGTAGTCTGGTGCAGACATTCACCAGAATATTGGTCAGGCATGCTAGGACATCAATAAAGTACCATAATCTTTCATACTTGGAGTGACTCTGCTAGTATAGTAATAAGAGAGGTATAAAAAAAGAAGTCTTTCAAACACATACACATGCATACACACGTTTTTCCTACGGTTTCTGCTGAAAATATGAGCTTCTCTAACTGTTGCGTCAGTCTCTCTCAACTCTATCTTCTGGGAATCCTATGCTCCCGCATTGCTGGATTGTAGAGATGCCTGTAGAGATGGATGTCGCCTCTAATGTGTCCACTTTGCATTTGTGTCAACTGTGCGCTTAGCCATGCTACAAAAATTAGGAACGCTGCAAGTGCTGCAGTTTTTAATGGAGGCTGAGCTTGACTGGATAATCCAAAAAACGGTTGGATCTGTAGGATAAATGCTGAGTATTTTGTTTGTTCTTTCTCTTTGCTTAAATTCAGATGTGTGAAGAGCCTATGGTCATCTTTCTCTGTTAAGGTAAGAAAGCGAGAAGTAGAAGATGTCAATGTAATTTGGTAAGGAGGAGACTTGTCTTGAAAAGATGGGGGTGGGCCATTAGTGTGCATGACAGAGGACCTCTCTAGCCTATTGTGGTAAGTCTTTTTAGTTCATCAGCTTGTCCAGGGGTTAGGGTAATTGCAGAGCTTTTCTTATTATAATGTGTTATTGCCTCCAGTGTGTTCTTGACAGATGCAGGTTTGTTGCTGATTGAAACAAACTTACCTTGGCTTGGTTCTCACATTTGATAACATTCTTGAGTTCCCGTCTAGCCAGTATGTATCCATATCGACTTTATTGTACCACCTGTTCTTTCTGGCATCTGAGAGCCCTGAGCTGACCTATAAATCAGGGATTATGGTGATTGTACCTTAGTGTTTGGCTTGGAAGGCAAATGTGCTTGTAGAAGTTGATAAATGAGCATGTAGGGTCAACAAATGAATTGCTGTCCTCAAGATCTCCCAGCGCCTCCTAATCTTTGGACTCCAAACAGTCCTAAAGGAGGTTTTCTTTGCAAGCTCTTGTACCAAAAGCAAGTTAGTTCCTTACTATTAAAGTTAGAAAAGGGTTCAACACAGTCCTTCCCCGCAGCTGCTTACAGCCCCCAACAAGGTTAAAAAAGTCCTAAACTGAGATGCAAAGGATTGTAAATGTACCAGAGAACTCACACCCAGAGGCCGTGTTCAGTGTTTTGAGAAATTTTCACTGAGCCATGAACAAGGTCTTCCCAAAATACTATCAACATATCATTTGTCCCACCAGAGGAGAGCCAACACAGGATCACTGTTACACCCATTCAGACGCTGCTCCAAAACCCTCCCCCACCCTGCAACATTCCATAGGCCATTCAAAAGTTCAGGCTCTACCTAACCCCTGCCCCATCAGGGTTGTGTGTGCTGGTCGTTTAATTTAAATGAAGACAACTACCTGATACATACGGATTTTTTCAATTGTGATGGCTGAAATACCTGGACTTTAAAGCATCTTTGCATGTGGCATATATATATACATATTTACATATTCATTGAGCCCTTATATTCTGTTTGGTGTGACAAAGCAGTTGAACCCCCATTGCCCCCATTGGTTTGGATTTCACACCTGGTATTAGATGCTTTCAGTGAACAGTCTGAAAATTCCACTGAGCTGTAGCAAAAGTCATGATTATATTGGTCAGCAATTGTAACCTTCATTTTTTAAAACATATTTTTACTTTAACATAATGCATGTATTATACTTTAACAAATATATCACATAATTGAGATTTAAATATAATTCAAAAAAGAAACAAAAATAAATAAATGGAGATACAAGTAATTGACATACCTCAGATCAGTGGATTATTTTGACCATGTCACCTTGCAGCAAAGGGATAGCCATTTGGAAGTGACCCACTTGCATTAGGAGCGCAACAGAGAGTTGAACCAGTCTTGGTCATGTGATTATGAAAGTGACCAGGTGAGACCGACACAGAAAGCCACTGTTGGGGTTGTAAGACAAAGCCAACGGCAATAGATGGCTTAAAATCAGCCAGGAGAGCACTTCACAGATAAATGTTGTGGTATTAATGATTCTACTGTAGGAATGAGCGTGGGTAGAGATCCTGTCATAAAAATTGGCAGGCACTTGATGACGGATCCAAACATTCATTGGCAAACTTGCAGATGAGTTAAGAATAAAGCTTTAATGTCCAGATCTTTGATCTTTGATGCATATAAGGTGAAAATCAATTTAAAAGAGAGGCATGTATTTTAGTATTTCTTTTAAAAAAAAAGTTCTTCTCTGTTGATTTATATATATTTGGTCCTATACATTATATATACTTGCAGACTGGACTAATAAATTCATAATTAGTTGTAGTTTAAGATCCTTTAAATGCCAGACAAGATAAATAGCTTTTAAAAAGAATTTGATGAACCAAAACTATTTCTGTCATTTCATCTTTACTTACTTTAGTAGTCACCCATCTTTTTGGTCTGAAACTGACCTTATTGAGTTCCACACAATAATGTCAAGAAAACCCACATACAACCAAATCTCGCAGCAGGTCTTTCACTATTCTAAACCTGAATCTACATCTAACCTTAAAACCAAGCCGTTTTTTTTTTCACTTACTCACCGACACATTTAGCTAAAACCACAAAGACAAGTCAGATGTCAAGGGGAATTTTCATTACTCTCAAGACACTGCATTTGTTTTTCCACTCTACCTGACAAATGAGTGGGACCTCCCCTAATCTCCTTAATTTGCATGCACTGAGTAACCCTGGTTTTGTGAAGAAATAATTCTATAAGCTTGATCAAAGTGTGCAATCAGCAGTCTCCTGACCTCAAACAACTGAGCTCTTATGGTTTTTTTGATCGTCAGGTTGATGGAGGAAGGATGTGTGATGTATCACTTTTTTTTTTAAACTAAAGGCTCACTGCAAAGTCTTTCAGGTCTTTCAGTCTTCTATGACGTGAAAGAGAGCATCATGTATCAAATCAGCGTTCATTGGTTCATTTAAAAACTTTCTCCGGGGTGAATTCAACTTCTTTTGTTAAATTCTTTAAAAGGAGAACTTGTCAGTTTTACACATCAAACACTGTTGACAATAATATATACAGAACTTGAAATGGTTAAATAGAGCAATGATAATGTTCTATCTTTGAGTAATGATGTCAGCTGAGTCAACATTAGGCAAACATGGCTTCATGTTGAAAATGACAAAGCACAGTATCTTTAAAAAAAGTGACCTATGTAATTTGAGTCTTTCTCTCCTTACACATAACAGTTATGGGCTACATTTGCCACATTTAAAATAACAACCCCAGCCTGTTTGAAACAGCATGAGGAGGCAGGAAGGGCGGTGGTGACTGTCCCCCTTTGGGAGCTTTGTTTTTGTACTTAGTTTCACTTCATTTTCACTCACTGTTTGGGTGTGTATTGGCTACTAAATCACATATTTATGTCTAGAAAACAATTTGTTGATTTAGTTAAAGCATTTCAGACTGCACTGAAAAATGATCCAAATGCAAGACCATTAGGCAGCAAGTGAACTTCAAGACAAAGCTCACATAGTACACATGAACCTCCAGCTCAGCTACCTTTACTCTTATGACTCTTCATCACAGGCAGCTTTGATTTATTTCTGACTTGGCCTTTGTGAACATGTATGCACTATAGCTTAGGGTCCTTCTATAGCAGTTATTTGAGTTTTCCAATTGATATATATGTTGATATATTTCTCCAAAGCTTTCACAACAGGAAACTGTATTGTATCATCAAACGGGCATTTACCAATCAAGAGGGAGGTAAGATATCCAACACACAGCTGATGAAAACACCAGTAAGATATAAGAATAACTGCAGCTCAAGGAGAAGAAATTAATTCTCAAATTTGTGCAAAACTATTCGTGAGCAAAAAAAAAAAAAAACAGATTTAGAAGAGTTCTGATGTTTTTATGTCTGATGACATAAAGTCATAAGTCTTGACTGAAAATAGGAAATAGGACAATAGCAGTGATGGTCAACCAGAGTTAGTCAATGGATGATGTAAACGTCTTAGGAGACTCACTGAAAATCCAAGATTAAGTGTTTGTGGAGAAGATAATTTAAAAGGCAGGATAAAGATGTGTTTTTAAAAAATAAAAAAACTGGCCTGAAAAATGATGTGAAGTGTCACTGGACTAAAGACGAGACTGTGAAATTAGGAATAAGGAAAATTTGGGACAAACAGAAGGAATAAAGAGAAGAGTGCAGGAGGAAAAGCTCAGATTCCTAGGATTCCAGGCAGACCTAAGAACACAGATCTTTCTTATTGAATTTATGCAAAGGTTCATTAAATTTATCTGGCATTCTCTTCCTGCTTGGAAACACGAGCCAGGGTGGAGTTTTAGTCACAGACTCAGTCTCCTCAAACCTGCGCCCCAACAAGACCAGAAAAGAGCCAAAAGAATAACAATGTTTGAGACAGACAGTGATCTGCTCCTTTTGCATGCTAATGATGTGTTAATGAGAACTTTTCACATCAGATAACCCAGAGGCGGTGCAGTGAAGCCAAAGGTGCAATCGGGAAGCAAACAAGCTTCTAAGTGATCAGGTAAAAGCCTACAGCCTGCTTGTCTCCACCATATTTGCACTTGAAAGCCATAAGACACTACTATATGTAGCATCCCACCCCCCATTCACTGAAAACTGTGTGTCAACGCTGAAAGCCTCTAATCAGCTACTCAAACAAGTTTCAACTGTATTTGACATGGAGGATGTTGGACTACAATATCAAGTAAATATAATAATTTCAAAGAAAATGTTCAAAACATATGCTCACAAATGTGGTTTTATATATAGTAAAAATAAAGGGAAAATGGCATCAGTGTAAATACGCTGGTGCCTGTAGGGGATAACGCAAAGGAAATAACTAAAAATCTCCCTTGGCAGTTTTAAAGTGATCCATCAGCCACTGCACAACGCAGGGTGTCATCAATGCACTCTTAGTCTTGTCAGATATTAACTACACACCAACAAAGTAAATTCTGTTTATGTTTAGTATGTTGTAGTAAAAATTGCTCGTAAAATAATGTATTTATTATTTTGTAATGAATTGCAATTGGAATTAGTTTTTATTTTGTTTTTAATTTTATGCCTTTGATTGCTTATCTTCCCAAGTCTAGTCGCAAAATGCTCATATTTTTCTGAAATCTGCCAATGTGCCTTTAGCAAGCTTTCACAACATTTTCCATGCAGCAGTCTTGCACCAAATATCTGAAGTTTATCTTCAATAAGTATGCACATTTCACACATTTGGCTCCTGGTCTGCGATTTCAATGTGAAGGTATTTACATTAGAACAGGCTAACTGTAAATTACATTCATTTTCTCAGCTTGAAAATCATTTAACAAGACTTATACTACACACAAAAAAGATAGAAACTAAACGCACGCACACACACACAGACACACACACACAGATAAGCAAACAGACAGGCATTCACACTTTCCTGGCAGCCCCACTGGCTGTCCTGCACACACACAGTGTGCCAACCAGCCTGCCTCGGGATCTTACACTCGTGACATATCTGATATAATAGCCCTATTATTTTAACATGACTCTCAGAGCCAGTAACATGTAGACAGGAAACGCATCATCATAGTTGTTCACAGCCCTGGGGAAGGCTTCTGGCCAGGCAAAAGAGCAAAGGGTTCTGGGTAATGGGTTACAGATGAGGGGAATGTAGGGCAGCTGTGTCAGCTAAGACTGAGTTAGAAAGACCACCGATTACCGGCTGTTGAGCCACATCCAAGCTAAATGTGGATTTAACATCTAGGAGGTGAACACATGATGATGAAGATGATGACTGAGAACAGCTGCCTTATAATCTATGTCCAAAAGAAAGATCATCGTTTTATCACATGGAGACTTTTAATCAGAGTTTTGTGTCATATTTATTTACAGTGAATGTGAAGACTCGGAGAAAGAATTTAAACACCAGTTATGCAGAATTAAAATGGAGTTGCAGAATATTCATGGCATTGTTGACAAATGAAAATCAGCTTTTTACATAAAAACAACTTTCTTGTTTACCTTTTGATCTGGTAGGAAAATTTGAGAGCTCTGAAATAAGGCTAATGTTCAGTATGTCTGGTGTATATCCTTAAAGGGAACCTATTATGCTGTGAGTCAAATGCTGAGGCTTCTGACTCCTCTAAACACTCAATTTCAAGCTTTCAATTTTTATTTCTACTCCCAGGTCTGCATGCTATCAGTAAGCGGGCCTATCCATATATGACCATCTCAGACATGCGTTGCTCTTGCAGAGTCCAAGAATAAAACCACGGAGCTCTAAATGAGCACACCCTTTAACGCTAGCTGGAGTATTTGATTTGTAACAACTGGATCAAGTGAAATTTAGGAAAAATGTTCACCAGCCATTGTCACCCCTCCCCTTTATCATCAGTACCATTTGCTGTCCTGTTGCTTATGGCAAACAGCAATTTCAGGGCACATTTTTCCCTATTACACAACTAACTTTGCTTAGTTATCTAACTAAGTTCTTGTGCATAAAGAAGTTGTGCGTTTAACTATTAACAGGTTAGTGGATTTCTAGACTGGGTATGAAAATTTTGCATGTCACTAAGTTTTAGCTGGTAATTTCAGTTGTCAGTTACAATAATTACCATGTAGCTGTCAATATTAGACAAGTGAAACATTTGTTTGACTGCTTCAAATATTAGCTAATAAGGAGTGGCTAAAATACTTCCATTTTTAAAAAGAAACCACTTGATTTACAAAATGTTAATTTAGGTTATTGAAAGAACTCCACTGTTAAATAGATATAAGGCCTCAAATAACCTTTTATGTTGTTGTTTTAATAAGGTGCCTGGTGTCACTCATTGACTTCACCCACATCCAATTACAAAAACAACCCAAAAACAAACAAACAGAACTACAGCAGCTCAACTAATCAGTACATAAACTAGGGGTTAATAACCAAAGATTTTCCCTGGATGTAGCGGACGGGAATTAATGTGAAGGAGACCAGATGACAGAAAAAACAACCACAACAGACTTCAGTCGTTTTCCAGAACTCTGGTTATATCATAACCAGAGGCGGATCATACCACCAATAGAATTTAAGAGATTTCCCCTTACACACTCCAGCTACAAATAAACATATACAGTAAAATACTGCACTTATTTTAACACACCCCACATGCATCTGAATACAAACAAAACCCAGCTAAATAATATACAAACTATTTAGCTAATCTTCAGCCAAATCAAACTGAAGATTCAGGCTCCTCCCACCCTCAGCTCTCATCTAATGGTTTACATCACTAACAGTGAGTAATTAGATAACGTGAACGTTATCTTCTCACACCCCCGTTCTCTGCGACCTGCTGGAGCGGGGGGCCGGGAGGAGGAGTTGGCCATCCGACTGCGGTCTGGAGTGTGGGGCCTCCCTGCTGCTGCGGAGTCGGGGCAGTCTGCTTCTCCCCACCGCAGGGAAAAAGGGTAACACCACCTGGGTCTGGGTGCAGTTTCCCCCTCCAGGAGCAAGGGTACCTAGACCCGGTTCTTAGAGTACGCTTGGGGAGTGTGATCGTGTGTACAGCGTCTCTTTATGTCTGTCTCCACGTTGGGTGAGTGTTGAGTAATTGCATATGAGAGCATGAGGGTGGGAATGGATGTTTGTATCTGTGTGTGCCTGTATGTCTGTGCCTATACTGTATGTCAGGTTGGGTATCAGACGCCACCTCTCTGGGGACATCTCAGGCCCTCCAAGGTTTGGAGGCCTATCTCCCCCTACTACCACTTCCCCTGCCAGTGGCGGACTCCCTCAGACATCGGTGCGTTGGTGGTTCTTTGTGTCCGGGGGTGGGCGCCCGGGTACACACCGGCTCACTCCTTGGTGGCTGCTTATGGCCTGGAGCCTGGGGCTCACTCGGGCCACTTCCGGGGCGGGGTGCCCTCGGCCTCTCGGCCCAGGGCTCGGTCACTCTGGCACAGCTGGCTGCCGGCGGAGCTCACGGGCACGTCACTGCAACTCCCCTTGGCTTCTGCTCCGCGGCTGCTGAGTGAGCCCTCATCTGGGACTCTCCTCAGCTCTTTCTGGGACAGTGGCGCGGCTGCCCCTCTGTTGGTCTTCCTTGGTCTCTTGTGTTCTGAGGGCCTCTGGATGTCTGGAGTCTTGATCTCCTCCATACCTGCTTCAGGCCCTGGAGGACGGGGCTGTGGCCCCCCCACACCCTCTAGCAGATCATTACATGAAGGAACCTTTAAAAAACAAGCGCGTCCATGCTCACAGGTGTACACACGGGTGCTCACACACACAAACGACACCCTTTTTGGCTCCTACCTCAAAGCACACTGTGTTCTGTTGATCTTATGTGCTGCACAATAATGTTTAATATTTAGTATTTACTGTCATATTCCCATTTATCATCGTGATGTTGTTTATTGTATTGCTCTCGTTTTCTTCTGCTTGTTTTCTTTTTTCTTTCTCAACAGGTGATCCAGGTGATTGATATATGTATTTTTTTTTTATTTTTTTTTGTCTGTTTATTTAGTTGGTTTTTGGGTTTTTTTTTGCCCTTTATCCCCGTCCCTCTTCTCCACTGTTTTTCCCCCCTCTTCCTTTCTCCCTTTTCTTTTCCTCATTCAAGTTGTCCTGTATCTAGCAAGTGAAAAAATAAAAAAAAAATAAAAAAATAAAAATAAAAATAAAAATAAAAATAAAAATAAAAATAAATAAATAAATAAATAAATAAATAAATAAATAAATAAATAAATAAAATAAACAATAAAAGGTGAATCAAATAGACCATTACGGTAAGGCTGGGATGGTCTATTTGGTAAAGTAAATCCGTTGGGCATCTTTCCTCGCCTTTAGACAACAATGCTGATGGCAAAAGAACCAAACGGGACAGGCAGGAAAAAAAAAAAAAAGATAACGTGAACGTCATTACCCATAATCATGCGAGCACTCCCTGAATCAGGCTTTCAGGAAGTTGACTTCAAAAGAGAAAGTGGTTAGTGAACTTCAAAATAAAAGCATAACAAAACCAAAACTTCCTGTCAGACATTGCGAGTGTGTGCTTCTTAGTGACGGAGATGCTTCCCCAACCCTCACACTGGACCACTCCTTGTATTTCAGATTGCAAAAACACAATCATATGGGGACCAGATTTCACGATAGAGTCAGAATGATACACTTATGATGAGTGTGTTGTACTGTGGTTCACGGTTTGTAGTCAGAATGTGGTTTGGAGTGAATTATGTTCTAACATTTCTTTTCAGTCTGTCATTATTTCCTGCACATTGGAAAATAAAATGGGCACTGCTTTTAGTCTCTAAAGCTTTATTTTTGCCCCCCCCCCCTCTCTCTCTCCTTCTCTTTATAAACTCTTTTCATTTGTTTCCTCCCTCGTATTATTTTTCCATGTCTCATCTTCACTCTCTCTCTTTTTTACGATGTGGCAGATCAGAATAAATGACTCAGAATATTTAAGTCACAGAACCACACAAGAAGTAAATACAGCCAGCTACTGTGCAACGCCCACACACACACACACACACACACACACACACACACACACACACACACACACACACACACACACACACACACACACACACTGGGCCTGGTCTGTTCCAGCCTGAATTTAAACACTCCACCCAAAACCTTACTATGTCAAATACTCAGCCTTTGGAATTTTTTTTGTGTCCTCTTTCATAAGTCGCATGTGCACTGCAGATCTGGACTTTTGTAGACATTACACAGAAGAACTTCTTACACTGTCTTCTCAGTCTACGTTAAAGGTCTTCAATGGTCCAAGCAAACACGGAGATCCTGCACCCTTCATGGTATCAGTAGTTTTTGTTGGGTTTTCTCAAGCGGAGTGTACCATGTGTTGAATTTAGAGCATCTCAGTTGAAAGTGACCAACCTGAAACAATCTGAGCCATTCAGAATTTCCAACTTCCCAGTCGGAATGCTTTCAACTCGGAAACTCGGAGCAGCATCACCAACCTGTGTCAACAGTCCAAGGTGGCGTTAGTACACATTACACATAAGTAAGATTGTAAAACTTAGTCTGTACTACTAGTACTACTACTACTATATATTGGCGACTCACTAAATATGCCATACACAGAGCATTGACCAGGCTCTACCTATGAATGTGCTGTAGGGCTATTTTTAAGTGCAAAAAAAAAAAAAAATCAAACATTGCTCGTTACTGCTTTTGATGCATGATTAGGTCTACCTTGAAGGAGCAAAACAAATCCCATTTATTCTTGCTTATGTTACTTTATCACTGGAAAGGGCTCAACTTAGGAGTGATGTCACTCACAGTTCAGATGCCCGACTTCCAAGGTCGGCAAGGAAGGCAGCATAAGCTGCTCAGTGACAAATGTTAACCAAAGATACCGTGGGAAAAAAGTATCAGAAGCATAAGCTGACCATGTGCGATGTGCATATTTGTGTGAAGAACTGAAGGTTGGTCTGTTGGTCAGTTGTTGGTTGACCAGTCAATTCTCAGGTAAGCAGCTGAAAGAGCTATTACTTCAGACTGCACTATAAACCTGCATGATTCATTCAGAGAAATACACTGTGGTAATCAGCAATCAGATTAAAGATAATCTTAACCCCAATCTTAGCAGGAAAAATATAAACACAAAGCTCCACCTTCTCACTTTTACGTCCCTTTAACTGAATACTGTGAACAGGAAAGCTGAAATAATTACTTGTGTATATTAATGTTGTTTGAGTGACTTATCAGGCTTCCCTTTCTTAAAACGACAAGCCTAATCTGCCGTTGCAGATAAAAAGGCTTTTATGGTATCTTGACCAATCTTGTAGTCACTATCTGATCCACCTGACAGTCACAAAACCACTTGCTCACCTTGACCTACATAGCTGTAAACTAAGCTGCATGTCGATGGCTTAATGTGATATTACACTGACTTACATTTATTTTCTGTACACTTTTTCCATAGTACCAATTACCCTTACCTTCAACCCCCGTCTTTGCCCTAAAATGGAATTTTTAAATCATGGGAGAGTGACAGGTGTGTGAGGGTGAGCATTTTTAAATCATGTTTATTTTTTAGTGATCATAAAGAACATATGTTCACACACATTACAGCTATCCTTACATTACTCTCTTACTCAATATAATGTGATTTTTAAATTAAGTGTACTGTGTTTTTTTCCCCAAAAGTGAATATAGAAGGGATGAGATTACTCAAGGGAGTTTAACACACACACATACACCTACTGGGCACATGTCCACGGATTGCACATGCAGACTGCAACACATGGAATGAGCTCAGATTGCACAACATACAATTGCTGCTGAGCACACTTTGCCCTGGGAAAATGCTTGCATATCTCTACACATGGGAGCGGTCTGGAGATACCGTTGATACGCGAGAGTGACAGGTGTGTGAGGGTGAGCATTTTTAAACAGAAGGACTATGAATTTGCAAGCCAGACGCAGTGGGAATAACATCTCACGCAGGTCATCATAGGGACAAGTATAATTCTCACGTTCTTGTTGATATTTTGCCAGTATTAAAAATTGGACAAATTGTTACTTTAAAAAAAAAACCTGTACATTTAACAGGAGTTTTACTCATTCTGGCTGATTAGCCCAGTACTACAGTACCGTGCAAAAGTTTTAGGCAGGTGAGGAAAAATGCTGTAAGCAAAGAATGCTCTTAAAAATGGAAGTGTTAATCTTTTATTTTCATCAATCAACAAAATACAGTTAATGAATAAAAGAGAAATCTAAACTACATCAATATTTGGTGTGACCATCCTTTGAATTCAAAAGAGCATCTCACTCGATGATGTTGAGATCAGGGCTCTGTAGGGGCCATACCATCACTTCCAGTACTTCTTGTTCTTTTTTATTTTGACGATGGGTTGTATGTTTGGGTCTGTTGTCCTGCTGCAGAATACATTTGGGGCAAATAAACAATCATTAATATTTCTGAAGACATTCTGTTTATAGCATTTTTTCACACCTGCCTAAAACCTTTGCACAGATCACACATCTTTTTGTCTTGCCAGTTTAAGCCTAGCTCACCTAAATGGTTGGGAATGGAGAGTATAGAAGATAGGGAAGAGGAGAAGTAGGAAAAATAAGTGTGGGGCTATACAGGAGGGTTAGTAAAACCTTAAAACCAGTGTAATGCCAGAAAAACAGTGGAACACATGTTCCTCCTTATTTGTCTAGGGTTGCATATTGTCTAGAACATTTTTTATGATAACAGTTTATGCTAAAACCATAGACTGTAAATAAATGATGGATGTAAAATCTATGACATCACCAATTGATTTCTGGATTCTGTTTTCAAGCATTAAAGTTGTTGAAAAATGTTTTGGGGTTTTTTTGGCCTTAAGAGAGTATTTTTACACAAGAGAGTGGATTGTTAAGCTAATGCTAACAAGGTGCACCTGCTAATACAATAAAATAATCCTCTAGTACACATGTCTGAAACTCAAAGCTTGCAGGCCAAATTTGGCCCGCCATGCCGTTTTATGTGTCCTGCGTGAACTTCTCAATGATTATCTTAAAATAAGTTTATCGTTTGCTGCTTAAAAGCACACAGTGATCATAAACTACATTTCCCACAACACATTTCGATTGTTTGAAAGGGAGAGAGACAACATCTAATTTAACTTGATCTGTTATTTAAACATACACATGTGGTATCCACAGAAAAGTCAGAATCTTAGCTAAAAGCTTACAACATAATTTCAATGACCACCAAAAGCTAAAACAGCAAACAGATGTAAACACAAAGCGTGGATCCCACGTACAGGAAATGCCAATCGGGTGCGGAAAACCGACATCTCACAGATTCTGAAACTCCAGATTTCATCACTCTCCAACCAAAATTCATTGAACGGCAAAACAAGATCACTACGCTATACTTCACTTTTGAAAAAGACTTTTAATGAATTTCCACTTACGTTGGCTGTCTTGCTTCCACCATAAAATTGCACTTACTTCATAGCTCTCTCTGTGTGCTTCGAAAGACTAGTTTCCCATCAAAAATCCCTAATTCGTGCATTATTTGCTTGTTTATTACACACCAGTCTATTGGTGAGTACAATAACAGCTGAAAGCCTAATTTCTACTATCCAGTACAAAAGAAAATTTCAACTTTCACAAATTGCAAAACGAGTTACGTCTCTAATAAAACCTCTTTGTGAAAAACAGATGTTTGTTTTTCCACTTTCAACTATAGAAATCTGGTTTTTATGACAATTAAAAAGCAATCGCCACAACATTAAAAAAAAAAAAAAAAAAAAAAAAAAAGGCTTCCTGACACCGACAGAAACAAGAGTTTTGCTGGTCCAGCCTGCTTAAGATCAAAGTGGTCTATATGTGGCTCGCAATATAAAATAAGGTTGACACCCCTGTCCTAGAAGCATCATTTGAGTTTCCATGTTTATGCAGACGACTTCCAGATTTATTTGGAAGTCAGATTTACTCTTCCTTTCTCCGGGAACCAGCTAACAAATATTTCATTCTTTAGCATCTATACTGGTGCATTTTTGCTGTATATGTGTATTACTATGCAACTTCCACAGACTTTACTATATTACTTTGTCAGGGCATTCTTGTAAAATAGACTGTTATTTACAATAAAAGATGAGCTCATACTAATGGGTATAAACAGATATGTTCTCTTAGGCGATAAAAAGTTTCAGGTATATTGATCAAGTGGTTTTTTGTAAGAGACATTAATAGCATGTCACAGTCCCCCCCCCCAATTGTCCCTTCTGGTAAGTGCTCTGACAACACATAATAAATTACCACACTAAAAACTTCATCTCTAATTTACACTTTAAATTTTATTTTAAAAAAAAAAAAAAAAAAAAAAAAAAAGTGCATTCACAACAAAGAATGAATAAGACTAAAATAAGTTATATTACAATATTAAATGTACACTTGAACAAAAACTGTACAATATGTACAACAGAACAAAAGGCAAACAAAAACATCACAGGCCCGATTGCAGCCAGGTGGAGGTAGGTTTCCTAAAGAAAATTGAGTCATCCCTGCTCACTTTATGTTTACAAGGCAGTTATATGACTAATTTCTATGAAATGAACAGTTAAATATTTGCAGAAATACAATTAAGCTTCCCTGAAAGAACTGGTTTGAAAACAAAGGAGACAGTGTCCTGAACAGCATGCATCTCAAGGCAAAACTGCTTCTGGCTATCAACGTGTCAAATACTTACTGATTTAGGAAGAACTTACTTCAAAACCTAATTAGGCCATCTGCACATTTCATTATTAACCTTAATAGCAACATCAGCAAATAAATCACCTGACAGTCGAGGATTCTGCTGGACATGTTCATGTCTTAAACTATTTTTGTGTGTTACAGCGAGAGTATAGAACAGCCTGTGAATCCAACCTTTCAAAACAGGGAATGTTTATTAGTGAGTGGCCCTTGTTGATTGATAAGTCTTTACATAAAATATTTATTTCAAATCATAAGTAGTGTGATTTTTGTTTCTTTTAAACACTGTTCATTTTTTACAATTTGATCCAAGTACAAGGGCCACCAACTGACCAATCAAAATGACACTTACTCACCTGAACTGACACAAAAGAAAAATGACTGAATCAAGTGACTATGATTGCGGTTGTTGCAGCCTCCTCCGACTATTTAAAACTTTGAGTCTGTCCTCTTTTTGTTTTTGTTTATTTAAAAAAAAAAAAAAAAAAAAAACCCAAACACACACACACACACAATATAAATGTTAGAGATTTTGCCCAAACTTTGGCTGCTTTGCAAAGCTTGCAGTTCAGTCTTAACAAAAACAAACCTGAAGTCCACTTAATATGGCTCACCTTTGAGCTTAACAGATAACACATGACTCAGTGAGTGAACTAGTGTTGAGCTGAACTGTGGCCAAGCATTGCTGTGTACAGCGTTGGGATTAACATACATCATTCTGTAATAGTTGTGTTTAGCCCAAACATAAAAGCCATACAAGGCTGAAGGCACAACTTTGTAATGACATTAAGTCAAAGTTAACAAAGCACAATTAACTCTAAAGCCACCAAAGACCTGTGAGAATGGAGGGATCATAGTCAATATGGCTATAAAAGATCCTGAAAATAATATTCAAGTTTCATTAAACTACAACACTGTACTGCAGTGGCTTCCAGTTAATTGGTCTAATTGAGACTTTGCTTTAAATCATTGACATTTGACATACTCCCACAGATGACGCAAAAGAAATGACAGGATGTTGTCTTTGTCTTGTGTATTGAGGTGGCAGGAGGACCAAAAAAAAAAAAAAAAAGAAAAAAAAAGAAAAGAAAGAAATGCACTACACTCTACAGTCAAGGCATGACAATGATTAATTATGAGGCAATGTGTGTTATATCATGTCCAGGGAAACTGTGTGCATGTGAATATACAGTCTACATGACAGAAACAACTGTATGTGCGCTTTCCAGCAGGAAAAGCCATTTCTTACTCCCATCTATCTACAAAGTCTCTTCCCTTACCCACCCCCCCCCCAAGAAGTCTCTGAAAACCTACAAATGTCCAATCCTGGTCCGTTACCTACGGAGCTGCTCTAGTCTGGCTTTCAGCTTTTCCTGTTTGGCTTTAAGTTTGTCTTTCCTGGTTTGCAGTCTGTGGGACTCATCCTCTAAACTATAAATACAGTCTCTGGCTTTCTTCAAGATCACCACCTTAGATGCCTTGTCATTGTGCGACAACTCAGGCACGTTGTCACGCAAGCGCATGAAACAGTTCTTTAGCTCGTTTCGGCGTTGCCTCTCCATCACATTGTGAGTCTTTCTCCGCTCCTCCTCATCCTCCGTCTCTGTTGAGTTTCGGGATGAGTGACGCGATGAGGTTGATGAAGAACTGCGTGAAAGGCAGTGGAAGCGTGACGGGCCATCGCTCCCTCGTGCACGCTTGTTTGATGGCGGCGGTGATGCAGGGCAGGGAGCAGCGTAGTTGTGCTGTAGCTGGATTTCAAAGCGGTATCGCTGCCGAGCACGTTGTTCCTCTTCTTGCTTCTGCTGACGTTCAGCCAATGTAGGCTCAGGGGAGGAACTTGAGGAACAGCGGACCACAGTCACCACATCAATTTCCTCCTCTGTAAGAAAAAAAAATAAAAAATTAGAGTAGTTCTTTGGCCCCCCATGACCATGTCATAATCTTGGTGGGTTGTGGCACAACTTTTAAAAGGACACACCGTATAGACTGCACAAAGCCCACCGAAGGACACCAGTCAGTTGTGAAAATCTAACTTGAAATAGTTAAAAGTTTACAACATCCACAAAGAATTCCAGTGGAATTACCAAATCACAACAAGCTATCATATCCTAAGAGATAGTAACCACTGAAAAACTAATATAAATGCCAATCTGCCATCTCCGTTCTAGCCCAGAGATGCTGCAGGGCTTAAGGCAGTAAAATGACTCATTAAAAGCGTAATAGATTGAGCCACAACTCTCACTGCTAAACATGAGTCACACACACACATTTCTCTTAAAACCCCTAATCTACTTAATGTCACTCAACATCTTAAACCTCACCCACACCTTAATAACACACTTCAGCCATTAAGGCTTCTGCAGATTAAAGGTGGGTGCTGCTGTCTTGATAAGCTGAACACAGAACAGTTTGGGCTTAGTGCCAGTAAACATTAACAGAATTGTCAATGAAATGCCAGTGAGGCTGTTCTGGGTGTGGGTGTTTATACTGATAAGCACTGCAACAACAAAGCAGGACTGAGATTAAAGTAAGAGTTGATCATCAGCACTACAACTTAATGAAAACATTCAACTTACCAGAGTCGCTAGATGAATATGTGGACAGCTCGCCACCAACTGATCCGTAGTCTGATGTGGCTTCACTGGGCTCCGGAGCTTCCATAAGGCTCTGGCAGTCAAGTGTGGAGCCGGCGATCTCCTCAAAGATGCGGGTATCAATGTCAGATAGTACGGGGCTGCAACCGAGTAGTGAGGAGACAAGCTTCTCCTCAGCTGCCAGGCACTGCCAGAGGCAGTCCTCAGCTTCCTCAGAGCAGGGCTGGTTAAGCTCGCCTTCTTTCTCAGCATCAGAGTGGAAGAAGTCACACTGCCAGTTGAGCTGCATGTCATGGTCCTCCAGTAGAATATCCGACACGTAGCTGAGCTGGTCCTCCTTGGACAGAGGCTTATCACCACCCAGCCCAGACTTCATGGGGGGCGACTGCGGAGGTGTCGGTAATGCCTGGAGGTCTTTCATCAGGCTTTGGCAGAACTCGTCATCAAAGAGCAGCGGCTCTGAACAAAACCAGTCCTGCGACTGAGTGAAACTTTCCAACATGTTTGAAATCTGTGACAACGACAACAAAAAACGGTATAAATTAAAAATCTAAGAGGTAGTGGAGCTTATAAAGTTAAAATCCAGAGAAGCTAATCCAGTAGTGTCTTTACAGCAGCGCAGAGTCAGCGTCTATTGGGTTAATCCCAGCAGCAGCAACACCTGTTGTAGTGATAGTTTTAACCTGTTCCTCTAGACTGAGTCCCCAACCTGCAGGCTCTACCTTTTTATCTGTGTTTACATCACTATAACCCCGCCCCTCTGCTCCTGGGGCCCCCCCCCCCTCCTCAAAAAAAAATACCCCCCTACCCATGACATCACAGGAACAGCTGGGACACACAGAAACTTTACACCTCTTTCCACCATTTACATTGTTCCTACTCAGAATAATAAAACACTCGCAAATTAAGTCAGGCTGACTGCTGACACAGAAAACAATACTCTGAGTCTAAAGGAATGGGTGCGTTGCATTTGCTACGATACTTGGGCCACTTGCTGCTGTTAAACAAATACAAAAAAACCTCAGCTTTCTGGCACAACACAAAGGACAGTTTCCCCAACTCTGTTCAGAAATACACTATTAAGCACACACACACGCAAAAACATGCATGGGACACTAAATGTTGATTTTCTACTCAATTAGAAGCCACTCCCAAAAGCTTTAACAACAAAAGCTTTAAAAAAGTTTCACTGAAAACAAAAAAAACAAAACAAAAATGAGCATTTCTCATTTTACCAAGGTCGTTTCAGCTGGAACAGCCTGACCTATGGTCCTATTTGGGGGAGGGGGAACTCTTATAATACTCCTGTGGGGTCGTATGGTATGTGCATGTATAGCAGGCAGTGTGGGAGAACAAAAGCAGCAGTGTGTGTCCGGGAGTTAAAGGCTGCCTTTCTTTACCATCACGGCCTGGGAAAAGCTGAGCTACAACTTAAATGCAGAGCGCAGACAACGATTACGCAGCAATATTAAATACATTCTACACTTCCCTCTCTCTTAACGTATCCAAAATATCTCTTGCACGAAAGAAGGACTTCGACCAAAAATACTTGAGACCAAGCACAGCTGGAATGTGAAAACAGAAGAGCACGAATTTCCTTAAGTTTTTGAACGCATCTGCTGTTAGGTCGTCCTGCCTTCATGCATCTGCAGAATCTATTGTGCAATGATTCATTTAACCAAATTCACTAAGGTGACACACTAGAAAAATAGAATATAAATAACTACACGGAGTCTAAGAATGAATCTCCGTAAGAAAAGTAAAAGTCAACCGTTCGTAAAAGCACAAAGTCCGTAAAAGGATTTAAAGGTTAACCGGCGTTGACGGTCATTTAAACCCCGCATGCGTTAAACAGCGCCGGGACCCCACGTGAAACCGGCAGTCATTTTTTCCTCTTTGAAGCACCGCTAAGATACACCAAAAGAGAAAAAAATACAAAGAAATGCACAAAACCCCCATTCTCACATGCGTGCAATGAGGTTTCCGATAAAACAGCTGTCTTACCTTCAACTGTCCTTACAGGAGAGTGCACTCAAAATAAAGACAAAAAGTAGAAATGCCCTATTTATCCAGCAAAGTCCACAGCGAGACAAAAACGACTAGAAAATCCTGCCCAAGTGAAACTTTCTGCGTGTAAAATTGAAGTTTGTGCAGGGCAGCATTTCGGGTGTATCCTGCTTTTTCTTCTCTCCTCCGCCGCTTGTATCAGCCAGAGTAGGTGTGGCTGCAGCGGTCACTGAGTTTAATACAGGGCGTACGCCGCGATCCTTCCGCCGCCGCTAAACTCGCGCCAAAACATAATAGCCAACAAAGTGTCGTTAACGGCAATCATATCCACCGCTGATGTAACCGCAGTCGGTTTCTCTTTTGATTAAGTCCACGCGGAAAAAAAGGGGGTGACGGCAATTTGGTTTAATTGCACACTGAAGCCGGGACTATGCGCGGAGTGATACATACGCTTGCTTGATTTCCAGGAATACGGTGGCGGGTAAAGTTGGGAAGAAACACACGTGGACTGAGAAAAAGCCGGGTATCTAACTGCTCACTGCCTGCCTACTTTTCTCATTCTCGCCTTAAGGCGTCATTTGAAAGCTACAACAGAGTTAAGCCAATATAAAACCATTTAAACAGTGATTTTTTGACAGTCTAAATGATAAAACAGTCAAGTGAACCACACTTGAGGTGTTAAAATGAACATTTTTATTATTTTTTTAAATGATATATTTCAGAGATTAAAATGAGTAACACATACATCTCACTCATTACTGGAGAATGTAGAGGATACGCTCACGCATTTTACGGGTTAAGGGGTTTATACCGCGTTTCCTCCCCCTCTTTGTCCCTTTAATTGTAATATGAGAAGGGGAGACAGGCTGACATACAGATGGACTGAGTGCTCTCAGAGCCACGTTATCCTCCAAATCCAACTCTTGCGAGAGTGTTTCACCATCCACCCCTCCCCCTCTACTACTACTACTACTACTACAAACTAAAGGACCTAAAGCGTCATCATATCACCTACTCCACTTTAAGCTTATGCACAATTAAACATTTCAAACACGAAAATGTATATTTTACAGTCCTTTTTATTCTTCAGAAAATGCTAATTTTTATTTATCTATGATGTAGTTTTTGTATATTTTGTTGCAGAATAAATTCAAACAAAACGGAACGAACAAACACAACATATGCACATTTTACTGTTTCCTCCATTATTTCCTAACTGATCGTTTACAGATCCTTCCTTGTAATAAATTATCTTCCAGTCGTCCCACTCGGACACTGTAGCCCTCCATCCAGTGAGTCCCTTGCGCTGCTCCACTTACGTAACCGTCAAGGATTTTGCCGGTACACGTGCAGACACGTCGGCCAATCAGATTGCCAGTTAGCCTGTTCACGTGAGTTCTTAGCAAAGTCCAAGGAACACTGTAAGGAAATCTTATACCAACCCCTTTCTATAAATTAAATTAAACCCAACACACGTGCCAATGATTTTAAAATGAGCTTTATTACATGCATTAAAAGTGTGTCTGTATCTATTTTTTAAATTACGTATTTACTAAGATGATCATGACTTATAATATGCATAAGTCTCCACAAAAAAGTCTCTTATTATAAGCTCAAAGACCCCAGCATGTATTCAAACATGTAAAGTAACAGCTCTTCTTCATTCACTGTTATTCACACACTGCTTTTCTGAGCATACTCTGCGTCTTTAGATGTAATCGCAGCCCCCTAGGTGGTCTGCCACATGTAAACTACTTTCTGCTGAGTGTGAAAGTGTACTCTGTGTTTTCACAAGAGGGTGAAGTATTAATATCACACAGACAACAACAGCAAAGCTGCACTGAACTTGCACTAAAGAAGGAGATGGTTGTTTTTTTTTCGGGGGGGGGGGGGGGGATACAGATAGAGATCACAAGAACATTTTGGTACAGCAGCAGTGAACATTCACACAAAGAGCAGGGAGCAGGCTAAATAAGTGGATTAATGTGCCACCTACAGGCCAACTGGCAAACTGACTGGTGGTTGGCCCAGTTTCACCTGAGTATGTTGAACATCTTGACCGAATGACTGGATTCTTCGTTTTCTGACTAATTTCTTAATTCTGGGATTTCCAGATGCTTTCACATGAATCCTCCCTCAAACATCTGCACCACAACATGAAACCTTTGTTAAACTCAGCTGAGATCAGATGATCATTTGCTATTAGTTATGAGTGAAGTTAAAACAAGACTTTAACACATTTACAAACTGCAAAATGTTGCTAAAATCAGAGTAGTTTGAGGTTTGCTTCACAAAACCTCTCAGCATGTGATGTGTTTGCTTTCACTTCTGTTAAACTGTGTGATGAGGTAAAAGGTTTATCAACTGACTTACTGACTGACAAACCAACTGACCGGCCAGTGAACTGGATGGCATAAGAAAGCTATTAGGACACACACACACAGCCAAAGCCTAGGGGTGTGAGAGAAGGAACCAGGGAATGGGATTAACACTGTGTGTGTTCTCCGCTACGATCTCCTCCTTATTAGGAATCTTCATCCGGCAGCATGTATCTGCGCAGACAGACAGGCTGCTGCTGCTTTAATTAGACAGCAAAGCTCATTCACATAGAAGCTGTGCACACTGACGCTGGTGGTTTTCAAAGTGTGAGCTGGAGGGCTGGTTCCTGCTTAGAACTTTCAATAAAATACCCCCCCCCCCCCCCCCCCCCCAAAAAAAAAAAAAAAACGACAACAAAAAAACCAAATCAAACAAAAACAAAAACCCACAAAAAAAACCAACCAAACAAACAAACAAACAAACAAAAATTTTCTGACTTTTTTTTTTTTTTTTTTACAAACAAGTCCCTTAAATGAGCAAATACAGCCAGACCTGCAAAATGTCTTAATCTAGGACACAAAGGGATCCTATGAATGCAATCATAGCAGCAACTGCAAAAATGTGTAACAGTCTAAGACATCTGCAGATTTTTCTATGTGTTCATTAACAGGTTAGAACAGGGTGGGTCACATTTTTTCCAGAGTGTTAGAGATCTGAAAAAGAATCGAACAGAACATGGTTGCAGGTAATAGTGAAACTACACCAAAATATTATCGATCTAAACACTGTAAAGAGCACAGATCTTGCCAGACTTTTTTTCTTACAAAACAGGTGATTGATGAAACAAGTTATACTGAAATTTCATTGTCATTGCATGAAGATTACACAGCATATTGCTTCCTCTTATTCAGTCTGGTAGTCATTTTCTTTGCTTTTTAGGCAGTCTGGCTTAAGGCGGTCCAGGGATAGTATCTTTGTCTGAGCTGCAAAGTTTATGCATTAGAAGACCACAAAGATCTATTTGCAGGACACCAACATGCCAATAACCTCCATAATAATAATCCATCCACATTAAAAGCCTTTGATATTAACAAATCCATCTGTTATTACAAAGCTGTGAAATATTAAGGAAATGTAATCATAAGATAAGCACTTGAATGAAATGGAAACAGAATAGGTAGATTTTTCAGTTTCCATTTTCTCCATTGAAGTGAAACCCTCATGTTAGAGTTGGAGAAGGGCTAGGATGTCTCATATCTACCATACTGCTTTGCTTAGAAACCCTGCTGCTGCAAGCATGACTCCCCATGGAGTAAGGTTCATCGGGGAGGGGGGTGTAGGGGACCGATTGGAATTTGGCTGTTGGCAGCCAATTGTTCCTCTCGGTGGGGACAGCACTAGAAAAGCCCCACTTTATCTATGGATTTCTGTCAATTCCATGATAAAGGCTGACATGCAAAAAGAGTTTTAGATTAAACATGACATGACACCTAAATGAAGTAATTTCAGTTGCCATTAAGAGTTCTGTCAGAGGTCACTAATGAAATACTGACCTATGGGGCAAGGTAACTAATGAAATAGTAAATGACATTTGAATGGCATCAGTGTCTAAAATGCATTAAAAAAGGAACTTGTGTCATCTTACAGGTCTCATACAGAAACAACCTTGACCTTTTCAGTGATGTAGAAATTGAAGTAATGAACCAAGAATCTGCTGCACAACAATTTGTCAGTGTATAAAGCGGAATAAAACAAACAAACAAATCTCCAGTGTGTCCTTTGTTTTGGTAATTTAACAGAAGCTATATGGTCTGAGATGCATCTTTAATAGAACCTTCAAAAGCTTCGAAACATTCAAGTTCCCAGATGCCAAAGAGTCATTTAAATTTTCCTCTTTTGGAAGTAAAATCCTTTCTCACAACATCACCTCACGTTGTATGATTACTCTGCTGAATTTGAAATTCAGACACGCCACATATCTAGTTATTCCGAGTGAGTGAAATGAAAACATCCACGTCATGACTGTGATCTTTCTAATAATGGTGGTTTTTCTTATTTTTAAAAACATTTTGGGACAAAAGTTGTTATTGTTGCATGAACGGTAGCCCCTAGCAGAATTTTTCGATAGTCATCTTAAAACCAGAACTCATTCATTATGGAATTTTAATGCTTTGAAATACATCATCATGCTGTGCCATTTTTACTTCTTAATTTAAACCCTTGGGGGTTCGTAAAAGCCCCCACATATATTACTGATGATGTCATGTAATTAAAGTGAGGGTGTTTGCTGACATTTTGGAAAGACAGTTTCTCCTGATAGCTAAAACCTGTAAATTGCTGCTGGTGGACCCTGAGGATCCTTTCAGATAAGCTAAAATAAGAGCATAATTGTACTCTTTTTTTAGCTGCCTCTAAGGATTTTTGGGGGTTGGCAGGGTGGTGGTTAAGGGCTGCGGACCAAAACAGTGGGGGGAGGAAAAGATGAAGAGGAGAAACAGATCCCTGACCCATCTAATAAGGCCAGCTTGTTTTTGTCACTTACAGATGAACTGCTTGTCTTTTACACCTCAGGCTCTGTTGACAGTTTAAACAGACTTCTACTACATATTTAAAAAAAATGGATGAAAATCTCCTTTGGACTCCGGCCTGCTTTGTAAAGTCTGATGCAACCTCTGTCAGCAACAACTGACGTTATCCTGTTTATCATTACAACTATAGAGTTCCATATTAGCCTCATATCCTGAATATTGTCCACAGTGGGACAGTCATCGTATCCGGGATACTTCAGGTAAATGCACCTTACTACAAGGGAAACTTTGTCACCTTCTTTACCAGAAGAAAGAAAAAAAGAGGAAATGTTCCAAAATTAGAAACCTTCTTCTGTCATAATTGCAGGTCACTAAGGTCACAGAGAGAAAGACTAGAACTGGTCTTCCTTCATTCCTTTGAAATTACAGCTCTTATGGCATCACCGCAGGATCTTACCAAACTGTGTAATGAGAGCCCTTCTCAAACCGTTAGTGCTGGTGTGTCGCAGAGCTGCATGTAAAGTCGACACCACGTTACCATCGTGCTGAAAAGCAACATTTTGCCACCAAACTACAATATTGGCTGCCGCGAGCAATGGCCACAATCAGCTCCAGAGAGGTGAGACTGCCATTCGTGAACTGCAAAACTGCAAATCAAAGGCAGGAAGGAAGTTATTTCATGAAACGTGGGTGCTGCCAGGTAAACAGAAGGAAAAAGGAAAATGTTTTTTCTGGATATTTTTATAACGACGCTAAACAAGCACAAACAAAAGCTGGTAAGGAGAGATACAAAAGCTTTTATAATGTTGCAGTTTGAGCAGGTTAATCAAATTCTCCTTGATGATTCTTCAGCCTGGGAGCCATCAAAGAGTGAGAATTAATAATAACAGCAAAAATAAAACACGTCTGATATTTTCACATGAAATTACCATAAGGTTTATCGCTTGGCCCTGCTCATCATCTTCTGCTTTGTATGTGAAACAAAAGGTTCAATTTTTTTTTATGTGATGTTGTCCTGCTGGGTTCATCGAGTAGCAAGCTTGCAGTGGGGCAGTTTGCAGCTGAGTGTGAGACACTTTGGATTAAAAAGTTAGCACCTCCAAGTCTGAGGCCACGGTTCTCAGCTGTAAAAAGGTTAACGACCCTTTCTGGATTGGGGCGTCTGAGCTACTTCAAGTGGAGTTCAAGTATCTTGAGGTCTTGTTCATGAGTTGAGGACATTGACAGACTGATTGGTGCCACGTGTGCTGTGATGTGGATTCAGTACTGTCTGTCGTGTTAAAGAGAGATTTACATTTCTATGCTCACCTATGGCTTCGAACTGTGTTTACAAGAATAAGACTGCAGATTCAAAGGGTGGTTGGGCTCACACTTAGATAAGGTGGCAAGTTTAGTCCTTTGGTGAAGGGCTTACCACTTCTCCTCATCGAAAGGAGATGGTTGTGGTGGTTTGGGTATCTGATTAGGATGTCTCCTGGGTGCTTAAAAGGATTTCTCCTGGGATTTTTTTTACCATTTCCTACCAGGAAGAGGGGTACATCTTGGACATATTACAAAACTGAGCTGCTTTTCCACCATCCCTGGACTCGCACCAGTTTGCATACAGGGAGAACCGGTCAACCGAGGATGCGATCGCCACAGTGCTGCACACATTACTGAAGCACTTGGAACACAGGAATACCTATGCACAGCTCCTCTTTGTAGACTACAGCTCGGCTTTTAATACCATCCGGCCATACAAACTACGTCCCAAACTCCACCAACTGGGACTCAACTCCTCTCTGTGCAACTGGATTGTGGACTTCCTCACTAACCGTAGACAGAGTGTCAGAGTGGGTAAGAACACCTCTTCCACCCTTGTGGTCAACACCGGTGCCCCTCAGGGGTGTGTTCTGAGCCCTCTGCTATACACTCTGTTCACCCATGACTGTATTTCCTCCTGCGCGTCCAATCTCATTGTTAAGTTTGCAGATGTATGCAGATGTGTAGTGTACAGTTGTAAAATTCATTAATGTGGGGTCATTTTTGTGCACGCCTTCGCAACGATGACGGACAAACTGGCACCAAACGCTTACAATTACTATTGTTTCAGAACAACACACTGGAAATATCTGGACTTTACATCACAGCCAGGAAATAAAACAATACAATAAAACACCAAATAGAGCCAGAAAACATAAAACGCACCAGCCGTCAGCAGCTGGTTTTTAAAGTTTTAAGTGGTTACGGGTGGAGTTTTCCTTCAAGGATTTAAATGGAAGCCAGCGTTGACTGACCTCAGTCAGCTGCTGGGAGTAGAAAGAGGAAGAGGGACAGGCAGTCGGGAAGCATTTTTTCTGGGAACAGCCTTATTGTGGTGTGTGTGTGCGCATGTATGTGTGTGTGGCTGCACATAGTTGGTGGTAGTCATCAAAAGGAGTAACCACAGCTTTGCCAGGAACATGTAACAATGCATCCTGCTGAACTTTCTCCAGGACTCTGTGAGAGAGAGAGTGTGTGTGTGTGTGTGTGTGTGTGTGTGTGTGTGTGTGTGTGTGTGTGTGTGTGTGTGTGTGTGTGTGTGTGTGTGTGTGTGTGTGTGGACAAAGTTTAGTTTAAATCTACATTAGTTAGGATACATGTTTGATCTTTACAACTTCAAAAGCACTGTGATTTTTTTTAGAGTTATGGTTACAATTAAGTGTCGCTATAGGGTATAAACAGCTGGAGAATGTCCTCAGTTCAGTACTAACTATATTAACTATAGAAAGATCAACAAAGTTGTTGGTTCCTGTTCTTTTGTCTCCAAAAAAGCACCAAACACCCCAAAGAGTGTCAGAAAATAGCTTTTATCAGGGCAAGCTTTAGCTCTTACACCCATCAGTATCTCAGTTACTCAATCTGAAAAGGCCAATGCAATGACATTCAAAGAGGAGTATTCGTTCGTATTAGACATTTTTCACTGCACTTACCTTTTTCACCCAGAGTTCACCTGCAGTTGGTGTAGTTATGAAACTGCCAGGCTCACGCTCAATGTCTGACCCAAGAAAATCTCACTGGCATAATTATGTTGTGTCACAGCTTTAGAAAAGATGGAAAAATACTAGTATTAGATGCAAAGACTTTACACAAAAGATGTGATTCAAGGAGTGCATGTGACATGTAGTAACATGCAGTTTTCTTTATGTTTTTTCTCATAGCTGAGAAATTTGCCTTTGAAGTGTGCTGCAAGAAAAAAAAATGCTTTCCAGCGTAGTCAAACTGAAACGGCTATTTTAACCCAAACCATGATATTTTCCTAAAGCTAACCAAGCGGTTTTGTCGACTGCATCAAAAGAGGTAGTTTTAGTGACTAAACCTAACCAAACTGCAATTGAAATACCAAGGAGAGGGTGGAGTGGGTGGAGACAAGACTCAGGGAAGGATAGAGTGAGAGTGAAAGGGACATTTTTGAAGATGATAGTGAGACCTGCTATGATGTATAGTTTGGTGATGACAAAATGACAGGAGGCCAAGTTGTAAGTGGCAGATTTAAAGATGTAAAGATTTTCATAAGAAGTAATCAGGATGAGCAGGATGAGGAACGAGTCCATCAGATGGACAGCTCCGGTTGTGTGGTTTGGGAATGTAGTGATTGGGAATTTTTAAGAGATTTATCAGTGTTGGGAATTTTGAGTGTGTTGGTTGTGTAATTTGGTTTCCCCTGCTTATGGAGAAGGGTTTTCACCCACTGCAAACGTGCTCCCATACAGTCCTCCAAAATCCCAACTGCACATTGCTGGATACACTGCTGCGTCCATCAAGTCTGCAGCAGTGGAGTTCACCAGGAAACAGAAAAGCACAGAAGATTCATCAAAGATCAAAAATACAGCATAAAAAGCACAGACAGTGGCTGTAGTCGTTACTTTTCATTGTTCGTAACACTTGGTTTCACTTCAGTTCTTCATTCAACCTCAGTCTCTGCCACTGGCTGATTGACCGACAACAGCACATGCATGATTTACTCACAGACTAGACAACATATACTCTGCAGGTAGACACACAACCCCAGCATAAAACAAACATTAGCGGGAGGTGCTTGGGTAACAAAAAGCCATGCATCAGGTGCAGTAGGCCTCTCTCTTTCTCAGTGAAAGAGTCCTCGGAGCTATACAAATGCCATCTAATGCATCAGTGGTAAGTTATACTTTGAGGTTTCGTCTCTTCTGAGTGTTCCAGGATGATGAGTTACTCTGGCTGATCAGTGCTGGATGTTTCCTCCAGAGGTATGTCATAAAAGTTAGTGTTAAAAGTGGTCTTAATGACGTAACAGTTGACTTCTTGTTTTATTTTTCTTGCATAGAGACTAATGCACTTATTCAGTTACTTACTCAAAAACTTGCAGGAGCCTGGGCTGTGTGGTATTTACTGAATACATGTGTATGTAAGGCTAGGATATACTTTCATATTTGTTATATTTATGTTATGTGTGACTCTATATGTTAACTCTTTTGCTCTTTCCATATATAGCCTTCTTTGTTCTCTTGGTATCTTAAAATATAGTGCTAGTGATTCTTTGTGCTGGTGATTTTTCACTTCTTCAGGTCTTCCTGTTGGCAGCCAATGTGCACAATGGGGCCAGTATGATTAATGGTGCCACCTGGTTTTGCAGTTGTATTTAGTGATATGTGAGCGCAATTGCTCAGTTGAGTGGTGATTATAATAGTGTCCTACACTATGGTACAACATCTGCCTGGCCTCTCGTTTCCTAACTTCATCTGTATCAGGACCACTGGATGTTCTTTAAAAAAATATATTCACAGATTTGAATTTCAAACATATTTATATAATCAAGTGAACTGCTTGCAACAACCCTTGTATTGGATATTTTTGCACTGCTGCACTTAGTTAAATCTTAATAAAGCAAGAACTCCCAGAGAAAACAAAGTTGGAGGGACGAGGGTGAGGAGGTTTGGATGTGTGCAGAGGATGGATAATGGACAGAGCTGCCAGGCAGAAGGAAAAGAGGAAGAGCGCGGAATAAGTTACAAATGATGACAGGGATAGAGTGAGATGAGGCAGATGATCAGCTGTGGCAAACCCTATAGAGAGCAGGGAGAGGAACAAGAGCAGGTAATGAAATCATGAGTCAGCATGGTATTTGATTAGACGCAGGAAATAAAGCCTACTCTTCCGTAAAGGAGTATGGTTGAATTTTATTGACTGACCTTACTCTTTATATTACCTCCCCTGACTCTCAAAAAGCCTTTCTGCGTTAAACTTTTTTAGGAAGCATTTCTGTCTGAAAGCGCTACAATTTCTCACTATTCTTCATCACGGCGTAGACACCAACTCTGCAATATCGGCTGCACTGCAAAGGCAACTCTACTGAGGGTTGGAATGTACATTTAACCAAATATGTGCCATGCATGAGAATAACCACCTTTTAACACAGCTGTTGAATAGTGTCTTATAATCAAATGCAGCAGGTTGTGCAGATGATGTGGTAATATGTCATAATTAGTTATTTGGTTAACATAAAACAAATCTTGGACATCGATGAATATAAAAAAAAGTCCTGTGTTTGCGATTTAATATGCTATATCCTACTTGGCACGTGAGACTGAAATCACATCGAATCATGTTAATACTGAAAAGAAGTGACCTCTCTTATTCCTATTTATTGTCTGTGGCTTAATGTGTTTGGCGTTCTTGTGCCTTCTCCTTCACTTCTCCTTTCCCACGCTGTTAAAACCATTCATTCATGATTTCAGTATTACCACACCCTATTGTCTATCTTATTTTCTTTAGTCAATCAGCAAGTTTCTGTTCTTTAAACCGCATTGCATTTCCACCATTCTGCTTTCAGACATTCTATTGTGCACCAACATCTAGACTCCTGTCTCCTCACATCACCTTCATTTATGGACAACTCTCAGTGAAGATGTCAAAATGTCAAAATGTTGTCATACACTTTCAAATGATCTCACTATACTTAAGGCCCGGTATATTTATCTCTAAGGTAACCAACTCTGAAATCATGCAAACTTTTTTTTAGATGTCCTATCATGTTGTCCTGCAGTGGGAAAGGACTTTGATCATTTTTTGGCACACTAGCTGTCCAACATGTTCAGCATGACGTAACAGCATGCACAGTGGTACACACATTTCTCTACTATTAAAAAAAAGTTTGTACCCATAAATACAACTAGATAATTACAAATTATTAATTAAGAAGTTATATATTATTATTCAATAAAGAGATGTTCTCTTATTTTGTATGAACAAAGTTCACAGGACATTTGGATCTGGAGTGCTGAAGATGATCCTCAGGAGTGAGGAAGACATTATGAACACTTAATCGTTTCTGATGATTAAGAACCCTGGAATGTTTTTCCTGTGTTTTCTGTTCACTAACAACTTTAAATATATTATCTCCCCCTGCTGTTAATGCAATTTTCTACATGCGGTAATGCAACTTCTGCATGCATGTCCATTTCACATTTTGGAGAGGCAAAGCATGTAATGAATATAGTGAACCGGTGTGTCTATTACACGCTTTGCCCTGATAGTGGGTTGTCTCTTTTAGGTCTACGGAAACCTCAAAACTGCGTATATTTATTTTTTGTTTATTCTGTTTTTTTCTTTTTTTTGGCCTCTTTGACTGAATATAGTATGTAATAAAAATCACCAGAAAATGTTTCCATTTTCAAATACAATTCAATTTTTATGTCACGAACACATTTATCTTTATGTCAACTTTCAAATGGAGCAAAAACAGAGAACAACACAGTTAAACCACAGCTTTGTAGCCAGCAATGTAATGTCGTGCAAGCCAGTAGATAATAAAAACTTTGTCAGACAACCATCAGAGCAGTTTAAACACATGGATAGACTGTTAAAAATGTTCTTGTGCGCCTTGTGTTACAAGACAGTACAATCTAGTACATCGCTATTATACCTTATATACCCTAACTGAGACGAGTCAGAGCTATAGAAGCAGAACAGGACATTTATCCAAAGTGGGACAAAGCTGAAAAAATTAGAGCATACAAACCTCAGTGTCTAGCAAAGTTATAAGAAAAATACAGCTGCAACCATTGCTGAAGCAGAAGCACTCAGTTTCATCAACCTTCTGCCTGAACACAACTACTTTCTTCTTTGCAGGCCAACGGGTCCACAATCGACCTCAGTAGAAGTCCCTCTGCATACATCCCATGAAGCATGATGTCACTGATGAGCCCAGTATCTGTGCCTCTGCTTTTTTGGGAAAATGGATTGAAATACAGTATTTAAATTTTTAACTTTAAATATAATTTGATAATTACAATACAGTGATATAAAATTATCTACTACTGTAATTCATGCATAATCCTACTTTGATAAACCCATTTCCAAGCCTCCAAAAATGTATCAAATGTATAACATCTGACTGCAAATTTTTTAATCAGATGTTCTTAGAAACCTCTTGGAAAAAACACATGGGTATCATGTAAGTGCCTTTGAGAAGACATATGAAAGTAGGAAAATCCCCAATGAGAATTAACTGACCCCCAAACCCTAAATTGACTTAATCTGAGATAGAAACCCTGTTTTAAGTTCCAGAAAGCATTTTTAGTGAAACCTTGGGAGTTCGTTAGCCTAGCGTTGGTTTTCAGTTCTGAGAACAGAGTCAGTTACTTTCTCTGTGAACCTAATCTGCTCATTGGCAGGTTTCCTTTAACAGACCCTGAGTTTTTTGTAATCTCCCTTCTGCAGAGCTCGAGGCAGCTTCTGAACATGTTGTGTCCTTTTGTCAAACACCCTATAGATGGTAAAGTGTATTAAATTCACTTTATGCATCCAGAGGATGCAGATGTGCTCTGAGTAGCTTGTGGAGCATTGCAGTTTTTTCAGCCCATTGTGCTTCCACCTGGAAGGACGTGGACTACACCAATAAAGTTTTGCTTGTTTGCTTCTGCACATATTATCATTTATGTACAGCATTCTTGATGCATTTAATTGGAGACATTACCTCAGATTGGAAAAAATTCTTTGCTTTGCTTCCTTTTCTTGCCGCCAAAAGTCTGAAAACTGAAAAAAGTGTCCCTCACATTCAAACACCATCTGCAAGCTTATATAATGTTTCTGGGCACAAGCCCGAATTATAATACAGAATCATTAGAATTATTTGGTATCTAGGCTCCAAGCTCATCACTCCCACACAAATATAATACACAGAGAAATAAGAAAATGATGAATAACCATAACCTAAAGCCTACAGGAGAATGCTCAGGTGGCAGAGTAGAAATTTTGCAGCCTAAATACTGTGATCAATAATTGAGGTGAGCAAAGTGTATGTGGCAGTCCAGCTTGAGCTTCCTGCCTAAACTAGCTCACAGGCATCACAACATTTATTAAATACAAGTCTACAGCTATTGTCTTAAGATCTTATACACAGATTTTTGATTAGTTTTTGTTTCGCAGGTGAGAATTTCCATAAATACCAGATTTTGTTTCACTTCTTCTTATGTTAGTGAATGACACTAATTTATAAATAAAAAGTTGGTTTTTGTGTTTTGGTAATGCATAGACTACTCAGAGAAAAGTAAGCAGCCAGGTCTCCTGGCGATGGGAAACTGTTTTTTGTTTAAAATACATTAAATATGACTTTAAAGCAAATGCATTTTAACCGGAGTAATCTTTCGTGCTAGCAACAGATTCGTTTTCGAGACTGAGGGGGAGGCTTCACACTATCAACCATGGCAACAAGGTTCTTTTTTGATCCCTTTCTCTGATCCTGAGCTAGACCCACATCAGTGTTGCAGTTTATACTTAAGTGCTACATATATGCCACAGGTGCATCATAACTGCAAACCTCTGAACCCCTATGTAACCTGTGACATAATGACACATGAACCTTCCTGGAAATGGAACTCCACTCAAGTCTATGCAGCTCCCAACTATTTTGATTGGCCTGTTCGGTGTGGTTAATTCCTTGAGTGCCTCCCATCTTCTTTTCTCTGCTGCTTTTGAATTTATCAGTGAAAGAAAGACAATCAGCACTAAAATATAAGGGCTTGTATATATACTAGAAAGTTCCTGGAGCGAAGACTTGGAAAAAATATCTTTCCCTCTCCAACAAAAAAAATGACCAAAACAAAAAGAGGAGACGCAGGAGGAGGAAAACCTGCACCAGAATTTTATTTGTTTCTCTTTGAAAACAACAGGTTGTCACCACAAGGTGATTGACACATAATGCACCATGCAAAAACATGAATGATGACAACAGTGTCGGACACTTGCATGGGCTGCGTTGTAGGCGCTCAAAAACTTCACAGCAGAGGTCTCAATTAACAGTTACATAGTTCCACAGAAGTCCTGCACACCCATGTTGGGTTTTAAGAGAGAGGAAATCAGTTGCTTGTGCGTGTGTCTGTGTATGTGTGTGCATGTGTTTAAGCACACAATGAGTTGTCTGCTGTGTCAGGGGAGATAAATGAATCCCGACTGGCAATCAATGGAAAACAGAAAAACACTGGTCCACCCCACAGTGTTATCAGCAACAACAACACTGCTGTCTTAACACACACACAGACACATCACATCAATGTATATACACACAGACACACACACACCCACTGATAAGAAAGCTCTTTGCATTATGCAACACGCAGTATCTGCTCACTCACAGTCACACACTATCACTTGATTTCAGACAGGCATCTCACTTCCTCCAGGCTGCTGACACACACACGCACACAGACATGCTCACACAAAGTTACTGAAACTTCTGACTTCTCTTTAAGTTGAAAAACGTTTAAAAGGTAGGTTTTCCTCAGAAAAACTTCCCCTGATATGAATGAAGACATACACATCCCACCACACTAATTTAAGAGAACAATGTTGCAACCACATTCTGCACATTGCTGTTGTATTAACTAAAAAAAATGAGTGAGCACAAAAACACACTGCTTACATGAGCAGGTAAAGACAGACTGTCTACTCAGATATGCCTGCAGCCACAGTAACCATGACTGCTACTGACTGCGGTTGCCTCATGGGACGATCAGTCTGGATGGCCGGACAAAGCCTCCATGCAGCTCTGACTCCCATCATACTGATGCATTTTTGGCAGTCTTGGTGTTGCTATGCACCAAGTAATCAACTGTGGGCCTTGGCAAGTCTTGGAGTCATTTGGAAAATGAACCGATCTTTGCAGTGTTTCCTGTTTACACCACCACAGCGGATCTTAACATCAAACAAGATTTGATTGAAGTGCAGATTTTCATCTTCATGGGATTTAACAAAAGTGTTTGGGAATTACAGTGATCTTTATGCATAGTCCCCCATTTTCAGAAGCTCAAAAATACAATTAACTGACATGCTGTTTCCCTCATTATTCCATGACAACTTAAGCAGATATCTGGAGTTGATACCTGAAAGCTGATTGTATTTGCCAGTTTTTTTACAATAGCAGGTCCAAAGTGATGTCAACACAAGTGATGGAGGCATCATTAGGTTGAAAATCAAAGTAAACCCATCAGAGAGGTAGCAGACACTGGCCAATTCAGCAGCACCAAAAGGCTTGAATGACAATGGAAGAAAATGAAAGTGCATGATCAGAGAATTATTTCCATTCTTAAACTAAACTAAAAGTCAGGAACATCTTTGAGGAGGCAGGTGTATCATTGTTGAAGTCTACAATCAAGAAAAACCTTCACGAGAGGAAAAACAGTATTTACAGCAATATGCAACCTGCTGTTACACTTGGGCCAGAAACATCCACAGGAGTCTGATGTTATGGAAAAGTTTTGTGGACATATGAAAACAAAATTAGCCTACACCAAAACAATGGGCTGATAAAAGAAAAACGAAAGGAAAGCTCATGGTGTCCCATTACTTTTGAACCACTTATATCAACCACTATGTATAGAAAAAAATGCAATACTTCAAAAACATTATTATTTGATTTCAAATTTACTTTGGTGATGTGAAAATTCAAAAAAATTGCAAAACTTCCAAAAATCAAAGCCTATGTACAAGAGTATAATAGTAACTTTTATAATACTGTATATAAAAAAAAATCCATCCAGCTTATTGTCATATTGTTTATGTTGTAATCTTACATGTTTTTCAAGCTAGTTCTGCCAGTCACAGACAATGGCCTATCAACCTACCTGTTAGCTGCCTCCTTACTGACAGCTGCTTTAGTGCCTATAATTCAATGCTTTTCTGAACATGAGCATTTAAGTCTGCTTCCCTGGTATCTCATGTACTACTTGAATCACTGTGACTTTTAATTTTGACAAATGGGAAAGCATGAAAGGAGCTGTCAAAAAGCCTTAGATAGTCATGATTAAGACAAACACATAAGGCTGAGAGAAAAAAGAAGATGAGTGACAACAGACAAGATTTTGTACTGATGAGTTATCTATTGCTGCAAATTATGAAGATAGGGCTGAAAAGTCCAGTGCCATAAACATGCCAGTTCATTTTGTGTGGGATTACACAAAATGGAAAAGCAGAAAAAAAATGGACAGATGGATCACTATTCACCTTGCATAACACCTTTACCTTAACCTAAATTGACCTTTGTGTCATTCTTTACCCGTAAACGCAACACAGAAAGTGTGTCACCATCAAATGGCATGCTATTTATCATGCAAGATCATAATACTTGACTGTGAGCCAAGACAGCTTCGCAGTTACGGCCTAAATAAAAATGACTGAAATATCTGTAGTAGTGAAAATATTTTCTGCAGTGATGTTAGTGCTACTGTCCGCACGTACTTCTTCTTTTTGTTATAGATTTCTCACCTTGACAGCTAAAAGAACACACTGCAAAAGGACCGCCATACACTTGCAGCAACATTAACACATAGTTTGCAGTGAAGAAACTCCTTTAACCTTTCACTAAAAGAGGAAGTCTGAACTTCACTGACACCACGATATGTGAGAGATTAAGTTTAAAAAACTGCTTTTTAAATGTGATATTGGCTTAAATCTGTTTGGTTTTGTTGTTAAAAAATGTAATATGACTAAGACCCCAAATGCAATCATTTTTTAATTTTATGCCATATACACAGGGTAATAGGTGATGATGATGATTATCATTATTATTTATACTATTAGTAGTAGAAGTAGTCATGATAGTGGTGGTAGTATATGGCAGGTCAGTTGTAGATCTTTTCATAGCTCTGCTGGACTAAGATTTGCATTTCACATGTGATGAAGCAGCAGAAAATCAAACTGCTCTATGAGCTTTGTACACGTATTTACTGAATGAATAAAAACTATGAATGGAAGCATATCTCCCTCCAATCTGCACATATGTACACCCAGCCAGAACTTCCCCATTCATGACTGTGCAACAGGAGGAAGAGGAAGAGGCCTCCATCAGCCAAACTGCCCTGTTTTCTCTTCCCCTTTCTGCTTAAAATAGAAAGTATAGGATGTACCGGACACTTTGTGTTGCAAGCGTGGAGAACGTGTTGCATGCAGACCGCAGGGCGCACATCTCTGTCTCTGAGTACACTCTGTAAAAATGTTGAATTCAGCAGATGTGTGAAGAACTTACAGGAATCATGTGCAATGCTTTCCTTTAAACCACCATCTCTCCCTCTTACTTTCTCTCTTTTTGACAAATGTATGAACTTTGTTATCTAACTGTTAGCAGTTACTTTGTTAAACTGCACATATGACCAAGAGATAGATGTAACATATCTCTGTCCGCAGTTGTAGGAATCCACAACGTGCACATGACCGAAGTCTCGATTTATCATTTGAGAAGAGCAAGAAACTGAAACATTATTTGATGACCATGGTGCTGCTAGCTTTTCTTTAAAAAAAAAAAAGTATTTTTGTGTTCTGGGAATATCTCCTGCCTTTCAGGTCATACATGTAAAGCACAAGGCATTAAGTCAGGTACACCCCAAAAGGAGAAGCTGGGATGTTGGGTTGCAAAGTGGCTTGCAATGCAGCAATTGTAGGTAGTCTAAAGCAGTTTCCCCTATTTGCATTCATAGCATATAGGGCAACATCCAAGCAGCATATAGGATGCCCTATATGGTAGCTGGATTTTTACATAAATATCATTGAAGCTGACTATGTGGCCTACCAGAACTGAAACTATGCTCAATTTTGATAAAGGATGCTTGCGATGTTATTATTTTGCTTTTCATTTGTCTTGTCTGGCTAAAGCCAGCACAGTGGTTGGGAGTTTGGAAAGAAGCTGCAAAATTATATGTGTTCACCACCAGATCAGCCAGTAGTTACCCCAGATATTTTATTCTGAACACCACACAGACTCATGCATCTACCTGTTTTCCTTTGCCGTCCAATTCAAGGTTGCGGGGGCCTTTATCCTATCCCAGCTGTCATAGGGCCAGAGACATAGTACACCCTAGACAAGTTACCAGTCTGTTGCAGGGCTAACACAGAGACAGACAACCATTTACTCTCACATTTGCACCTATGACAAAGTGAGCAATTAGTCTAACCCTGTGCATGTCTTTGGACTGCCAAAGGAAGCTGGATTACCTGAAGTGAGACCATGCAGAAACTTCATACAAAAAGCCCCGGTATCAGCAGCTCGGTAGATTTCTGGTAGCAGTGGATCTCCCTCAAACACAGTACACAATTGACCTTGGACCTTAAAGGATGTTTTTTGAACAACAGCTTTTAAGAACCTTACCAGATGTCTCAATGCTGTTTAGACATCTGGCAGAGTTGGCTTTGTTTTTGCATCTAGTCAAAACACCATCAGAAGAATTAACTGCCCCACAGTTACTTATTTTTTTGGCAATTAAGAAAAACTAGAAGAACCATTTATTAAATTAAAAGAACTGATTAGATGATTATGAGTTCCACAGAGTGAAGCGTGACTTTAGTGCTACGTGGTGGGGTCAAATTACAAACATTCGTGAGATTCCAAAAGACTGAAGCAGTTTGTCTGCATTTATCTTTTACTCATTTTTGACCTGTGATATTGCACATCTGGTCAATAAAAATTGGAAGATCACAGTGCTTCTTATGTTCACAGAAGGAGTAATTGATTTCTAGACATGTTGTCAACTAGTCCTTTCACATGTAATCACTGAAGGAGAGTTTGAGTAAAAAATCCATGAATTTAAAGGTCTCCTAGACAAACCAATCATTTTATCCTGTGCTAAAGTAAAAAGGGATTATTTACTTTACCAGGAATTTGAACTAATGGCTTTGCATTGCAACGTGGTAAAGTTGAGCAAAGTTCAAAAACCATTTGCCACACTGGCCTCATTAAAACGAACAAAGCTCTGGTAATGTTGATATTTACAAGGGCTTGGAGTTGCTCACAGCGTGAGGTTCCTGGGCTCCTCCTTTCTGTGTTTTCCGTGTGTCTGGCTTTGTGCCCGGTGTCTCCAAGCACTCCAGTTTCTACCACATTTTAAATTGTTCATAGGTACATATGTGGAGAGGATGAACTGCTAACCTTTGAATGTATCAGTGCTGTGATAAGAACAGAGTCCTTTCCAGTCTGTAACTCTGATCAGTGCAGAAAGAAAAATAAAGGCAAAAGCTCATTTATGTAGATGTCTGGTGAAGTACCAGCGCACAATTTCCCCTAAAAAAATGCAATGACATTTAAATGTGCTCCTGGTACAATTTTTAATCGTTTGTGGTACAATGCAACCCCTTTTTTGCTTTTAAAGGAATAATTTCACAACATTTTACGCTAGTTTTTATAGAAAGAAATACAGCAGCTGACGCAGGACCGAAGCCACTCATCTCTTCCTGCTGACCCTCTGGCTTGCCCCGCTTATAGTATACTCAGTAGTTACACTGATTCTATTGTCACTCAGCCAATATTGTACACAGACATAAACAAAGCACACTGTCCTATTGAGCTGAAGTTAATCTCCTGCAGGCCTCTGAACTCACAGTCACAGTTTCTCCTTTGTATGACTGAGTACCCATTTAGCCCCATGGAGACAATTTTACTGTCCTGTGAGTCCCTCATCACATGTTTGTTTTTTCACTATTAATCATTAAATGATCTAGAACAAGAGTGTACACAATGTTTTAGTAATAATGAATCCATTTAGGGACAGTTGTAACAGGAATTACTTACAGGAATAGAATAAGCACACGTTTCTGTACTTCTGTATTTTCTCTTTTCTGAAGGATATTGCATAATTAAGTCTTCCAATAAAACTTTTGTTACTAAATTCTGAAGCAACCCATGTAGAAAGAACTTTTTGGGATTTTTTCTGATACAAAAGGACCAAAAGAAGCTGCCGTCAGGAGGTAGGTTAAGTGGTGATGATCGAACCATACATGCATGGCCATTTTTGATTTTATTTTAACTTGCCATGGTTTTGGTAAAGACCCTTGTTTAAATTTCATTCTGCCACATCTAAAGGCGATGACACAAGCAAACATTATTCATACAGACATTGTTTAACTTTAAAGGGTAACTATAGTTCATAATAACAGTTTACACAAATGACCTTTGTGGTTGTTTCATGAGGAGGACAGTCCTCTCAGATGATGACCCTACAGTTCCAATATGTGACCCCACAGTTTGCTGGTGCGACTGACATCTGTACACATAGTGTCTACCGGACTTTGCACGATCATTAGTCACAGCCAACACAGCATTAAACAATTTTAAGTTTCAGGAACACCTGAAAACTATTAACAAAAGAACACGATTAAAGCAAGGTGAATTCAAACTTATTATGTGATACTTTAAATGCTAAAATAAAACAATTCATCGCCTACAACATGGCCTAAACTAAGCATTTAAAATAGGTGGGGTATTTGCTGTGGGGAGTACAAAAGCATTATAGCCACCATGTGATTACATGTCGATTTGTACCACAACTTACTGCAACCCAAAAAGGGCAAAAATCTTTCAAGCGTTTCAAGTGACCACCATCTTTGAGGCCCATGTGTTGTATGTAAGGAGCAGTGAAGAAACCACAATTACTTACCACAGCATTTCCACTGGTTAGAAAAACAGAGAGAGAAAAACACACTAAAACAGACAGTTGCTTCATAACCTTAAAATAAAGTTCTCATTGTAATTAATTTAAAAAAGCAAAAAGTGAACAAAGAAACCTTATCTCACAGCAAACCCCCAACTAAATCAATTTCAAATGTATGTCAAGCAGCATGTGTGAAGTAAAACGCAGTTCTTCTTCTTTTTCTTGGTTTATTGGTGGTTGGCAACTAGGGTAGAGGTGCATTACCACTACCTACACTAGTGACAGCGTCTCTCCAAAAAGGTCTTCTGAGGTAAAATTAATCTTCAGTTCCTTTAGAGTTCCTAAAAAAAATTTCATTTCCTCATTGCCAGTGTGACACTTCTCAAATTAAAGCCAAATTCTCATTTGATGATGGTGCTTTTTTGAGACTGAAATATTGCAAATACAATTCCTCTTTTGTCCTCTATCAAGATGCTCTACTACAAAGGGAGTTCAGTATACCCAAGGTATCTTTCCATTATCTAGATTCACTTACCCTATCATTGGCAGTCGGGATAACATTCACACAAAGCTGGTAAAAAAAACGTGCTGGTGGCAGTTTTTGGTCAGTCTGAAAGGAGTCATATGACTCTTCCACAGAAAATGATCCCTACGAGCGCCACCTTCTCCAATCAGAGACACTATCAGAGGATGATAAAAGATGACTAGAAATCTATAAAGAACATAGTTTCTTAGTTTAGTTTAGTTTAGTTTAGTTTAGTTTAGTACATCTCCTAAATGACTAAAATAATACCTGGACACTCCGATGAGGCACACAGTTCATGCTTTATTCAGTAGTTTCAATAAGGTATGGTGTAACAGCCTGCACCTATAAAAAGTATACTCCCAGAAGAGAGTCTATATCATACCTAACTCAGAACATAACCTGCTCAGGGTAGTTTTAGTTTTCAGTCTATCAGCTGCAGTTTTGCTGCTATTTAAGGATTTGACAGTAGAGAATGAATTTAAAAGGACAGTTTAAGATGGATTATCACATTTTACAACATATTCACAAATAAAACAAGAAAATGTAAAAGATAACATAAAAAATAAAACTGTATAAAAATAGTTTTCATTAGATATAATGATGCTTTGTGCTGCTGGGTACACATGCTGCAGGAACACAAAGTTCTCTTGCCACCCAATAAGGTAGCTGTACAAACTTGAAGTGGACCAATCAGATAGGGAGAAGTACAAACATACAGAATGTTTGGCAGCTAACAATCTCACATGTTAACTACATGTGAAGGAGGCAGACCGTGTCTAAGGCCAGCCACAGTTTTTGGAGCTGGCAGCTTGTTGACGTTCCCAGCATTCCCTGAAACTGGAACTGTGGAAGATTCTCTGAACTTCTGGGACGTACCAGAAGGAGGAGGGGTGGAAAAAGGGCGGGAGATCAGGGTTAGTGCGGTGGAGTGTTCTTACCACTGGACTTTATTTTTAGGACTACAAGAAGAAAGACTGGGAGAGCGAGAAATGCAAAGACAAGCTGCTTCAGTCACATTTTAGAAGAAAATTGACTTATCATCATGACCCCAAGAGTGTTTTTATCATAATCTGCTATATATTTATTTGTGCTGCATCACTTCTGCATTCAGCAGCCACACTTGTCTGAGTTTGCCCAGCAAATTAAAGAAGTAGCTTCTCCTTTAGTGTTCTTCAAATGAAAACCAAAAGCAAGCAAGCAAGAAAAAGCAAGAACACGTGGGAGAGAGGAAGACGATTACATGTCTGCACTGGGTTGGCAAAATGTGTGTTTTTTTTTGTTGTTCTGGCACTGAGTCAAAACTGTGTTTGACTGCAGACTCTGCAGAGTGGTTAATAACCAGCAAACATTATGAAATAACCAGTGAGAATGTTGTGTTTATCCACTTCTGCCACTCTGTGACTGCAATCAAAATGTGAAAAGGGGCCGCCCTCAAAGGTTAACTATTGCACCTAAAGTGTGGGTTTGCAGCCACGTTGACATTTAATGCAAAAAGCTGGAGTAATCTTTAAACTTGAGTTCGATTTTGACCACTCCTTACTGAATACGTTTGAACCGCCTGCAGGGCAGGTAGTAAAGACGTGCCTTTTACCAAGATGTTCCATTTACCGCAAATTCCCTGGTAACAAAATATTGTTACATTACTGATTATCAACAATAATGAGTTCATGAGGTTGCCAGTCTGTCACAGACCACTATTCACACTTAACTGGTGATGATTAATCGGTAATTTAGAATCACCAATGAACCTAACCCCTGTGGACTCTGGAAGAACATGCAAACTCCACACTGAAAGGCCTCAGCCAGGTGGAGGATTTGAACCCAGGAACCCAGTGCTAACCGCCATTTCACCATTCTGCCCAATAATGGACATTTAATAGGCTAATTGCGTTTATAACAAGTGATACTATAGTTAAACTGCAGCTCAATAAATGAAATTTCTGAGACCTTCTACTGTCTTTTATCATGTTCTATCCTTTATGTTCATAAATACATGTGGTTTGAACATGTCTCTTTTTCTTTTTTATTTAATCTTTGGATAAAAGCATGATACATTGCCTGCATCAGCTGACACTAGTATAGATCAAGATAACTTTTTCCCCACGTGCACACACATGCACACACACCACAATCCATTTGAAGGGGACGTGTTTGGATGCTTATCCATCCTCTCCATATTTGGCGGCTTTTTGCAGTCACACACATTCCCCTGCTGCTCCTTCTCACCACGACTGGGACAGAACCCAAGAACCTGACGACCTCCCTACCCGCCCCTCCTTATCCTGCTTCAGCAGGTTCACTGGGTGATCTTCTGGGAATCAAAAGCACCAGCACTGTTTTTGGACAGCTGGGCAGCGGGAGTATTTCTTTCTCCCTCCAGGAAAAGTGACGAAGTGTTCACAGAGTGACACTGAGCCTGAACTGTGTTTGGCCGCACAGCCATTCTATATTTGTAAGGTTAAATGCCAGCCTGCTCTATATCATATACAACTTATGGAAAAAAATACAAAAAGAATGACCTTTCTCTAGAGTTTACTTTGGAGAAAGTTCCTGTCACAAAGCCAAAAACATGCACCTTTGTAAAATAAAAAAAACGTATTTCAGTGATCCACACGGCACTCTTTCACTCATGATCATGTGTTTAAGCAGAGGTGGCACCAACACTGCTGATTGGCCGGCTATACTGTAGCAACTGGCCCCACCTTCACTCATGCAGCTGTAGCATGCCTCATTCAGAGTCCTCTCCAAGAATAAATGTGCTACTATGTCATCAGAGAGAATATGATGTGTGCAATGCAGCTGAGTGGGTCAGGTCAGTGAAATCCTCCACTCGCTCTATTTCAGGCAGGAATCTGCTGGCAGGAGTTTGCTGCCTCGACACCCCGGAGACCAAAAAAAAAAAAAAAGGCTTCGTCACAGATTCTACACCTGACTCTGCTCTCTAGATAGCCATCCATGCCTACTCCTCTACACTTACATACATAGCTTTGAAGGGCTGTACTGTTCGAGGCATTTGGAACAGTTCCAGATGTTTTTGACTGCTTTTTGAATTGTATTTATATATGAGTGAAATATTACATATGGGTGCTGTCTTCCTTAAGCTCCTGTTGTCTAGCAGAGGCCAAGGAGTTGCGCAGTATCTTAGCTGTCACCAGGGACTACACTCTTCTAGACAGAAACTTCAGATGTTGTGTCTGGAAACTGCTGCAGCCAGTCGCCTAGTTTGAGGGTTACAGCTCCTAATGCTGTACCACTGGGACCACTTTGGACTTCCACATCTGCTCCAGTTGTTCCTTCAACCACTTACTTCTCAGTTTTCTCATTCTCTTTCTTTCTGATATTGCTGTCAACTGGGATCTCCACATCTATCAGTACTGCTCTCGTCTGCTTCTTGTCAAACACCGACATTTGCAGTTGGTTCGCCAGCAGCTGCTTATGTGTCTGGAACTGAAACTCTCAGAGGATATTAGCTCTTGTTGTTCTCGGCCACTTTAGGAGGTGTATGCCATCGGGACTTACAAACTTCTCATCCATAAGCAGCACAGATGTGGCAGACTCTCGGGGGAATCTTTGCACAGACAGTCCTGCCATTTTCACGTTCTTAGTCCTAGTCTATGTGTGTCTTGTTCCAGTAGCCCACCTCTTATTATGTATTTCTTGGTCCTCGACATCTGACCCAGTCCTTGGTTATGGCAAAAGGGATAGTTTCAAAATCAAAATCCTTTGGCATCCAGGGATTTATTTTAATATACTTTTTTTTTGAATGAGTCGCCCAGTTTTGGAGAAATGCAAGCCTACTGTAAAATATAATGGAACAACGTGCCACTTTCTGTGTGGTGCTCAATAAGCCAAGAAATGCATCTGAAAAAAAAGATATTAGAAAATATCTTGCAGAAATGATCATGGGCTTTTTTTCTTTCTAAATGACACTCAGTAACTGTGGCACCGTGTCACACTGTGGAAACAAACATCCAGCTACTTACAACGCAACTGTATTCAAACACTCAGCTGACCTGTAATGTTAGCTGCAGGCTTTTACGTCAAACTGCTACCAAAAAAGATTTTTTGTAGTAACTGAGTCATGATTTCTGGAAAGAGACGCTGCTGATGAGTTTTTAAAATGCATTTTTGGGCTTTTCCACTACTGTCGGTAGAATGCAGGCTATAGTCAATGTCTCTAAAACGGGGTGCGCCACAGTAATCTAGATGGATAAGGAGCACTAAAGGCCAGAGGAAAAATGCTCAAATTAACTCCTTTTAACTTCTCATAGAAATTTACTCAGTGGCAGCACTTGTTTGGGGCTTAACCAACATGTAACCAAAAGCACACCATGTTCCCTAGCCTTAATCAAACTCATTGAATTTAGGATTGGTATGTGTCTCCTGTTATGTGTTCTGACCTTTCCTTCTTAAGGTCTCAGTATGTTTAAGTTCAGTTTTCACGGAGTACTTTGTTAAGTTGTTGAACGCGATTTTTATTTGATTCCGTGGTATTTATTGCAGGAAGCCTCACAGGTTGTAAACTCAAGCAGTCGGTCCTTCAGAGCTCTTTAAACACACACACAGACACACACAGTCAGTGCAGAGTCAGGCTGACACAGCTGACGTGGCGTCCACACAGCACGTGGAGGAATGTGTGGAGGGAGGTTAAGAAAAAAAAGGGCTGAGAGTTTTCAGTTGAAAGGATCTGAAGGGGGAGGGCCACATTTAAAGCGCTCTTTCTCACTGGCACACATTTTGAGCCCTTACACAGGCAAAAGCACTACAACCTAAAGCTCGTGTGACAACCCTGTGTTTGTATTTTTGAACGCTTATGTGAGTGACTGAATAGGTGGCTGCAGAAAGCTGATTGGCCAGCATGACAGCTGTGGTGTCAACAGCCAGCTTGTGGGCTTTTCTCTTTTTCAAACCTGCCCCCATCATGTAAGCAACACCTTTTGTGCAGCATACTGTGCTTACTATGTGCGTCATAGTAAACATGAAAGTCAAAAGTCAAAGTGCATGAATTCAACACAGTAAGTTGTGCTTTTATAAGTTTTCAACTTGGAGACAAAAATGTAACTTCTTATTTTTTCAGCATCTCCCTTTAGGGGTCACCACAGCAGATCATCTGTCTCCATCTTTTCCTAGAACCTTCTTCTATTAGTTGATGATCCGCGTGTTTGATTCAGCAAAGACTTTACACTAGATGCTCACCTGATTCAACCCTCATCATTTTTCTGAGTTTTGGTCTGGAACTAGGAGCACACTGGCTTGTGGCCCCATGTGGGTGGATTGTTTAACATCTACAAAAAATCTCCACCACACTAGTGACATATTATTAGTATCAAACCTGAAGCTGCATCACCACCATCTTCCTACAAGCTCCAAATTGTTTGGAGGGGCGTGTTGCGGTCCAGTCTGACCACACTCCCACATTTTTAAACATGCGTACAACAAATCAGCCTGGTTCTTCTCTTTTGGTGTGTGGTAGGTGTATAGCTTTAAATAGTCAACTAATCATTATGAGTACCTCATCTGGGTACTTGTAGCGTAGTACATGTAGCTATGCTTGTTAACATGAACATGTAGGTACTCGAGTATGCGGTATGAGGCAATTCTAAATACCCTCATGGAAGTAGTCAGAGCTGCATATGGAATGTGTAGCATTTTGTTATCTCTTTTCTCCTGTTTTTGTATGTCAGGCTCTGTGGTTTTAAGCTTTGGTTTGACCTTGGAGGTATTTTAACATAGGCTGAATAAGCCACATGCCCATAAATCTCACAAATTCTGCTGGAAAAAAGACAAGTAATAAATACTTGCATTAGCTTTTAAAAGCTATGAAAAATGGAGTTTCACTTCCATATTGTGTAAAATGCACAAATGATTCACCTTTGGCTCCTTGAGAAAATATGCAATGAAGTTGCAAAGTTTTATTGTTGCTCAGGAGGCTCATGTTCCTCACACCCACAACCAGGACTACATTTACATATGCACTTATGAGCCTACAAACATCATGACATTCAGAGGTGTAAAATGGAAGAGAAAAACAATATTCATGGCCAGAGCCTGTACATTCCTATTGGGTTAAAGTAGCAAATAAAACATAATCTGCTTCACCATACAAACCAGTGAAAGCTGCTGAATAAGGTCTAATTTGCTCATGATACCTATGCGCTGGTTGGAGTGCTTTCACAGCATGAATCTGCCCCCCTGAGAAGAAGCTGCTGGAGCCACCATGTCTGCAGATTGCACAGGACAACAGGAGCAACATGTCAGGATCAAACTGCATGATAGGAGTCTGATAATGGCTTTAGTCCAACAGACAGTGTGTCAGAAGCATGAGCGAGCATAGACCATGACATTTATCCTCTGGAGACAAAGCTTGATGAAGATTAAAGCACTCCTTTTTTCTTTTTCACTACTCTCCCTAGTCAGAGTGTAGCCTACTCAATCAAAATCATTTGTAGTTGCCAGAAGATCGCAAAAAGCAGTTTGTAACAGCTAACAAGTTATATTATGTCACAATATGTCGAAAATGCCAAGTTTTAATGAATACATAGAAATCAAACTTTTTTTGTGCATGCCTACACCCATCATACTCATCACTAGATTTGAAGGTGGTAAAGAGTGATGACATCTCCAGTCAGCTCTGACTTTAATTGGAGGGGGAAACTGCCTGTAGGTCCCATAAGGTCTGTTTGACCACTGAAAAACAAGCATAAGAGGGTGATTTTGAGGTCAACTTGGAGCCTTTTTTTAACCTCCTGTAACCTGATCTTAGTGTGAAGCACTTTGTGATTTTTATCTGTAAAATGTGCTATATAAATAAATTTTACTTACTTACTTACATGCAAAGTGTCACTGCTGAATGGCAGGTTTTATTGCCACTGCTTAAACCCTGACTAACTGCTTTGCCTCTCCCCATCTTTGTGCTAAACTGAGATAGCTACTTGCTGAAGAAGTGTCAAATTTAGGGTCATGACAGTGGCACTGGTATTCATATTTCTTGTGAAATAGTAAAATGATATTGAATGGTAGGGTCACATGGTGTGTAAGAGGGAGAAAAAAAACTACAGGCTGGTTTTCTGTGGTTGCCAGTTTGTTTGTAATTGGTAAATCATTTGTTTTTGCAGCTTGTACTATTATCATTCAGGTCCGCCCACTTTCATCTGTCCTGCAGCTCTTCGTGCATTTCTTGATCACACGAGTCCAGACTCACCGGTTCACCTGTTCTCTGTAAAAATGTCTGAAATGTTTCAGTAGTCTTGTCATGTTACTATGATCCCAGATCCTTAAGTGTGTTAAAAACCAGAAAGAAAAAGTAAATCAATGTCAGAATTTTAATATTACATGTAAGACTATCTTAACACGAACTTGGCTTTTGCAGTGTGTGGATGTTGCAGCACACACCTCTAGTTATGGCTGTGGCATATCTTTAAATTATAAGTTGTTAGGGTTTTTTTTTTTATAGCTGACATTAACTGTGGGGATTTTTTAAGCCTCAAGGGTTCTTTAAAGTCATGAAACTCCTGCACAACCTCAGTTGCATTATTTCAAAGACACTTGATCTATTATTGCATTTTTTCCATCCATTTACACATGGTTTTATTGCACTAAAATATTTTCCAGTTGCATATCGGGAAAAATGTTTCCCCTCCTATGACTCTATCTGCAACAAACAAGTCCTCTTTGTTCTGTTTCAGCTTAGCAGCAACACCATTCAGCAGACCATGACTTTCCTAACTTGCTGAGAAACCACACCAGGAGTTTGTTATCTTAGCTGGCGTACATTTCTCCAGACATGTCTTTGATTAAATAGCTGTATTTTTCAGTCATTCTCCAAGCTAGCGCTAAAGGTCCTTCTTCATTACAGACACCAGCACACTTGCACTCTGACCCAGGTTGTTTTTTCATCAGCCCTTTCGTATGCTGTAGCTGGAAGATGGGCATCTGCAGCATGAATCTTTTACCAAATCAGGCTAGCATAGCATGCATAAACAGTAGTAAAACTTTAGAACTTATAATTTGTACAACCACTCTTTGCATTTGTTACTCCCTTATTAAGGTTTATGCAGAGCACCGACCAGGATCTACTCATGCAGCAGTGTTTTAAAGTGCAAAAAAGAATCTTATGCTGTACTCCAGGTATTGTTAGCAATACCAATGGCTAGGAAGCAACACACTGACAACCTAGCAAGACATTTTCAACCTACTGATTCTGGAATATGGTCATAAGTGGGACATCATTCCCAGCCTTAACACTCAAGATGTAGCATAAAGGTTCCCCTCTTTGGCTGTTTGCTTCACCTGGCATATTTAAATGGATTTGAGCAGAGGCAAAATAAGGTTTTCTGGACATAGACAAGACTTATGACCCTAAACTTAATAGGGTGTTGTATGTATGTAAAGTGCAGTGCTGGACGATGGGTGGCACGGTGGTCAGCACTGTTGATTCACAGTAGAAAACTATGAAACTCTGAGGCCTTCTCTGTGGGAGTCTCTATGCTCTCATTGTGGCTGTGTGGGTTTAGTTCCTCAATCCAAAGACATGCACCTTAGGTTGCATAGCAATTCCAAATTGGCCGTGGCTACAAGTTAGATGTAGTGCATAGCAGAGGTGTGGACTCGAGTCACATGACTTGGACTCGAGTCATTAATTTTATGACTTTAGACTTGACTTGAAAAAATGTTCTAAGACTTGTGACTTGACTTGGACTTTTACACCAATGACTTGGGACTTGAATTGGACTTGAACCGGTTTACTTGAAAAGACTTGATATTTTACCCCAAATATAAAATTTAACATGCATATTATATAGAGATTGAAAATGTGACGTCATTCACGGGTAGAACCGCAAAGGATTCTGGGAACTCGTGGCAAACGGTACTAGCGCACGCAGGCTTTCAATTAAAATCAGTTATACAGCGATAAAAAGAAACACAAAAATGTCAAGAAGCTGTTGTATTATTAACTGCAATAGCCGGTCGCATGACAGCCACGGGAAGCCGACGGGTAAAGAGATCGGTTGTTATCGGATTACGTCGTTGAAGAGAAATTGTTCGAGCCATGTTTCCGAAGTAACAAAGACGCGACGGGTGGCCTGGATTGCAGCCATTCAAAGATCAAATATAACGTCCCAGAACACTCCAGCTCACAGGTTAGTCTGCTCCAAGCATTTACACGAAGGTCAGTGTTTTTTAGTAGTTAATACGTCATTTTCATAACATAATTGGTGATATAGGTTACAAGCAAGTCTGGCGCTGAACAGAAATTGTGGCGCTATGCTCCTTTATTTATTGTGCATAAATAGTGAATTGTCCTGACACAATATTGCGTTTCGCTTATGTTATTATGGTACATTGACAAAAACATATACTTTTATTCACAGGATAAAACAGGTTTTTTGTATCACTAATTGCCCAGTACGATTACAGCATACAGTATTGTTGTCACTGCTACATTTCTGTGATGAACCAGAAATTATTTCCACTACTAATTAATTACCGTTGAGCTCAAAGGTTATATTAATAAACGGTTAAGGAATGTGTATTTATGACGACGATTTGTGAGATTGGTAAACTTATGATACGTACGATGGTCTTTCGTTCTACACGGTGCATTTCAAGGTCCTGCACCCATCCGTCGGTAAACTGTACCTGGACTTGTTGCAGTGACCGGAAGTTACTAAACTTCATGAGTGTATGCACTCACTCCAAGAACCGTATGATTATTAATATGCATATAAATAAAGAAGCTATTTTGTGCAAAGATGTCAACTGTAAGACTGCTGTGCATAAACATTTACTCTGCTCCATGTATGATGATATAGTGACTGCTCTGTATAAAAGTGGCACACTGCTTGATAAACAATATAAGCATAAGAAACCTAACATCAGACCTGGCTGGAAAGAACATGTATCCATGTACCATGATGAAGCTCGCATAGCTTATAAATGTTGGGCCATGGCTGGAAGACCTAAACAAGGCCCAGAATTTGAACAGAAAAAATGTGCGAATGCCAGATATAAGTACGCTGTTCGCTTTATAACTAAAAATGAGCAAATGCTAAGAGCAGATTCTTTGGCCAGGAAAATGCTGTGTAATAATACGGCAGATTTTTGGAAAGAGGTGAAAGCTCTTAATAACTGTAAACCATCTCTACCATCAACTGTTGAAGGTGTTTCTGGGGCAGATAACATTGCAGCATTATGGAGACAGCATTACAGTGCGTTGTTTAACTGTATAAAAAGTGAACCATATGAGGACAATCTTGACATGAGTAATGACACAATAAGTGTAAGGACACATGAAGTATATGAAGCCATTCATAGGTTGTCTGATAATAAATCCTCTGGTTTGGATCACATCACTGCAGAACATTTAAAACATGCTAGTGTAAGGCTAGCTCCTCTTTTAGCACTCTGTTTCACTGGGTTTATGATTCATGGCATATTACCAGACTCAATGCTGTGTATTTTACTGGTACCAGTTATGAAGGACAAAGCTGCAAAAGTGAGCTGCTTGGATAATTACAGGCCAATTGCACTAGCCAGTATTTTATCTAAGGTGTTAGAAAGAATCTTGTTTGACAGAGTTAGTGTGTTCATCTCTTCTCTGGATAATCAGTTTGGCTTCAAAGCACGGCACTGACATGTGCATATATGCACTCAAGGAAATAGTCAGTTTGTACAGGGCTAAAAATTCATCTGTCCTCATGTCTTTCATTGATGCCTCTAAGGCTTTTGATCGAGTGAACCACAGAAAACTTTTTGATAAAATGAAGAGATGGGGAGTTCCTCAGTACATCGTGAGGATTCTCTCTTACTGGTACGCTCATCAGAACATGCAGGTTAAATGGGGAAGCAGCATTTCTGCCCCCTTTGGTGTCAGCAATGGTGTTAGACGGGGTGGGATTTTGTCTCCAATTTTATTTAATTTGTATGTTGATGATTTGTCCATACAACTGAGAGCCTGTAACACTGGGTGTATATTAGGTAAAGCACTGATAAATCATCTTATGTATGCAGATGACCTGGTTGTTTTTAGTCCAAGCAGTGCTGGGTTACAGGATCTTCTTAATGTCTGTACTGAATATGGTGTGCAATATGACATTGAGTACAATGCTGCTAAAAGTGCTGTTTTGATATGTAGAACCAAGCAGGATAAACAGCTAAATTTCCCTTTGTTTAAACTGGCACAAAAAACTCTTGAAGTTCATAAAAAGGTGAAATACCTCGGTCACTTTATTACTGAGCAAATGAATGATGATGATGACATATACAGACAACGGTGTAAGCTCTATGTGCAGGCAAATACTATTGCACGCAAATTCAGCTTTTGTTCACTTCCAGTTAAAGTGGCTTTGTTTAAAGCGTATTGCACACCGCTATATACTGCCCCCTTGTGGTCATCCTACAAACAATGTAGCATGCAGAAGCTGCATGTTGCATATAATGATGCGATGAGAATCCTTTGCAGGATACCTAGAAGTGGTAGTGCCAGCCAGATGTTTGTAGCTGTGGGTGTTTGGACTTTTAAAGCACTTTTAAGGAAGCTAATGTTCAATTTTAGAGAACGACTGGATGGTTCGAGTAACAGTATAATTTTAGCACTCACAGATCCGACAGTGAGTGGTTCCCGTTACTCATCCAGTCTCAGAAAGCACTGGTTAAAGTGTTTGTGTATTTATTGATTTATTTTAAGTAATTGTGTTTTATGTATATTATGGTTTTATGTTTTTACAAATGTTTTAGATACTTATTTATATACATATATATATTTAATGGTGTATACCTTGTGTTTGGGGGGGGGGGGGGAGTGTTGTGTGTGTGTGTGTGTTTTTTTTTTTTTTGTCTTGTTTTTATGGACATGAAGTCTGCCAATTAAGATTGAATTGAATTATAAAGATCCATTAGAGTGTTCATCATATCGTCCTATATCACTCTTAAATGTAGATTTAAAAATACTGTCAAAAACACTTGCTCTCAGGCTAGAGCAACATCTACCATTGTTAATTTCTCCAGATCAGACAGGTTTCGTGAAGGGTAGGCATGGTTTTTTCAACCTGCGCAGGTTTTTGAACATATTACACACCAAGTCAACTACAACCCCTGAAATTGCCTTATTACTCGATGCTGAGAAGGCATTTGACCGGGTGGAGTGGGATTATCTGTTTTATACTCTGCATAAATTTGGATTTGGCCCTAATTTCATTTCATGGATTCAGTTACTTTACTCCTCACCTATGGCACGTGTTAGAACAAATTCGTTATTCTCTTCTTATTTCCCACTTCTCCGTGGTACGAGACAAGGTTGTCCCTTATCCCCTCTTCTTTTTGCATTATCAATTGAACCACTGGCGATTAAACTGCGAGCTGACAGTTGCATTAAGGGCATCTTCAGAGGTGACCAGGAGCACAAAATATCCTTATATGCTGACGACCTCCTGCTGTATATGTCAGAGCCTTTATGCTCTCTTCCCCGTGCTCTTGCCATTTTTGAATGTTTTGGTAATATTTCAGGTTACAAGTTAAATCTGCATAAAAGTGAACTTCTCTGTGTCAACTCTATAGCCAGAAAGATTTCATTTTCAGGTTTTCAATTTAGCGTTAAATCAGGGTATGTGACCTATCTGGGGGTTAAGGTTACCCACTCATACAAAGATCTTTATGAAAGAAACTTTGTCCCGCTGCTTAAAAATACTGAGACAGATCTTCAGAGGTGGAACAATTTACCACTGTCATTAATTGGCCGCGTCAATTCTATCAAAATGAACATACTTCCCAAGTTCCTTTACTTATTTCAATGTATCCCATGCTACTTACCCAATAAGTATTTTATAACACTGAATAAGCATATCTCTGCATTTATTTGGAATGGCAAAAGTCCACGAATTCGTAAAGATTTCATGCAGAGGACTAGGCCAATGGGTGGATTAGCCTTGCCAAACTTTCAGTCTTATTATTGGGCAGCAAATATTCGTAATATGCTGTACTGGATGAGTAATGTTACTACAGAGACTCCAGCTTGGCTCCAAATTGAGTCATCCAATTGTGGCAAAATTTGCCTATCAGCTTTGTTGAGTTCAGCTCTCCCATTAGAACTATACACCTATAAACGTAACCCTTTGTTGTATGACTCGCTCAGAATCTGGGTGCAATGTAGGAAAAGGTTGGGGTTACACTTAATGTCAATTAAAGCACCTATCTGCTCAAACCATATGTTCCCACCCTCCATGATGGACTCTGCCTTTAAAATATGGGAAAGTAATGGCCTTAGAAATATCAAAGACCTTTTTGTAGATGGGATTTTTGCCTCATTCACGCAGCTCCTGAAGCAGTTTAATGTTCCTCGGCAACATTTTTTCCGCTATTTACAAATTCGTCACTTTGTAAAGAGTCGATTTCCTTCATTTCCGGAACTACCTGAGGAAACTTCTTTGGATAAAATTATTAATATAAACGTTCATAAGAGAGGGGCGATTAAAGAAATCTATGCTATACTATTAGATCTTCAATCTCCTTCTCTCTTCATCCTTAAAGCACAGTGGGAGAAAGACCTTGGGATGACTATAACAGATGAGCTCTGGCAATCTTTTCTCCAGAGGGTACACTCTTCTTCGATATGTGCCAGGCATGGGCTCCTTCAATTTAAGGTCCTACACCGATTACTAGGGATGGGTATCGAAAACCGGTTCTTGTTGAGAACCGGTTCCCACTGTTTCAATTCCTTGGAATTGTTTGCCATTTTTGCAAACGATTCCCTTATCGATTCCAGTCGCCCCGAATGACGTCACCACGTTGCGGAGCGTCATTTACCTGGCAGGAAACACGGCGCGTAAGCGGCTCAAACGCTCAAAAGTTTACGAGAACGGATGACAACAGGGCAACTTGCAATACTTGCAAAGTAGATACTTCATTTAAGGGAGGAAACACTACGAATATGCAAAAGCATTTGCTCACAAAACACGTGATAACCTTAAATGAATGTCATGTTTTTAATTCCGCTCCGGACTCGTGAATCTCAACCCAGCAGCAGCGGTAACGTTTGCACGTCCTCTCCCGTTAATGCGGCAGGTAAATAATCAACTAACAGTGCATATTATGTTAGCGCGATCTGCCTTATTACAAAACCTGCCATTACTGTGCATTTAGGTGATCATGATGAGAGAGACAGACAGAGTCTGGCTGGCTCAGATGCTGGCAGTTCTCGCTGCAGTCTACCGGTAGCGTCTCCTTTCAGGCCAGGATAGACGAATGTCACCGAGCAGTGACTAAGTTTGTGGTAAAAGGCTTGAACCAGTGTTGCCAACTCCTCAGTAAGGAAAATCGCTATTGGCTGTCCTAAAAGTCGCTAGAAGTCGCTAAATGATGTCATCGCCTGATTTGCATAATTGGTCATGCTAATCTAATTGTAACCTATGTTGTTGGAGAGAGAAATAACATCGTGGAAGAGACATAAAGTGAGTAAAAAACTTCCTAAATGCATTTAGTTTATTTAGAACTACAAATTAAATTTATTTTAGCAATTATTGTTTTTTTTAATGTCACAATTCCAACCCTGCTCCTTTACCCGGGCTTGGACCGGCAAAAGTGACCTGAAATAGGCACTCTGGTGGAGTTACTTTGTGTGTGTGTTTATAAGTAGTTTTAAACCTTGTGATCCACAAAACAGCATACGAGTAAAAGAAGAACTGACTGCGTTACAGCACCCACTGCTTGTTGAGAGTAAAATCGATACGCGCTTTCACGTCCTTTTTTTAGCGACCTTTTTTCTAAAAAAAAGTCGCTAAGGGGTCTGAAAACTCGCTAAATATAGCGACAAAGTCGCTAAGTTGGAAACACTGGCTTGAACCCATTTGCCACAGCAGATGCCCCCAATTTTAGGTAAGTGAATGTGTTTAATTGTAGGCAGGGACATTACTGGATATTCTTGTGTAATTGCTACAGAATAATTTATGTTATACTTTGTTATTGCTACAGAAGAATATTTATTTTATTATTTTACATTTACAATTTTTTTTCCTGGGGACCCTGTGACACCCATTGAAGAGCCGTAGGCTGGATCTCTTAAGATCTCACTGTTGGGTTTGTAAGGCCATGTTACTCCTAAATTTCTATCTTGTTCAAAGAGAAGATATAAAACAAAGTTCTAAGCTAATCGAACTTAGTGTTCTCCTTTTTTAAAAAGAATCGATAAGAGAATCGATAAAGAATCGAATCGTTAAACAGAATCGAAAATGGAATCGGAATCGTGAAAATCTTATCAATACCCATCCCTACCGATTACATATCTCCAAGGAAAAGTTAGCCAAGTTCTATCCAGGAGCTGACCCTCTGTGTAACAGATGTAAAGCAGAAACAGGTTCGCTCCTTCATACCTTTTGGACATGCCCCAATCTTCATACCTATTGGGTGTCTATATTTAACACTCTGTCAGAGATGTATAACGTTAAATATGAGCCTTCTGCTCTAACGGCTATCTTTGGGGTGATACCTCAAGACATCACTTTGCCAAAATGCTATTCGAATTCTATTGCCTTTGCTTCACTTATCGCAAGGCGCCTTATACTTTTAAGATGGAAGCAGGAAGCTCCTCCCACACATGAACAGTGGCTTGCGGAGCTCATGAGGTTTTTACATTTAGAAAAGATGAGATATACACTGGCAGGTTCAACCACCAAATTTCTTAGGGCATGGCAGCCATTCTTGATGTACATGGAAACATTTAAAATGACCACCTTATCATGACCAGATACCATATCTCTATATCGCTATCATAGCTAACTGTACGCTGAATGTCCCTTATACATTTTATTTTTCTATTTGTTTGTTGTTGTTTGTTTGTTTTTTGTTGTTTTGTAGGGGTTTCTTTGGTTTGTTTGTTTGTTTTTTCCTTCTCTATTTCTGTTATCTTTTGGGGTATTGTAAATACTGAACAGCAAACTACTGTATGTTCAATGTTTTGTTGTTAACATGCTGCTGTGACTGAAAATAAAATTTATAAAAAAAAAAAAAAGATTGAATTGAATTGAAATAAATATGCTACGATGAGATAGCTGACTTCATCTAACTAGCAAATGTTGTCCAGGCTACGTTGGTGATACAGTTTTTTTTAATGTGTATGATATTTTTGTCATGCGATTTTAAAGCTGGTCCTACAAGCGCATCCAAGAATAACATGCAGCTTATCTCAGAACTGTCGGTGAAAATTATTCTTGGAGCTAGGTTTAATTGAGCTGCATTTTAAAGAGGTGCAATTTCACAATTTGTGTATATTTTCTAAGTTCACTATTTTGTCATGTGTTGAGAAAAACACAGATTTTAAAATTACATGGTCTAATATTTACATTTAGCATATAACTGCAACATTATTTTTTTGGTTTTTTTTTTTAAAGACTCGAAAGGACTTGAAATTCAAAGTTTCAGACTTGTGACTTGACTCGGACTTTTACACCAGTGACTTGAGACTCAACTCTGACTTGCCTGACATTACTTGAGACTTGACTTGAGACTTGAGGATAAAGACTTGAGACTTACTTGAGACTTGCAAGACAATGACTTGGTCCCACCTCTGGTGCATAGAATAACTAAATGTATTGGTAAATTCCAGTCCATTTCCATAAAGTCAAGTTTATTTTTGATGGAATGTTTGAGACCAGGAACACGCTGTTTACTTTACATGGAACCTCGTGCATTTTTTGGTGCCCATATTATCAGGTTAGGGAAGCCACAAGGTCTGCATGACTGGGTCTCACCATAAATATAAAGTAAAACACCTGGTAAGTTATTTAACCATGTATGTTATTAGATCAGAATCAGGACTGTCTGTGGATACCACACGTTTGAGCCACAGCAGTTCAGTGAGGTGGCCTGCCACGCACAGTTTAAAGGGTACAAACCCTGCTTATAAGGTTTCACATTTTCTGATGAGTATAAAAGACCACACCTCCCAGTGCAGCATCTTTGAGTTCAGCAGATTCTGTAGTTCTGCTGGCTTCATCATACTGTGACCTTCAGCTTTTTCATTTGAATATCCCAGTCTGTAGTCTGAGCTGTGGTGGGAACATTTTGCTGATTTGAATCACTTAATTCAGTTTAAAGCTCTGTAGCTGTTGTGTCTCATTGTAATGGATTAGCCTATACAATGTGCACAAAGGTAATTGCTCTCATACTGACTTTTTAAATAGGCTTTTAATGAGTAAATAAAGCACAGTGACTCACAGATGAACATGGTCCTTTATAAGTCACCATTGAGGGAAGCTCACTGGTGATTCATTTCAGTCAGCTGAACAAAGACAAAAGACACAAATCCATCCACAAATGCAGTCCAGATGCAGTGGAGTGTTTTTAACAAACACGTGTTTGGAAATGTAAAAAACAAAAACAAATAAACCAGCGAGGATTGTGATGAGGTAATGGAGATCAGGTGTGGTGAATCACATTAACTGATTCACCTCCTGTTTGGAGGAGGTGGGCGGACTGAGGGAATCCAGAAAGGCAGGGAATGTCGGAAAAACAGGGAGGGACCCTGATGCATTAGCATTTTAACAATTTTGGGAAGACGGTGCATGATATAAAGTGGCGCACAATACGGTTTCAGGTGCAATTCATAACAGAATGTTGTAATGAAAAGATGATTGTCCTAGGAGTACAATACGTCATTTACTGAGTACTTTAGAGCTGTGCTCATCACTTTCAAGTAGCACCAACAGGAAACCTACACCCCCACCTTCAAGACAAGTGGTAATTTCATATCCCACTTGTCTTGGTGCCTGTGCTGTGAGGGAAGCTCAGTATAGCCAGGATATCATTTCCTTATTTGGTTTTTCTTACATTACCTTATCAACTCAATAAATCAACTTGTGGTCTCCCAGTGCATGCTCTTTCCCAGTGCACGTTTGCGCAGAAAATCCAAAGAGGTTTCACAGTGCAAAGGAATAATACTGGATTAAAGTTGGTGAGCTTTAGACACTGTGGTCAGTAGGACTGGAAAGATAGCAAAATGTCAGCTATAAAAGTGTAGAGCTAGGGATGTCCTGTTGAATTATATTACTATTTAAGGCCTAACATGGCTTTAGAGTTGCCATAAGACTGTATGCTGTATGCTATCAGCACACGCTTGATTTTGGACATGTTTACTGATGCCACGTTAGTATAACAAACCCAAAGTATTAACAAAGAACAACTAATTAATTGTAAAGTGTTTTATCCTAATGTCATTTCATCCAAAATTGTGAAATTACAAGAAAGGGCCTCAAAATCTGACTTTTTGCTGGGTTGACTGAATGGAATATTAGCTTAATATTAGTAGTTGTCTGGCCTGTTTAAGCAATGTTATCCACTCTGAGTGTTAGCTAGTATGATAAAATGACTAAATTAACAACAATCAGAGAAATAGCTATTTTTTTGTGATATATGGCTATAAATATAGAGTCAGAGAGAATATCTGAAAAAGTCTATAAAAGAATGTTTTTGGGCTTTTCTGTTGAATGTTAGCCTCTGTATTATGTCACAGGTCAGCTGATGGCCAAAGCAGACGGGAGATGGACTCAAATGAGACTGAAACCATGTAAGTTTAAAATACGCAACCAACTCTGAATGTGTGCTATCATACTGACCATGTATTACTATAGTAGAATATAATGATTGCACAAATTCATAGTCACTAATGACACTTGTCACTAGTGCTGGGAGATGCTGCAAATTTTGGTATAGATCTGATACCAAGTAAATTAAGAACAGTATTGCCGATACCGATACCGATACTTTTAACCTAAGGGAGCTTGTGTAGAGGAGAGGAGTCTGTCTTGATGTATTCTGTCATTTAAATCTGCCATAGGCTATAAAGAATTAACGTGATGATATTTCTTCATTTTAAAAAAAAAGATAAAAATGTATTAAACACAGTTCAGTGGGATACAGTGGGGTTAGGTTAATTGGGGATTCGAAATTGTCTGTAGATGTGAATGTGAGTGAAACTGACTGGCTGTCTCTCTGTGTTAGACCTGCCACAGACTGGCGACCTGTCATCGTGGAATTGCAAAAGAGAATGATGGACAGTGGGATACATACTGGACTTTGAGGATAGAAACAAAGTATCGATTCACTTGCGGTAGTATTGATCCGATACTGATACCAGTGTTGGTATCGATACAATCGATATTTGGATTGATCTGCCCACCTCTACTCATCACGTTTTGTTTAACAACAACAACAACAACTAATAATTTCCATAATTTAAGTTGAACAATAAAAAAACCCTGTAAATGCATTATGAGATAATGCATTTACAGGTGCCTACACAGGTGTGTCCAACATTTTCTGCCTTTTCTCTCTCCTAACACTTCTCAACACCACAGGATCCACAGGAGGATTTAGTGGAGGCTGAAGACTCTCTACAGTAAGACAGTATGCTGACCTTGGGTTTTTCAAGTATTACCCGCTTATTATTTGTGTTGTTTCACACAAATGTGAAAGTGTGAATATTTCATGTTTAAAGTATTACCAGAGAAATGTATTTCCTTTTGAAACACTTATCCTCATGCTAGTCCTCTTAATTATTTTGCTGCCAGTTGACATCACTGATTGTCACCTCTCAGTCTCCTTCTGACCTATCAGAAAGTCTTACATTTAAAAGTTGATTTAATTTCTCAATTACAAAATGAATCTCACACATCCTGTACATCACCTACTCTGGAGCAGGTTAGTTTTGCAGCAGAAGTTGCCCTTGTAGTGTACAGTCTACTCTGGTAAGCACCAAATCCATTTGTTAAGTGAGAAAACCCAGTGTTAAACCTGAAGTAACCCCTCCAAGCCCTTAATCCTGTTTCGAAGTACAAAACTCTGTTTTGGCTGCTTACACTAATATTTCTCAAAAAGCTGAAATGTGACCTGGAAACATCCCAGTGTGTAACAGAGGGTGTGTAACTGATTTAACAATAACAGTTTTGTCAGCAGTCTGACCACAGCCAGCCAGACATGTGCAGACTGAATCCATGCTATTTAAAGAGCACTGAATGTAGAACTTCGTAATTATGATTATTATTGTTTGAAACATGTATGTTTTGGAAAAACCCGAAGTTCCTCCTCAGAATAGTTGATGGTAGACTGACTCATTAGACAGCTGTCTGTTGCCTTCAGTTCCTCCTTAACAAAAGAAAAAAAATAAATAAAATGAAAAAGAGGGATATTAAGAGTCAGGACTGACTCCTAATTCCTCAAGTTTAAATATAAAACAGCTTGTTAGGATATCATGAAGTGAAACTCAGACAAAGCAGTCTGAGATATGTTTCACTTGGGTTTTTTTTTTTTCTCATCAGAGAATTAAGCAAACCAGCAAAAAATAATAATACTTTGGTTTTAATTAAATAACACCAGTTCTCAACAGCAGTCACTGCAAATGTGTTATATTGTAAGTTTATACCACACAATATTAGTATCAGAACCCTACTGACTACATGATCCTCTATGAGCAAAAACCTGGCAAAGGTGGGGAGAAAAAACTCCTTTTAAACAGGAAGAGATCACCAGCATACCCAGGCTCAGACAGAGGCAGCCATCTGTTGTGACTGGTTGGAGCTTGAAAGACTATGAACAACATCCAAGTCAAAATCCAAACTACGAGAGCAGAAATAAGAGGTGCACGCAAAAAGTCTTGGGTAAATGCATGGGGTGAGACAAAGAGGGAATTGAGAAGAAGTGTTAAGGGCTTCATGGGAAGACCTGCAGTCAGAGCACATATCTGATTATGGATGTGACAGTTTTGACAACAGGAACTCAAACTCAGAATAGGAGCTGGTTTAACAGGAGACGGGCCTGAAAACTAAAAGCTCCATCTCCCATTGTGCTTATAGAAACCAGAACTATATGTATGGAAAATGATTTTCAGCTCAATTCTGGATTTGACAGGGAGCCACTGAGGAGCAGTTAATAAAGGGGAAATGTTCATGTCTTTCTGGTTCTTGTTAGTGCTCTCTGTTTTTTGGATCTACTGAAGGTTTTCCAAAGAGAACAACAAAAAATGACAGTACTGTAGACATATGTCTGTGAAGGTTCTCAGTCATCCAGGTCATCGTAGTCAAAGGAGCTTGCAAAGAAAACCGTCTGGACTTCTTTAAGTTACATGAAGACGTTTCACCTCTCATCCGAGAAGCTTCTTCAGTTCTAAGGTTCTTTTCTTTGCAAGCTCCTTTGAGTACTGTAGACAGTATCATTTGTCAGTAACGACATACTAATTATTTTAACAATACATCGAAGACTAAATCTAAGATAACTGTTTAATGTGTGAGTTAAAGGACGTATCCTGATCAACACACTGACTCCAAGGTTCCTCACAATGGTGCTGGAGGCCAGTTCAATGCCTATTAAAGTATATTTCTGAGATTTTGGGAGCAAATGCAATGACTTCATTTTGCTTTGTCTAAGTCTAAGCATTGGTATGCCATCATCTTGAACCAAGTGTTGCAGAATAAGCACTATGTTATAATAACTTCACAAACTATAGAAACAGATATAATGTTTAACTTGTCTTAAACCAAATATCCACTTATACAACTCACAGGAGAAACACTGTTAATTCAGGGAAGGGAAGGTGCACAGATGCATACTATTACGGTGGTCAGGATATAGTACTAAAATGAAAGCACAGTACATAAATGATAGTCTATACAATGGTACAGAAGGGATTTGTAGATATGTTGTAGAAATGAACAGCACGTTTTATATTTACAGCACATTTTATAGATTGTTTGGCCCCACTGGATATTTGACTGGTGCTCTTTTAATATCACCATGTAGCATCTTTGTCTTAAGCAATGCTTAGAAAGCAGAAATCAGGAAATGATCAATTTTTTAAATTTTATTTAACAATATCATGACATTTTCATTACTGTATAGTGGGATTGGGGTGAGTTATTCATATGAGTCAACATGTTAACTTACACACTTTCCTGCACTTAATTCTTTATCAATACCTAGTTGACCAATAACCAAATTCATATACCATAGTAGTTTATAAAAATCAACAATGTGAAAAGTGACATGCTATAAACAGTTTGAAAATCTATAACACTGAACATTTATTTGGTATTTACTCATGTTAAAGTAATGACTTTTTTAACTACCCACAGAAATGTTGGAAATCAGGATGTTTTTTTTCCATAAGCTGAAAAGCCCAGAACAACCTCAGCGTGAGTCATTACAGATCAGAGGCACAGTAATGCCTGAAAAATTAAGAATAAAATGATGGTCAGCTTTTTTTTTTTGGTGCTATTTGGTGCATGTTTGATATTTTCCTTTTCGTTGTGGGGAGAAATGAACCAGCTTCGTACGACAACCATGAGTCAATGAAGCTGTCTGTTCATCAAGGGAAGTATGGTCATTTTTAAAACTGTCTGCATCTAGCTGGCAGAGGAAATCGGTAAAGGAAGTTCATCAGTCATCTTGTCCAAAATCCCTTTGGTCCACTTTGTCGCCTGTTACCCTGTGTGATTGCTGTTGAGACTGGACAAAAATGACAGGATACCCAAAGGAGGAAAGGTCCTCCTGTCCATCTAACGTTCACACCAATTACCCGTTGCACCCTTTGTTTGGCTGCGTTAGATGCATATCGTGTTTTTTTATCTAGAACATTGTCTTTTATGAACACTGGCAAGAGGACTTTCCTGAACTTTCAGGAAAGGGGAAGTTTGTGTACAATAATTTTGTTTCTTATTCACTAAAACAAACAAATAGCCAGTGAAAAATGAAAGAAAGCTAAACAATAAAACCCCAACAATCAGACGACCCTCTGTTAGCAAGTACTTGGTGACAATATAATGGAAAACTCCCTTTTAACAGAAAAAAAACCTTCAGCAGAACCAACATCAGGGAGGGGCAGCCAAGACACACTGTGGGAGAGAGCCAGAGATTAATAGTAACTAATAATAATTAAATGCAAAATGGTTTCTAAACACAAGTAAAAAATGCATCACTGGAAGCTTCCAGTCTGGCCTATTTTAGCGCAAGGTTCAGCATCAGCTGATCCAGCCCAAACTATTTGCTTCATCTAAAAGGAAAGTTTTAAGCCTAAAGGTTCCACAGAAGAGAGGAGTCAAAGATGAAGGCTCTGCCTCCTAATCTACAACTATTCATTCATATCTCATGTTGTTGAGCTAATGAGCCAAATTACAGGAGACCACATTATGACAATCCAGAGGACCACAGAAGTAAGTTCACTATGCAACACCATTGCTTTGTACTTGGAAGTTACTTTTGACATTGCAATCTTGCATCTACATTTAGTGTAAACAGAAGGAAAGATTCATGCCAGATTACACTAAAATACAGACTCACATCCTTATTGAGGATCACATCTTTTAATAGCAAGCATAAATGAGAGTAACTAACAGGGCTGGAATAATCCAGAGAATGTTCCACCTTTAGTTAATAAATAATTAGGTCCAATAGGTATTTTAATGCAAAACAGCCTGCTGTCAAGAAAAATACATTTTCATGGGCTCCAGCCTGGCAGTCCTCATAGCTGATGCCACACAGGCAGTTAATGGTTCAGCCAAATAAAACAAATACCAAATATACCAAATATAACAACTAATATAACAAAAAAAACAACAAAAAAAAAGGTACAGATGCTGTAAAACATAAAACTACAGTTTTTATTACATTTTTATTTTAAAATGTACATCTGTATGACGTGTTAGTACTTGTAAGTTATCTGGTTATGCATCTCACAAAAAATAGAAGATGTTTATATTGTCCAGGTTATACAGAAAAGTAAATGCAGGTAGTGCATTTACTTTTTACTTGTGGTGCACAGTTTACAGTGATGGGCGTTGCACTGTGGTGATGTTTTGGGGTAATTTTCTGGTCACACCTCCAGTGCCTTTTTAGCTTCATTTAGCACATTTAGGACATCAGCAGGTAGTTTTATTTCAGTGAACAACAATGCTGTAACAGTACCAGTGCTTTTTGTATTCTGGGAAGTTAATAGAAAGCCAAACTTAAAGCTTGTTGTGTTCTACAATAGTTTTCAAACACCCAGTGTAAACCTGGCTGAATTGCCTGAAAGGAGTTTTTTTTTTTAAATTGTCTGTTAAATGCTCTGACTGTTGTTCAACAACATTAAATGACTGTATTTAAATTGTTAGGTGTATCCTAGACATGCTAAGAAATATTCAATTTGCAGCTCAGTTTTAGCCTTAATGTCTAGACACTTGTGAATCACCAAATCAGTGCTTTGCGCTGAGGGAATTCACCACCTGCTGAAGCAAGTAGATGCGGTTTATATTGAATGTGTAGTAACTTGGCAATTGTGTAATAAGAGATAATCCCACCTGTTATAGATTATTTGTAATTCATCAGATTTTTCTTTTCTGTGTAACAAACTGAGCTCTGCTCTGTCCATTTTCATTCCTGGTTTCCAGACAGAACATCTGGTCCCCAGAACTACTGACTACGCCTTTCATTTTTCTACCAACAAACCACTGTGAGAGGTTTTTCCTGTGTGTGTGTGTGTGTGTGTGTGTGTGTGAGAGAGTGCGCGCATCCCAAATCCCAAAGCTAACATCCGAAGCTAGTAGATCCCAGCTGATAGTTCAGCGGTTCGCTCTGATGGCATCACAATCCAGAGACAGGAAGTCGGTGGATGAGTATGTGGAAACACACAAACACACACACAGCTGACAAAGAGAGAAAGTATGGACTTGATGTGCTTTTAAACCTCAAAGAATCACTGGTGTTCATCAGTTTTGATGGTTTTATGTCATTCAAAGCTTTATACTAAAACACAGACACAAGAAAAAAAAAAAGACCCTTACAGCCCTGCTGTTGTATTTAATCTAAGAGTACAAGCTGTACCGTAGTAACAAAAATATAACCATAAGGAATTGTACCAATTTAACAGCTCTACACCACATTTGGCATGTTTGGCTTTTCATAACCTACAATTACCAGCTGAACTGGCACATGGGAGGACTTTGCTCTCAGGGCTTTCTGCCTGTCAGACTTAAGAGATTTTTAATAGTGCTGAATGTGTCCATTCAAACTCAAACCAAGATAATTTTTCTGAATCAAATCAAGTATTTTGATGCCTAACCCTAACTGTGACGGAAAACTTTATTCTTCTAATAGCAATAAAGGTTGCTATTGATTTCACTGAAGCATGAGGAAACAGCTTTACCTGGAGGTGAATTGGAGAAAGTGGTGAAGGTGTTTTGAGAAAGAAACCTGCAGCACTACGCCAAATAAAGCAGGACAAAATCTCTTTTTTTTTGTCACAGTACAATATGAGCCACACTCCACTTTTCCAGATTTTACTGGAAATGTGTTCTTGTAATAGCTTATAAAAAGCACTACATGTACATGGAAGTGTTGAAGTATAGTGACCACAGCACACAAACTATTCCAGGAATTTTGTCCACTTTATCACTGATGCAGTCAAACTTGATAATCACAGTCTAAAGATCACAGGCAAACCTCCCCGAAGAGGGAGGAAGAAGAAAATCTAAGGGTAAGCGAGAGCAGAAGTGGGAGATGTTCTACAGTAACATTTAATCTTATCTCATTTGTTTATAAAGTCGTTCCAGTGCATGCGTCAGTTTTCTGGAAGCTGCAAGGATGGGAAATGGGAAGGCAGAAAAAAGAGAAAACTATTCCTTTTCATTCCACACAGGGTGGGAGACATAATGGTTTAATGGAAGTGAAGTAATGAGATCATTTCTAGAATAACAGCGACTGAGAACAGTTTTCCTTTTTTTCCTTTTTTTTCTTTTCTTTTTTAAACAAAACAATCAGACTCTGTTTCAACCAATTTCTTTGTTTCTATTCTTTACTCCCTTGACTGTTACAAAACATTCTGTACAATTCCAGATCTGGGAAATTTTTCCTGAATCGTATCTGAGGTGTTTTCAATAATCCGAGGGCTAAAGGAAATGAAAATGTTACCTGGTGGGCTGGTGTGTTTGCTGTGTGGACCCAAAAGTAGACACAAGAGAGAGGTAAAGAGGGAAATGGAAACACCTGGGGAAACACAGCTGATAAAAATCAACATGATGCCAGAGGGGAAGCAAAACTAAACACACTGAACATGGAAACACAAGACTTTCAAAATAAAGCAGGAAACACAAAGAGAAGTAAAACGGGACACACATAGGAAGGGGGAAACGGGCAACACCAAAATAATAAACAAAACAAAGCTAAACTGATTAAATAATAACTGAATAAAGACAGTATGACCTCCTTAACTTACTCAAAAACAGGAGAAAACGGGTGATTAAAAGAAACGGCAGCTCATTCCTACCCACTCCACTTCCTCAACTGTCACCAAGTGACCGCAGCCAGCGGCTGCCACAGGTGTACTGCTTGGACGTTGGGAGAAACACAAGAACCTCTCTCGCCGCAGCGCTCCAGCCTCCATTTAATGGGCGGGTCCTCCAGCTGGAACCAGTCACTCCTGAGCTTGATTGCACAAAACAAAGACATACAATGCAGGTTCGTAACATGGGCATACATGGCATGGCTCTGGCCTGGGAGCTCCTTGTCATTGTATGTTTATATGTGGGAAGCTGGAAGTGGTGAAGGCAGCAGGAAGTGCCAATCAGGCCTCACTGACAACAGATCATACTTTAATTAGGTATAATGAAAGGGTGAGCTGGGGTAGAAGTGGGTTGCAAAGCATCTTGCAGATGCACAGCAGCTGTAGGCAGGCTAAAGCTGCTTTCTTTCTTTCTTTCTTTGTTTCCAATACCACAATAAGGCCATGCTGCTTGAAATATCTTAACCCTGCAATGTCAAGTGTGTCATATTTTATACATGTGGTTTCTAGACCTGTACATTATAATTTTCCATTAAAAAACCTGAATAAATTGCACAATATATTGTTATGCAATACACAAAACAGCCAGTTTTAGCAAAAAATATGTAAATAAAACCTCCATGCATCCATCCATCTATCCAGGGTCATGAGGGGGCTGGAGCTTTTTCCAGCAACTACAGTGTGAGAGAAGGGGTACATTATGGTTCAGGCTTTACAGGGTTAAAGTTAGATTTCTTCTTTTTCTCATCTTTGCTGCTTAATCCCACAGACAGAAAACTAGCAGAAAAGGTTTCAATTTTTAATCAGTTCCAGCCTCTACAGTTTGAGCGCAGCACACATCTGGCATTTCCAAAGCCACAAAATACCCTAAACACACGCAAACTCTGTCTGACCTTTTGTCTCTGTGTGTGAAGATGAGCAAAAGTCGATAATGATAATTTAAGGTTATCATAAAATGTGTCTGTGTGCTTGTGCGAGTGTGTGTGTGTGTGCGAGGGGTTTACAGCATGTGAATTCACAGCCACAGAAGGGTGTGTACTGAAGGGTGGGACACCGTATGAGGTACTGTGCGCGTAGGTGTTTAATTAAGAAGATTTGTTGTAATCTGTTCTCAGACTTCACAAATAATAAATCACACATGAGCAAGAAAGACGAGTTGGGTAAGAGTTAGTTTGTTCCCTCAGTGGAAATGCTGTTATAGCACTTACTGCCAGCAAGTGGAGACCTCAAGTGACTTCATCCACACTGAAAAAGTATGTGAAAAAGTGCACAGATGAATACAAACGTTTCTACAGTATCATAACAGCTTATTTGGCCTGTTTAATTTCAGTATTGGGACATAAATGAGTTTGCAGGAAACTCATAACATTACCCAACACATTAGAGTGTATGAAAATTTCACTCTTTCCTCATGAGATCCAGACAGATGTAGGATATATGCCAGATCTGTCATTTCAACTCAAATTGCAGATGAGATGCAGATGAGGAGTTGCAGTGTGAAAACGGCCGAGCTCAACCCTTCAACTGCACTGAAAAAAATGGCAATACCATGCACACATGGTAAATTTTTTGTTTGTTTGTTTTTTGGGGGGAAATTGCAAAAATAAACAGCTACATTAATACATATTTTAAGAGGTCATGTGATTGTCTTAGATTATCTCTGAGCTGGCAGGATTATTCTGAAAGTTACTGACAAAGTGATTCAGAGCCACATGTGGATGCAGGACTTGAGATGAAATGAGATTTTTAATCTCAATGAGATTTTGTACCTGGATAAATAAAGGACTAATAAAAACAACCTGCCAAAGGAGCATTCTCCAAAAGTCTGAATCTCTGCTGTAGGGACGGAGCCCACTTTTTCAAAGATATTCCCTCATTTGGTGTTTTGATGATGCTGGTCTGGATGCTTAAATAGGGCACGCCTACTCGAACAATTTAGTAATCCCTTGTGTCTGGTGGATCGGGCTTTTGAATTCATGGAAGAGACCACTCCTGCCAGGATAGAAATGTTTCATCATCGGATAGAGGGGATTATTTTATGAAGAGTTCAGATGACTTAAAGTAAATCACAGATGCAATGGGCCATCACAGTGTTAAAGCACAACAAAAAGTGACCAAAGGTTAATCTTTTCAATAAAAAAAAATTATGACTGCGGGTCATCTGACAACATCTGACCAGTGGTAAATAACCTGGCACTTAAATATCACCTTTTTACTAAAAAATCTCATTCACAGAATTACACACAGATTAGCAGACAACCTGCTCTACTACCTGACCCACAGCCAAAACCCGCAAATCACCCACTATAAAAACAAGCTGAACCCCAGGCCAGCCATAAACTCAACCTAACATAATACATCAAAGCCTGAAAACAATCCCTAAACTTATCTTGATTTTACATCCACGGTGCCACCAGCTGTAAGTGCTCTTAAGCTGCTGACATTTCGCAACTGCACCAGGAGCTGTAGTCAAACCTGACCTCTGAACCCTCTTCAGAAACCAGTCTGACTTGACAGCAGCACTTAATGCAGTGTTAAAAGGTTGTGCTCATTTCAAGCATTTTTTTACACCAGTGTAGGACTTTCCACGCCCAAAAGTCTGAGAGGATCCACTTGGGCATAATGTGATGTCAGTTTAACCATCAGGGCAAATGTTGGGCTCAAACGCGCCCTCTAATTCATTAATTTATTCTGACACATGCAGATACTACATTACAAGGGCACCAATAACACATGCGAAGTCCAGGCAGACATCAGTGAAACAAACAGCTACTTTTCAGTATAATCCAGGGAGCAGAGATCAGGACAATTCAGCCTGAAAACACAAACAACAACGCCTTAAACCTAAGACCTTTCAGGTGTCACATCGTCCCTCAATTTAAACCCAAAGATGGCCTCAGGTTGATGTCTCGACCACCCAAGACAGAAAGCAGGTAAGCCAGAATAGTAAATATTGTAAGATAACATCCTCCATCCATTCTCTTCTGATTATCCGATTCACGGTCGCGGGGGACCATATTGTTCTAAGTATACAGCTCTCGGCTGTCTGGATCAAGTTGGCCCTAAAAATACTATTAAACACATAATACTTCAAACTGTTAAGCACTAAGCAAGTCTTTTAAGGCTGCAGTGTTGTGTTTGTCATAGAAAACTTGAAAAAAATAATTTTAAAAACTCTGCAATTTAAAATAAGATCATCAGTTCATTAAAAACAGTTGAGTTAATTAAGAAACTGCTTTAAATGTTCACAGATCTTCACCAAAAACACAGTCATGGGTAGAAATCTCTTACAACCACATCTGGATGGGAAATGACCCCACATAAAGTCACGACCCAACAGCTGACGCAGGGCTTTATGAACTTGAATATGCACTTTTGTTTCCTCTGGGGCTCATTAGGTACATGCGACTGAGTTCACATCACTTACAGAGCACTATGACCCAGACACAGTTATATTTCCAGTATCCAACTACTGTCTGTGGACTGTAACACTGAACTGCTCAGCCTTGCGTGGCTCTGACACACTCTCACACACACACAGGAAGTTACTCAAGCAAGCTGTAATTTCATTCAGATGCTCCATCGCTCTGTGTGTGTGTGTGTGTGTGTGGACAGTTGAAACAAGTGGACTGGTTGAAGTATATAGTCGCCATCTAGTGGCTGATGTAACTACTGCCGATTAAGAAATAAGAAGGAAAGTATTTAATACTTTATTATGTAAAGATGGAAAAATAATAATTCAGCAGGACAATTAAAGTCACAAATCCCAGCTCTGCTATGATAAAGGCAAGCCAAATATAAGATGCTCAAATCTCAGGAGTAGTAATTTAGTGCTTTAGCACTGTGTGTCTTGAGCATCTTCCAGGCTTTTGCCTTACTTTGGGGTCAAAATGTTATAATTAAGAAAAAAATGTTAAAAAAAAAAAACCCAAATAAAACAAAACAAATTAATGTATAAAGGCCAAAAATAAATAAGGAGGCCAGTCTATGTACAAGCAAAGCCTACCCACCAAAAGTTCAGGCTTCAGCTCTAAGGACTCGGTTTCAGATATTTAGTTCTGCTCATCTCCCTGTATGATGTCTTTGACAGCCAATTAGTTGAAAGCCAGATTAAAGGGAGAGGGAGGTAAAACAGCTTGTTTCAGAGGACAATCTGAGAAAATGCACCACAGATGGTATGAAAGATGGATGTAGCTCCATCACCTACTGGTTTCACAGGTTCTGGTTTGAATCCTTTGAAATTTTTTGCATGCCCAATCTCTGAGTCCTTGCAGCCTGTCATAGGGCTAATGCAGGGATTCAGAGATTTTCAATTGGACATGCAAACAGTTTGATGCGACAAATCATTAGCCATTGAGTGTTTCATAGCACAGATAATCCTCCATTTTTTAAACATAGTATGACAAAAATTTATATAACAGGCTTAATTTCTCATTCGGGATGAGTTCAAATGAGTAACTGAGCCCATAAACAAACAGAGGTCAAGATAAGATCCACTTTCCCATAGACTTCTATAAGACAGGAAGTCTTTTTGGAACCACAGCTATCACCATCAGGTGGCTTTCAGATAGGATGCAAGTTTTAGACACTTCAGCACTGGTTTAATTTTTCGGACATGGAGGCTGTGCCCATGTTTGTCTTTAGGATCTCCACACAAGAACACCAAGGCATAAGATAAATAAGGATTATTTTGAACTGTTGACCATGTAAAGCTAATCTAGAGTCCAAGAACCAAACCATGGAGCTGGAAATAAGTATAATAGCTCCCTATGAAAGATCCAAACTCTGCTTCTGGTTTGATTTGATTAATTGTACAGATTGTACTAAGATTACATTACAATATTAAAACCAGCACAGTGATGCAGTGTTGGCACCGTCCCCTCTCTCTAGGCTTTCCGGCGTCCTCCGCGCATGTTAGATCTAAATTGGCTGTGGACGTGGGGGTGTGTAGTATAGGGAGTACCCTGCCTCTAGCATCAACTCTATCCCTCCACTCCCTTCAGTTGGATAAGAGGTTAGGAAAACGGATGGATGGAATAAAATAAAAAACAACAACAACAACAACCCACACACAGTGGAAGCTGGTGTATTCAACATTTATTGTCTGTCATTTTAAAAACTGTTTGAGGACAATCAAAATATAAATACATTTCTCTCTGTCACTCTCCCTCTCTCTCACATACACACACAAACACACACACACGACCCCTGCCCCTGATTATGATGTTAAAAGGTGCAACAAAACAACCATCAACAACTGAGAACAACCGGGATCTTTCAAAATCAACCAGATTTCAGAAGCTTTTACACACAGAGAGATCCTTAGAGTATACAGTCATAACAAGCAGGACCCACCACACTGACATGAGCTTCAGTCACAGATTCACACCATGTTTTGCCGTCCTCCTAAGACCATCATGACTCAATATGTGGAACAGTTAAAACAGAAGGTGGGTATAACTTGAACCATATTTGAGAACAAGTTTAAACTTGGACAGTTTGATGAGATTTGATCAAGTAAGAACTGTGAAGAAGTTATTTGCATAAACAAACATCAATACTGGGAGGAAATCTGGTAATGACTTTGCAACTGACTTTTTTTGGCCAACACTGCATTGACAGAAAACTGAACTTTGAGTTTAGAGGTCCAGTGAGACTTTGAGGGTTTCCAGCTTTCCTTGAACACAGCAGGAGGGAGAGCTTCTGATTCCCAGTTCCAAGCTGCAGAATCTAAAGCTAAAGATACCCAACACTGGACTGAAAGTTGGTCTTCCCCCAAAATTATGAAATGAACTAAAACCTCAGTTCAACTCAAGGCTCAAAAAAGCTCACAGCATGTTCTTGAAATTGTTCATCATTGATGTAAGCCGAGCCTGAAAAGATCGTTTCCAAACCAACGATTTCAAACCCAGATTTCGGTTCAGTCTGATGATCTTCAGAATAAACAACAGGGGCGAAGTTCAAACTGGCAGAAACATCTGGACACCACATGGTGACTCAACATGTGAGTCAGGAACACAGTCAGACTCAACCCAACATTTACACGCTCTCTTCTTGTGGTTTGAAGCTGCCTGCTGACCCCTCTCATTTAATGACTGAAGCTTTTGGGTGAGAATAACACTCGGGTCACGGGGATGAGGAGGAATATCGTCATCTAAAGCTACTGGCTGCACCAGATTTTTAACATCCGCATTTCACAAACAAACAATAATTTAACCGCAGTCTAAGTGAGCAGATTTATTTTTAGTTACCCCGTTGCATGAGAGAAATAGACAAACCTCAACAAATCAACCGCTTCCCTCGGTATTCTAATTCAAGAATATCGTTTTTTGTGTTCAAAGTGTTGAACTGTTGGATTCAGCCCCTCTCCTGAGGCAGTGATCAGTGCATCTGCACATATCCCGAAAACAAAAAATGATGGTAAAATCATGGGAAAGATTTCATTTCCAAGTCACATTATGGGAAGAGTCAGGGGTCATTTTGGCCTCTAGGGAGGCAACTTCCTCTAGAACCGTAAACGAATTACAACAATTTTCTGTTGACAGTCACTATAAAATGTCATGTGACCAAATCTCACTGTTCAGGTTTAGGGGGAAAAGAAAGCTGAATGACTAAAACGGTCAAGGGAATGCTGAGGAGAGGAGGATATGTAGAGTGCAGTCTGGAAGATGCGTCATTAGAACCACAGACCACCAGTCAGCTATTGTGATTCATCTTTGTATTTTCTTTCCAACCCGGTGAGATGTCATAGCGTCGAGTTCTTACACTAACCTCAGACCAGTAATCCTCAGACTCAGATAGTGTCCCTATGTGTGTAAACCTGATGAAAGTCAGACAGATGGAAACGGTGCAATTAAACAAATATTCCAGCAGTAAATCCGAGGGAGTTTTATTCAATCCCCATTAGTTTTCCCTCCTCGGTTATCAGGTGGGCAGAGAATCAGTCCTGACATCTGTTTTTTAGCCGCCATATGTAGAATTTTTAAATTAATGACTCCTTCAACTTCCAGTAATAGTTTTGAGGCATTAAATGTTATAACTGTTAGCAAGAAAGTAAAAATTTTAATCACGTCTTTGAATTTATTTATTGTTCAGCAATTCCAATAGTTCTAATGCTGTGCCGAAAGAGGGGTGAGTATCTGAGACAGCTGTCTCTGATGGTGGAATAATGATGGACGACACCGACATGAGGCTATTTTAAGTCAACTCAAAAAAGCAGATTGAAAAATCAGACGTCTTTACATAGTGTCTTTAAATTATGTGGGAATATTTGTAGTGCTCTGATTTTATCATTTCGTTTTTTCCCAGCTACACAGATTGAGGGCTGGGCTACACAGCTTTCATTTATACAACACTGAAACATTTCTGTCATCTATTTAGCACGCCTGTGTTTTATTCCACTCAGGTCTTGCTTGGTTTATAACATGGCCAGGGTATTTATACGAGCTCTGATAAAGACCTGCAGGCCACATCGCCAGAATAAATTGGTGAAAATGACATTTTTCATCTTTTCACCGGACATTTTGTTTATGCGCTGTATTTGAACTTTTAGACATTCAACACAGGAACAACACTGAAACTAATATACTGGGAAAGTGCATCTCAGGAATCAACTAGGTGTTAGCGTGACTCTTTTTTTTGGAGGGACAGAGGGGTTAATTACATTTTAGCAATATTTAAACACTAAATTCATCTTCTCACTTGTACAGAAACAGACATAAAGGGAACATGTGATGAGAATTTGCAAGTCAGACTAAATTTAATATTTTTCTTGTTAATAAATCCCTTTTGAAAAGACCAAAAGCAACAAATGTGTGACTATCTAAATACAAAATACTAAAAAAAAAAAACCCAACTGCCCAGTTACTTCTTAAAATAGCTGGTTAGTTAGCTTCATTCATTTGATTTACAACTGTTATTCAAAACAGCCAGTTGGCAGCAATGGAGCATGGTTGGTTTAGCTCTTTTTGTGGAACTTGCTGAGAGTAAGAAAGATAAAATAAGACAAACATAACCAAAATAATGAGTTTGTAATCTCAAAAAGTTTGAAGACCAAGACCACGAACTGTATTTTACATGATTGTGACTTTTAAGGCCTACTGGAGCTTCAATTTTATAAAATGTCATCAGTGAGTCCAGGTTACATGAAGTGAATAAGTGATAGATGGCCTGTCTTTCTTATTCCTCTAGACACTGGGGTCAACCACGATTCTCTAACAATCATTCGGTGTAGTGATCTGACAGTGGACCGGTGCGCAGGTCCTTTTCCCCCCCGGAGGCTGGGTGTGCATCTGCTGCTGTGCTTGTAATCAATCACAGAAAAATCAATCTCTGATTCTGTCTCTGTCCTGTGTGGAGAGGAAAATTCAAAAACGCGCAAGTTCCTCTCCAGACTTTTTCAAGAACAAAAAGAGAGGCAGAGAAATTTAAAACCTGGACGATTTAAAACTTCTGTCTCTCTCTGCATTTCTCTCCCTCGACCTAAGAGAAGACAGAGAGATGGAGAGCTGTGCTCCCGCTTTCAAACTTCTCCCTCCACCTTTCTGCCCTTCTTCTCTCTGTCCTTCTGGCTCTGTCATTGTCTTGGTCTGTGTTGCACCGTGGAGGCCACTGGGGAGCGCTGTTAGGATGTCTTCCCCAGCTCTATCTTCTTCTGGATGGCACGAGCTGAATGGTAGATGAGCGAGTCGATCAGACCGGCCACTGCACAGGTCAGGAGGCAGGATAAACACAGAGACACAGTTTGATTACATTTTTAATAATATATACATATTTTATTGCACAGGTAATAACACAAAGCATATGTAAATAGCACCACTGACCTGTAAATACTCCTCCAATAATGGCACAAACTCCTGTTAGGAAGTGTGTAAAGGACCTGAACAGCGAGAGAGAAATTATTTGGTATTTAGATTTGGCAAAAAATACATAATGATATCCTGGTATTCTCGCCAGCCTATCTGAAGGCTAGACCGTCCCCATTTCACAGCCTCACACTTACAGCCTTCCCGGTCTTTGAAGGACCCGGCCCACGTAGACTGTGAAGGCCGGGTCCTTCGAAGGATGCGGCCTATGAAGGTAGCTTGAGTCTTATAGATGACCTTTTTACATTGTGGCAGAGTCACAATGTAAAAACTTATCGTGTTTGAAAAACGGTCAGCAATAATGAAAGCTACTGTTACAACTTGCCTGTGTTTCTCTGTGAATTTAACCATCATGGGTGACAGCTCATATAAAACAAAGACGCCTGGCAGCCCCTGGTCTCCTATTAGCCCGTTGGCCACTTTCTCGTGCCTGGTCACTGAGAACTGGTTTGTTTTTACCACCTGGTGAAAAAAGTGAAAACCGAAACACAACAAAAACCTGAGTAATCCAGGCTGTAATTTATGTGTTTGTTTGTTTGTTTTTTAATTAAATAACTTCTTAAAATCACATATTATGCTTTTGGTGCATTTGAAGAGTAAACATAAAGAGACAGTTCGACTAACCTCGCCGTCAGTTTTCACGTAGATGGTAGGAACAATTTTCACAAAATACTGGTACATCATCGATGCTGTGAGGAGGAACGTTTTTACCATTAAAATATGAAAGCAGTCACATTAAAAAACATAATAAAAAAATCTAGACTTCAAACCCAGCCACAGCTCTATTCTATTGTCTCAGATATTAAAACAAGTGTTCATGACATGTTTTATATTTAGGACTATTTTTAATTCAGTTTACAACACAGTACAATCTGACAAACCCTAAAAACAGAGTCACACACACACAGTGAAGCTTACAAAGCTGGATCACAGCATGTCAAATAACTTCAAATGAATGCATAGAACTAGTTGTTTGAAGAGTCCTTCTCCTGACAATATTTTTATATTTCAGCTTTGTGCCACTTCTCATCTATACCTCAGGAAATGAGACACTTTCTGCTGGCTGCTAAGATTGATTTCTGGATCACAGGCACTAAGGACAGGGAAGACCAGGAACCGCAAATCCATTATTATATCCCAAAGAACCAAAATGTTTTTGATTAGTAAAGCTTTTTGTCAGAATCTTGAAAATTACAGGAGGGGGTTCTGTACTCAAAACATATTATTTAAATTTGGATTAAATCTACATCACAGGTTTTAAAAAACTGACCTTAAAACAAAGGAGTAACAGTGATGTGTTAAAGAACACAATAGTGTGAATGCATTCACACAATTAGCTGCTTAATGGAAATAAATGGGAAAATTGTATTAAATGTTGTAATAAAACAACCACAGGATGGCGCTGTTTGCTCCCCCCTCCACGTTACTGTAGCTCTTTATAACCTTCCTCTATCTTTTCCTTCTTCCTCTATCCGGTTATGGAGGTCTGCTTGAAAGGCATTTAAAAGCAGCTGCGCTCAAACTCACGAGAAACCTGAAGTTTCAAATCTAAAACCCCCCTCCGTTTTAAACACACAATTAAAGGTAAGCGTGACTTCGGAGTCATTCTTTTTAGAAATCACACAGTCGGTGGGACCAGGCCTCGTCTATCTGTCAAGGCCACAGGTGACGTTAGCATGCTAAGCTAACATAACAAACCACACGGAGAGAAAAAGGTGAATTTGACAGGTTTCGCAAAAAGGAGACCACACTTTCCTTTGTTATCTTTGCTTACATAAGCGCCCTTAAACGGCAAACGTTAACACGCATGGACAAGCTATGGACAAGCTAACATTAGCCTAGCATCCCAGCTAGGGAACAGAGTAAGTCTACGACCTGATTTGTATTAATGCGAGTCAAGGCAACAGATTAAAATGTCTTTAAGCTGTAATGGTTTTAACTTGAGTGACTTAAATTACAGATTAATCTCGGGTATGTTTTTATAATATTTACTGGCAACGATGCACAAGTGTATCCAAAAAGTCAGTAAACATACAGAAATGCGCACAGCTGGAAAGGGTGACGACTAATTGCTGATGGTAACTGCAGAGTAGTGGAACGCGTGTACAACTGGGATCACTGGGTTAACTCTGACCTTAAGGCAAAGAAACCCAAAACACAATGTACATAATTGTTATACTTGAATACTTTCATTCCAAAAAACTCAACAAGGTTCTTGCCGCACTTTGTGAGCTGTAATGACGACCCTGCAGTGATCTGAGATTGTTTACAAGCTTCAACCTGAACATTTACCCCTGACAGCTGCTCACCTACATCCTTGCAGCTATTCTTAGATTTATATTAATGCAGTTTGCACTACTCTTATACAATCTCAATCTTTACTCTTCTTTAACACAATTTTTAGTTATTTTTGTTATCATTCTTGTGCATAAATACAATCTGTTATTATACACTGTACTATTTTTGTTATCTTGCTTTTCTAGCACTAGTTTTCTTTCTATTTTGACATAAATCAGAGGCATTGAAGCCTCTGACACCTGAATTCACAAGTAAAGTTCAAAGCCCTGGTTGTGCCACTTAAAGAATAATATTCTTCAGAAGAGTACAACCCAACATGTAATTTTCTCATATGGGGATAATATTGTTGGCTGATATTGCCAAGAAGATTACGTTTACTGACAGCGCTGGCTGAGATTTATTTCACGATGTTTACATTTTTATGGCTAACATGAGGAAAAAACATCTTGAACAGTTCATGTATTTGGGTACTGAAGTGCTTTTTCTCCTGGCAAAAAGGGGGAATGAATAGCTTTATCAGACAAAACATTTGAATACTAGAATCAGCTCTGAGTTTCAGAAATGGTGAATCATAAGTTGCAATCTAGAACTTGCATTGGTTAATCTAATCAAATGGTCAACAAAAATGATATGCTATAAGTTTTAGTAATTGTAGTGCATTTACTTATATGGCTTTGTAATCTGGAGTGTTTCTGTTGCCACTGTTTCTGCAGATAAAATAGCTAATATTGATGAAATTAGAAAATATTATAATCTCACAAGTCATCATTTGTAGACCTACCACAAGCCGCTTTTCACAGAGTGAATTAAGGATTCCAGAGGGTCTGTTTTACAATTTTTGAATAAGAACAAATACATAAGATGATAATTTATCTAGCTGGTCTTTAACCTGTTTTTTTGTTGCAATCCTCTGTAGATGCCGGTGGCTGTAGGTCCATATGGCCAGACCCAGCCAAGTTGCTTTGATCGGGTCAAAATGGGCTTCATGATGGGTTTTGCAGTAGGAATGGCTGCTGGTGCCATGTTTGGTACTTTCTCCTGTCTCAGGTAGGTTTGAATTTGGTGTGGGAACAAACTATTTATATAAGATGTAACAGTATTGTGCTGCTCTAAGTGGTAAATACAGACAGTGCATTTTGTGCATCAAGATGTTTTGCTACAATAATTGAAAAGAATCTTATTAAAAATGTGTTTTATGGAATTTTTAAATTTGGTGTAAATGTTGCTTGCTTCAACTAGATGAAGAAATGAAAGCTTTAACATGTATCAATCTTGGGGCTAAATATGGAGTGTCTCACTCTAGGTCACATGAATAAAAAGTAAGACTGTTATTTCTCTTTCCAGGATCGGCATGCGTGGCCGGGAGCTCATGGGAGGAGTAGGAAAGACCATGATGCAGAGTGGAGGGACGTTCGGCACTTTTATGGCCATTGGTATGGGTATTCGCTGCTGAAGACAAGAGGAAAGACCTATATACAAATATTCAACAATGAGACTCTTCAACTATTTCCAGTCACAGCTTTCTGTCCATTCAGTGCTGCCATGTTCTCAGCCAACAGTCTAGTTTTGTCAATAAAAGTTCAAATTCGTGAAATGGTTTTCAGGGGGCATGTGATTTACTTTTTGATGCCTTTAAAACAAACAAACAATTTGTAACACAAGTAATTATATTTAGTTCAGTGACACAACAGGGAAATACTTTTTCTTATCAATGCTGGTTTCTTTCGGTTACCAGCCAACCTTCTATTTTAAACATGAGCGGAAACCTGGAAGTTCACAAATGGCACATCTCTAACCACAGTTAAGAGTTTGGAGGAGTTGATCAATTTGTCACTGAACAGTTGTTTGACAGGTTAGTCCAACTTGGAAACATTAATCTGAGAAGTAAACCCTGAATCGTTTGAGAGCAAGTGCCAGGCTGCTCCTGCAGCACTATTGATATTAAAAACAAGAACTTGTATCACTCACCCTGTGGTGCTGTGACATCAGTCCCATCCAGGGGGTTAACAAGACCGGGGTAATCTTTACCAAACGACAGGTGTTTTATCAGATGGGTCATGTTTATCTGTAGAAAGAGAGATTACAAGTTAGCGGATCTCAGAAATTTCTCTGAGTAACTAGAAATAAGCATAAAATTTCACTGCTGAAACAGCCAGATAGCTTGGACTGTAACATACTTGCAGTATGTATTATGAGAAATGATCAAGAAAATATGTTACTTACATTGTCCAAGCCAAAACTCTGCAGGTCGTGTACTGCAAAAGAAACAAAACCACTTTAAATCACTTACTAAAAAGTTAAAAAAAAAAAAAAATGCAAATACAGGCCATGTGTAGTAAATGAAATAAAATGTGTTCAAATCAGCTTGTGTGATTGAGTAGTGCCCCTTTGTTCAGCTGTTTGACTCAATTTGTGGATGAATCTGTGGCTCCCTGGCACAAAAGTTCATTCCAGAGTTGGTAGATATCTGTCAAATACTGGAGTATCTAAAATGGGATAAATTTAGGGCACTTTTATGGTAAGGAGGTTGGATTTAGAGGGACTGACAAGCAGCAAGTTCTACAATGGCTCCACAGACAAACTCGTCACCTTTTTGGAAGAACTACAATCACACAAACAAGTGACAGCTGCACAGTGCAGAAGCTGATCAGGGCAAACTCTAAAGCAAACGCCAAAGGTTTGAGTTCACCACATGCTTAGCAGTAATGTATTACCCCTTTATTGCAATTAGTACTTGTATGTGCAGTAATAAAGGTACTGGTTTAGTAAATCTTATGACAAAAAAGAAAGTAATACCTCTTCTAATTCAGAAAAGCATATTTAAAATACCTTTTTTTTTTCTTATACAAGCTGTAAGCCTGGTCCAGTATAATAGGTGCCATTATGTATTTGATCAATTTGAAATTTTACTTCTCATACACAGTCAGGGGACTAAAACAGCACAGAGACCAGAAATGTTAGGTCCACAGATGCTTGCCATTATTATACACAATGTAACTTGGAGCTTCGATCATCAAGCAAAGAAGAGGAGCAGTCTACAGATGTCGAGTTATGTTGAACCTACACAATCTTTCCATTTTCAAACTTTAAAGATGATGCTGACTTAAAGGGAGCCGATTCTGCTTTATTCCTGCTCCATGTGTTTTTTTCTTGGACTCTACTGCAGTAGTTTTGCATTATTTACAGTCAAAAATAATTCATCTTATACTGAGTGCAACTCCTCAGTTCGCCTTCTCTGTGAAGTTCTCCCTTCCCGCTCCCTGTAAGCCTGTTGTGCTCACAACTAAAGTAAAAGGACTACATTAGGGACATCCCCCATTTCTAAACACAAAGCCAGTAGGGGGGAAAAAAGTGAAACTGAGTGTTTAGAAGGCGGATCTTTTGTCTCACACCATTACTTGTGTGCTGACCTCATTATTTTAAAGTTCAGCCATGTTTAATAAGAGCGTCCACCAGTGGAGCAGTATATACTGTCATACACACACACACACACACACGTGTGTGTATGACAGTATATACTGTCACACACACACACGTGTATGACAGCCAATCAGAAAAGGCATAATAGGTCCCCTTAGAAGTAACAAAAGGCTTTACACAAATGCAGCCGGACTCCCCAACACCCATCAGCAACACTCCCCTTGAAATCCAACACTTGTGTTTTTTAGCTCCTGCTTTTTCATCACGTTGCTTAATTATAGCATAGGTATATATATATATATATATATATATATATATATATATATATATATATATATTCACAGTAAGTACACTGCTCAAAAAATTAAAGGAACACTTCTTTAATCAGAGAACATCATCAAGTTAGTAAAACTCCAGTTTTAGCTGCTTTGGTTTGAATGAAATTAACAACAGACGCACTAGAGGGGCAACAATGAGACAACATCCAAGACAAGAATGGTCTTACAGGTGGAGGACACTAGCATTTTTCCCATCTTTTTCATTTCTGATAGTTTTTTGTTATATTAGTGTTGCATTTAGCTAGAGTCAGCATCACTGCTGGCAGCATGAGGAGACACCTGGACCCTACAGAGGTTGCACAGGTACTCCCAACTCCTTCAGGATGGCTCATTAATACATGCCACTGCCAGAAGGCCGTCTCCCAACACAGCCTCAAGAGCATGGAGGAGATTCCTGGAGACAAGCAGTTACTCTGGGGGACCTGGACAGGACTATAGAAGTTCCTTAACCCATCAGCAGAACCGGTGTCGGCTAATTTGTGATGAAGCAGGATGATGACAGCCAGAGCTAAAAAAATGACCTCCAGCATGGCACTGGTCTGAATGTCTCTAGCCAGGCAATCAAAAACAGGCTACCTGGCACCGTGGAGCCTGACTGGCATTTACCATAAAATACCATACTTGGCAGACCCATCACAGGTGGCCTGTGCTTTTCACAGATGAGAGCAAGTACATGCTAAGCACACGTGGCAAATATGGAAAGGGCCCAGAAAAGCCACACAGAGCTCTACAGGTTAGGCAAAAACACCCTGACTGCCCTTGGGTATGAGGATGAACTCCTTGGACCCATTGTCAGACCTCATGCTGATGTGTTGGGTCCTGGGTTTGATTTTGGAAAAATGGTTGAGCCTTTTTCACTTTTGTTTTTCAGGGTGTCTTTAGCTAATGTGTTTTCCCCACATTTTTTTGAGCAGTGTTCTTCATTATGTGCAACTATTTATTGTAACAATAACCAGGCTAATAAACTGCATTAAAGCTGTTCTTCAAAAGAATAAAAAAAATAAAATCTGCAAAAAAGGATGGACTTACTTTCCACAGCGTGCACTACAGAAAAAAGAGAAAAGAGTCACAATAGTAATGCAGGTAGACAGCAAACCATGTTACATTAATGTGGTTGGGCATGTCAGTAGGGGCTGCACAACTTTGACAAACTGAGTTTTTATGCTTAATATTTTTAGATTTATAGCATTAAGAAACTAATAACTTAACTCAGGGAATGAAAACAAGCTCTTTCTGTTTGTGGTTTGGCTGTTTAGGAGTATTAAAAGCTTAACTCCATTATACATTTTGATTTATAAGCTTGAGATTTACAGCACAAAAAAATATCCAATTGAGGAGGATTATATTTGTCAGCTCTAAAAGGTTTGAGCCCCTTGTGATTTAGAAAACAGTTTGTATCCTGTCGGAGTAATTGTACAGTCCCAGACACACACAGTACAGAGGGTTTAAGGTCAGTCCAGGCTGGAGATGATTTGGGACCAGAGTAAGGATGAAGCTGGTTTATTTCAGCCACAGCCTCGCTTACAGTGGGGCAAAAAAGTATTTAGTCAGCCACCGATTGTGCAAGTTCCCCCACCTAAAATGATGACAGAGGTCAGTAATTTGCACCAGAGGTACACTTCAACTGTGAGAGACAGAATGTGAAAAAAAAAATCCATGAATCCACATGGTAGGATTTGTAAAGAATTTATTCGTAAATCAGGGTGGAAAATAAGTATTTGGTCAATAACAAAAATACAACTCAATACTTTGTAACATAACCTTTGTTGGCAATAACAGAGGTCAAACGTTTACTATAGGTCTTTACCAGGTTTGCACACACAGTAGCTGGTATTTTGGCCCATTCCTCCATGCAGATCTTCTCGAGAGCAGTGATGTTTTGGGGCTGTCGCTGAGCAACACGGACTTTCAACTCCCGCCACAGATTTTCTATGGGGTTGAGGTCTGGAGACTGGCTAGGCCACTCCAGGACTTTCAAATGCTTCTTACGGAGCCACTCCTTTGTTGCCCGTGCGGTGTGTTTTGGATCATTGTCATGTTGGAAGACCCAGCCTCGTTTCATCTTCAAAGTTCTCACTGATGGAAGGAGGTTTTGGCTCAAAATCTCACGATACATGGCCCCATTCATTCTGTCCTTAACACGGATCAGTCGTCCTGTCCCCTTGGCAGAAAAACAGCCCCATAGCATGATGTTTCCACCCCCATGCTTCACAGTAGGTATGGTGTTCTTGGGATGCAACTCAGTATTCTTCTTCCTCCAAACACGACGAGTTGAGTTTATACCAAAAAGTTCTACTTTAGTTTCATCTGACCACATGACATTCTCCCAATCCTCTGCTGTATCATCCATGTGCTCTCTGGCAAACTTCAGACGGGCCTGGACATGCACTGGCTTCAGCAGCGGAACACGTCTGGCACTGCGGGATTTGATTCCCTGCCGTTGTAGTGTGTTACTGATGGTGACCTTTGTTACTTTGGTCCCAGCTCTCTGCAGGTCATTCACCAGGTCCCCCCGTGTGGTTCTGGGATCTTTGCTCACCGTTCTCATGATCATTTTGACCCCACGGGATGAGATCTTGCGTGGAGCCCCAGATCGAGGGAGATTATCAGTGGTCTTGTATGTCTTCCATTTTCTGATGATTGCTCCCACAGTTGATTTTTTCACACCAAGCTGCTTGCCTATTGTAGATTCACTCTTCCCAGTCTGGTGCAGGTCTACAATACTTTTCCTGGTGTCCTTCGAAAGCTCTTTGGTCTTGGCCATGGCGGAGTTTGGAGTCTGACTGTTTGAGGCTGTGGACAGGTGTCTTTTATACAGATGATGAGCTCAAACAGGTGCCATTCATACAGGTAACGAGTGGGGGACAGAAAAGCTTCTTACAAAAGACGTTACAGGTCTGTGAGAGCCAGAGATTTTCCTTGTTTGAGGTGACCAAATACTTATTTTCCACCCTAATTTACGAATAAATTCTTTACAAATCCTACCATGTGAATTCATGGATTTTTTTTTTCACATTCTGTCTCTCACAGTTGAAGTGTACCTCTGGTGCAAATTACTGACCTCTGTCATCATTTTAAGTGGGGGAACTTGCACAATCGGTGGCTGACTAAATACTTTTTTGCCCCACTGTACAGTCCTCAAGTGATTCTTGTCTCTTGTTTCTTCTGATAAGCATTTAATATTACACCGTTGAGATTCAGTCATGATCTCACATTAGCAACTTAAGAACAAAGGTCAGTGTTTTATGTTCCAGATAGGAAACTAAAATCAACAGTGGAAAGTGCAGTAAAACGTCAGCTTCCTTCACTGTTTTACCAGCCAGCCAGGTTTTTACTAAAACACATTCTTTATACTTTTAAATTTGGTATTCAGACAGTTTTAGAGTCAGATCAGAAGTAGTGTTGTGGCAGATTTGCCAAATAAAAATAAATGTTTTTAGCATGTGGTAGCTGGCTACTGTTAATTTCCTGCTCTGGTACTCCATGAGGTCTAAGTCATCAATGAGAATAAGAAATGCCCTAACCCACTGTTATTGTGTCTTAGCTGAAGATGTCCAACTTCCACATCCTGATAGTACACATAAGCAACTTTACTAAATGAACCAGTCAAAGCATAAATAGCAACAAGTGTCTTAGACCTCATGGGGTGACTGTACATATGAGGGAAACATTTAGCAGGCAGACAAAAAAACAACAACAACTTCCAGTCACAATAATGAGCAAAATGCATACACAATGATGGCAAACACAACAGAAACACAAGGAAGAAATGAATAAAAGGAATAAAAATGTAGACAAACACTATGTGAGAGGTAAAATGATGAGAAAATTGCACTTTGGCTGAAATAAACTTGCTACGAACAGTTCAGAACAGCTTTGTTAGCTCCAGAAAAAAACTTTGGTTTATCTACAAACTCAAAGTTCAGCTATCTTCTAAAGAGAAACCTCTGAGTACAGAATATGACCCCCATCAAGAAACACTGCAGTCAGCTTTGTAAAACCTGATGTGGGTTCAGTCAAACTCCCAGGCAATGCATGAAAAACAACACGAATGACATGCAGTGTCACTCGTACCTCTTTCCATTAATTGCAAAGCACGAATAACCGAATGTATTGTTTTCTGCCTGTGAAATCATAAAACCTTTTCAAAATAAAAGACTGAAGATTTCAGAACTTAATGGATTTTAGATAATATAACACACTGACCATTGCCTTTTTCAAAATAAAAAAACCAGCCTAAATTTACATTTTGTATCCGCTGACCGGTGAGTCCGTGTCTCAGATCCTGTATTGGTAGACACGATCAGCTGACTGCACTGTAGCAATCCCAGCTACTGTATGTCAAAATCTTCATCACTGAGCTAAAATCAGTATTCTCAACAAAGCAGTCTGAATAGTGACAAATTGCTGTCATATTTATTTCACAAGTAATAAATACTAAAGCCAAAATGATTTATATTTATTGTTATTATTTTACATTTTTCAAAATGTAAAATAATAAGCAAGCTTATTGTGCATGATTTTCTGCTTTTAATGAACAGATTTAGATGTGTGGCTCAATGTGGACATTTGATTGATGGATGGCTGGATAAATGAATAAATACAGACAGAGAGACTGATGAACAAACATACCCATCAAAGGTTTATAAACACCCTTATGATAGCGTCGTAAACTTGTCTGCTAGTCACTCCAAATTTATTTGGAAAAATATAGTCACAGTGATTCTTTCTGTTTAATTTAGGTGTCGTTCAACAGCGCAGTGATGAAATCCAGGTGAAACACTCCAGACTACAGTGTTCGTCTCAGATCACTGCTGAATTGTCTGTGATAAAATATGTTGGGTGTCTTTGCCTATAGAAACATCAATTCATCAAAAAGCTTCTTATTTAGAAGCTTTATGCTTATCTTAGATCCCAACAGTTCTATAGATTCTGGCTTTTTAAAGGTATTTTGGGCTTCTGACTATAATTACATACAAAGCTCTGCCAATTAGTAAAATAAAAATAAACTAAGGGTGTTAAAAACCTTTGGTTAGGTGTGTCTGTGAGCTGAATGGAGTGGCAGCTTACCGTGGACATGAGACTGCTGGAAACTTTTTCCTGGAGCGAAGTGGAAATTTCCTGCCACCTAAAGCATAAAAACCCCACCACAAAACATGAGACATATGTATACATAGATATATCCATTTATTAAATTCACTTTGATAAAAATGTCAAGTGATAGCATTGCAAAGGAGTTTTTGTTTAAACCGCAGTTACATTTATAACATATTATTCCTAGTCAAGTCAAGTCAAGTCAAGTTTATTTATAGAGCACATTTAAAAACAACCAAGGCTGACCAAAGTGCTGTACAGTAAATACAGATAAAAATACAATAGAACACAATTTCGTAAAACACCTCGCTGATCAAATAAAAAATAAATAAACAAATAAATTAAACCTTTCTAAAAGCCAATGAAAAGAGGTGAGTTTTAAACTCCTGTTAAACTCTTTCTTGCAAAAACGCTACAAAATTATTATTTTTTTTTCAATATTATCTTGTTATATTTTAACTTTGCTCAAAGATCATCTCAGATCATCTTCCACACAGTGGTCCCAATAACAGGGCACAACATTGCTGCATTAGGCAAATAAGGCCAGCTTATGACTGAAACTGGTGCTCAAGGAAACGGCGAATTAAAAGCCACACAGACAAATAAGAGTGACATTTACTTATGTAAGTCTATTAATAACTTTCAAAACAGTTTCTTCATAGGCTGGAAATTCTGGATCTTGCAATACAAGAACCAGCTACGTCAACATAAAGTTACACAGTTGTGTATCATTCTGAGACTTTCTGAGTTGTGTCATCCCAGGTATGACATACTACTGATGACTACTCATCTCAGTAGTATTCTCGTTCTGAACACTGGATGTCCTCCCGAGAGATAACAAGCCTGCTGATCTTTGACAGCCCTGCCATGTTATTAAGGATGACGTGTAAGACTTCATACCTTGTTGACTTCCAGGAAGCCGTAAACCTGACAGCCTTCATTCTTCTGCTCCTGCATCTTCTGAGTGAAACCCTCTCTTTTACATTGCTCGATGGTGTCTGCACTCTTGAACGCCCAGCCTCGCCGCCGATACGCTTCGCGCACATCATCACAGGTGTTGCAGCATCTGGACACACACACACCAAGAAGAACCAAGGCGAGTTAACACAGGGTCATACAGTAAACAGAGACAGAAAGAGCAGCCTGTGTTTGTGTCTTACTTGAGATCTTCAGTTTCAGCTCCGTAGCAGCTCTCGCATCTGTCTGGGTCCAGCGTGCTGGGATCAAACACTTCGCCATCATCAGCCTTACCGAGCTCTGAACAATAAAACACAAAATAATCATGATGATTAGCAGCCAAACAACATGCCTACTTCAGCACATAACTCTGAGGAAGATAAACCCTTTCTAAATTACATAGTTGTGTGTTTTTTTATATATATATGTCAGTAAAGAGACCCAATATCCTGTCAGTAATGCAAATATGACAATATTATAAAAAATATAAGAAATGCTCTTTTTGTACAGATTCTTGTCATCTTCATATATTTGTATTTTGAGGTTAATAATGAGACCACATAAGCAAAGTTACAGATGAAACTGACAAATATTTCCAATTGATCATCCTTGATCATCCTCAAGTTGAAATCTGATATCAGAACAGACCTGAGCAGCATCTAAGCAAAACAAAAGGTTCAACTGCTCCCATATTATAAGAGCCACAAACAGCTTTTAAGTAGCGGTGCCTCCTGCATTCACAGTATTGTTGACTGAGGTCTTCTATAGAAGAAATACATATGAGCTTATACATCAAAGAACTGTAAGACACTCTCTTTGTAAATCATTTTCAGAATGCTTTCATTCTCCTGGCACAATAAAAGAAAGAAACACTCCCAACAAGTTTCACCATGCATTCCTTTATCTGGGAATTAAAAACACTCCATGCAAACATTTTTCCCAAGTGGTGCTTCCCCAATTGGAATCTTTCATTTTTAGTGTTCTGCCAATAACAGATATCCACCTTAGTGAGAGTGAAACAGTCGACCAATGATGCTCCATTAACAGGAATTTCCCAAAAGTCCCCACAGTCAGTGGTGCTTTCTATACTAGAATGCCGAGAAGCGACTTGACTTCTGGATTTGTGAGCATACGTTTCTTAATTTTCTTAGGGAGTGACAAAACTATAAAATTCCTCAATATTTCTGACTCTGGAAACATTAATAAGTCACAGATCTTACGTGTGTATCAGTGATGCATGTTGATCACTGGAATGTTTTTATGTTTGAGAAGCAAAAAAAATAAGCAGGAAAATGGAACGAGTTTGCTGACTCATCGTCTGTTTTAAAACTATGCCCAGAGAATTTTACAATGCAGAGGCTCTGCAACAAGAAAACAAGCAAACAAACAAAGGAAAAAACTGAACAAAAACAATCTAACAAAAAAATCATCACATTATTTGTTAATCCACTGCGCTGCCAAACCAAATATGCACACCTCCACACACTGTCCAATCTGCTGAGCAGTATCAGCACCTTAATGGTGAGCGTAACATCAGCTTTTACCGTGCTTTTCTGCCTCCTGGGTGACAGGTTTGAGCTCTTTGTCCAACCGCTGTTTGAACAGATTGTGTTCAACGTCCAGCTGCTGCTCACCAGCCACGTCCATTGCATCTATACTAAGATCTGCCAAGAGAAAAAGCAGATGTAGGTCTTTATCATTAACATATGTTATGATTAGCATGCTAACTTCATCAGTCTGGAGCTTCTTGAGAAAAGAGAACTTACAGGCACACGGCATGTGAGGGAAAATAATATCGATGTTGATTTTGAGTTTGTCTCCCCGTGACGTGTCGACGTACAGCTCAGGATGGACCTGCCGGGCACAGGTGATTGTTAACTTAGTCATCCACGTAAAACAGAAACACCAGTAAAAACAAACGTATTTAATCAGTCAGGGAACAATTTATCTCTGATGCTTTTTGTTTTTTTAAACACCAAAGAAACAGAAAGTTAGTCTTCATTTCTGCACTAAACACAGTAGAGATTCTGAGAAAACCCTGGAAAAAAATTGTTTTTGTTTGTCCTTCACACTTGTGTGTGTAGACTTTTAGTCTATTTCACTGTTTACATGTGCAGACTCATCAGAGCAGTCTAACAGGTATTTCAGGCCATCTTTATCACCACAGTCTGTACCTTTAATCATCGGGAGAAAAAATTAACACAATCAGGATCTTGGAAACCACGTCATCAGTGTCAGTTAACTGGTATCAGAGGAAACCAGATTTATGATTATGGTTCTTTGCAGATAATAAATATGGATTCATTCATAATGGAAATTTAATTGGAAATTTACTTTATCAAGGAGAAATAAACTGAGACACTGCACTAAGCCCCAGTATGAGACTTAAGTTGTCTGCTGTAACCAAAAGTATTCGTTTGGTATCATATATGAGAACAAGAACAAAAATAATCATCATATTTAGAGACAAGGCAGTAAATATTTTCTTACATTTTACTGAAAAGATTTAGCTCTAGTTCTAGAATATTATCTAGAATTTGCACATTCAAAAATAATTGTGAAATTTCTACTAATGAATTTTCTGACATGTTTGATTAGACCACTGGCCTGCACATGTAGAAGCTCAGAAACAAGTGTAAAAAAGCAGATTTGGAACTAAAACCTGTTATTTTTTACTTTGTGTGCCAGGTGTTGGGTTTAATTTCACAGGGTGGAGGATGACACCATCTAAAGAGGACATCAAAATAAAGTGGATAAACTCACCTCTTTAGTCAGATAGTATTGCAACTCAGAGACAAACAGGATTAGCATGATGACACCACTGATTATAGTCACTGCAGAGACAGAGGAAGTATGCATTTTAACACCACACAATATCACATTTCTGTATAATGAGAAAACTCTGAACTATAACCAAGTGATTACATGAAAGGAATACGTGTACAACAATAACATGGAAAAGAAGCAGCATTATTGTTACTTGTACCTTCTTTCCAAAAGTAATCCAATATTCATATATCACCTAATTCTGGCATATACAGACTGCATATATACATACATAATATGGCACTAATAAGTTCATAAACTAGCCTACACCACAGTCAGCTCAGCTGGAATACTGGATAGTACTGAGTCAAAGATCTTCTGCTGAATAACTACATCTAGGTCTAGATATTTTTTGACACCATTACATTTAATATTTACAGAATACATTTAATATACATAATGTACTCAATTGTGCAGCATGGTGGCACAGTGATTAGCACTGCTGTGAAGCAGCAGTGTCAAGGCGATATTGAAATTTGGTCTTGTCCTTTGGCATCACTAAATGACACGCTGGGTCAACAGTGAGTCAGAACTGATGCTCCCAAATGCTCTTTTTTTCAAGGATCATGTTCTAACTTTCCCTAAATCTAAGCAAGTAGTTTTCAGTCCCTAAATCTGAATAGCAAAAGCAAAAACTGTTTGAAAATCAAATGAATTAGCAATTGAGGAAAAACGATGAAAGTGGAAAACACAAAGGTCCAAATGTGAGCCGAACCTCTGTCTACTGTGATTCTTATGTTTGACACCCCTGGTTTAGATGATACAAATACATCCCTCTTCTTCTTCCATATTCACAAAACAATGTGTTTTGACAGTCATTTAACAGTCACCAGTTTAAAAAAATCCCTAGATTATAAATAACAATAGCCCTGTTGGAAGATCAAAAAGACTAAAAAGTCTACTATACCTCACATTATTTATAAATCATCCTCTACACAATTTTAGTTCCTACCAAACTACACAATACTGTTGTAGTTCACACATCATGATAACAAGACTGTCTCTAAGCAAATGTCTGCATACGGCGTTATAATAGATATGTTGTATATAACCTTTCTAATGATGCTTGTCCCATCTCTTATGTTATTGTCATCATAGTATAATTAATTTAGTTCAAGCCTTTTCACGTCTGTTTTTACCTCTTGAATTCCCTCTCTCGAATTAATAGTTTTACTCTATAAAAACCACAGGAGAATGATTACAAACTAGTCAACAGTCTTGTAAAATCATGAAAAATCCCCAACAAGTCCTTCACAAAAAGCCTGTGACACAAACTCCTCAAAATGTGTGATTTTAAACCGGTTTCTCTACATTTGCACCCACACTTTATGCTCAACTGTTCTTGAGCTAGCTGCATCGCTACTCTGTTATCGGAAATGTAAATATTACCGGCATCTATTCTGCTTGATTTCCGGCCTCCCTTGAGTTGCCACAGGCATGCTAATACTGTAACTTTATTCATGTGTACTGTATTTGAGCACTGATAGGAGAAATGAAGCAAATAGCTGTGTTGTTAGCCGCTGCAGCTAACAGGCAGTATGTATGAATGGCTGCTGCTCTGTGACAAATTAAAGCCTCTCACCAGTCGCCCCTCCCCACGTCTTCACTCGGAAATCCTCCAGAGTTTTAGGATAAGCGTCAAACTGCTTCAGTTTATTTAACGTGTCCATTTTCTAAACCTCCAATCACCCGCTACAAAAAATGTTACCGACAGATTCCTTCAGACACACACACCAGCCCTCAACTTTCACTTCCGGGACACGCGAGGGGCAAGCTTGGGCCAATCAGCGTCGGCCGCGTATTTTTTTCTTTCTCCTTGCGTTCCTTGTTTTCTTCATTCAAAGGTCTACCTGTGGACACGCTGGTTTACATACAGTTGCATACATTTTACAACAATAATCACCTTTGTGGTGATTATCAGTAGTTACATTTAAGGCTATTGGCAATCAACAACTGCATTATAATTAACACCAGTAATAAATAAATAAATAAGAAAGAAATATTAACGATTCATTAATACAGAAGATATCAAGAAATTCATTATTTATTTGACTGTGGCCAGTTATTTGTAATTTTTTATGCTTTGATACTTTTTGGATATTTCCCACATATGTTGATACTTATTCATACTTGTTTCAGCTGATGTATCAAATGTCAGGCACCAGAAGGAGCTTGTATGTTTTTGCAGTTCATGTCTGGGTTCAGGCACAGCACTGTGGTTTCAAGTTACTCAGTGGCTCTAATTTGGCTTAAGGCATAAAAATGCTGTCTCACTTTGTTAGTCCAGTGTTGGACTGGTGGATGGTGACATGTCCAGGTTGTATGCTCTTCAATGCCTGTCCCTGAATGGGTTGAAAAAAACTGAGAAAGAGCCTAAATTATTGATCGTATCTCCAGACTCCCCAGAACCAAATCCAGTGGTGCATCTTTTGAGGTGGAACAAGCTCAATCCATACATCCTACAACCCAGAGAACCCAAAAGATCAGTGCCCATATCGTAACATGAGATACAACACTCCAGAGTCCTGGGTGAGAGCTATTTTGGCTGAATGACAGAGGCCCAGCTTCACTGTTACGCAGTCTTTCACCACCAATAAGGTGGCAAACCTGCTCAAGTCACATAGTTAACTGTTCCTGTGAGACACAGTAGGGATGGGAAAGAGACATATTAATAGTAGGTGTTGCAAAAGTCAAAATCTGAGCTGGAAGCACTACAAAAATTTCATGCTTGAGTGTGGACATAGTTACTCAACATTTGAGGATTTGTGGAAGAGGTGCAGTGGTGAGCACTATTGCCTCATAGCAAGAAGGATTAAGGTTAGAACAGTTTGCATGTTCTCCTTGGGGGTTGCAGATGCATGGGTTTTCTCTGGATGCTACCAAATTTCAAAGACATGTTAGGCTAACTGGTGAGTCTCATCTAGATAAAAATGTTCAAAGCGATGCATAGTCAAAGTAGCATTTAGTAAGGAGTATTTTGAGCTCTCAGTAAGCACAAAATATAAATGCTGGCCCATTGCTGCAAATGTGCTAAAGTAAAGATTCACAGTGCAAAAAACAAACAAACACAAGACTCAGTAGCCTAATCGTTTTTAATCAAAATGTGCATTGCTAATAAAATAAAGACCTATTTACACAGTGAGACACAATAAGATTGTACAGAGACAGCATTACACAGACCGATCTACAGCAGATCTCACTAAACATTTTTACTTCCAAATCTCCAGAATGTCAAACATTATATTTTATCAGTATGTTCAACTTGAGGAATTTATTTTCAGTGCCAAAAAACAATTACCTGTATTTGTACCACTAACTGAGATAAAACAGTGCGAAACAACTCTGACATTAAATTGTCTCCATTTTTTTTCACTGTCATGTTTTTGAACAGAAGAAAGACAAAAGACAGAACCTGGAAGAAACTGATGATGTGTGGAGCAGTAGAACAATAAATCCTGCATAAGAGCAGGAACAGAAAAAGTCCTTAGTCAGCCTTCTTTTTCTGCCTCAACCTGAGAGAGGAGCTCTCTGTCACCTCGCCTGCCCAGCCTGACCTTCAGATGACCAATGACCTCATGTCCGACCCCGAGGTCAGCCACAGCTGTCTGAACCAGCTGCAGTCGGGTTTCTCTGAGCGAACGCCTCAGTTTGGCACGTCGATTTTGAAACCAGATCTGAGAGAGAGAGAGACTGGGTTATTCTAAGTGGACATTTGATATTTTTTCTTATATATACACACATATATTATATGCACTAAGTCTGCTAAATACTGATACCCTAAACACAAAGCCCCAGCCTTAAAAAAGTAACTACATGACACAGAAACTTATTTTGTTAAGATAGTTCTGCTTGGTACTGTTTATTAAAACACTTTTCAACAGTGCAGACATGGTATTTCTCATTTCCATAGTTCTGATAGTCTGGGTAAAGATTCAGTTCAGTTGGTTTAGTTGCCGCTCCTCCCTGAGCCTGGTTCTGCTGGAGGTTTGTTCCTGTTTAAAGGGAGTTTTTCCTTCCCACTGTTGCCAAAGCACTTCCTCATAGGGGATCATATGATTGTTGGGGTTTTTTGTTTTCTTTGTAGTATTGTAGGGTCTTTACCTTACAATATAACACTCGTTGAGGCAACTGTTGTTGTGATTTGGTGCTATATAAATAAAACTGAGCTCAATTGAATCTAATTATTTATCAACTCCAACTCTAACATGGCAGATGGCGCAGGACTATGTGAAACTTAAGCACACACATCCAGATCTGTTTTCTAACATGTAGTGTTTAAACCTCACAGTTGACCTATAAGACCTGCAAACAGTTTGATGGATGAAATCTAAGGAGTTTCAGGGGAAAAGCACAATCACTGGGTCCTGAAATTAAATATAGTAGGAGCAAGGACAGGGAATGACAAACGTGAAGCGGTAATACATTTGGTTTTTCAATATTCTGTATGAAGCTACCTGTATTCTGTCCTCATCCAAGTTGAGTCTCTCTGCCAGCTGTTCCCTCAGCTGAATACCAGGATAACAATTCACCTGAAACACTGTCTCCAGTATATTCACCTGGGAGGATGCACACAATGATATTAACCCAGGAAAAAACCTGTATTTCCTCCTATAATAGATGGATGTCGTGATTACTGTATCATAATTGAACAGAATTATTGAAGAAGTGGCTGATAAACTGATTACCTGGCTGGTGGTAAAGGCAGTGCGTGGTCTGCGTCCGATATACCAGTTTGATGTCGGCTGGGAGTTTAGCTGCTGCTGTTGTTTTCTGTTCTCGCTCTCCACATTATTTTCTGGTTTAATGGAGAAAAATAAAAGAGCATTTCACATTAATGCGGCAATTATAATCAAACGCAACATTTAGGCAGCATTAAGCCAAATTCTAAAAGTAACACTGGAAGTAAGATTTACTTTTCACACTGATGAATCTTACAAATGCAAAATATGAAATATATAATTTAAGAAAAATTATGTAGATAAATGTAACATAATAAATTATGCTTTACTTTGGCTTGATTTTGAGTTTTGTGTAATGAGCCAGAGAAAGCTTAGTTTAGTGGGTTACTTCCAGTCTGTTGCCACTGCTCAACTGTAAAATAAAAATGAAACCTGGTATGAGGGACAACAAGAAAGGAACAAGCAGGAGAACAAAGAAAGACATGAAAGAGAAGAAAAATGCATGTTCTTCAAAAGCAATGGATTTAAACATAGACTAATAAACTCAGTTTGTTTCCTGTACAGCAATAGGACATAAGGAATCGCCCCCAATCAGGTTTTAAAAAAATACTGAAAGTGTCAGACTGAAATACTCAAAGTTTAGTATCAACTGGAGGATGTTATGTTACAAAAATTACAGACTGAGCAGTTTTATAATGACACAAACATGAATCAATGTTGTGATTCAGTGTAATCTAATTGCAATTTTTTCTACAAAAAAACCAGACAAAAATGAACCTTTAAACCTAAACTTTAATATTACATATGATAACTGGTTTAGTTTAGATTTTTTTGTTTTTAAATGCTTTGGAAATCATGTCGTATTACAGACCAGAGGTTAGCACTTCATCAGTAACAAACAGACTACCCATTACTAACTCTTCAGACCTTTTGTTCCTTACCTGCCCAGGGTCGGTGGAGTTTCAGGCAGTTTCCGGGTCTTTCCAAACCCAGAATCCGATCAATGGAAAATGCCAGCCTGCTTTCAACTGTCACAGACGCCATAATGATTACTCTGACTTATAAACAATCCTGAAAGCCGAGGGCCCCCGGCCTGCAAACAACAATCTTATGTCGTTGTAAAGAAAGAACGAATCCAAAAATCAAGCAGTAGTTGATCGCACTTTGGTCCTTTAGCTCTGTAGTCTAAAATAAACTGAAGAGGCCAGTGCCTGTTTTAGTCTGAGGTGCATGAAGCAGCAGGACAACAAACTGATGACTGCTGGTTTAAATGGGAATGGGAGGTTTACAATGGTCACCAATTAGAACTAAGAAGTCCTTTTTTCCATGTGAATAAGATTCCCCGAGGTTCCACATAGGAGCTAATCTCAGCTAATTGTGTCTGTGTGACCTAAAGACAGCATAAATATTTAACTCCAGTCAAATACAAGACGGCAAAAGTATTTGCAAAATTCACAGGAAACAAAAACAGCTCATCTGACAGCATTTGTGCAAATGTGTAAGTTTCTCTCCCAGATGATAAACTGTATGAGTGTATGTGTGAGATTAGGTTGGGAAGTCTTTTTTTGAAAACTGCCACCATGAAACAAATACAAAGCAACACTGACTCCTTTTCTTCTAAATTAGCAAAGTAGAAAATCAGTTTAGTTTTCACAGTAAAAAAAACCTACATCCTTCTGTTACAAGACTGAGGCAGAAGTTAAACTAATAATAATGATAATGATAATAATGATCCAGTGAGATCCACTAATGCTATTAGCTTAATCTGTTTGTGTTGTGATGCAGATGAAGCTCGTAGTGTCTGAATGCAGTCTGAATCAGCAGGCAGGAAACCCTTTTCAGAAACAGCTTAGCTCCTAATGAAGGCCTAGGGCAGCTTTAAATCAACAGCACACTTGTTTGTTTATCCATGAATGAAAGGTGGGACGGATGTGACTACATGCAGAGAGAAAAGCCACTTAAACTAAACCTCAGTGTGACTGTGGCCGTAGAGTTGAAGCAATATTTCAACATTACTTATCACAAGGCCGGGGACAAAAGAAGAACACCTTCCTTGGCTTTGTCCAAATTTAAAAATAATGAGAAACAGAAATGTAAAAACAGCAGTAACAGCTTCTTGTTTTCTCTGTAAATGGTTTTCAGAAACATTTTCAGCATTGTTTAAAATGGAAAGGTACAAACACTGCCAACTCCCAAATGGCATTTAAGACCCCGTGTGAAATCAGTCTCAGATTTCGTCTGTTTGCACTCTGCAAGATGTGGAGATTCAGCAACACACAGCAGACACAGGGAGCTTTAAAAGAAGGGAATACTAATTATCTGTCTGATTTAAAGCATCAACACTTCCTCAAACACCAGCATGAGGTCGAAGACAGACACACAAGGGCCAAAATAAAACTCTACAACCATCAAACTCTGGAAACAAACACAGCCAACATATAAGCACCACAATTTTTAAACAACAATTTAAGTATGTTATCTTTAAAGCACTAAAAAAAAAAAGAACGTAATCACCATAATAAGGAAAATAAGGACACACATAGCTTGTGATTCAGGAGGATGACAGGGTATGTGGCTATGTGTGTCGTAAATCTGTCACTTTCAAAGGTATGAATACAGTATACATGCTAAAATCCTAACATTGTGTGTGAGGACACATAGATAACATACCAACAATTTGAGGACATGACTGACACAGTGTGTACTCTAAGTTTTTTTTGTGCATCTGTAAATGCTATTGTTGCTGTGCTGTGTTTAAAATTTAACATAATAAGTGTTTTCTTTGTCAGTCATTTCTGTTACAAATTACATATTTTTCAACTAAATTTGACCAATAAAAACTGATTTTGGTGCCTTTAAAACACCATGATGTCACACCCAAATGCTACACATAATTCTGTTTTGCATTAAAATATCTTTACACTCTACACAGGCCAGCCTTTCTCACTTTATCTCCGCTAGTTCCTTCTGCAGAGCAGCATATCAAAAATCCCTTGCACATTCCAACATGTTCACTAGAAAATGAGGGAGTGACAAATAGTTCATGCCGAGCAGGAAGAAGGGTGAGTTACAATAAGTGAAAAGATTCCTCTCTTAAATAAAGACTGGAATTCATTTAAATTGGCTTTGGAATTTTACTCCTGTTTGCTGAAACAAATGACTGAGACAACCTTAAAATACAATGAAAATAATGAAAATAAAAAAATACATAGCAGTAAACTGGTTACCTTATCTTGTCTTATCTTATCGTTAATAACAGGGTGGAAGTCTATTTTTGTCATGTGTGGAAGAGAAAGCATATTTTGTTAATATTAATTCCTTATTTTAGCTCTGAATATATGACAGTTCCTAACCCTGTGATGCTAAATGTGTTGTATTATTATTCATTCACTCTGCATCATCAATGTGAAAAACTACTGTTTACAATCACACACATGCAGTTTTTTTCCAGTGAGGAATACATTATACAGAAATGCCAGATATAGCAAAAATTATATTTAATATTGGTATTTAGTTTATTTAAAAAATAACAGAAGGCTTAATAAAAAGTTTGGTTCTCAAATAATTTGAACTGAATTTTGTGGCAATTTTTTCATGGTTCAGCCTTTACAGAGTTAAAGCTCCGCCCCTTATGTAACACACTTGAGATATTCCAGTAACAGTTTGTCGTTTTTCCGCATCTTGCTTTCCACCCCTATCCCCTCCCGCCCAGCACACACACTCAAGTGACTCGAAACTTTATTTAGCTCAGGCAGATCACATCAGCAGCATCTACTGTGAGAGAGCAGGAGGAGGTTCCATAATTCTGGCACTTCAACCTGCTACAACACCGTATGCTGAAGTTTGCTGTAAGTTTTACTGAAGGCATGATCCAAAGGTAAAGTAAATATCAGTGAGGATAAAGTTGTGACTGACTACATTCCTTCTATGCTTTCAGATTCACCCAGAGAGAAATGTCTTTCAGATCAAATGATGATCTGTCCTGTCCTGTCTGCCGTGATATATTTAGAGATCCTGTTGTCCTCTCATGCAGCCACAGCTTCTGCAAAGCTTGCCTGAGGAACTGGTGGACAGAGAAACGAATACAGGAGTGTCCAGTTTGTAAAAGAACATCATCGAGGAGTGACCCAACTTGCAACTTAGTATTGAAAAAACTGTGTGATTCAGTGTTACAGAGGAGACAGAGGAGAACTTCTGCAGTGTCTGAGACCCTCTGCAGTCTCCACGGTGAGAATCTCAAACTCTTCTGTGTGGACCATCAGCGGCCAGTATGTGTCGTCTGTCTGCATTCAGATGAGCACACCAGACACAAATTCAAACCAATTAATGAAGTTGCATCAGTTAACAGAGCTCACCTCCAGAAATCCCTGAAACCCTTAAAAGAGAAACTGAAGCTTTTTTAACAAGTTAAAGAAAACTATGAGAAAACGGCAGAGCATATCAAGGTCCAGGCCCAAACCACAGGGAGGCAGATCAAGGAGCAGTTTCAGAGGCTGTGCCAGTTTCTACAAAAAGAAGATGAAAACAGAACAGAAGAGTCAGGAGATTACAGATAAGATTAAGGCTCTGAGCAGAGAGATAGACAGTCTTTCAGACGCAATCAGTGAAGAGAAGGAGCTGAGAGCTGGAGACGTCTCATTCCTGCAGAACTACAAGATCGCAACAATAAGAGCTCAACGGCGCCCCCTGCTGGATGACCCACAGCTGGTTCCAGGAGCTCTGATAGATGTGGCCAAACACCTGGGCAACCTGGCCTTCAACATCTGTAACATGAAGAAACTGTTTTCCTACTCACCTGGGATTCTGGATCCCAACACAACAAATCCAGAACTCGTTCTGTCAGAACATCTGACCAGTGTGAGACGTGAAAGTGAACAGAAGCTCCCTGACAACCCCGAGAGGTTTGATTACTGTCGCATTGTTCTGGCCTCTGAGGGCTTTAACTCAGGGACTCACAGCTGGGACGTTGAGGTTGGAGAAAGCGAGGACTGGTTTGTGGGTGTTGCTGCAGAGTCCATTCAGAGAAGGGAAAGCGCCCGTCCTGTTTATGGAGAATAGGATGCTTTAATGGTAATTACATAGCACGGTGCTTATCGGATCCCTCGTTGGCTCTTACACTGAAAACAAAGCCCAGAAAGGTCAGAGTTCACCTGGACTGGTACAGGGGAATACTGTCGTTCTTTGACCTAGATACGAACACACACACTTTCACAGAGAAGCTGTTTCCATATTTTTACACTGTAAATGTGTATCCACTGAAGATAATACCCAGGAAAATAGCGCTAAAGCCCTGGTCAGACAGTATTACTGTAGGAGTCTAAATCCATTTTTTAAAAAGTAATTAAAGGATTTCTGTTAGTGTCATATTCAATGTTGTTACGTTTGATGTGATCAATATAAAGGGTTAGCATTTTTAAATTGGTCAGATTTCATAACTCATTAGTTTAAGAAATATTTAAGATTCATATGCAAATTATATATTTTTTGGCACTTAAAGGTGGGATAATTATTTAGTATAATTAATTTATGCATTCTATGTGTGCTTATTATTGGATGCTATTTCTATATAAGGTTTAATTTGGACATGCACTGAGAAAGGGGGAAAAAGGCACTTATTGCATTTTTAAGAATTTTGTAAGGGTTTAATATGAAACGTATCACCGCCATGACGTTTGGAAATATCTTGGTATGAAGTAAAGGGCCTCAGTGAAGTTTATCAGAGTCTCCTGGATCTGTTTGTCTGGAAGTGTGGATTCCATTGAGGGAGGAACTTGGGAGTATCGCGCTAAGGATTCATTCATTAGGATTTACAATTAGTGTTGACTGAAAACCTTTTGTAGCCATTCCAGCTGTCATTCAAATACATTAAATTACAGGTTCTACACCAGCATCACCACGTAGCTGTGGGAAACATGTACCTGAATGTATGGATTTAATCATAGTATAATGTGCCAAATTGAATGTAAGTGCAAATGATGCCATTCAAAGTATTGGAAGACGTATTTAAATATCTGAAAATTTCACTTAAAAATAAATTAATCAAGTGCAATAGAATATATTTAAAAAATATATTGTAATTTTTTCTTTTAAGTTCCTTTCTAATCATGTCTTATTTCTACATACTTTGCACATTATTTGAAAAATCTATTTTCCTTTAACATGGCTAATGTGTCTGAAAACAAAACTTCAGGAGATGTGTTGAAGTGCTTGGAAAAAAAAAGTCTTAAATGTTACTTGACATCAATACAATATTGTTTGTTTCAAAATTTATTTCAAACAAAGAAATCTGAAGATTTGCGGCAGTGTCATCTATATAGAAAGAAAATGTAAACGGTTTATGTGACTGATTTTATTTTTCTGTAGTTTAATGAAATACAGAGTTGAATCAGACCAAAGAAGCCATGACGTTTCTCTCTGGAGGTCAGAAGTCGGGAGATTGTTTAATGAATATGTGACAAAGTTTAGAAGCAGAACGTCACAGGCAGCATCTAAATGTGTGAATTTCGCTGCTGTCTGAAATAAAACACATGCCCACAGAAAGGTTCCTTTAAGATAATTTATTTTGTACAATAAAACTGAAGTCTAGAGCATGCTTTGTGGAGAAGACTGTGGAAGAATGACTTCTCACACACCCTGGATGTTTCACTTCTCACCACTTGCATTGCTATTGAGTATCTTACAAAGATGGACAGTCAATCAACTTAGCAGTCAATTGTGACAAAGAGACTGATACGAGATGTCAAAACAGGAACTGCTACCAGTAGTTAACTCGTTGCCGATCAAACAAACTTTGCAGCAGGTGCGTTCAAGAACACCACAAATCTGAAACAAACATGAACCACAATATGCAGGATACTTAACAAAAAACAAAAAATTTCATAATATTTGTTCTACCATGCCACCAGCTTAGTAAAAAAAAAAAAAAAAAAAAAAAAAAATCTGTAAGAATAAACATAGTACATCCACTCCAAGTTCTGTTCCACCTCTCAGAAAGGCATGTTTGTGTTTGTCAGTAATTATGTGGCTAAGATCATCACACGGTGAGCATTGTGGGGTCATTGAACGCAGCCCTCTCCGTTTTCGGCCCAGGTTGGGGTGTGTGGGAGGCGTTTTGTTCCATTTACTTAGGAGGCCTGTAGGCGATCTTCCTGCTCTTCAGCACAGACCACCTGTGTCTCTTCATGTAGTAGAGCAGAGGCACAATGATAGCTGAGCCCATCAGCAGCTGATAGGAGAAAGAGAACACAAACATTAACCAATGCCAAGATCCATGCTTAGACATGTTTTCTGTTTTAAATATTCTTGAGACGACAGGAAGGTCACATAAGAAGTTGTACAGTTTAGTGCATGACATAAAAACTTATTTTACACCCACAACATGTGTCCTGTAAAATATCTTACAGAGTTGCATGTGTTGATTTAATTAAACATATCTAGATTTGGAGTATCACTCAATTAAGAATGGGTGTCATTTTAAGTGCTGGCAAAGACAAAAAATAGGCACTCCAGTTGGTGAGAGGTGTACCTTCAGTCCCATGCGTTTGCGTTGGTCATGCTCGGGCTCAGCAGCCCACCTTAAGAAAGTACACACATCCTTAGCAACCTGACTCATGGTGGCAGGGGTTCCTATAAGAAACCAAGAGAACAGAAACCATCAGCAACACTTTTTTCATTTGTTCCTTCCAACCCCCCCCTCCAAACTGTCATGCTTCATTTATCAATGTAATAACAAATTACTTTGCAATAAAGTTATTGAAGTCATTTATGTGCAGCAAACGAGTTAATTTAACCAATTTAGCGCACTGGAAACACTTAAAATATGCTACTCAACACAGCAAATGGATTCACTCAGGCCTCACTCTGAGTGCCACAAGTCACAAAGAGGCGTCTTTCTGTCACAGCCTCTCAGAATGGTGAACAGATTTTGATCTATAAACGCCAGTGTTTAAAAAAGTAAACCTGCGGAACGACTGGGCAATATTTTCTGCCAGAAAAGGATACATTGAGCAAAGAGCTGCAAGTGTTTTTGAAATCCATGAATTTCAGAAGACTTCAGACAAAAAAAAAGCCAATTAAATGCTTGTTACTGTCTATTTGGTGAATTCCCACATTCATTTCCATCCACCATTATATTTTATGACGATTTTATTTTTTAAATTCGCCTTAGACAATATGATCACTACTGAGCAATCCACCCTGCACTCTTAGTTTCAAACTTGAGTCACAGCTAACCAGACAGCATGGCCCTTGCAGTCTCCTATGCCCCTACCTGGAAGCTCATTAGGTGCCTGCAGTGAAACCCAAAAACACAAGTGTATGTATATTAAAAGGTAACAGGAAAGGCATGTTTTGCATGTCTTCGTTTTTTGGTTCACTCCAACAAACTGAAACTCTTTCTAAAGAGGGGGAAAAAAACAAAACAGAAAATAGTGCTCCCATTTCTGTAGCTGGAGAGAAGATTATCCAAACATGCACCTGCACTTCTTACCATCATCATACTCCAGAATTTCATTGTAGATCGGTGGGGCCATGCCAATAGCCTGTCCAGGGAAGTAGGGGTTGTAGTAAAGTCCCTCTCTCACTATCACTCCTGCAGGAGGGTCGCAGTAACCCGTCAGCAGGCTGAACACGTAGTCTTCTCCTCCGTGTCTGCAGGGAGCAGAAGGGTGAAATGAGTTAATGCTAAGGATACTGCAGATTTTGCACCTTTCAGAGTAAACACAGGTTTTCAGGACTTACCTGGCGTTCACAATGTAGCTAAGGTCTGGAGGCAGGGCGCCATTGTTGGCGGCCCTGGCTGCCTCGGGGTTGGGGTAGGGCTTTGGGAAATAGTCTGACAGCTTTCCTGGCCGGGTGAACATCTCGCCACTCTCATCAGGACCATCAACTACCTCTACCTAAACACAAATCATGAGAAGAGATGGGTCACCACCTACGGGCAGAACTTACTTCTACAGATAAAAACAATGAGACAATTTATAAAAAAAAAAGATTCGGTCTGACTAAAATACCATTATGTGATTAAATTAGAATATTGGCAGAATCAAGACTATTCACAGGATCACATCTCCCCACATATAGACTCACCTCTTCAGCGATGGTCTTCACCTCGTCCTCTGTGTGCGACACTCCCACGAGGTTTCTGAAAGCCAGGTATTCCATACTGTGGCAAGCTGAGCACACCTGCTTATACACCTGGTAACCACGGCGAATACTGTGGGAGGCAGAGACAAAGATATGAAACATAACGAGTTATTTTAAAAGAGCTGTCTGAAACTGCCAAAACAGACTTTCAATGAAAAATTCAGTCTGTATAAAGAAAACAAACGTGAATAAAGTGAAATTCTCTGCAAACTCAAGTCTTCAAAGCCAGCTAATTTTTAGTGGCAGTTTTACATTCAGTGCCTTTCATCACTCAAAGGATGTTTACAAGCACTTGAACAGTCTGTATACATTCAACTCACCTAGCATGGTCCAGAGAGGACAGAGGTCCAGCGTGACTCCAGGGGTACTGAGGGGGATGAAGCTCCAACTCGGATGCTTTAACCGACTGGTGCAATATCAGTGCAAGCCCGGCTCCACCGGCTGTGACCACACCCAGCGTTGTCAGGGCAACCTTCTTCCCCCTTGGCAGGCTGGCGAAGGACATGCTGGCCTGTGAATGGAAATAAGCACAAAAAGTTACTTTAACAAACTCATCCAATAAGGGTAATCTACAGCCGACTATCCATTAGATTAAGTTACTTTAAATTATATTAGAGCTGAAATGTACTTTGCTTGGGCATGGCGCCCAAGTCTACGGGGCTACTGGATATCCAAGCACATTTGACAATTTATTTTTTGGTCTGAGTACATAATTATTTTTCAAGTTTACAGTTTCCCAGTGAGGCTAAGGTCTTCCTGCTTTGTGTTGACCTTTTGGCTGGTATCCTTCAACATCACACAGCTCTCTCTGTGGACTACAAGAATAATTCTTGTTCTACTCTGAAGAATTGCTATGAGCTGAAGGCCAAGGCTGAGTAAAACCTGCTGCAGGTAAAGAAGTTTGTGTGCAAGGTTTAGTTAATTGAGTGGCCCTTTTTTTATAATCCAGTCTGGTTGTCCTTATGAAACTGCCCTTCACAGCTGATTTTGTAACCAGGTGTTAATGGCAGCATGCGATAACAGCATCCTCACATCAGCAAAACAAACATAACACACCAACCTCCACCTCTGACATAAAATAATGCATGGCAACATTAATTTAGGGTACTTTATTTTAGTTAAGGAAGAAAATCAATATAGTAGTTAATAGCCTAATGATTGGCATGCATGTCATTTACTAACAGTAATGCTCCAATTTAGCCATTTCTCGCTATGCCCTTCTCCATCTCTACTGGGATACTCCCTCTGATTAAGCATTAGTAAATAAGCAAATAGAGTTTGGGAATCATATCTTCGCAGTCTGAAGATTATATCCCCAATAATCAAAACAAAATGATCTCAAAGAAACTAAAGCTGAAAAACGTCTCCTTGTCCCTGAACTAGGTCACAAGCTCAGTTGGGGCCAAATGACAATTATGTTCAGCTTCTTAGGTATTTTCGGTTATATCCATCGTCTGAAACGCGCATCAGTGAATTGTAGACAGGGCACAGATATTTAGTTTGGCGATTGAAATTGAGGACGGTTTTTATTCACCGGAAGTCCTTTCAGTCCTTGAGATGCTAACTCTTTAGCAAGCTGTTTAGCTCAGCGACTTCAGCGGGTGTCGTTACTGACAGAAGTCAACAATCGCGACCCACGCCAGCTGAGTTTAAATATGCACAAATACAGTGGCCAAACAATTCACATTAATCTTCATGCATCGCTGGCCAACGTATATTTTAACCACGTTGCACGTTTGCCGGGTGCTGGACACGACATCATGGTTTAGCTCACCGGCTAGCTTCCTAAACACATTGAGGAGAACCTGCTTTAAACTGTCTTTGGCATTTCATTTTGGAGATACTGATGCCGTATCACTATCAAGAGGTTATGAGTGATAAAACGTTTAAGAAATTAAAGCTACAGTTGTTGGTCAAATCCTAAAAAGTGTGGGAACACGAGTGACCTTGTCTCACCCCGCTGTCCGCACCAAGCTAACCTTAGCCAAGACACCTCACAGCACCGGTTTTCTATTAAATCGTGTCCTAAACACGTTCATGTGTGATAAATACTACTACACTACCTTGGAGGTCCTGAGAGTTTTCGGGGTGCTGAGGAGAGCCCTCCCCTTCCCCGATAGCACCACCGCTCGTAGCGCCGCCATCTTCTTTGCGGTTCTCGCTCTGCTCTGGAAGGAGTTGAGGCAGATAAACAGCTTGTTCCGGTCTGAAACTTCAAAATAAAGACGGCCAGTGTGAAGCGTTTTGGCCTCAGTTGTCAAAATAAAATCGCTGAGACCACGCCCTCCATATCTACAATGTATGAAAAAACAAGGGAATTACTGAATACTGAGTACGTTCAAATTACTCTAGATTTATTTTGAGTTTTGCATAATTTGTATGCAGTTGGTTTATTTAAGTAACAAATTTCTGACATTTTCAACAGCTAGTTTGCCATAAACTGTGGCATACAATATTTCAGAAGTCAGTAAACGCAAGACAGAATACATGTGTGTAAATAAGCGAGAGAGAGATGTAATAATGAAGCTGCAAGGAACAGAGGTAGAAGATTTTAAATACCCAGACAACCACTCACACCTACAGACAGTTTAGAATCAGCAGTTAAACTAATATGCATGTCACTGCACTGTGGGATGAAGCCAGACTGCCTGAAGAGAAAACCCACCCAGACACATAGAACATCCCATCTGGACAGCAAATTCAAACCTAGGACCTTTTTCCAGTGAAGTAATGGTGCTAACCACTACACCATCCTAGTCCTACTATATAATACATTATATAATATAAATGTACATATTTTCACAAATTAAGATATAAGAAAGAAGTAATACAACTTTATGCTTATTTATTTATTTTAAAATAAATACCTCTGCAAGTGGAGAATATGGGCCTATTGCAGTGGCAATAAGTAGCGTATTGCGTATTTATTTTCTTCATACTGTCTCTTATTATGAAGGTAGATACAAAAGTACACCGGATCTATAAGATGCTAGCTAACTTGACATAAATCTTACACAACTAATTTACACAACATTTTTTTTTTTGGACGGGGGGGGGGGGGGGGGGTGTTAAGTAACGTTTATTTGTAACATTCTGTCATTAATAACATAAAACTAGTATTTACAGATTTTACCCTTACAGCTTCTTTCTGACCAGATTTCTAGCAATGAATGAAATGTAAAGTTGTTTTTTTTTTGAAGAAAATGTGAAAATAGCCCCACCTAGTGGCCGCTCCAGGACTTTTCAGACATCCATCCATCCATCCGCTTCCGCTTATCCTTTTCAGGGTCGCGGGGGGCGCTGGAGCCTATCCCAGCTGTCATAGGGCGAAAGGCGGGGTACAACCTGGACAGGTCGCCAGTCTGTCGCAGGGCGACTTTTCAGACAGTTTTACCTAAATTGCAAAGGCTGATGTCACACTTCTATCTGCTGCTATTTTAAACTTTTTTTCCCCTGTAGGCTGACCTATGGCACTGTGAACGACTGAAAGCATGGTGAAATTTAAGGCTTTTACTTTTTAAATCAAATAAATCAATAAATCAATAAAGTAATAAGTTATTAATTAAACTAAGATCTTTCAAAGCTACAGTCCTTTTATAACAAGAGCTTTCTTTGTACCCCCTAAACTGTTCCTACATGAAGTCATATTCATGATGAAAAGATTTGTTTTCTTTCTTTCTTTCTTTCTTTCTTTCTTTCTTTCTTTCTTTCTTTCTTTCTTTCTTTCTTTCTTTCTTTCTTTCTTTCTTTCTTTCTTTCTTTTTCATGTACTCACTTTATTTATCAAAGTGGCAACAGTGAAGCTTCATTTTAACCATAGGGTCTCCATCCTTTGCCATCCATCCATCCATCCATCCATTTTCATCCGCTTTGTCCGGGGCCGGGTCGCGGGGGCAGCAGCCTAAGCAAAGAGGCCCATCTAATCTAGTCCATCCTTTGCCCTTTATGCATATTTTTAAGGGATTAAAAAAAAACAACAACAATATGAACAGAAGGAATGATTACAGAGAGCAAATTTTCTCACATTGTAGGTGTGGTACCTGCAAATTCCAGAAGGTGGAAGCAGAGTTACAAAAAATAGAATTCACTTAATAAGTTCATAGTAAAAACAAATAAATAAATATGAGCAAAAAATACAATTAAAGATAAAAAACAGTAGATTTCAATACAGATATAATAGATTTATGGGACTTGTTTTTAATTGTGAACACAGAAACAGGAAAATTCTCTGCAAGCATGAAGCTATAAAAACCCAAATATAAACAAAACCATTCAATAAAACCAGAAATATACTATGACCCCCAACATATTTTGAAACAAGTATAAACCGGGGAAAAATACAATTTTTTTTATTGTGTGTAATAGTAGGTGTTATTACAACATGAATGAATCTTGTGTCTCCAGTATAGACATGAGACATTTTTCAGAAACACAGATGAAGAAAGCAGAGCTTATCTAAATAATAAAACAACAAACATCCAGCTTGAAATATTAAGATACATAAAACATCTAACTTGTTTAAATGAAGTGAAGTTCATTGTAAGCTTAACTGCAGATGGATGTTTGCTGTTTAACAGCAGGCAGGTAATAAAGTATTAATCAGCCCCAGAAGTCACTGTCTTTGCTGGTGATTGTTGCTTGAAAGAAAAACTATTCCAGTTCAATTCGGTATTTTTTTTAGTTTACTTCTGTTGCACAGGTACCATTTTGCATTTTTGGGGGAGACTGGCCTGCAAGGCTGTATTTCTCATACCGTGAAAGGTCACCAGAGATTCTTTTTCCTGTTTCAATTAATATTTGTTTTTTGGTTATTTTTCTTCAGTAACATCTGTGCAGTTGTTATCTGGCAGAAACTTGAATGTAAATCTTGCTTCTTCTTCCGGTTGCGCCCTTTAGGGATCGTCACAGCAGTTCATCTGGGTCCACCTCACCCTATCCCTAGCACCCTCTTCTGTCCCACCAACCCTCTGCATGTCCTCCTTCACTACATCCACAAACCAAAATATATATTTTTTGCCTTTTAACTGGCTTTTTTTTTTTTTTTTTGATAGGTACAGCAAAGGTCGAAAGGAAAGTGGAGGGAAAGAGAGAAGGGAAGACATGCAGCAAAGGGGCACGGCTCGGACTTGACCCCGGGTCACCCGCTTTCAGCCATGCGGCATATGGTCACCTGCTCATCTGATTGAGCTAAACCGGCGCCCGGCAACTCGATATTTAACATCCTTTGTCGAATACATGCACTATTCCTTCTCTGCACATGTGCGAACCATCTCAACCCCATCTCTCTAATCTAGTCAACAAACCTTCTCCACCTGAGCTGTTCCTCTGATGTAATCATTTCTGAATTTGCTCATTCTGATCACAGTGAAAATCTCTGCATCTTCAGCTCTGCCACCTCCAGCTCCACGTCCTGTCATTATTGCAGGTCTCACTACCATCTTGTAATTCTTCCCTTTCACTCTTGCTGCTGTCCTTTAATCATGGCTCCTTTATTGTGGCTCAAGAGTTGGGAGTTTGCCTTGTAATAGGAAGGTTGCTGGTTTGAGCCCTGGCTTGGACAGTCCCGGTCGTTGTGTCCTTGGGTAAGACACTTCACCCATTGCCTACTGGTGGTGGTCAGAGTGCCCGGTGGCGCCAGTGTCTGGCAGTCAATGCGCCCCAGGGTGGCTGTGGCTACAATGTAGCTTGCCATCACCAGTGTGTGAATGGGTGGATGACTGGTTTTGTAAAGCGCTTTGGGGTCCTTAGGGACTAGTAAAAGCACTATACAAATACAGGCCATTTACCATGTTAAATGGACTGATTTTTGTATAGTGCTTTTCTACTCTCGTGAAGCACTTAAAGCACTTTGTACAACATGCCTCATTCACCCATTCATACGATCACTTTCTTATGCTTAAGTGTTTTTCTATCTGATAATCACACACATTCATACTCCGATGGAAGCATTGGAAAGCAACTTGGGGTTAGTATCTTGACCAAGGACATATGGCATGCAGACTGGGGCAGCCAAGGCTCAAACCACCAACGTTCCAATGAGTAGATGGCCTGCTCTACCTCCTGAACACAAATCACCCCTCACAGTTGTCTCCACCTAATCCACACAGCTTGTACCGTGTTGTTTGCCTGTCTTGTGCATTTTCTGTTGCCCTGGATGATTGACTCCAGGGAGATACATTTGTCCACTGTCACTATCACAACTCCTTGCATGTTCATGTTCTCATTCACACACCTTCTGTCTTACTTCTTCTTGCTTTCATTCCTTTTTCCTCCACATAATGCCTCCCCCTCTTCAGATTCTCAGCTACCAGTTCCATACTCACTAAAGATCACAATGCCATCAGCAAACATTGTAGTCCTTGTCTGCCCACCCGTCTATTACCACAGCAAACAAGAAGGGGCAAAAGTCACATCTGTAGAGCTCTTTATGGCATGAAGCCATACAACTGCTCACCGATCACCAACTCTCTTCTTAACCTGCTTCAGCTACTGTTTCCTGTAGCTTCTCCCTCATCAGCATTCTCATCAGCATTCTCCCTCTGTAGTTGATACAGCGCTGCACATCAGCCATGTACTTGAAAATTGGTACCTGTACACTTCTTTTCAATCCCTCAGACATCCTCTTGTTCTCCAGGATTGTGTTAAATAATCTGATGAAAAAGTCCACTGCCTGTATGCTAGACAGTATCATCTAGGTCAACTCCCTGTCTGCTCTTCATAACCGTGGAAACTGGAATGTAAATAAAGCTCCAGATTTTTTTTTTAGCATGTTTGTTAAAAAAAATAAAAAACATATGACACTTAATTTAACAGGTATCTCTTCCACAGCATGTCTTTTGCCCTGTCTTCTTCCCCCTCCCCCCTCCCTGAGCCTGATTCTGCTGGAGGTTTCTTCCTGTTAAAGGGAGTTTTTCCTTCCCACTGTTGCCAAAGTGCTTGTTCATACTATCTCTGTTGTTTTATTGTAGGGTCTACCTTACAATATAAAGTGCCTTGAGGCGACTGTTATTGTGATTTGATGCTGTATAAATAAAACAGAATTGAACTGAATTCAATTGTATGGCAGTAACAAGGCCTGGGTGCAGCTACAGAAATGTTTTGAAACAACAGAGGGTTATTACCTTTTCACAGAGGCCCAGGTATAGACAGCATTTTATTCCCTTTATAAAAGAAATCATTATTTAAAAATTGAATTTTTATTTACTCCGGTTATCTTTGTCTAATATTTAAAATTTGTTTGATGCATGTCTGAAACAAGTGTGATCTTCTGTAATGCTGCTTTTTGTCCCTATGTATGATTCCAACAGCTTTAAATAGACAGTCTTGGGAGTTTTCAGGATGCAGAAAATTACTAAACTAATCACTCGCTTTCTCAAAAAATCAGCTGTGAACATCAAGTACATCATTTCTAAGAGGTCAGAAAGAAATGTCAGTGCACGTGAAAGAGGCCATCATTAGAAGGATATAAAAAATAAACTCATCAGACAGGTAGCAAAAACTACAGGAGTGGCTAAATCAACAATCTGCTACATTCTCAAAAAGAACAAATACACTAGTCAGCTCAGCAACATCAAAAGGCCTGAAAGACCACAGAAGTCATCTGAAGTGGATAATTACAGTATTCCTTTCTGGGGAAGAAAAACCCTTCACAACATGTATCCAAGTAAAGAACACTCTCCGGGAGATAGGCGTGTCATCGTCACAGTCTACAATCAAGAGACACCACCATGAATGGAAATACAGAGGCGATACAGCAAGGCGCAAATCACTGGTTACACTCGAGAAGAGCAGGTTAGACTTTGACAGAAAACATCTAATAGAACGAGCACAAAGGGTGGCATGATGGCTAGCAGGATCACCTCACATCCTGTGTTTGCATGTCATCCCTGTGTCTACGCGGCTACTCCCTGGGTACTCTGTCTTCCTAACACAGCCTAAAGACTTGTATGGGGTTAATTGATGATTCTAAAAACTGACCTTCGACGTGACTGTGAACTGTCAATAACTGTCTGTGTTTTTCATGTACTCCGCCTGTAACAACTGGGACAGGCTCCAGCCCCCCACAGTCCTGAAGAAATTGCATCAATGGAGTCTACAAATTTCTCTAAATTTCTGACACTTATGTCTTCCAATGGAACCAGGTCGCTAGTGTTTACTGATGATGTGACTGCTGAACGAAGCAGCTGGATGAAAGTGAACACGGCTCTGCTCTCTGCTCAGAATCAGCTAAATGCTACAAGACTCATCAGACAATGCTGCACACATGCAAATGGACAATGACCCAAAGCATAGTGCAAAAAACAATCCTACCCACATATTGCCAGTATGTTCAGTGAGCAGTACTCAGATTCAGTTTCTGTAGTAGAAACTGTTCTGATCTCATTGTATAATCAAACTGCCTTGTTGAGTTCTCAGTTCTCGCTGAGTAAATATATCCGCTGAAGACTACATTTATTTTTGCAGGTGTGTGTCTGTGTTTGATGAATCAAACACATGATGGGATACTGCACACAGCAGCAGTTTTGCCCATCAAGGCCCCTGATTAAATATGGGAGCTCACTATTGGGAGTGCGGTACTGCTGCTGAACTCTACCATCAGATCAGAGGAATCCATCGCCGCAGTGTTTTTTCATTTAACTCGTACGTCAGGAATGATTTTTTTAGGTCAAAGGATGTTGGTGTGGGTTCATGAACAAAGAGTGGGATGCTTTCATACTTTTATTGATCTGTATGAATTTAACTGAACTCTCAGCGTGACAGTGAGGTGAGCTGCAAAGACACATGAGAATACTAAACAACACCTTACTTTCAGAGCAAGAAGCAATCAGAAGACAGACAAGCAAAGTTCACATGGTTAAAAACTTGCAATGAAAGTAAACATAATAGAGTGTGGAAGAAAAAAGCACTTTACTGATAATCAGAGCAGCTTCTTTCTGTTGGTTTCTGCATTCTGCAGCAAGCAGGCTATAAGACTGCCAATGTTACACTGCAAGGGATAAGAGACTAAGTGAAAGTACCTTTACTGTAGATATTTGTCTTGGGCAGCCAGAGTGGTATTACAAGTATATGTAGATAAGAGTTACATGCTTTTAATGTGAGCAGCTAATTAGTTATCTAGCTTGCAAACTGATGTGCAGTGCACAGCGCGTCTTTGTTTGGTCGTTTGTTTAACAACCTCAAAGTGAGACGTGCATATGTTAAGATGTTAAATAAAAAGAAGGCAGCAGCAGTAATTACACTGTGTTGTTGACCACGCTGAAAGTTGGTTGCATAGCCGTCCGCTGTATCGCTCAGTGAGACTTTCTACTGTACTTGTGATACAAAGCTGAAATCATTTGTTACACACAGATTCTCAGTCTGACCAAGAGTCTCAGCTGTGAGCAAAAGATGACGACCAATAAAATTCCAAAAATATATGTTATTAGCTAAATTGCTGAGGTCAATAGGAAACAATATCTGCTACAATGTTTAAAAAAATGGAGGGATAAAACTTTTCAGTGCCCCACTGGCAAAAGGGATAAAACACACAGTGCAAGGCCAGGGCGAGCTATGTCACAATCAGCTACACTTCACACGCTGACAACTACGACAGGAAACAGCAGTTGTCCTCCCAGACCCACCACCCTGTAAGTAATAAGCCGGCAATCACCCCGGCCTCAGCAAGCCAACTCTGCCTTTAGGCTGTGGTGTATAGTTGGCTCTGGACTCCACAGAGAGACAGAAAATATCAGCTTCAAATGCTTCTTAACTGTACAACTCACAGAGCAGCAAACTGTCCAGTCTGGGCATAGGACATACCTGCACAGAGAGATAGAAAATACAACAGCATTGTTTGCAGTACGGACAATAAGTAGACTATAGTTTGATTGGCTGTATGAAAAAAATTCCATTCTACAGTAGACATGTGTGACACACCATAAGAAAAGCCAGCCAAAGACCCAGACTGAGAATCCAAGCACAGATGGAAGAGAAAAAGATCAACTCGACTTTCTGATATTTCCAATGTTTCTTATCTTAACTCCTCTGTCTATGAAAAATGCAGTTTATTGAATAGTTTCTGATGCATAAACTGCATATAAATAATGCACTATTTTGCCCGAGGTCTTCACCCAGCAAACCTCTCAGTTTTGTGAGGAAAATCCCCACTCAGCAGAACCACACACAGCCTGGGGGTGCAGCCTGGTCAGTCAGCCAGCGAAATTTGCTCCCTTGGTGATGGTGGCAACTTTTGCATCCTTAGCCTGTGGCAATAACAATGTGTGGTTTGTGATGATCGATGGTGTCTTGTAACCCTTCCAGAGCCTATATGATAAGTTTAATGATTCACAAACATATTACAAGTGAATGCTTATATAACAAAAACAACAATCAACCTACAATGTCAAATCAAATTTGGTGGCTGGATGCATTTCCAATCCTTTCAACCATAGACCTCTATTTAAAATTGTAAAATAATACATTTCGCTTGAACCAAACAACAGAAATATACAGTATTTCCTTCTGTTTCCCATTGCACAATCCTGGTGTGTTCTTTAAAGTAACAAAAACAACCCAAACAACACCCATTAAATACCCCCCAGTATCACTGAGGTGGAACAGGTCTGCCAGCAGTCTTTCAACAGTCATCCTCTGTTTTTGTATTTCAATGCAGGAAACAAAAAATGGCAGTAAACGGAAAAAATAGAAAAACAAAATAGAAGAAAATTTTGAAATGATCATTTTTTGCATTGGAAAACACAAACATGCAAACTTTTACATAAATAACAAAAGCATTGCTTCTGGGAAAGGAGATGGAAGTCAAATTTATATTAATTGCCCATTTTTGCTTTTACAGCGTAAAAAAAGAAGAATTTAGTTAAAAGTTTAATGATGCTTTTCACAATGGATTCTTTTTAACAATTATGGTGTTCAGAAATGTTTATATTCTACCTAAAGACATTATTAAAATGTAGCGTGCCCTTAACATTCAGACAGATTTGCTTTATTTCGGATGCACAATTCAATTTTCCTATTATTTATGAATTTACAACACTTCATGTATTAGTTGCTCTCTAGTTTTGACAGACATTGTTGTGAACAGTGCACTCATGCATTCTGTGCAGCTCTACTCCATAGAGACTGAAGATGAGCTGTTCAGTCATCATTAAAAAGGTTGCGTTGTGCAGATCTTTTAAAAGAGAAAATCTGCTAATTAAAATGAAAATAACCCAGATTAGCATTTGTACGCCGATGGCTGAAGTAAATGACACATTGCATTATTTTATAGTTTTCTGTCTTCTGTTTAGGGGCAATGGTTTTTTGTTCGTTTGTTTTTTTCAGCTACAATATCTCCTTCTTTGAGGCAGTTGAGACTGTCCATAGCAACCATCCAAACTTCCCTCTCTGGCATGGGACAGCAAAAAATGCTGTCTAGAGCCAGTGTTTCCTTGGTCAATAGTTTAAAAATCAGACTCGGCTTTTTGTCAGACTCAGGGACCACAGTGTTGCCCGGTTTCAAAAATGGCTGTTTTGATTTTCATGAAGGACACGCTCTCACGACTCATCAAGTGATGCCTCTGACTAGCCAGTCGGTGCCATACCATCTGTTGATGCCACGTTTTCGGATTGCCTCAGAACGCTTGGAACCACAGCCGAATAGGTACCAAAAAACTACCTGGTAACAGGTACTACCACCTAATTGAAAACCCTAAAAACTGTGCCCAGCCAAGTGTTAAAGGGCTAACGGTGTCCTTTGCATCATCTGTATGGTGTTGCACTTCTGGTTCCAGTGAAACAGGTCTGCACTTCTATTCTGTCAAATATGGATAACTTGTCATATTTAAATGCATTAAGTATGTATATTTTTAAAAATGCAAGATTAGTGCTAGTGAAGAACTATATTTTAACTTAAGCCACAACCATTTTAATAACTATTAGTAGGTATGTTTGTGCTTTGTCTGACAGTGAAAACAAGGGAATCAAAAGGTAAACACAAAACTGCCAAAGGCTAATTTGACCATCAACCTTAAAGCACAGATTATGCATATACAACACATTCTCATTGTGGAACACATTTTGACAAATGTGTCTGTCTCATCATTACTGTCGTCACCATCGTTGGATTTACTGGGTACGGAAATTTTCCCCAGCAAGATAAAATGGTTCAGATTTAGACATAGAATTCTGCATCAGTAAGTTGTGAGGTGGTGAGTGCATATCTCTTATGAGACTCTTTCTATCCTGTTTGGGTTCACTTCTTTCCCCAGGTCGTTATTTATTTATTTATTTTTTTACTTTTGCTTAGTTGTTATGTTTATGAACTAAAGTGAGCTTGGTTTATGTTCAGGAAAATATTATATAGATAAAAACGACACCCCTTCGCAACAGCAACAATCCACATTGAAAAATTATGAATCTAGAGTGATGATCGCATCTCATTAATGTCAGTGTATTATGGTACCAACATTAGAGACACTAAATGAGAACACTTTGTAGAAACATGGTGGACTTTGTGGAAAAAAATCTGCTTTTCTGTTGGTATAAAGGGCCCATTGTAATCCTGACAAAATATATAGACATATTTTTCAGACATTATGTATTGACAATATGAACACCCTAAGTCCTGCACACAATGGGCTTTTTAATGAGCAAGTATAATCTGTAACAGTTGTGAATTGAATTAACTGGGTGGTGAATTGCAACACATTTACAATGAAAGATGCATACAGAAAGAGAGGATTATTAAAAAAATGGAAAAGATCAATATTCAAACAGTGGCGAGCAGAGCTGACAGCTGAAGTAATTATCTCAAATCATTTTCATGGATGATGTTGTGTAATTACAGACGTGCTAGCTGTCGTGAAGATTATGGGCTGTACAGGGTCTGGTTTATTTGTTCATTCAGATGAATTGTGCTGAGATCCTTATAAGCGCTTCTATCGGCACGCGTTACTTGGGTTGTATCAGTTCTGTTGTATAAGTTTAAATCACAGTGAGAGGCTCTTTGACAGGCAAACGTATCTGCTTTCCAAGTCCATGACATCTGAAGCATTAATTATAATGATGAGTGCAGATAAATAGACTTGAAAAGAGCAGGTGACTGATTTAACAGCTACATTTGACAGTACATTTTTCCTCTCAAATGTACCTCGGGGGCAAACTGCCCTGGAGACATTAATGGTACTGTGTTTTTTTTTATGGTTTTTGCTTGAAGGAGGAGGCCGAGGAAGAGGACGTGGAGGTGAAGAAGTAGGATGAAGAGGATGACAAGGACAAGGAGGAGCAAGAGGAAGACGAGGAGGGGGGAGAGGAAGATGAGGAGGGGGGAGAGGAAGACGAGGAGGGGGGAGAGGAAGATGAGGAGGGGGGAGAGGAAGGGTAGGAAGAGTAAGAAATAGAATTGCTGATGACATCAGAGCTACAATAGTGGACCATGTCATCAACCGTGGAATGACCCTGAGGGTAGCTGGCCAACGGGTCCAGCCTAACTCGAGCCGCTACACTGTAGCAAGTACCATAAGGACATCTTGAAATGAGAATCGGTTAGTAGAGTCACTTCGCACAAAGATTTGTAGCACTGCCATATGCCAATGAGAAACACACCAATACCATTGATGTAAAAATACTGAAATTGTTACTTTACAGAATTGCTAGATGACCAGATGCTGGGGGCAGAGGAAGCATGTTCACTGCAGACCAAGTAACCCATATAGTCATTATGGCGATTGCAAATAATCTTATACTTGGAAATAAACACTTGTGTTTGTTTTGATGTACTTGAAGTTTGGATCCCTCTATGCTTATGGATCTATGACAGAAGTATGAGCTCAAACTGACATAGCCTACCTTGTGCACAGAGAAAGCAAAAGCCAGATGTGTTTTATATTCATACCATCAGTGTGCAGTTGGCGCATTGTGTGCTTAGTAGATGATGGCTTGTGTGTACTGTTTGATACGGAAACACCATTTTTACGAAGGTGTGAAGAGTTAATCTAGCTGTGTTTGCTTTTGCAAGAGAACTACAATGTTTTGATTATTGGGTGACAGGTTTTCTTATTTGTGTGAAGAGTTTTGCAAAATTAGCCAATAGTTACAAAAAATGTGCTTAAGCAATCAGAAAAAACTGTAATATCCACTAGATTTTAAAAACGCCAAACCAAAAACTATACATGTTTTCATACACCCAGTGTCTCTTGTTTGTTTCTATGGAAATTGATAAATGCTGTAAATGTCAAAGCGACATTTCCTCTGGACAGAAATGTCTCCCTCTGGATCCTGGTGTACAAGCTTAAAAGGAAGTCTGAAACAACCACACACAAAAAACAACATGCACAAAAAAACATGTAATGCACATTATGGATAATGAGTACCAAATGTACTTTTATTGCTCTGAGGCCAGAAAAGTCACTGCCGCTGGATCCTCCGGGGTGTCCTTTGTTTGAAGTTGCGCTGTGTTTTTGCGCTCAGTCCCTGTCATTTGGATCAAAGACAAGATTACTGAGAGGCATTAGCTCATCATTACACTAATGCATGATTTCTTATCTGTAATTTTGTTTTTCTGTCTTTGTATATTCTCTGACAGGCCTGTTTCATATCACTTAATCACATTTTGGCTGACCTGCTCTGTCTTAGAAGTCATTGTTTTCTCAGGGTTTTTTTTTTTTGTGTTTGTTTTCAGTCACCAAAGATTTTCCACCGCTCAAATTTTGATATTTGCAATATTGCAATATTGATACCTCTTTCATAAATGATGAACTTCACAGAGCTTTGGTTCTAATGTACTATGCCATGTTATGCACATGGGTATATAAGCTGAATTTTTTATAAGTGAGCCCTGAACAGCATTCGTATGCATGTTCATCCGTGACTGTCTATCAGCGCCTGATGTGAGTACTTAATTAGAAAGGGTAGGACAAAGTGACACCAACTGTTTCTCAAGATAAGTTTTTGTTTGCTTCGAGCACAACATTATGCTGCTGATATGCCGATGTCTATGTATTTGAAATGATTTGATTCACAGCAATTTTTTTTTTAGCTATGACTTTTCAAAGTTAAAGTGTTCTCGAGGCTCTTTGCCATCTGTGCCTGATTGATGGTTGGGTGGATTTGAAGTCACATAAGGCTACCAAGAAAGTTACCAATCACAACACAGCCATCTACCTGATCCATCTGTGTGTCAAACCCCAGCACTGAACCCATGTTACACACATGTTACGCACAAGGCCCTGTTCCTTAAAGGGAAAGGCTGGGTCAGCAGAAAGCGAATCAGAGCTCATGAGTTAAACATGAGCATCGCGTGCATGTTGTCACATGGATAAATGAAAGCTTGACTAGACGAATCTCGAGTGATGCTTCAAAGCATCGGTTTTCAACTCTCAGCATGTCAGTTGGTGATATTTAAATGTGTCAGGGGAAGCACGTGTTTCCACTTGTGAGCAGTCTTTAGAAAAAGGTAAGCTAGCGAGTCGCTTCTAAGCTTTACATCCATACAAATGCCCTGCCGGCCATATGGGGAAAGGAGTGGTTTTGATCTTCTGTTTGTCCTTTAAGCGCATTGTTACAGCTCTACAGCAGTAAAAAGGAGGTTGTGTGGAAAGGTTCAGCGTATAGCAAAATCGGATTTGTTTTCACTTAAATGCTTGTACAAATATATACATCCTCGTACATACACATGTACCACATACTTACTCATACCAGTGACTTTGCATGACTTTCTGATGATTTATGCAGCCATCAAAGTGGCACAGCACACAGGATCACTGAATTTATTAACAAGCAGTGTAGACTGAGCTGTGTTAACCACCCAACATCTTGGAAACTCACAAGCAGGTCATTTTGTGTTTGTGACCTTGGTGGATTCTTAATTCAGACGTGTAGAGCGGGCATGAAACTGTCTCCTTCACCTCCCATAACACTGAATAATTAAACTCTGAGCTTTTAGGGATGAACATCATGTGGCAGAGGAGACAGGGAGCAAAGGGAGAGAGGAGAAGTGGCTGGTGGGAAAGGCTTAGATGGCTTCAGGGTGGAGGGGTGGAGATGAATTGAGAAGAGTGTTGCTGTTGTTTCTTGTTTTTGTTGTTGTTATTTTCCATTAAGAGCATGTTTTTGTTATAATTCTAGTAGTGACATGTTTAATTGAGGAACTAGCATGTTTAAAAGAACACGGGATCGTAATGTGAGTCTCCAGCAGAGATTAAAGATGTTCTGTGCATTCCATGGTTTGTATTAGTGTCGGCAGTTTAACGCTGCACCTGTTGTGGCTTTAGCAGGCCTACTGTGTGCCGGTGCTTCACTCCCACCGATTCAGCTGCCATCCATTTCTCCTGAGAAACCAGCCCACGCAGCAATTAACTACACAGCTATAAAAGCTGAGAAGACGAGCTGCCCGGTTTCAGAGTGTGAGTGCCAGCTTCAGTACTGTGGTGAGCTTGAGGTGTGTTTCTAAACTGCTAGTGAGTAGCTGTGTTTGTTTGCCTGTAGAGTTTTCCACAGTAGTGCGCTTTGCTTCAGTGCTTTGAGCAGCTGTGAGCAGCAGTTACCTTTTGTTAGTAGAAGTGCTTTTCAATGAACCATTTGTTAACACCTTGGGCTTGCTAATATTTTGTTGTTAGACTGACATAAAATGATACATGTATTTGTGTTGCATACAAATGTTCATTATTTGGATCTTAAATTAATTCTTGTTTGGATTCTGGGCACTTCTGAATTGCAAAGATGCCAACTGACAGATAGATATGTTTTTTTTATTAACTCTTTATAGTGAAACAAAACGCTGGGATAAACACACTGACACAAATAACCACTTATATCTACATATCTTTACATATGTATTGTAACCCATGTCCAAAAAACATGTAACAGAAATTTAGTTTCTCTTGTGCTCTTGTGGGCTTCCCGCATAGCTTCATCTTCTATTTCTGGGAGTCTTGTTCTGACCACATTTACTAGTTTTCCTTATTTGCACTGTAGCTCTCATTACTGTTTTTTCTGAATGCTTAAACCCAAACTGTGATTCCTGTAGCACAATCTCTAAAACTATTCAGACTTATAGCAAAACCACTCACTGAGTTTGCAAAACTAAAAGCACAAAAACTGCTTTGCACTCAGTTTGCAATTTTGTAACACACACTTTGCAAAACTGTAGGCACAATTCACTGCACAACACTCAATTACCAAATTTCCAACACACTCCTAGCAAAAGTATACACATGTATGGCTATCATTAACACTAACTTGCCAACTGTCTGGCACACTTTCACATGTGAAAACTTTTTTAGATAATTCGTTCACTTTGCAATCAGCCTAAGCACTATAATATGTGTGTGTGAATGGGTGGATGACTGGATATGTAAAGCGCTTTGGGGTCCTTAGGGACTAGTAAAGCGCTATATAAATACAGGCCATTTACCATTTACCAATACAGGTAAGCTGTGTGTGCGGAGTACAATGGAGGGAGCAGAAAGAGGGAGAAGTAGAGGAGGCCGAGGAAGAGGACGTGGAGGTGAAGAAGTAGGATGAAGAGGACGACAAGGACAAGGAGGAGCAAGAGGAAGACGAGGAGGGGGGAGAGGAAGATGAGGAGGGGGGAGAGGAAGGGTAGGAAGAGTAAGAAATAGAATTGCTGATGACATCAGAGCTACAATAGTGGACCATGTCATCAACCGTGGAATGACCCTGAGGGTAGCTGGCCAACGGGTCCAGCCTAACTCGAGCCGCTACACTGTAGCAAGTACCATAAGGACATCTTGAAATGAGAATCGGTGAGTATAGTCACTTCGCACAAAGATTTGTAGCACTGCCATATGCCAATGAGAAACACACCAATACCATTGATGTAAAAATACTGAAATTGTTACTTTACAGAATTGCTAGATGACCAGATGCTGGGGGCAGAGGAAGCATGTTCACTGCAGACCAAGTAACCCATATAGTCATTATGGCGATTGCAAATAATCCTATACTTGGAAATAAACACTTGTGTTTGTTTTGATGTGTTTGAATAAACACCAGTACTTGAAGTTTGGATCCCTCTATGCTTATGGATCTATGACAGAAGTATGAGCTCAAACTGACATAGCCTACCTTGTGCACAGAGAAAGCAAAAGCCAGATGTGTTTTGTATTCATACCATCAGTGTGCAGTTGGCGCATTGTGTGCTTAGTAGATGATGGCTTGTGTGTACTGTTTGATACGGAAACACCATTTTTACGAAGGTGTGAAGAGTTACAGTTTTTTTCAATCGCTAACAAGCGCCTACCCATACTTCAGATACTTTTTCTAAACTCTTAACACAGACTCACACCTACAAAACACAATTGGCCAAATGGATAATTTTCTTCTCAAAAATACATTTTGTTAAATATATACTACCTCTTCATTTCAAAATAGAACACATCTTTCTCTGCACACACTAACTGTACAAAAACACTATAAATCTGACTCAAAATGAAATTAGTCTGTCAAAGAATAACACTTGTTTTCACTTCACAAGGTACATGCAGTCAATCAAAGTACACCAGGTTTCAAAATACTGGCTATTATTGACATTACAAAAACTGCATAGACCTTTATGATTCAGTTTTACAGGTATTTGCATGCGAAACATGCAATCCACCATTTTGACACCAGAAATGTCTTGGTTGGTAACTGTATGTCCACATGTACAGTAATGTTCACATTCAAAAGCATTCCAGTAAAAAGCAAACAAGTTTCTGTTTCTTTACTGTTTACCACAGGAGGTACAGTAGAAACACGGTATGATAGGACAGAGAAAGTTCTACAGTATTGCTTACAGTGAACAAAATATCCATGAAACACACAAGCGCATTCTGAACAAAAAAACAACAGCAAAAAGCCAAGATAAAAAGGGGGGGAGGGGGAGGGGGGCTAAAAAAAGGCAAAAGATTTGCATCTAATCCCTGCGATCTTCAGGGTTAGGACACATGTTTTTATTCAACATCACATCTGATGTTATCCAAGTCGATGCACCTGGGATAAAACCGCCTGGTATGTCGGATCCACCCTTGGCAATCGTCAACTGTGATGTCCCTGGAGCCAGCATCCATGGCTTCAAGGAGGGACATCTGGTCATGTGGCTGATGGTCATAAACCTTCCACCTCCATGCAGAAAAGAACTCCTCTATGGGGTTGAGGAAAGGTGAATAGGGTGGAAGGAAGAGACTTACCAGTCTTGGGTGGACTTCAAACCATGTTGTTATTGCTTGCGAGTGATGGAAAGCCACATTGTCCCAGGTAATTACAAAGGTCCTCATGTTTTCACCCTCCTGACCCTGCTCTGGAACCAGGCGCTGGTGGAGATCATTGAGAAAGGCAAGCAAGCGCTCTGTATTATAGGGTCCAACCTGACATCTGTGAAGGAGTAATCCTGCATTTGCAATTGCTGCACACATGGTAATGTTTGCCCCTCTCTGTCCTGGCACATCAGCTGTGGCCCTTTTTCCAATGACATTTCGTCCACGTCGACGCCTTTTGGCCAGATTGAATCCTGCCTCATCGATGTCTATGAATTCATGAGGGGCCTGGTTGGCCTCCAATTCCATAACTCTCTGAAACAAAGTTTATGTAAGTCATGTTATTACTGTATACCATACTGTACTGTAACCTAGTATTGTGTAGGTTACCTACTTGCAAAGTGCAAAGCTTATAGAACTGGACATTGGATTGAATATACACTATACCTGGACATATTGTCGTCGTAGCTCCTTGACCCTCTCACTGTTCCTCTCAAAGGGAACAGTGTAGAGCTGCTTCATCCGCACTCTGTGTTTGGACAATGTCCGCGTAATGGTTGTGAGGCTGATTCTATCGATATTGTCAAATATCTCATGGTCCGCCACAATTCTAGGTTGAATTTCACGCAGTTTTATTGCATTATTTGCAGTAACCATTTCTACAATGGCAAGCTCCTGATCATTACTGAGGAGCTTTCCTCTTCCCCCAGAGGGTGGAAGATGTTGCATTCTTTAGAAAGACAAAAAATTCAACATATGCATTACTGTATGACCATATTGACATGTCAAGTGAGAATAGAAACAATCCATGTAAAATGCAATACTTACCTGTTGGTTTGTTGAAAGATGCGTATAATGGAGGCAACCGTTGACCGCCTCAAATTGGGCTGCACTCTTTCACCAGCCTCTCTTAGTGAAAGACCATGGTTGATTACATGGTCAACGATAGTGGCACGAATTTCATCACTGACTACTGTTCTTGCAGCCCTTGGAATGCCACCACCACGCATTCTTACACCTCTACCTTGCCCTCTCCTTGGGCCTGCTCTTCTCCCTGGGCCCCTTGCTCTTACTCTTCCTCGACCAGACATTACAGTGTTTGTCTTTTTTTTGTTTCCAAAAACATCACTCCTCAAGGTCTTGCCTTATAAACCCCACTGACTCTAAGCCAGAATGGAAGAAGCTGTGGTTGGCCCAATTTACCCAACATAAATCAGCTGTGTGTCAATTATTCAATTGTTTGTTTATTATCAGCTGAGATGTATTTTTGATATTGATATTGTTTTTGTACTGATATCATTGCAGAGGCAGAGGTTTTTATACTGTATCTAAGGTTTGGAATATTGTTTTTGCTATTGTGGGATGTTGTGTGTTAACATTCGTAGATACTACAGAAACAGTCCATAATTTTGTTGGGAGGTATAGCTTGTCTGTTAAGAAAATGTAAGCATTGTGGAAATGTGTTCACTGACTGCATATTGGGTGAACACGACATGAAATGTGTGAATGGTATGGCCACAACAGACCAATGCTGTGCTAATTGTGTTTAGAGTTTTGCAAATGTGACAACTGTTTGGACAAACGCTTGTTAGCGACTGAAAAAAACTGTAATCTAGCTGTGTTTGCTTTTGCAAGAGAACTACAATGTTTTGATGATTGGGTGACAGGTTTTCTTATTTGTGTGAAGAGTTTTGCAAAATTAGCCAATAGTTACAAAAAATGTGCTTAAGCAATCAGAAAAAACTGTAAATAATGGTGATTTGCAGAAATATTAAATCCACTGGACTTCAAAACTATAGAGGAAATCCAGCTGTGTCTTGCTCTCCTGCCCACTGATGCACTTTCAACTTGAACCTATTAGACCTCCACCCATGTAGGACTGAACAGGTGAGGTTTAAATGTAACAGTCACAGAGCAAACTGAAGCTGAGAGCAGAATGAACCACCACTGTGATGTGCTGGTTGTTTCCATTACACGGAGCATTATTGCTGTCACGGTCTATTTGCCTCACCTGTTCGCACACATACTCTAACACACACTCTGCCCCTCAGGCCACAGTGCTTATAAAGATTAAAGGCTTAAATGCAACTCACAGACAGAGAAACAGAATGGTTTGATACATAAATACAGAGGGTGGACATCATTAGTAGAATAATCAAAACACCCTCATTTTTTATTCTAATACTGCACATAAATTAACTGTGTATATATTCTAAAAACACCATGGGTCTTTAGTTACCATAGTGCTGTTGTTACTGGCCGGTAAACCCATGTATTGTAAACCCATTATAAATCCACTGAGTAATAATTTCTGACTTCTGGGAATTTCTGCTAATAAACTAAAAAAATGTTCTTGATTGTAGTATTTTCTCCAGAGCTCAGAAATGGCAGAAAATCATAGAAAAGAAGAAGAAGAAGGAATCCGATTTCAAAGCAATTTGCATTATTCATCAACACCTACTACAAACTGCTGGAGGGAAGGCTCCGGGTTTATAATGAGAATATTACTTAAAGAATAATGCAACTTACCATATGCTGCAACTTTTCCAAAGAACAGCTTGAGCCGATGAAGTAAAGTCTAAGGTCAGCCTTTCCTTCCTCGCATATCTCCTCTTAACTCAATGTCTTTATAACTACATTATAATTTCTGTATGGACAGAAAGAGTTAGGTGGTTAGCACTTTTGCCTCAGAGCACGAAGCTTCAGAGTCCAGAGAGTACATAGCCTCAGGTTCAGTTTCAGCTGAGATGGGCTCCAACTTCCCATAACCATAGTTAGATAAACAGTTAAGAAAAATGATGAACAGGCGGATGACAGATGTAGAGGGATTTACAGCAACAAATGTTACTGTAGGTTGTAATAATCTCTAGAAGCCTTTGGGGTTCGTTTTTTTTTCATACGACTGTTAGAGTGCAGAAAGTGTCAGTCACTTTTTTGTAAGCATTAGGGAGAAACTGATGCAAGAGAACACTGTTGGCTGAAATTTATATCCCATTAATACAAAAGTTGATAATATAATACTGTATAAACACTGGAAACGGGTACATCAGTGAGACAGCTCAGGCTGAGTTGGTTTGGACGTGTGAAAAGGAGGAATACTGCATATATTGGATAAAGGATCTTGAATATGGAGCTGCCAGGAAGGAAGAAAAGAAGAAGACCACAGTGGAGGTTCAAGGATGTAGTGGAGGAGGTCATGCTGAGTGTTGCAGTAGGGGCAGGTGATTCACTGAGGTGACCATTAACAGGAGCAGCTGAAAGATATAACTGCTCACTTTTACCAATCATCATTCACAAATACTGAATTTTCTGGTAACTGTTTTCTGCAGTTGATTGTGCAGTGTCAATCTCGTGCTGGTTTTTGACTACACAGAATCAACCTGATCAAAGCCCAGTTAAGATGGTTTAGGTTGCGGCCAGCAGTGGGTGACACAGTGTGTCATAAAACATTAAAACATGGATGTTGCATCTGGGAGGTCACAGCACGGGTGGAGTCGTACCTGACTGCTCTCTCAAGTCTGGCATGGTTGACCAGTATGAGCACAGAGCGCTCTGCCAAACGCCTTTTTTCCTACCACTCACCTACGTACAACTGCAAGAACTGGTGAAGCAAAAAATGAATAACGCTTCCAGTGTGTGTTAGTCAGAACTGTGAAATTGAGTAACACAACACAGCCAGTGTTGTATACACCCCTAAAGTTGCCATTGTCTGTTTACATTAAAGTCTTGTAAGCATGATTGATCAATGGGTAATGTTTAGTCTGTCACATCTCTCAGACATGTAAAGGGATGTAATAATTAGATGAGATACAATGACCACTGATTACCTTCATGTACTTCATAATATAATGGAATGGAGAGTACACATTCTTTAGGACTCACGAAAGAAATCGTAATTAGAAACAATGAGAAACATTGCTTTGCCCTCCTCTGCATCTTCTCAGAGCTTTCCAAATTTATTTTGCTATGCCCCCAAGGTGGAACGAGTGCTTTAATTGGTGAGAACTGTCCCATTTACACACTTAGGCGCACAGCAGGAAGGAGGAAGCTGTTGTGATGTCGATAGCGATTACAGCTACAGGTTAAATCTCCTGAGCCGCAGATCGACCGAAGCTCTCTGCTGACTGTTGTCACCTTAAATGCAATCCGACAAGAATGAGCAGCAAAGGAGAGAAAGACAAAGTTTTACCATGCAGCTGCCACAGTTTGGTCTCTGCTGCTTTCTGTGCTAAGAGAATAAAAAAATGAAAGGAGTCATGTTCAGACAGTCAGCTGAAATCTGTTTCATCTGCACATCAGGTATTTATTTAATTTTGCATTATACATCATAACCAGATCACTGTTTACTTTGCAGCTTAACACAGACATAAACAAACCATAACATGTAGATTGATATTTAGCAATTTCAGGTCGAAGAAGTACGGTTACTTCCTTTAATACTTCCTTACATAAATAAAAGAGCAAAAGCATAAAGGGTCATATTTTTCTGATCACTCTTTGCATGCAAATAATTATCATGAGCACATCTATAATGATAAAAGCCCCATCCGTATATGAAGATCAACATTTGGGTAAAATAAATGAAGCTAAAAAACCTTTTACATGGAACATGACTAATGTACCCCTCTGCTGTTACACCCATTCTTTAAGCAAGAATGGTTTCCTGCTGTATGTAGCAGACTGCAGTGTGGCATAAGCGAGCCAGGTGGGGAACACTTTGACCACACATTGGTGGACATACATGCACATGACCAATAGAAATGCAGAGTGAGAGGAGTGGGCATTTATAGCACACATAAAAACCATGAGTGATCATAAAAACTTTTTTGGGGGTCCCCTCAAACCTAGTAGTCAGTGCAGTGCATAATACATTTTATTGTGAAAGGGCTTTAATGCTGACATCCCTTAAACCTGCATTAATGGGTGCCAAACAAGTCGTCTTGCTGCGTCAGGAAAATAACCCTCTCACTAATTAAAAGAAATGAAATCTTATTATTGAATATAGCATAATGCTCCTTTTGCTTATTGGATAAGCAGAAGAAAATTTATGGAGTTTGTCATGTATTATATTATTAGGTTTGCTTCAGTCCACCAAACAATGATAGTTGTTACATCCTTATTTATAGAATCTATGGTACAATTGCAAGAGGTTCCTGACGGGTTACTGGTCGCACAGGATCAACAGCCAGGTCTACATTCTTTCTGCTGGGATCATTGCTAATCCATGAAGTGTGTCAAAGTGAAAGAAGAAAGATTATTGTCAACAACGACCATCACACACGTTACATAACTACATGGAGAGGACGTTGTGATATCTTTAGAGGGTGTGGATTCACTGAGTTAAAATATGGAAACTGTGTCTCAGTAAAAGTGTGTCTGAAGGTGTGTATGTGTGTGTCAGTATCAGGATCAGAGAATGACAGTTTTCCTTTGGCCCAGTCCAGATGAACTCTGATCCTCTGAAATCTCTTTCTTATTGAGAGAACAGTTGGGGGGCCGTCACTGGAGTTTGCTGTGTACTCACCATCACAGAAAACAAGTTTTAATAAGTTACATTTTTTGTCTTCACTGTTGGCAGATCTCGAAAAGACTCCTAGTGCCCAGACTGGACTGTCTCCAACTTCAGCATCCCAGCTGTGAATATCTGAGTTGAAGCCCTCAGAGCCGAGGACGGAAGGATAGAGATAAATCCTTTCAGGGTTTTCGGGAACCTTCTGTTTCCTTGCACGTCTCACACTGGTTAGATTTTCAGACAAGATGAGATCTGGATGAGCAGTGTTTGGATCCAAAATCACAGGAGTATATGAAATAATGTCCTTCATGTTGCTCCAGATGTTGAAGGACAAGTTACCCAGGTGTTCAGCAACATCAATCAGAGCACCTGAGACCAGTTGAGGAACATCAAGCACGGATAGCTGCTGGACTCTTTTCACTGCAGCTTTGTAGTTGTGTAGGAAAGAGATGTCTTCAGCTCTCACCTCCCTCTCTGTGGCTCTGATTGTGCCTGAAAGATCTGCAATCTTTCTGCTCAGAGTTTCAATCTTTACCTTCATCTTCTGACTCTTTTGCTTCTTTACAAAAGCTGTGGCTGCATGACAAGATGACAGGATCTTCAAAGATGTCATGGCAGACGGGACAGGAGAGATGGTCTTCTGACTGTGTGGTCATTTTCTCTCTGAAAGACGCTTTAAGCAGAGCAGATACACAGATAAAAAAAATCTTAAAGTTCCTTTACCCACCTAATCTTTTTCCCCCCTCAATGACCTCCACAAACATTCTAGTACTCACAGTATCAGGAGCTCTTTTCTGCAGCTCGTTTCCAGAGCAGACTTCGTAGTTTATGCTGATAGCGAAAGTAATTATCTGTCAATGTGTGTCTGTATTCTCTGCACAACTGCTCACATGAATCTGTGAATTCACTTTTATTGGTTGCCTCAGGTCGAGTAAGTCAGCAATGGGGTGGAGTTTTATTTCACCCTGTTGTTCTGGCTTTGTCCTTTTGCTGATGCTTTCACAGATGAGGAAACCCAGCTTTTGTGCTCTGGTACAACTGCAATGGTGGAAAAAAATCCCACTGATGATGCAGAGGCCTCAAAAATGCATAAAATCTCATGTATCAAATATGTTACACATCACAATAGATAGATGTATGTGTAATATTTCTTTGCTACGCTTCTTTCTACTTCCTGATACAAATATAGCACTTTCCATTTATTTTAAAGCTTTGAAAACATATATCTACAAATTTATTGTGCTGCTATAATATAAATAAAGCTGCCCTGCAGTATATAAATAATTAAAATGATCCACTTTATATACAAATTAATTAACTAATATGTTTGATCTGTTGTATTGTATAAGAGTATGCATGCTTTTAAGATTTTTTTTGCTTTAAGAGTACTTTTACTTTAGATACTTCAACTCTATTTTGATGCTAAAACATACTTTGACTTTACTACAAATATGAATTTTATTTATATTTATTCATATTTAATTTATAAATAAACTTATAATAAAACTATATTCTTATAAATAAACACTGCTGCTGTAATGGAATCTGAAGATTCATGTAAATTCATGCATTGAAACATTACGATTATTCTGACGGACAGTTGTTAGTTAAGATAGCTGTAATTGTAACTTGTGCATGTTCTGACTTTTCTATTCACTTGTAATTTAAACAAAGAGAACAATGCTCTCTTTACCTTGACTGTAGTAGATAAAGGGCAATGATTTGTCAGTTCGTCAGTTAGGGTTTGGTTACTGGTTACTCGGGACCAGCTGCCAACTCTACATTCTTTTAAGCTTCGCCTCTAGAGCATCTGTAATTTTACAAGCAGATTTACAAACTTAAACTACGTCCACAAGACCTGTTGACACCTTGTAATACAAAACATAACGTAAATAAGAAAAATATAATTAATCTGTCACACACCGAGACCTTTTTCAAATTCACTCTGGCTATAAACAAGTTACAAAACACACGGCTCATTAGTTCTTAATAGGAAAGCATGCACTCCATAAACAACAACAACAACAACAGAATCTTGATTCTCTGCAGGGGCAAACTGAGTGTTGAATATTGTATTATAAATGACAATAATTCAAACAAATACATTCACCAAAGTGCCAACCCGCAGGTTTCATACAATATACGTCCTGTAGAGTCTTTCAGTGGTCACTTTTACATTACAGCAGCAACACAGCTAAAATTTAGCCTGACTATTGTTTGCTCTAGACCTTCACTTAGGAGAACTGCTGTCATCAGTTAATAAGAAATAGCTGTATTTCTGCAATAATGACTAATCCTCAGTACATGGGAGAACTTCTCAATCAGGTGAGCAACAATGGCAGCCAGCTGCTGATATTGTTGAAAGATTAAATGGCCTTTTACGATTTAAGGTTAATTTGGATAATAACTGTCACAGTCCTGGGTCTGCGACCCAGTGTTTTGAGTTTTGTACTATTATTGATCTTTGATTTCATCATAAGTTTTCACTGCTAGTGTCTTGGTTTCATTTTTCAGTATTTCCAGCTCCCTCGTTCTTTACTATATTATGACTTCTAGTCTTTAGGTTTTGATCATGTGCCTCCCCTGTGTTCTGTGTTATGTCTACACCTTCCTGTCCCACGTTTCAGGCCTCTGTGTTCTGTCTTCATTGTCATCCTTGCCTCCATGTTTGTGTGTTTCCTGCTTTACTTTGAAAGTCCATGTCCTATGTCAGTGTAATCTGTTTTGCTTCCTCCCGGTCTCTTCTTGTCTGATTAGTGTCAGCTGTGTCTCCCTGCTGTGTGGCATTTCCTCGTTTCCCTCTGTGTGTATATACTGTGCGTGTTGACCTCTGTTCCTCGGCAGATCGTCTGCGTTATCTCTGCATACCTCTGCTCATCATCCCATGTGTATCTCTCCAAGCGTTTCGAGGTTTCAGGTTTTCTGTAGTTCTATGTTTCCAGTTCCATGTCTAGCTGTCCCCAGTTTAGGTTTTCGTTAGTTGTTTTGAAGTGTTTTTGCATCCAACAATAAAGGCTAGCTTTTTGTTTATCCTGCCTCATCTCCGTGTGTCTGCGCTTGGGTCCTCACACGTTTTGCTTCACTAACCGTGGCAATAATTTTGATTATTAAAACAACTTGAAATAAAAAGTAATAATAATGTAAGCTTTAATAACATAAAACATGATGAAAGCTAAAACTAAAACTGTAACAGAAGCGAGAGCAAATGCCCTGCTTGCTGTTTTAATTAGCAACATCCTTTGAGCTGCATGTGTGACATTATGCATTTTATTGATATATTGTAGATTAAAGTAAGTTAACAGCAAAAACAACTGTGCTTATTATAATTTTTAATATACATGGCCAATATACAACAACAAATAACAACTTTCCATATTACAGTCACTCACCATATAACTGTCCTTGCTGATCCAAGATTGAGGCATTAATATCAGTACAATGTGATACGTGGGGAGCATGCATCATTAAGGCAAGATCAACAGTCATTCCCAGCTCCATACAGTGCTGTGAAAAAATATTTAACCCCTTCCTGATTTCTTAGTTTTTGCAAATAAGTCACTCTTAAATATTTCCTATCAGGAAACAAATTTTAATATTAGACAATAATAACCCAAGTAAATACAAATTGCAGTTTTAAATGATAATGTTATTTATTTAGAGGGGAAAAAACCTACCCAAAGCCACCTGGCCCTGTGTGAGAAAGCTATTTTTGGTTTCAACATTTAAGCTGAGTTTAATTTCACAACCCACACCCAGGCTGAATACTGCCGGACCTGTTGAATCAAGAAAGTATTTAAATTGAATTCACAACACTTTATTTTTATTCTTTTGATTCTATTAACTTGGCTTTGTATGATTTACAGTTTAATACGATCCTTATTTATCTCACACTGCTTCTTGTTTCAGGCCTTCAGTTCATCATTTTTCTGGAAAAATGGTGTTACCATGAAATAGACCGTCTTAACTACTGAGATTCTGGATTATAAAATATACAGGTTAGTGTTAGTGTTAAATTTAACACATATCACACATATCAAATGGAGAATTGTAGTCACCACTGATTGTCTTTGGTCCTACATACTAAACTGAATGGGAAAATCAGTAATTTCTCCCACTGAGAGTGTAGTGACAAAAGAGATTGTATGAGTGAGAATGTAAAAAGAGATGAAAAGTGAAACTGTCTAATTACTGTGAGATAAAACAGTGGATGACTTGCAGTCACATACGTTTATATTTCATATTGATCCACACTTATTCAAGTTCTTTGAAAATTCTACATTAAGTTCACGCCACATGGAAGATACCAGTCCTATTGTGCTAAAAGAAGTACAACAATAACACAGTAGAAATCTGTGATCAATACATGGTGCCTTAAACTGTTATTACAGTGTTGCTGTTCAAAGAAACCGGCTGCTGAGAAACCTTCATTTCTTGGCTCGTAATATTATATTTCTCCTCCTCTGCTTATCTGTAAATAAAATGAAAAGATAATAGTAAAACAGAGAATTCAGACATTTTTTTTCTTTGCTTTCCCTTAACCGCAACCAGGTGAGGCAGATGGCTGCCCTTCCTGATGTTTTTGAGCGGGATTTTTTTTAGGCTTTTTTTCCCATCAGTACTGCCTGACGGGTGCTTATAGAGGCTGGTTCGGCTTCTGTCTTTAATATTGTCAGGTCTATACTCACAATATTAAGTGCCCCAAGGACGACTGTAGTAATCTAGTGCCATAGAAATGTAAGTGAATTACACACTTAGTTATTAATCACACAGCATATGGACAGTGGGAGATTTGTGATGGGACATGTTGACCAAAAAAACTAAAATAAATTCACGTCCTGAAAAAACAACGACATTCTTTCTGATGCTTTGATTCTCTCTACTATATTTTTCTGAAACTTCAACAAAGATAAGAAGGTTTACTTTGCAATTTACACATAACAAATGATTATGTGAACTATGTTTTCCTCATATTTCTCTTTGGATTTCATTTCAAGTTGAAAAGCTTGAGAGCAAATTTAAAGAGCAACATTGTTGGAAATCTTGTGTATATCATGTAAACATTCATTCCTTATTAGCATGTTAGGACTGTTTGATAACTACCTTCACTTTACCCATCACCAGTGGCGTGCTGTGTGAAAGAAGTCTTTGGGAAGTGACTTCTGCCACATGCAGTGCTGCAGGTCTTGCTTATAAAAAAAGTAGTGTAAAGTGAAAGTACATTTCAACAGTATTTCAACAACAATTATTCATATTTCTCACAGCAAACTGGAGGTTTTTCTAATAATAACACAGTAATAAATAAAATAAGGTTAGCATTCAAACATAAAAAGAGCTTTTGAAAAGTTGTCTTGAAAAGTTAGTTGCCCTTTTCTTCTTTTTTTTCTTAGCTACATTTCACATGTAAACCATTTCAGCTTTAACCCTCATTTTTTCTCTGTCTGTTTCTCTGACTCTGTCTGTTTCTTTGAACTTCTTCATCTGGTCTCCTCGCAGAGTTTTCTGTTTTCAGACATGCTCTAAACAAATTATTTAATTGGCTGAGGAGCATCACATGAGGTGAGTTCCAAAGCACAGAATTGGTTTGTGTGTGTACTGTGACTACTATAAATACAAAGGACAGATTAAGCCTTGTTGTAATTACGCTAAAAGTCACACTGTCACGGCCAGGGGGATCAGTGTCCAGCTGATCAGAGGTTTTTTTTCTATCTTTCTCTCCAAACTTCCACTCTCTCTCTCTCTCTCTCTCTCTCTCTCTCTCCTCTTCTCTATCGCCGGGTTCACGTTGTGGGTTCACGCCCTCGGTGAGAGGAAACACCTGAGTCTAATCAGGGCGGCTAGCATTTAAGCCAGGAGGCGACTGCTGTTCTTCGCTGGATTGTTGTCTGCCGCGCGTTAGTGAAAGTTAAGTCTACAGCTAAGCTAAGTCAAGTGTTTGAAAGTGAACTGTGTAACTAACCTCTTGGATTCCCTCCCTGTGTGATTCTTTGTGTCGAGTGTGGAAAAGTGAACCTGTGGCCGTGAGTGTGGAGAGTTTGGAGAACGCGTGACTACCCCCTTGGATTTCCCCAGAGCCCCGTCCTTCACTTAATTGTATATTGCACTGCCCTGCACTGCCTGTAAAGACACTAGGTGGATTCTGTAAATAAATTATTGTGTACAGCTGATTCTGGAGTCCCGCGCTTGAGTCCTCCCCGTCGAACCGTAACACGTACAGAGTAAAATAAATACGGTGCATCAAAATCTAGTAATAGGTCTGGATGGACCACAGTCCACCTGTTGGTGACCTAGGGTCTACGCTATCTACCCTGGTAGTGGGAAAATCTGGGAATTGTTTAGATAAACATCCACTGTTTGCAATTACCATATACAAATATGATGCTACACAACACAATATGATATGTCTTTTTCCTAGATCCTAATTACAGGGGAAGAAGAGCAAAGGTGCTCAGACCGCTCTGTCTCTAGTCAGTCCCTTTAACTCTTCTGGGTGAATATTGAGGCTTTTCTGAGAGACAGCTGAGAGACATTATCTCTATAATAAGTACGGATTCCCGAAATACCTCATCAGGAAGCATCCAAGTCAGACAAATGTACCTCATCAGTAGGCCCCTCAACAGGAGCGCTAGTCTGCGCCCCTTCTGAGTAACTGAGCTCCTCATCCTATCTTTAAGTGTGAGACAAGACACCTGCTCTGATAATTCGGTCAGTATCCACGGCACATGGCCGTCTGTGAGGTTAGGAAAGAACATCAACCAGTAAATCAACAGCACATGCCTTCAAGCTCAGCTTTCTCTGCACCATAACAGACTGTATATTATACAGTAACTGCACTGCTGGATGCTGCACCAATCAATCTGCCAAGCTTTCACTTTTCACTCGTTAACAAGACCCTGAAGTACGTGCTTCCTCCTGTGGCAGCAACCTGGACTCCACTCCTGCACTCCCCCTACTAAGAACCATGGTCTTGGACTCAAAGGTGGTAACACTCATCCCAGACATTATATTATATTATATTATATTATATTATATTATATTATATTATATTATATTATATTATATTATATTATATTATATTATATTATATTTGGGCTCATGTATCCATATCTTATCGCAATTGTATGGTGGCCCAGAGACTTCAAATGCACTGCATCTTAAAAAAAAACTACACAAAACAAGACACCAGACACAAAATCTCACAAAACACAATGCAAGTTTTGGGGAGACAATAACATGATGAATAATGAATAATGTCATCTACAAAATGACAAACTAAAAAATGCAAAGGACTGCACTGAGATACACTTAAAAGAAGCAGAGGCTTTTTCTGTGCCTTGAGGATGACAAAGATGCAAGGTAATATGTGTTTTATCACATTTTTCATGTAATAGTGTAGATACACGTTTGCTATTAGCCACTTACTGTTAGCTTGTCACTTCTGCAGCTGTTCTGTGACATTATTGTCTCCTCCAAAACAATTACGTTGTTCTTTATTAAACTTCCGTTGTGTTTTTGGATGCTTTTGCAGCCTTTTTACTACTGTGCGGTGGTGTTTTCTACTTGGTAGTGTTTTCTTAAGTTGCAGTGTGACCTCTTTGACCTCTCAAGGCCACTGTATATTTGTGTAAAAAGGTCTTTTCAAAGCTTATAGACATTTATCAGGAAGTACACACTCACATCTTAACCAAGTCTTTATTCTTCAAATCTACAACTGAAGAATGAAGACTCGGTTAAATACAATAGTAAAATAAGAAAGAAAAAAATTAGTTTCAAAATTTTACATTTTTCCTGTTGTTCAGAAGTAATGCACATGTTCAAATGTGACCTAGATGATAGTTAATGATAGTTATCCAACCTTAAAGTGTGATTATAAACACAAAACAATATCGTGCAGGATCAGCCTGATATTATTTGTATCCCACTGTAACTTTACTGTATAAAGAGCTAACATCTCCAAAATGTCAGGAGTAGTTAGTCATTACAAGAAGTGTTTGTGAACTAAAAATCAAGAATGTGGGATACTGTTTGAAGAACCCAGCCTGTGCTCCCGCTGACGGGAAAACCAATTCTGCAGGGGAGACCTACCTTGGCATTTGTGCAGGTGAAGCCAAAGGGAAGATATGCTTTTCCTGGATGATTGAGAATGCATCAAGACATGATAGCCTTTAGTTTTTGTACTTCTTATGCAATTGTATCCTCTTCTTTTTTACTTCTTTGTGGCACTTTCTTTGCTCTCCATCTTGTCCGCAGCCATTTCTGCATGTAGATAAATGCAGCCATCCTCATTCCTGACTGCTCAGTTGAATAATTTTCTTCTCCTTGGCCTTTATGTTGAGTGGGAGCTGTTACTCAGAACAAATGACATTTTAGGTCTCTGTTACTCAGGATGAAGAAATGAGTAGCAACTGGCTCTGTGAAACGAGATGGATCGCACAAGTCGATCAGTCAATCTGCTGGGTTCTGTTAACGAAAGAAAAATCCGATGCAAAATGTATTATAAATTTATTATTTAAATTATGTTAAGAAGAAACATGAATAATGAGTTTGTCTCAAAATAAACACAGAATATTAAAATGTCTTTGTGTGTATGTGTGTGTTAGAGAGAGACTGATTACCTGGAAGCTCTTACAGACAGAGGTGAAATAGAGGGCAGAATGCCTTCCTGGAACAACTAAAGAAAAGATGTAAAATGAGAAAGGATTTGACAGACAGACACAAAGAAAGAGACGAGAGAGACCAGATTGAAAAAAAAGACAAGAGAGAATATTTAAAAAAAGACATGAAGGCATGAAAGAAAACAAGTGTCAAGGTGAAGAGAAGAGAGCAGACAGCCTGCCAGTGACATTCACATCCAAGGCAACTGCTGCTTGCCCTTTTCAACAAGGCACACACACACACACACACACACACGCACACACACACACACGCACACGCACACAGACAGACAGACACACACACACATACGCGAACACAGACAAACGCACGCACGCACGCACACACACACGTGCGCACACACACGCACGCAGATAAACACACACGCACACACACACATGCACGCACACACACATGCACACAGACAGACACAGACACACACACGCGCGCACACAGACAAACACACACATGCACGCACACACACACGTGCGCACGCACGCAGATAAACACACACACACACACATGCTGTGAAGAAGGTGAAGATGTCTCAAATATGAAGGTTGACAATATGACATCCATCATATATGGATGTCATATGTGGTGGCTGTCGAGCAGCTACCTTCAAAAGTCAGGTGAGAAGTCTGTCACCGGTATCTGGTTGTCATATTTATGAGGAGGTAGTTGATTGTGACACTGCCCCCTGGTGATAGTAAACACCTGCACAGCTATGTGTAGGCTCTGATGCCGGCCCCTTAGTCACAATTTTTTCAGCCAGGAGTCTGTAGCTTGTGTACCATTATACACACTATTTGACTTTCTATTAAGAACTCCTTTTTAAGGTTAAAGAAATGATTGACTGCACTAAATCACCTTATAAATATGAATCCTTCTTGTGACAAATATTTATCCCAGCTTAAAAAGGATGACAAGCTGTTCTTTACAAGCATCCATATGAGACCAGCTGGGATTGACAGACCCATCTCACACTGTCATAATGTGCTGCATCACAGGACCAACTCCAAAGGACACCTTATACCGTTCACCTTCTTGAAACAGCAGGGGCATGGGCAATGTGGCAGTCTTTGCTTCTCTGGGAATAGGAACAGATTGGCTCCATATGAGATAAAATTCTGATTTGGGACCACAGACTGTTTATAAAAGATATCCTTTCCTGGTCTAAAAAGTTGGTGCAGTTTACTTTTCTGAGTTTGCATGTTTGGTTTCTTCTGAGTACTTCGGTAAAGTAAATAAGTAGTAAATAAGTCAAACTAAATAAGTAAAAGGTATCATGCAGCTTGTAGTATATAGTGCTTACATGGTTTGGAAGACCAAATATGTTCCATATAAATGCCAGTTCCTAAAAGGAAACCAATGCAAGAAAAGGCACGGTGAATTAAACCAGAGAAAACAAAATTGCTTTGAAAAAAAGGAAAGAAAATTAGAGCTATAACAGAGTAGTGTTTCAAACTAAAGATGTTGCAAACCTCCAAACTTATTTTTTGGGTCAGAGATTATAAACAGCCTTCTTTCCTGCTCTTTGTTTTGAATTTAATCTGATCATAGGTCGTCACCAATTCTTTGTCTTTTAAACCCTTTCCAGACATTGCTGGCAATTACATATGCAGTTTCTGCCAAGTTGGAAAACAAAACCTCTGATGTATAAGATCTTTATTTATTTTCATGGATCTATTTAATTTTATTTATGAAGTCAACTTATAATACTGGGGTGGCCTTAAAGTTCTTCTTCACAGAACAGAAGACATAAAGTCAGATTAAAAGTGAATGTAATAGAAAACAACTTAGAACAAATTGCAGGAAATGAGGTCGCTGTGTGTGTCTGCATGTGTTTGTGCAAGAAACATTATATTTATTTTCTGACCTCTTTATTCTGTGTCCTCGGGGCTAATGTCAGTATTCAGATCACACAAAGCCATGAAATAGATTCAAACTTAAACACTACATCTTAATCCACCATTTGTTTACCCAACTGAAAATGTGGAGCGTTTTCTACTATGGTGGCCCCTAGAGACAAAGCACGTACAAACTCCAAAACACTTGCAAAATCCAAAACACATGCAAATTCCAAAACACAACGGAAGTGCTCCAGGACGCTAGGGGCAGTGTTGAGCTCGATTTGCAAAATAAACGGCAAGTTTGTCTGTATGGGACGGTCTAGTCTCCGTCGCGCTTCCCAGGTTGCCTAGCAACCATGATACTAACCGCTGGAAACGTGTCATACAACTTGGTTTGACAGAAATGAGGGAGAACATATTTTGTTCATTTGTTTGTTTGTTTCTACAAGAGCTTTGTGTGATTTGATAAGTATCTGAGGCTGAGACCACAGGACAGTAAAACATGATTTTTGGGCTTCATTTCTGTACTGAACAGTTATTTCAAGATTAGTTAGTAAATAACAATTAGCTGATGTTGTTCATGAGACTAAAGTCATATCACTTTGGTAATGTAAATATAATATGGCCAATATTATAGTTATTATATTAATCATTATTAGCTATTACAGCAGTGAACATGAACTCTGTGTCAAATACTGAGCTTCAGTACAGATTCAAGTTGCAGTTATTTATATGTCTTATCACCTTAAATCTTCACTCAAAGACAAGTATCTTTGACAGTGTATATATAGGTGTATCATATATAAGAGATAAATGTTGTTTCTTCAGTATGTTGGCATTACTAAATTTGGCTCATTGCTTACATATATTTATAAAAAGAAAATGTACAAGCTGTGATAACTGTGTCTGATAAAATGAAGAGTAGACTGATATATGAAATATTCCTTTATTGGGTGAGAAAATCAGACCATGTCATAACTGCTTTAAGTCATACAGAATAGATATCAGAGCCTTAAACAGGCTGGCTTCTGCTAAATGGGTCAAACTGGGCAGAAAGTATACAAACACATAACATCCTTATAGAATATGATGTAACACTATAGATCAACTTACCTCAGAATATATAAAGCATATAAACAATTACAGCAATATGATGCAACAAACACAGCAGTGCTACTAATCCAAAATACTCAAAGCTTCATAGAACTGAAACAAACATTTATTTTTAGGTCCATTCTGCTGCTCAAAAGCTCAACACTGCCCCTAGCGTCCTGGAGCACTTCCGTTGTGTTTTGGAATTTGCATGTGTTTTTGAGTTTGCAAGTGTTTTGGATTTTGCAAGTGTTTTGGACTTTGTACGTGTTTTGGATTTTGCAACTGTTTTGGAGTTTGTATGTGTTTTGGACTTTGTACGTGTTTTGGATTTTGCAAGTGTTTTGGAGTTTGTATGTGTTTTGGAATTTGCATGTGTTTTGGAGTTTGCATGTGCTTTGGAGTTTGCAAGTGTTTTGGAGTTTGTACGTGCTTTGTCTCTAGGGGCCACCGTACAAAGGTGCCTACAGGACTACATTTATAGTAAAAACAATTTATAGATTTTAAGGCTGGTCCACCAATGAATTAATGCATGCAGAAGTTGCATTACCAGCAAAAAACAGCAAAAAACATATGAAGTGCACTCCAGGGTCCCTAATCGCCAGAAACAATTAAGCTAGGTGGCTCATAAATATTTACATATAAATGTGTTAATAATTTCTGTTTAAATGCTTTCCTGAGATTATTTTCAGGCTGACTTAAAATATTTCCCTCTGCTGTTACTGCAGCTTACTGCAACTTTTGCATATGTGTCCATACGAGGCAAAGTGCAAAATGGACATGGTCAACAGCGTGTCTATTACACGCTTTTACCATGCAATATGCAACAAAAATATAATGGACTCTATGTTCTGACACCTTTCTATCAGAACCAGCACGAACACTTCTAGCAATTTGAATTCCAATAGTTCACCCTTACCTTCCAATGACCCCGTCGCCCTTCATTGGACCACTTTTATAGATATTGACTAATACAGACCAGAAACACCACACAAGAACTGCAGTTTTGGAGATGTCTAGAGATCTTAACTTGGCCCTTGTCAGCGTTGCTCAAATCCATACACTTTCCCATTTTCCTGCTTACAAATTACAAATTCAAATTTTATTTGTCACGTACACAGTCATACACAGTACGATATGTAGTGAAATGCTTGGACAACTGCTCGTGACCTAAAGAAAACAAAAAAGGAAAAGGCTATGAATAAGATAGGAAATAAATATGAAAAATTAAAAAGGGTAAATTTAACTAGGAAGGAATAGAATATAAATTAAGGTTTAAAATGAAATAACTGTACAACACAAATTAGAATGAAGGGTAAATTTAACTGGGAAGAATAAGATAAAGATAAATATATAAATTAAAGTTGAAAATAAAATAACTGTACAACAAAATACACAATATAGAACTATATAAGAATGTATGAAGAAATATAAATATAAATAAATATATACACAATAACAGCAGCTGTACAAGTATTAACCGGAAATGAAGAATATAGTGACCAGTGTTGTGCAAAACCAAAGTCCAGAAAGTCCAGTGTGTGTGTAAGAACTGTATGTGTGGGTCAGTACTGTGTGGTGGTGTGATTGAGAGACCGTATCGCCTGCGGGAAGAAGCTCCTCCTCAGTCTCTCTGTGTTGGTCTTCAGGGAGCGGAATCGCTTTCCTGACCTCAACAGAGAGAACAGTCTGTTGTTGGGATGGCTGAGGTGCTTCTAACACATCAACTTTGAGCACAAAAACTAACAAGTGCCATGATAAAGAGGACGAGCTAATCAGAGCCTCATGTCTATAATATGACATACCCCTCCTAATGCTACATCTCTGCGGTGGCAACCTCCCACACCAGATGAATGCATTCTGACACCCCCTAATAACTAGGAATGGATTGAGAACACACAGAAAGCCAGCGGCACTATCCTGACCTCCAGCCTCACAAAATCCAATCTGATAGAGCATTTGCACAAAGCCTAATCTATGGATCTGATTTCACAGCTGTTACAGCTCGCTCAAAAGACCACAACACTGATTTAGAGCCAAAGAAACGCCATTTACTAACAATAAAGGAATAAAAAATGTCACGTTTGAGGAATGAGGAGAGGCAGGGGAAAGGAATGAGAGACTAAGTACAGGAAGAACCAACTTACCAAGCAACCGACAGCAGAAGACACAAAGACACAAGGGAATTGGAAGTTTTACCTAAGTTTGTGGTTAGATTCATTTTGCAGCTTTGCTCATAGTAACAATATCGAATTAAATATAAAAATTATGCTACTGCAGGGACATTTTTGTTACCACTTTGAGCTTCTTCCATGAAATGATGCCTGCATGACTAATCCTGGGACAAGTTAAGGTAAAATGGCTAGGGATTATAAAGTGCCTGGTTATGGGATATGGTTGAGGGTGGTGTTGGGGCATCATTCATCTTTGCACCATGTAAGTCAGCAGAAATGGCATGACAAGGGAAAAAAAAGATAACATGTAAAATTACTTTACATGTCAGTCATGCAACATTTCATGATAGCGGGCTGGCTTTGAATTCTCTTGTACCCTGCCTCTGAGCATATCTTGGTATATTACCTTTAATATTTAAAAGTTAAGGGGAACATTACACTCTTCATGTTTTTTTCTCTTTGTCAGCTCCATTCTGCCTCAGGCTCATCGAGTCACACTTACTTGCAGTGGGAGGTTTTGGGTACGGCTACACAGCAGCTTGAGATTAAACTCATTATTTACTCCCCCTTATGTCAAAAGAGTCAGTTAACAACATACCAACCTCAAAACAACCTCAAAAATGTAAAACATTCAAAAACAATTTTACACAGAAAAAAGAAAAATGTGTGGTTTGTGATGGATTTTGTGTGTGTGACTGGTGTACCTTTTACCTCCATTTTTAACAGGACTACCTTTACACCTTAAGAACTTTTGGCCTTTTTCCCAGCTTTCACATGGCTGCTTGAGGATAGTGTCTTTGTTTTAGACTAAAACTCGCCCTTTCATAAACTTGTGGTTGGGTCCTCACAGTTACTCAATAAACATAAATGTGTATTAGTATTCCATGATAATACTTTATTGTTATCTGAGTCTGATTCATTCAAATAAACGCTTGAATAGCTTGAGGGAAGGAAACAATCCATCTGTGATGAGGTCTGGGTCTGTACCAATGAACATCATACTTAAAAAGAAAGGAGACCATAATAAGCCCTTTTCCACAAAAAAATATTCAAAGACATTATTTTTCAATTAGAGTACATCAGAAGTGAATTAAACCTCTGGGCACAGATCTAGTCAGTTAAGAGGTAGAGGAGGTTGTTTGGTTGATACATTTCATTTTCATCAAACATGTGGCATCCTTTCATTCTTAACACATTACCCAGTCATATCAGTATAGATATACAGAATATTTTTCTTTTTCACAGTTAGATCTGATGTGTATTCAAAGTGTCCCTTCCCATATGGTAAAGATATATATAAATCTTATAAAGTTTGTATCTGTCTTGTGTGAAACTTGTATGAAAAGCATATAAGAGTGAAAACAGATATAAGATCCCTTGAAAAATTAAAATTATATAATGAAACTTGTATGTTTTGGATACTTACTAAAACAATATATGAAAGTAATGAGAAAGTGGCCACTTTCATGAGTAAATCATGTAAACCTTATATGATTTACTCATGAAAGTGGCCACTTTCATGAGTAATCATATAGAAGTTTTTACTATTTCTTTTCCATATGGGTTTAGGAGTCTATGTTAGTCATACTGTTCATTTTGCAAGGGCGTTTCCCTGCCCCAAAGAACTAGACACAGAATGTGCTTCTTTCCTTTGATGGCATGCTGGGGCTCTGCTTCAGATTTGTTATTTTGGCTCAACATATGTTGAACATGTGAAATTAAATAAGTTACATATGTAAGTGATGCAATGTTTGACTTAAAGAATTTTACCTTTCTGGAGAAACATAAAAGTAGGGTGACAGGGGAGGGAGGGGGGTAAAAGAGTAAAACTGTAGAATACTACTACTACTACTGCCCATTACTCCTCCCAGGGTATGGGCTGCCAAAAGTAGATCTCCAGAGTTTTCTGTCCTGGACCATTCTTTCTAGATGGGTCCCGTTGTAGCCCATCTTTTTTGCTTCTGCCTCGAGGTCTCGTCACCAGTTTTTGGTCAACTTACTTGAAAAAAGTAATCAGTAACTAATTACCGATTACTCTCCCCAAAAAGTAATCCTGTTACTTTACTGATTACTTATTTTCAAAAGTAATTAATTACTTAGTTACTTAGTTACTTTTTAAAAACACGATTTACAACCTGAAGAGGTGATAAAGCGATGGATCTTTCAGCCCAATTCTACTTTTTCTGGATAATCCATCATACAAAATGTAATCAAATGGAAAAGTCTCTTTTTAAAACTTTTTTTATTAGTTTTAACCTTTTAACTTTATGCATCAAGCAAAAATTTAATTATATGCAACATTCTCTGACTGGAAGAAATTTTTTTAACATTTAAACTTATTTTCTGCACATTCCAGCACATAAAATATATTTCTTTTGTGTGTTTACACTCACCCTTTCAAATAGATGCAAGTAAAACACAGCAGAAAATAAATAACATCAAAGACTAGCGGTCCTGTTGCTCTATTTTCACCTGTAAAGCAGGAGTGGCATAGGCGGAGGTGTGCTTTGGTGCAGGTGTGCCGCAGCGGTCAGTGGAAGAATCCGCGACTTTCTCTGTGAGTTTCCCATTACGTCGTAGCGCACTCGGTGCTTGCTTGGAAGTTTAGGGGGGGGGGGGGTTTCGCTTTAAAAAGAAGTTTTCTTCCCACGCACAACGGACACTGTTTTTGTCACTTTTTATGGAATCAAACTCAAAATAAGGTCTGTACTTCCACGACCCGTCTAGGGCCAGGCCATAACATGAGTGAGGCACTCGCTTCCCCCCCAAGACCCAAGCAGCCACAAGAAACAAAACCGGTAGATACAAGGTGATTTATTTACAATGTGAAATAAAGGAACCAAAACGGGAGTGTCAACACTTCAGGGTGAGCCAAGGCCAAAACAATAAACAAAACAAATCTACACAAATCCCGCACACCTGACCTTACCAAAACAAAGTCAAAAATAAAGACAGAGTCTGACCTCCTTAACTAACTCAAAACAGGAGAAAACGGGTGATCAAAAGAAACGGCAGCTCACCCCTACCCACTCCACTTCCACAACTTTCAAGTGCACTGCAGCCAGCGGGTGCCACAGGAATACTGCTGGGTCATGAGGAGAAACGCGAGGACCTCTGGCCACTGTAGCACTCCAGCCTCCTATTAATGGGCGGGTCCTCCAGCTGGAACCAGTCACATCGGGGCGGTGTATCCATGCACCAATCGGAGCAGGGCCCTGGCACAGCTAAATTAACATAAAAAAACACAACACCTGCACAAAACAAACACATGGACATGCCAGTTCGTAACAGCTGGATGAAGGTGACTCTTGCTTTGCCAATCCTTGCCTTGCAAAGTAGAAGAATGACTCAATAAACATCAAGGCTAGCTGGGTGGGTATCTAGTTGGAGAATGCTTAAAAGAAAAGCACAGCAAATTGATTAATGCATTGTATTTCCTATAGCCCCTTAAAAATAAAAGCCTCCTGCTTATTTGTGAGTAGCAAGCTTCGGATGTGAAGCTGGTTAAAATCTTTGTTGTGCTTCAGCAGTGAATTCACACAAGCTCTGATAGACTTACAGTGGCATGGTGATATCCTGCGGATTCTCTGGCTTCCTGCATGTTAGGTTAACTGGTGATTCTAAATATGCCATAGGTGTGGATGCTGCTGCACTGAATAAAAAGCTGTATGAATATATGGATGCGAATTGCAGTGTGGCGTGGTGTGAATAATCAATAAGACTACAAAATCTCTACATACATGGCATTTCAAAGCAAACAATATAATATCTGCAACCAGACACGAGAAGTACAGTCTTGGGGTATACATGGTACTTGAACATATTCCTCTTTAAACAAAGTGTTTATATATATATATATATATATATATATATATATATATAAATAAACACTACATCTGGTTTTCTTCACACAACAGTCAAAAGCATCCTTGTTCTTTTAAAATTAGTTGAGATTAAGAAAACCCCAAAAGAAAACTAAAAAAAAACAAGTAAGAAATAAAACAAGTAAAGAGTGAAATCCCAGAGGTAGTTAGTTAGTTAGTTAGTATTGGCTGATGTTGAGCTAATGGTGCTAATAACACATTTACTCACTATTCATCTGCTCCTAATTTCTGCTCATGTATTTAGGCCTCTATGATCGATTGCAGCTCGTCCTTTGATAGCTGCATTCTTTTTAAGAGCTAACGTTTTATAGACCTTAGTTTCAAATCATACACTGACATACTGCATCTTTATTCAGCCAACATGTTTATTTTCTCTCACTTTTTTGTTTCTCTTTAGCACTTTGCAGATGAGCACAGAAAACACACTCAGAAATTTGCTTGTATTTTTAGAAAAAAAAAAGGTATGGGCATCATTTGCAATATTTTAATATCTTAACTTTATTTTCCCCAGTTTACACAAAGGTTCTCCCTAGCATTAATTTTTGTACCTAAAGGCAATCATGTGTGCCTTTCTGATCTAAATGTAGATATGAGGTAACCTGTATTTGTCAAATAACAAAATGCAATTGGAAACTTTAAAGTTTTACCATTTTATTATTCATTAAAACTAAATCAAAAACATATATTACCTCCTGACAACTTATATTCTGCATCTGTGGGAGACTTTCAGATTTTATAGGAAAAGATGAGACTTTTATTTGGACAGAGTCAGAAGTTAACAAAAGGCCATCAAGCCATCTGCCTTCTTCCTTTTATCTAATTCAGGATCTCAGGTTTGGGAGCAGCTGGAGCCAGCTTTGAGAAGTGGAGTATACCCTGGAAAGGTTGCCAGTATGTCAAGAAACAAAAACAACTAGCCACACTTATGGGATTAAATTAGAAAACACATCATTAAATAACATGTGTATGGTCCGGTCTGTGCTGCCTCTCTGTTTGGTGATAATTTGAGATGTGCTTAGTTATGCACTTTTAAAAAAATGTGTATTGTTTGTATTGTTACTTAAAGGTGCACATTTGTGACCAGAATTAATGACTGACCTCTATAAGGTAGAAACTAAAAGGGTTTAAACACCCCCCTGTAAAAAGTACAAAGTCTATACGTTTTTCCTGCAAAGGTACTATGAGGTGCTTTTCTGAAAGCTGACCTTCTGATATGTATATTAGTACCACGTGAATGCATGGCTACTTTTAATCAGGATGTGAGCTGTCAGGCTAGAGCAGGCAGAGGTTAAACTTTTAATCAGGGCTCACATGATCTGATTGACTAGTGAGCTCATTCTATCATTTGTCATATGTAAATATCAAACTGATGTTTGACATAATGACCCAATTATCCTCTGAAAACAAATCCAATGATTGCTACTTAGAGACTTTTCTGCTTTTACATGGGACACTGCTTTAGATGCAGATCTGGAAACAAGAAAGAAGAAAAACTAAGTGAAAATGTTCTAGAACCAATGTCAGAAAATTAATCAGAGTTATAGAATTACAGGCATTTGCACTTTTTTTAAAATCAAAGAGCAGATTAAAATGCTCATGGACACTACCCAATATAAAACTGACAGATGAAATCTTTTTTATCAGCGTTAGTTTTCAGAGATTTTTCAAACTAAAGTCAACAAAATCATCCACTTCATGTGTTATTATGCTTTAAAAAGCATGGAAACGCTTGTGCAGGCGAGATCTATGTCCCTGCTGTGGAATCATTAGACCAAACACTTTGAAAAGTAATAACTGATGCTTATGGTTTGATGTTTTTAATTTTGAAACTCAGCACGACAGTACGTCGACACTGGAGACAGCAAGTGAAGTGTCAGCAGCTCAGGCCTCTAAATTACACCACTGTCACAGTAATTCGATGACATGTTCTGTTCCATGAAAATTATATTAAATCATATTTATTAAATTCCATATAAGATTTTTTTTGTAGTTTGGTCAGATATTTCTGTATCTGGAAGGCAGTGAGAGTAGTAAGTTAATATCTAGATATTGCACTGCATGCTGAGCTGATATTTCTCACATAAAGAGACCATTTTTTCTCAAATTATTATTCTCTTACTCATGGAAGTGGGTTTGTTTAAGCATAAATGCTTAAAATGCATCAACTAGTTTCAAAATATGACACCAATTGAGGTGATATTAGAAAGCAACAGACAAACTGGAAATACTCAGTGTAGTTTAGACCTCCATGCAGGAGGCAGAGCACATAAAACCTACTCCTTTGTTATAAATGCACTGGATTATTACCGTCACTATTCTCACATGCACAACAAACATCACACAGATTTTCTATTAAGAAGTTGTTGTTTTAAAGACTGTCCCGAATTCGAAAATGTGGCACAAAAACAAACCAATGGAGGCCCAGTACAGTGCAATCAGATGAAGAGTTTATTCAGAACACACCATGGGAAGAAGCACACAGCATCACATCAGCAGACTTCTTCGCCCAAAAATACACAAAAGAGTTGCTTTTATAACGTCAGGGTTAAACGCCCCTTCTCGTGTTCTAAGAACATAATTTGCATCTTAAGAACATTATTTGCATCTTTTACAGACAATGATCAATTTTTAGAGCTAAAGGCAGACACAGAAGTTCCTCTTTCTAGCATCTTTTCCAAATATGGCGATGATTTCAGGCCCTGAAGGCCCCCGTGGACTTGCCCTCCTCTCTGACACATCTTCTGTCACCTGTTACTAAGCAAACTCAAATGCAACAGGTTGCTGAATAGATTCAGGCCTTTGCTCAGGCCTGTTCCTAGATTGTATGTATTATATATGTTTTGCAAGCGTGTATGCAGTTTTAACCCTCTATAGCTCCAAGTCACTTACACAATAGATCGTCCGGACATCTCGCCAAACAAGGCTTATGACCTTTCCTTAATTGCCTGAACTTCAACTCTTTAATAAGCACAAAATGCAATGTGTGTGTACAATCATTATGGCTGCACCTGTAATAAAAAGGTTAATGTGAGCAGCAGGTTTAATAACCATCTTAATGCAATATCAATGCTATAGAAAAAATAGGAAAACTGATTTTCTTAAATCTTGCCTCTGACATATGCCCTCCATGGGGCGATCGTGGCTCAAGAGTTGGGAGTTCGCACCTGTAATAAAAAGGTTAATGTGAGGCCGGCAGGTTTAATAATTGTGGCTCAAGAGTTGGGAGTTCGCCTTGTAATCGGAAGGTTGCCGGTTCGAGCCCCGGCTTGGACAGTCTCAGTCTCAGACACTTCACCCGTTGCCTACTGGTGGTGGTCAGAGGGCCCGGTGGCGCCAGTGTCCGGCAGCCTCACCTCTGTCAGTGCGCCCCAGGGTGGCTGTGGCTACAATATAGCTTTCCATCACCAGTGTGTGAATGGGTGGATGACTGGATGTGTAAAGCGCTTTGGGGTCCTTAGGGACTAGTAAAGCGCTATACAAATACAGGCCATTTACCATGATTAAAAAGGCTAAAGCTAACACTGAAACTAAGAAACACTAAGGATTTTCAAACAATGAAAAGTAAACAAAAAAAATCCTCTCTGGAAACAGAAACTAAACTTTTTTTTTTTTTTGAATCTGCGTTCGACTACTCCGCCTAGGCTGCACTGTCGAGCGCAGATCCACTGAGCGCTCCACACAGACAGCATAGTCAGAAGGAAGAGCGCAGGGCAAGCTAGCGAGACAGAAGTTAAGCTCTCCTTGCAACATGGCAAATTGAACCTCCCCCACCCTCATTCAGATCTGGTGTTTGGAATTATTTTGGTTTTCATGTGAGGTATGACCCTGAAGGTAAGCGCTCATGGACTAAAGTAAAACAGTATGTTGGATGTGCCACGCAATGCTCAATTACATGGGTGGGAGCTAGTGTGTTAGCGCAGTTAGCTCGTTACCGTGTTGGCCGTCTAGCCCCATGCACGGGTAGGGTTGCCAACTCCCTGAAAAATAAATAAGGGACACCTCGTGGCCAGGGCCGGGCGACCCAATTGTCTTCACCCTTCCCAGTGTGGTGAATTTTCTAGCTCTTTTTTTGTGTGTGAAATTATTTTTTTAACCCTTTGACTTGAATTTGATTTAAGTAGATGTGTATTCTTTGTGATATGAACACATGTGAAACAAATGATCATTTAGCCATTTATTTTTAGCTCAAAATGACAACATTAACACAATAAAACAGGTCTCCTTCTTAAACAGAAGCCTGTCATGCTTAACTTTTGAGAATATAAGTAAATCTTTCTTTAAAAGAACTCTGTCCTGCTTAACTTAAAATAATAGAAAACAATAGAAAGAAAAACATTCTTGTAACAGTGCACATTTAGTGCATTTAGTACAATCGGCTTCAGTTGAAATATTATTTCAGCTTTTCTAATGCTAATCAGCTGCTCCTGTTTGTAAACCCGCTTGTTCCCATGATTACGCATCTTAACTCATCATCATTATTCATCTATGTATTACTTTTATGTATTAGTCATCTATTTGTTGTAATCATCTATCCTTGCAGTTGTTTATTACACAAAATAAATTATATTATCACACTTCTGGCCACATAGCGCTGATATTCACTGCACATGCCCATATTAACTTTTTCCAGCCAGGTGTTTTCCTTTTCCCATTCTTCCCTTTCTCTGAGGGGAACAAACATTGCTGCTCTAATGCTGGGCTCACACTGTGCAGTTTTAGGCCCATTTTGAGCCGATTTTTGAGTGATCGGACCGATTTTGGCCTTCATCGTGCATCGTGTAGTATACGTGGGGTAACGAGAAGTGATTAACACCTCACGACCAGCTCCCGATCATCAATCGCTCGTGAGGTTCTCACCACAGCCGCTCACACTGCTCGCGCGCAAACACGTAAACGTTGGTGTAAAAGATGGAGCAGCACGGCTGTGCAGCGTGTGATCTGGACACAAGCGATGGAGGCACAACTTGTAGAACTTTGGAAAGCTCATCCGAGCCTTTTCGATGTGGCATCACAAAATGATCACGACCACAACAACCGTGAAAACAGTTGGATTTACACTGCTGCTCAATCACAGCTGCCTGATGAGTGTTTTTCATTAGCAATTTAGCAAAGTTGATGGTGGTGGTGTGTGTGTCTGTGTGAGTGTAACCGTGTGTTCACACCGAACGCGATGGGCGCGTGAAAAAACGCCAAAACGCCCCTAACTTGACGCCTGCACATTCGCGACCTCTACGCGTGTCCAAGAAAAATCGCTCGCGCCCCAAAATATCATATTTTCACGCGCGTGAACCGGAAATGTGGGAGGGATGTGGGAGGGATGTGGGAGGAAGTTGTGCTAGACCGGTATCTTTGAAAGATGGCAGCTGTCGAGCTAGCGCTTGAAGAGAGAGTCTCCCTTCTTTATTTACTGTGGAGAGCAGAGCAGCGGCGTAAGAGACGTCCTCGCCGTACCTGGGTCCATCAGGTCCTCGAGACGCGTGATCAGTTTGGTGAGTTTCACCATTTGCTACAGGAGCTGCGCCTGGATGACGGCAGATTCCAGCGATATCATCGCCTGTCACTCGGCCAGTTTGAGGACCTGCTTTCCCGCGTCGGTCCCAGAATTGCCCGCCTAGACACCAATTACAGGCGCTCAATTCCACCAGCAGAGCGCCTGTCCATCTGCCTGAGGTTAGTAAAAGTGTTTAATACGGTAGTCCTGTAATGATACCTGCGCTAATATATGCTAAACCATCCATTTATACACTGCTAACATGGATGTGCTATGCTAAGAGTGAATGCTCTCGGTGTTTACCGATAGCAAACTGGTACGACACGACTTCACAATATTTGTAGTGATACACTGACGGTCTCATCAGGTCCCGATTTAATTCGATTTATGCTGTTATCAGTGTTTGAATGATAGCATGGCTGTGGTGTCATAGGTATGCTCTCGGTGTTTGCTGATATCAAACTTGTACTAGGACCAATGTGGGTTAACCTTTGTAGTGATACTCACTCCTTTTCACATCTAGACCTGGTTTAATTCTGGGATAGTTGAATATTTGTTTAAAATCACGGCAGATTGTTCCAGATTATACCAAATATATATCATGTAATTATCCTTATATTTACAAAATTTTCTATGCAAGATTCATGTTTTGTAATTTCTATAATGTATTTTGTAACTGAAGTACACATAATACTCATTTTGAACACTGTTGTCCAGGTTCCTTGCCACCGGGGACTCCTTCAGGACCATCGCGTTCAGTTTTCGAGTCGGTGTGTCCACGGTGAGCCAGATCATCCCCCAGGTAGCGACGGCCATCTGGGACTGTCTAGTGGACGATTTCATGGCTGTGCCTTCAACTCAAGACTGGCGGTCCATTGCAGAGGGATTCCAGGAGCGCTGGAACTTCCCTCTCTGCTGTGGAGCTCTGGATGGGAAGCACGTCCAGACGAAGGCACCCCCCAACTCAGGATCCATGTTCCACAACTACAAGGGAACTTTTTCCATTGTTCTCCTTGCGGTTGTGGATGCAGAGCATCGCTTCCGCGTCATTGATGTTGGGGGGTACGGGAGGACCAGCGACGGTGGTATCCTGGCCAACTCCACCTTTGGTCAGGCTCTTCGGGCTGGGACTCTCCATCTGCCTCCAGACCAGCCTCTACCTGGTGGAGAACACCGTGGAGCCCAGCCCCACGTCTTTGTGGCTGATGAAGCGTTCCCGCTGCGGCGTGAGCTCATGAGACCTTTCCCTGGACGCCTCCTCCCTTTACAGAAGAGGGTCTTTAATTATCGCCTTTCCAGGGCCAGGATGATAGTGGAGGGTGCCTTCGGTATCCTCTCCTCACAGTGGAGGTTGTATCGGCGCGCCATGGAGCTCCGTCCTGAAATTGCCGAGAAGTGTGTGAAGGCAACGTGTGTTCTCCACAACTTTCTGCGCTGTGTGGACGAGAGAGGGGCACCTGCTGTGGGAGGTGTGGCGCCTGCTGTGGTGGAGCCGTTGCAAGGCCTGGGTCGTGTGGCAGCAAACAACTCCTCCAGAGAGGCTGTCCTGGTGAGGGAGAAGTTCATGGCTCACTTCTCGGCAGAGGGAGCTGTGTCTTGGCAACCAAAGGAGTAGCCTGTTTGAAGTCTGAACGACTTCCCCACAACGGCTCTTTTAAGAGCCACCCACAAACCTCTAAAGAGTGTTCCTGTCTTTTTAACATTTTCTTAATGAATGGAGCTCTACTCCAAAATAAACTAACCTCTTTTTACTCTGCAACTTGTCTTCACTATGTTCCTATATACAGTGTGGTGCAAAAGTTTGGGCAACCTTATTATTAGTGTCTGTGAAGGTTCACAGTCATTATTTTCCTGTATGAATCGCTGTTACAGTAAAAAATGTTACTTACATATATCATATAGGAGACACACACATTGATATACACTACATATTTATGTTATTCCTCTTTTTTTGTGTTGCCAATTTATGCACCTGCTTCATTTAGTTTAAAGTTATTGCACTTTCTGTAAATCCAGTGAACTGCATTTCACTTCTCAAATATCACTGTGTGTCTCCTATATGATGTATTTAACTGACAATTTTTATTGTGACAACCAACGATTTGTACAGGAAAATAATTACTTTTCACAATGTTGCCCAAACTTATGCATCCCACTGTATTAGTATGTTTTGTTATTGGTGTAATATGAAATAAATTCTACTTTTGTCAAGTCCGGTGCCAATATTTGCTGTGTAGTAGAACAAAGACATTTGTCAGTATAAATGTTTATTTGATAAAATATATAAATTCAGTAACAAAAGGATAAATATATGACATCAACTATTTACAGACAGACAGGAATAAAATATACAAATTCAGTAACAAAAGGACATAAATAACATAAATATATGAGATCTAACTATTTACAGAGAGACAGGGATAAAAAGGACCCAGCTTGGAGTGGAAGAGCCTCAGGGAGAAGGAGGAGAAACATAAGAACATTGTTTCTGCCCTGGAGAGCTGCTGCCTCATCAGTAAACTACTGATCATTAGGGTCCAATGTTTCCAAATTTAGCACAGCTGTGCTGTTTTCAAAAACTGATTTATAAATTTGGAATTTCACGAATTCTCGTGTCTGAGGCGGCATAATAGGTAGCATCGTATAATTCTGGATGATTTGCCACAGCACTGATTAGTTTCTCCTCCATTTTGAATGCAGAATGAATGGCTTTGGCTGGATCTGCCCCTTTGAACTAGGTAACAGCCACGTCACCAGGCTCCTGATTGGTTGTCGCGGCGCGATTTTACGCTGGAGTTCAGATTTTTCCAACTCGAGCGGGGGAGGCGAAACGCGCGTATGCACAAAATGCAACACATAAACTCACGCGCGTGGATTTTTTCGCGAGTCAAACGCCTGAAACGCCCTACACTCACGCGCGTTTCTGGCGTTTTTGCGTTTTCGCAACGCCAAAACGCTTCCGAATTTTCGCGGGGGCCGCAATCGCGGGTCAGCGCGCCTTTCCATTGACTTTACATGTAAACCTGACGCTCCGCCTGCCTCTATCGCGTTCGGTGTGAACACACCGTAAGACGGAGAGAGCGAGCGACAGATTTTCTGTTATAACCTTCATGTTATGGAGGCACAGTGTGAGCACTCAGGTCGCATCAGAGCATCGGGCCGTATAGTGTGAGACCTGCATTGTGACCTACCAACTTCTAACCCCTGCGAGTCAACCGTACAGTTTGAGCAGGTGCTGAATAACGTGACTGAAAAAATCGCACAGTGTTTGCCCAGCTTTAGGTGTACTGTCGTCCGAGACTTGCACCGCAGAGTCGGCGTTTGTTTCCCTGTTGGCCATGCTTCTTGTTGTGGTCATCTGTTGTCTTCAGGTATTTTCTCCGTAAGCGACCTTTCCTCGACCAGTGAGATGAGCGGTAATCTGAATTGTCATACTCGAATTGTCATAAGTGTGCTGTCAGCTCATTGGTCACAAAGCAGGAGAGGGGCTGGGAATTATGTTTTCAAACAAAGCGTTAATTCCATTAAAAGTTATAGACTACTTTTGATTCTCACTGTATTACGGGACAAAGTGCGTCCCTTATTAGCTCAATACGGGACGTGTACTTTTGTTTCGAAATACGGGACGATTCCGTATTTTAAGGGACGGTTGGCAACCCTATGCACGGGGCTATCAGGGGTAGCTCGTTAACGGAGATTTGCCGTGTTGTGGCGTTAAGGTCATTTTAACGAGGTTAACCTGAAAGCACTAGTGGGAACACAACGAATATGACTGCACATCGACGTCCCAGGGCTAGCTATTTTTCCAGTCGGGCTACCAAAATCTATCTCTGCCCTGCCCTTCGGGCTATTGTAGGAAGGAAAAATATATGTCAATGCTTTTGCATTCTTTCGGAAATGTAGCTGGGTAATTATGTCATTGGCATCGGTGAGCCACTGTCAATATGTGACATATTGAAATCGCGTTTGAATTTGCGCTTGTTTTTTTGCTTTCACTTTGCAATCGCGTGAACTGTGTATAGAGACCGACAGGACTGATCTGTGAGTGATGATAATTTGTGCACCAATTCCTCTGACATTGTCTTATTAATCGTTAGCTTACTATGCAAACATGACAAGTGAAATCTCCCGCAGCAAGCTTAAACATGTGAGAGGTTGATCACGCAGAGGATCGCTGAGCATTATGTGAATGCGTGTGTAAAAGCAGCAGGATATATATTTCAGTTCTGCTGAGCCAAATAAGACAGGTCAGGGTGAAGAAGTGACAGCCAAAGAAAAGCTTACCGCAAAACGGAAAAGTTATGACAAATCAGACTATAAGGCAAAAAGAAAGTGCAGCTTTATGGTTTCATGGACAAAATAATTTCTGTGGCTGCGAAATGATGAGCTAAATAACCAGGGGTGCACATAAGTGGTCCGCAGGTGCGCATTCGCTGTCAAAATAAAAAACACGCACAAGTGTTAGGGTTGAACTTAAAAACTGTACTTTTGAGTTAAAATATATATTTATAATTTTAATAAATGACAAATTAACTCATTCACTGCCAGCCATTGGCAGTGAATGAGTTAAACCCATTGACTCATTCACTGCCATTGACGGCTATAGACGTCAATCAAATCAAATCAAATCACTTTTATTGTCACATCACATGTGCAGGTACATTGGTACAGCACATGTGAGTGAAATTCTTGTGTGCGAGCTTCACAAGCAACAGAGTTGTGCAAAATACAATAATGTAAACAAGCAAAATACAAGAATGGCTACATCTGAAACTAATAAATATATGTACAATATATAATAGTATATGCATTTCTGGATGTGTATACTAAATATTTTTCTACGTGTGTGTGTATGTGTGTGTGTACACATATTTTACAAATTAAATAGAGTAAACAATAAATAAAATATATAAAATAAAATATACAGAGTGAGACATGTGCAAAACAGTGGCATTACTGTACAGTATGGAGTGCATAATGTTAAAGTTCCAGTAGTGAAGCTGAGGTGTCTATGACGTGTTCAGCAGTCTGATGGCCTGGTGGAAGAAGCTGTCTCTCAGTCTGCTGGTACGGGACCGGATGCTGCAGAACCTCCTTCCTGATGGAAGTAGTCTGAACAGTTTATGGCTGGGGTGACTGGAGTCCTTGATGATCCTCCCCGCTTTCCTCAGGCACCGCTTCCTGTAGATGTCTTGGAGGGAGGGAAGCTCACCTCCAATTATCCGTTCAGAGCACCGCACTACTCGCTGGAGAGCTTTGCAGTTGTAGGCGGTGCTGTTGCCATACCAGGTGGTGATGCATCCAGTGAGGATGCTCTCAATGGCACAGTGATAGAAGGTCCTGAGGATGCGGGGGCTCATGCCGAATCTTTTCAGTCTCCTGAGAAAGAAGAGGCGCTGCTGCGCCTTCTTCACTGTTTTGTTTGTGTGTACTGACCACGTAAGATCCTCAGCCAGATGTACACCAAGGAACCGGAAGCTGCTCACTCTCTCCACAGCAGCGCCGTTGATGGTGATGGGGGTGTGTACTTCTCTGTACCTCCGGAAGTCCACTATCAACTCCTTTGTCTTTGCGACGTTGAGGGTGAGATGGTTGTCTTGACACCAGTGGGTCAGGGCGCTGACCTCCTCCCTGTGAGCCGTCTCATCACCATTGGTGATAAGACCCACCACTGTAGTGTCGTCCGCAAACTTCACAATGATGTTGGAGTTGTTAGTGGCTGTGCAGTCGTAGGTGTAGAGTGAGTATAGGAGAGGGCTCAGTACACACCCCTGTGGAGCACCAGTGTTCAGTGTGATGGGGGATGAGGTGATGCTGCCCAGTCTGACCACTTGGCGTCTGTCAGACAGGAAGCTAAGGATCCAGCTGCAGAGGGAGCTGCTCAGTCCTAGATCCTGCAGTTTCCTGTCCAGCTTCGAGGGAACGATGGTATTGAATGCTGAGCTGTAATCTACAAACAGCATTCTCACATACGTGTCTCTCTTCTCCAGGTGTGACAGGGCAGTGTGTAGTGTCAGGGCTATGGCATCATCAGTGGACCTGTTGTGGCGGTATGCGAACTGTAGAGGGTCAATGGCAGTGAATGAGTTAAAAAGGCATGAACATTTTATTTTGTATCGAAAAAATATCGAACCGTGATACCAAAGTATCGAACCGAACCGAACTGTGAATTTTGTGTATCATTGCACCCCTACTCTCGCCCCAGCCGGCAGTCTGTCCTTCCAGCTCGGGTCCTCTACCTGAGGCCTGGGAGCTTGAGGGTCCTGCGTAGTATCTTAGCTGTTCCTAGGACTGCACTCTTCTGCACAGAGATCTCACATGTTGCTCCTGGGAATCACTGCACCTAGTGCTCCGGCATTCTATTCATGTAACCCTTCTCGCTGGGGTTACTTGCGTAATAGCATTCCAACAACACCCTGTTTTCATCTCTTGTCCACCGATGCCTTCTTGTTCCAGTAGCCCACTTCTCATCAGAGTGCCCTCAAGGGGTCTCAACTCCTCAACACCTGACGCGGACCTTGTTGATCCGGGCGACATCCGAGCCGGCATGACTTCATATTAATCTCGCTCACTCATGTCTGCGGCAGGCTCGCTTAACATGGGGGGGCCTAGCCTTAGGAGGGTCTAGCCTTAGGACCCTTCCTGGATACAGACGCCCCAGGCGTGTGTATGTGTCATTGGCAAGTTACAGCTGCTGATGAATGCTTCTGAGCATGTGAGAAAGCTTTGAAAAAAAAATGAAGCAAAAACCTTCAAGCAAACCTTAAGTGTTCATTTTGGGTTGAAAAGGTAAGAGCTGCGTAATACAAACAGCACAAAGCTGTCTTGTTATACTGGCAGCAAACACAAAAGTATTCTTCATAATTTGTATCTGACATGTTTACTCAATAATCATCAACTTTTCCCCTGTTTCATTTAAAATTCTTCCAATCGTCTTTCCATTTTGCACTTTGCTTTACTTTCTGAATAAAACCTAAAAACCAGAAACAGCCAGTACCTTGTTGTTTTGCATTACCGCCTCATACTGTACATATTCACATTCACCAATCTGAAAACGAGCTATCTAGATTCATGATACTTTTCATAGCCCACCAAATAAGTAGTTGACTGATTAGATACAAAATAAATTAAGCTCACCATTTGATGATTTACTCTGAATCAAAAGCTTAAAGACCCACTGATTCCCCCCCCCCCCCCAAAAAAAAGTTACTTTATGGTGTGAAATCAGTGCTGCTTCTTAACTACATGTGGTAGAACTACCTAAAACTGATTTTTCCTTGTCTATAGTACACTGTTAAAAAAAACATCCTAAAACAACGGTAATATTCCGCCTTTTTCAAGTGCAGCTAAACATTAAATTAGGAACATGGTAATGTGATTAAACAATGAAATCATCTATAAATAGGAAAAAAAAACATCTTAAAAAAACGGTAATGTTCCGGCAGCTGGGGCGCCAAAATACGACCGTAAAATAGCAGAAAATAACTGTCCCATAAGAATATGGTTATTTTCAGTAATGAAAATAGAGTTTGTTGCGCTAATTTGACATGGGATTCTGCCTTTTCCAAGTGCTTTTAGACATTAAATTAGGAACATTTTTACGTGATCAAACAATGAAATTACCTATAAACAAGGTCACTGAATGTGGAAATATGAATCATAATACGTAAATGTACAGAAATATACAGTTAACAGTTGGTTTAAATAATAATTGATTGCATGCCCTGGGACAGACTGACATAGGCGAGGCTGCCATATCGCACCATCGGCCCCTTTGGCCATCACTAGTAGGCGGTAGGTGAAGAGTCTTGACCACGGACACAACGACAGAGAGTGTCCGAGCCGGGGCGAGAACCGGCAATCTTCTGATCACAAGGCGAACTGCCAACTCTTGAGCCACGAACGCCCTAACTAGCAATGATAATAATACTTATGTGATGTAACACAAGCTTATAGGGATCATGTTATATACTTTTCCATAGCATTACATTTGAATTCAACAGTTCAATATTTCAAATAACGGACAGATATTTGTGAAATCATGATAAATTTGTGAATGTATTTTAACAATCTAAATATGCATATGTACAGACAGATACATTTAATAATCGTGAAAATTATGTTGTATTACATTACACTGATTTAACGTTAATTTACATTCAAAATGTGAAGTCAAAGTCTATTATAATCCTTATCTTTATAATCTCTTCTGCTATTTGCACATTCTTTACTGTAAATTCCTAAGTTAATTTGTAAATTTTTGTAGTAAACTGTAAATTGTAAATATTGTAAAACTTTTCTTCTGTCATTTAATGGTCGGGCATTGTACAGCTACAAGCATTTCACCCCCATGTCATACTGTGTATGGTTGTGTGTGTGTGACAAATAAAATTTGAATTTGAAATTTATTTACGTAACTTTAATGATATTCTAGAAGAACAGAACATTACTGTAAAATGCACAGTAAAATACCTTCATATTAGGGTTTTTTCCTACGGTCGCAGCCATACCCGCCACCTTGTTGTTGTTAGTTCACATTCATTGGCTGATGCTTAGCATCATGTTATTTATATTAATTGCAATTCCTACCGCTACATTTCTTTTTCAAAATTTATAATTAGCACAGCGTGTCCGTGCAATGTTTTACATTGTGGCATGCAGAGAAATCTTAAAAAAGAAGCTCACAGAGAGAGATTGCGCTTGTTATATAAACCCAAACTGGTAGGGGGAGCTCTTTATTAAAACACTTGCTGGTGCTACAATGTGCCTCAAGGTTCAACAACAGCACAACAGAAGTCACTCATGGTACAGCACTCTCTCTACAAAACAACAACTGTCAGTGACTCTGCACCACGGCGTAAACACAACATTCAAGATAACAGTTAAAAGTAACGTAACCATAAACAATAAAACAAGAACATCTAAACAGCAGCACATGTCCCAAGGCATGATGGGAGACATTTCTGGATGTATTTTTACAATCTAAATATGCATATGTACAAAAAAATATATTTAACAAGCAAGTAAATTGTGTTTTATTACATTTACAGTGATGTTACGTTATCTTACATTTGACATGTCAGATCACAGTCTACTTATGTAAATGTAATGATATTCTAGAAAAACAGTACACAACTGTAAAATACAGTAAAATAATTTGACATTACTATTTTTTGGAACAGTGTAACATAAGCACACAAACATTGAAACAAACACACACACACACCTTTTGGACGCTGTCATTAATTCTATCAGTCTCTCGCTGACACACATGCAGACTTGCAAATGTATCTCTGTCACACACACTAACTGGGAAAGATCATTTCCCTGCTTCCTTCATTAATCCTCCCATCATGACACACACATGCCCAAGCGAGTTGTGTTGGTGTTGAAGGAAGTCTGAGCTTCCTGAATGTTCCGGAGGGACCACTCCATTAGATTGTCTGCTAGCAATTAGCATGAGTGCTAATGACAGGACAGTGACTGATGGTGCATGCACATTGTGTAAACACAAAATACACACTGCTATCCATATGCACACCACACACAGACACAAGCTCTCTTTCTCACACACACACACACACACACACACACACACACACACACACACACACACACACTGTATTAGTCCTTCATCATTCATCAGCATTGATGCTAGCAATTAGCATTACTGCTAACAACAGCAAAATTATGGAGTGTGCATGTGCGTGCATCCACACACACACAAAAAATACTTCATTATTTCCTCTGTAAGTAATTAGCATTAGAAGTACTGGGCGCTCACACACACACACACACACACACACACACACACACACACACACACACACACACACACACACAGAGACATGTTTCCAGGAATTTAGAGGAAAAGTAAAATTTAGTCTAACATTAACCACAATCACAACTTTCTGTCTGCAAAAATGTCTTCACCTTAACTTTTATTTATTTATCTATCTCCATAAGGAAAACAAGACCCCATAATATGTAAACTGTGTAAACACATTTAGGATCCCACTGCATGAGTACAGGGGCGGATCTAGAGAAATTTTCATAGGGTGCCAAGAGGGTGGCAAAGAAATCAAATGGGGTTGCAAAATCAAGGCCTTTTTTATTCAAACACATATGCAGGTGGTTACATATGGTTAAAATGATTCAAATGCAGTAAGTATACACGTTTTTCATGTAAATATAGTCTATAACTTAATTATTGTCTGTAGCCCACATAATTAAACACTTTAGTTGCATAAAACATGTGAGTTTTGATTGTATGTACTGTATAGTCTGAATAATAAATAAATATGTAGCCCAATAAGTATAAAATCCAGAACGCTACACGACATGGGGCGGTTAATTTACAAACACAAGTCTAACTTAAGTTTCACACTTTTTTTGTTAGTAAAAAATCAAATTGTTACATGTTTAAATTACACAAAATGTCAGAAATCTGCACTGTCATTAACACAAATTTAAACCTAATTTTTCATGATTTGTTGGATTAACCCTCTGAGGTCCGAAATACAACCGGCTATTTTTGACTGCTTTTGAGTTTACGTTTGTATTTCACCCTCAAATTGTTTCAATTTATTTTTTTTCCCATTGCCTTGTTTGCCATCATTCTTTTCAGCTTAACCTCACGTGTCTGAATTAAGTTCTTTTTTCACTAACATACTGCATTAGTATTACTGAGCTGAAATCATACAAAGAACTTAAAATCCTAGTAGTAGTTTTTTTTTTTTACTGTAAAGAAAAACACAGACGTGTTGAGTAAATTATTATAACTTGAAATGCAAATATAAATTGTACATTTTGAAAACTTATGCACACATTTTGTAAACATATACAACTAATTACCTAAAAATGCAGCCAATACACCTGCCGAGGTTTTTTTTGTACAACCATTTAAAAATATTACTAAAACTAAAATGAGAGAACAATCAGGTGTCGCAATAAGATGCCCCACAATTGATGTGTGCCAGTAAAACAAATTGTTTGTCCACCAAAAGACAGAGGAGAACAGCACAGGGACAAACCTGCAGGCCTGGCAAGAGGAGGTGGTTTTTCGCTGGTTTTCTACTTGGTGACAGTATTTACACTGCAATCTGCCTTTGTGACATTCATTAGTGCCCTCACTGACACGCAAAACAAAACAACGACTACACAACAGAACTACTGCACAACACAACACACTAACGATACACTCCACGCTAAACGTCACAAATCTCCTACATCTAAAAACTCTCTCTCTCTCACTCGGTCTTTCACTCGCTCGCTCGATCAGTCTTGCTGCCTTTACCTTCACTCCCAAAACTTTCCCGTTTTCCTTAAAAACCGAATCCCACGTGACTTAAAAAAAAGGTCGAGATGGTACAATTTCCCACCGATAGGAAAGAAGTGGGTTTTCTTTCTTACTGTTTTCGAGCTTTCCTTAGAAAACGCTTAAAATAAAATTTACAAAAACACACACACACAAAAACGTAACAACAGTATTTAGAAAAACGCATGGCTTATATATATATATATTTATCATAACTCTGGATTTACTGGGCTGTAATTACAATTTAAAAGCCGATGTATACTTTGAAGTCCGAATTTTCAACTTGGGCTAAAATAGAGACTCAGCGTGGCTGCAGCTTGTTGCTGTGTCAGTTTACAGTTTTTTACAGACGCTAGGACACATTTCTCAATACTTAAGTCACTTTTGCAAAACTCTTCACACATTTCTCCTAACTGACCATCAGCCTGGCAAAGCAGTTCATTTCACATTCAAAATGCACTACAACTACCAAAACACTTCATTCAGGTCTCCAATGAACACATTCCTCCAGAACACTAGCAAAGGTTGACAGCCGACAAACACACTTTGTCACCCACAAAACAATGACCTAAAAAACACTAACAACATGTAGCATTACACAGTGTTTTCCTGTGTAAAACAAGGACACATCTCTGTTTATAATTTCAATATATGCTACTGGAATGAATCAGACATCATGTATTTATGTTTATGTATTTTTATTTTTTTGCACTAAGTAATCCCAAAATACAAGAATTTGTATACACACCATCCACTGATACACATACAATAGTAATGCTAATCTACTCGGTCTCCTCCATTTGGCCACAGGTTCTCATCCACATCAAATCTTATGTCATCTAGGGTAATACACCTAGGAAAGAATCTTCTGGCATGCCAGAATTGAAGGAGTTGAAAAATTGAAGGAGTAACAACTGTGTAGATGTTCATCCACAATGAGAATCAGCTGTGGCTGGTTAAACTGCATTGTTAGATTTAAAATATGTTTCAATAAAATATTCCCGTTGAATTTTGCTGTCTTTTCAAGTTTTGCATTGTGTTATTGTTTTGACCATGAGTTTAACAGTTTTGAAAACAGTATGTAAGCACATGCAAAATGTCCTGTCCGTACAAAGCTTTTTGGCAGTTGTTGTGTCTGAGTGAGAAGATGATTCATGAAATTTGAGAGATGTAGTCATTGAATGCATTTTGAGCCAAGACAATGATAACTGGTCCTCAGTTTAGCCCACATAGACTTCTGTTGTGCTCACTGTGTGAGGAGTTTTGCAAACGTGACCTAAGTATTGGGAAATGTGTCCTAGCGTCTGTAAAAAACTGTAAATCAGTTATTGGATTTGGTGGTGCAGCGTGTCATTCCATTTCCAGAGTGCAACAACCAACCACCTGTGTGAAATCTGAAATTCCTATGGTGTGCTCTGGTACAATCATAAGCGTCGCTTGATACTGAAAAAAAGAAAAAAGCCGGTCTGCGCTATGGGCTGAACCATTTGTTAATATTGGAGGGGGGTAACACTATGCAATATATTCAGTTTTAGCATTTATATTCACTGCTAACTGTAACTACGCTCACAGTGTTAATGCTGTCTTTTTTTTTTAAAATAAATAACGCTGTCATATGCAAAACTAGGGTGGCACTTGGGGTGGCAAGAGATAATTTTAGGGTAGCACTTGCCACCCCACCCTTCTAGATCCGCTCCTGCATGAGTGACCCAGTTCTTCTCAGAACTTTACCATTGATTGCACAGCGATCAGTAATGCTGCCACTGAGTAGAACGAGGCTCTGGGCGTGACTAAATAACAGATTCAGTTCCCTCTAGACCTCAATGTTAAAGGGTAATCCACAACCATGATTTTATAAGCTTTAGAGACATCCTTCTTTTTCTGTCTCACTTAACAGATGAACCTTTATTTCTACATTAATTTCTGTGCAGTTCACACCAATATTGAGAGAAGCAAGCAAGTCACACTTGGTTACTCACACTCAGAGGAATGAAAATAAACTAATTTGTTATTTATTTTCAAAGCTGATATAAATCTTTCCATCTGTGTCTTAAATAAAGAGCTGGAGCATGGAAGTAATCAGTTTAGTTTTGCATAACGCCTAGCAGGAGGCTCCTTTCAAAGTTAAAAATTGGACTCAACAACCCCAACAAAATTCATTATTTATATTCTGGGTGACAGAGCATTTCTGCTGGAGAAACATAGTGTCTTGGCAATGCAGAGGCATTACTGAGTGTTTAGCATTTTGTTTTTGCAACTATGAGTATAATTATGATAAATACTCTAGATGTGGAAACATTCAGTAGTGCAGAAGGATGACAAGAATAATTCTCAGTCTGTTCTAATGGATCCTTCCATCCATCCAGTGCTTTTTATTTAAGTCCAACTTAAACTGTAAATAAAAGTGTAAATAAGTCATTTTCTTCAGCTGAACACGTGTCACAAAATCCTGCAAACATTGCATTAGTAAGAAATTTTACATTGCATAACTTTTATTTAAGAGCACAATTTAGTGCGCATTGTTTTTTTTTTTTTGTTGTTTTCTATTTTGTTGAAAGAGGAGGTTAATCCATTAGTCGGTTTGAACAGCCAAATTTGAGAAGTTATTGTACACTACCAGTCCAAAAACACAGTTATGTGTATAACATAACACATGCAACATACATGTGTATAATGGCAATTCTATTCTATTCTATTTTATTCTATCCTATAACACAAAGACAGACACAGCTGACTCATGTTTATGAGAATGGGGGTGAATAACAAGTTAGTTAAACTTTTATTTTGTTGAAAACCAGTTGTAACTCATTTATTGTACTTTTTTTAAATGTTGCTTTTATTATAGTCTGGTCACATATACTGGTACATTTATTGTTATGAAAGTGCATAAATGGATAGACAGTAGACCAAAACAACAAAAGATGCAGACCAATATTTCTTGATTGTGCAGGGACCAGAGAGAATTCTTCTCAGCAAAGTAAATGAGGTTAACTAACTCACTGACAGATACAGTGATCAGTGTGTGTTGGTGTGTGCGCACTCTGTCACCTTGACTCTAATTACAGGCAGACATTGTAATAGAGTTCGAGTATGTGCGTGTACAAGATGTATTGCAGGCTTTTCTGTTCATCAGCATGTGCATGTGTGTATGATTGGGTGTGTGGGCAGCATGCGTGTGTGTGCGCGTATGTGTATGTCTATGTGTAATACCACTTAGCATTGCAATTACTGCAAAGGTAAATCACGCCCTGTAAAAAAACAATGTTGGGTATTTCCTGTTGTTGACGTTGTCCGTCATTTTAGATCTACCAGATTGAAACACCGCACACTTTGTATTTGCTGTAAAAAGGTGTGTATTAGACCTTTGATGAAAGATCTACCATCATCACAGTGGGTAAAATGCAAAAAAAAATAATAATAATAATTTTAATGCAACACTACATACACTTAATGAGAAAGTACATAGTACAGAATAATCTCTAATTTTAAACTTAGACATAGATAAACAATGATGTTGATGTTGTATATTGTCGCTTTTCCAATAGAACCAATTAATTTTTTTTTATTATTGCCTCACAATAAATGACTACAAGAAAAATCTTATCATTTAGGTCATTATTAGGGTGCAATCAAAGATGTGATCGGTGTATTTAGTCAAAACTTCTACTTAGCTTGGTGCTAAGTCACACACAAATGCTGGACAAAGCACCTAACAAACCATAGTGAGTCTAGTCTCCTAACTGAGAGCAGGGGACAATGCGATTGGCCAATTTGGGTGTTCTATATTTTTAGAGATGGGACCAGTATTTGTTTGTTTTTGGCTGTATTGGGTCAGCAAACAAAAAGGTTGTCTTATACTTACTGATACTATTCAGTGCAAAGATAAATTAGACATTAGGCACAAATTACTTACATGCATACAGTCTTCTGTTGGTCAGTGTTGCTCAGAAGACAAACTGTTCCTTGTCTACAGAGTCTGGATATTCTTATATCTGCAAAGATTATTATATTTATACTGTCAAATCTACACAAATATTATGAATAATAACGCTCACAAGAAACTGGGACTCATCAGCTCAATCAGCCTTCTTAACATATCCAGTTATTGTATCAATGTCAGCCCATCAGAGCAATTACTGATTAGATGGTGTTAATGAACTCTAGGTCTGAATAGAGTCTAATTGTAGTGATCTTTCTTTCTATTGTGAAGATTTAGTTTTGACTAATAAGAGCCTTCTTGAATACATACTAAATATCTGTGGCTAGATGCTACACAGGGCAAACAAATCATTATAAATTGTACTATTGTTGGGAAATGTGTGTGACGGGACTTACAGTCTGTTTTTTATTGATTTTTTTAGACCATTTTCTAGAAGCATTGTGTGGTGTTTCTCAGCTGCAGAGGGAGAGGTGGAGCAGATTGGTTCAGGGAGCAGTGCTCCTTGGAGTTGATTAGCACAGCTGCTGTGCATTAGGTAGTCTTTTCCCTTTCTCTTTAAGCAGCATGGTCGGCGCTGTCATGAGATGGACAGTCCTCATTGGAGCATGGCATTTGTGTTTATTGTAATGTGTTTTCAACTTAAGTCTGTCTCAGGCATGGTTAACTGGATCCTATGTTCCAAAAATCAATCATCTTAAATGCATTATTATAAAATCAGAGAAATGCTTTTTTTTGTGCTTTTATGTTTGTTTGTTTTTGTGTACATTTTTTTCTCTTGGAGATAGTTAAGGGAAATTTAACATGAAATCTAAAGGCAATTCTCTTCCTGAGAATAAATTAGCCTTTGACGTGCCTGCTGGAGCCAATTGCTCTCACTCAAGACAATGCTTACTATTCTTCCAGACGAGCTGTATTTTAGAGATTGTGCTACTAGAAGTGTTTGTCTGCCCAGTTTCACTAATAAATGGTGCCAGGTCCATTTTTCATGGAAGATAACTTAAACAGTACAGATGAGATTATGAGGGCAGGAAGTCAGACACAGGAATAGTATACACAATCCATTCAAATTTCAAAACCAATAATTATGTACAGACTGAAGTGTAATTAAGTGTAAGTGTTATTGGCAATAAATCTTGCACCATTGGAAAACCTGTTTATTTCCCCTTATTTGAGGCTATATTTATGAGGAAAATGCATTCATAGGTTGAGCAGCAGTGTTAAGTATGTGGGTTTTACCCATGAAAAAATGAAAGAACCATTAACAGCCTGGCATCTCCTCCTCATGCTGGTCACCAGCTTGGTCACAAAAATTTTCACTGGGGTTGAGGTCAGAACTGCAGAAGAGTCAAACGTTTAGAATTTCTTTTGGTCCATAAATTGATTCCATGATTTCTTTTTAACTCTAATTGCCCATTTGTATTATGCTTTCATTTCAGAGTGTGATGAGACATTAAATTGCATAATGTTCAATAAAAAAGTGGAAAAATTGGGTTGTTCTAAAACTTTTGTTACTTTATTAACACAGTTTCTCTGCTGGATTCCTTAATTATTCATACTGAGGATATGAAACAAACAAACAACGAATTTGTATCAAATGTTGATAAGGTGTACACACCCAGCAACACACTAGGGCTTTAAAGCACAAACATGCTGCACAAAGTCTTCTCAGTTCTTTCTGTTCAGTCTGACCTCCAACCTCTGGTGTCCCCTTTAGAGTCTTCCATCCTTCAAAACTGCTCAGCAGACACAGAGAGGACCATGTGCAAACTGAATCTTTCACTTTGCAGTACAGAGGCTTCCCATCAGTTTTTTGTAAAGTGTCGAGGTCAGATGACCCTTATTGTATTTTCATGCTTTGCTCTGGGCACTTCAGTGGAAAATGTTTTGACACACTCCCCCTGACGCACTCATAGACAGGAATTTGCATTTGTTTGTGTATGTGAATCATTTTCTATGTTACTGTGGGTGTATGTGTGTTCACCCCAGGCGACAGTTAATAAGATGAAGTATTAATTAACAGTGATGTATTTGGGAACATTGGTTGATTTCTGAACGAAGCCTTACTGGTAAACACTTGACTAATCAGAAGCATACTACTTTAGCCTCTAATAGTAAAATGATAATCAGCTCAGTGGCTGAACAGACACATTTACTTTTTTGGTTAAGCTGAAGCTATGGTGTTACATTACATTTAAAAAATATCTGTACATTCTTGTTGATGCCACCATGTTATGTATGGCACTTGATTATCTGTGACATTATACTTTAATGGAGTTGAAAATCTTTGAAATTGTGACATAAAGCAGTATATGCAGTATAAAGGGAAGCTTTATACTGCATATACTGCTTTATAACACTTCTTTGTTATGTGGTTAACAAAGAAATCTTTCCTAGTTACACATTTCCAGGTTCAATAGCAGCTTTGCTCTGTTCTTCTGCCAGGAAATATTGCAGCCAACAGAAGCCAGTACTTAAAAAAGTTCTCACCTGAGCTTGCCTTGTATATTACACTGAAATGATTACATCCTTGAACATTCAGAGAAACTGATTTGCTTTTTGTAGCTAAATGAAAAAAATATGTTTTTTATGCTCAGTTTTACTATGTTTACTACACTGATGACTTTTCTGCAAGCCTGGGACATGTTTTCAGTGGAAAAAACAGTCATGCAGTCAGAAAAAGTGAAATTGAAAAACAAATTACATTTGATGTCAACAACATATTTGAGTAAAAAACACATTGAAATTTTAATTTACAGCTAATAATTTTATTCATGTGCATGACTGATTTAAAAAGAGCACCCAAGAGAGGCTGAGCCTTAAGGAAAGGAAGACACAGTCTTTCACCACTATGTGAAAGATTGTGTGCGCAAACAGATACACTAAGAATAATATTTCTCAATGTAAAATTGGCAAGAGATTGGAGAGGATTTAGGTCATCACACATCCCTAAAGGACCCGCGATCAGAGATGCCACTGACATATTGCAATGTTTTCATTAAAACCATAAAATACCATTTAATTATAAAGGGATTGCCACTAATACAGCAAATGAGTCTCAAGAGTGCTTAATGCTGAAGTAAAATCATTGAAACTACTGCATACTTTGGTATCTCTGGTGATAAAATGATTGCTGCTAAAAACTGCATTTGTTTAAACATTATATTTTCGGTTATGGATCACTGTAAACATCTTCTTCTTAGCTTAGTGTGCACTCACCAGCCACTTTCTTCTTAGGTACAGCTGTTCAACTGCTCATTAATATAAATAGCTACATTTACAGAAACGGCTGATCTACTGGGATTTTTCCCCACACGATGATCACTAGTTTTTACAAAGATTGGTCTAAAAAAAGGAAATTTCCAGTGACCAGCAGTTCTCTGGGTGTCTGGATGCCAGAGGTCATATTACAATGGTCAGAATACTTTGAACTGATAGGAAGGCAACAGTAACTCCGATAACCACTTATTACAATGAAACATGACGATGAGTTAACTGAACTCAAATTGTGATCTTGAATGCAACCAATAAATCTGCAGTAAATGCATGAAGCTGCTCTACAATATGGTCCAAATCTCCGAGGAATGTTTCCAGCACTTTGTTGAATCTATGAAGAAAGAGTTAAGATGATAAATACGAGAAAGTATTAAGGCAGTTCTGAAGACAAAACACAAGGTGGAAACAGTGATTTGCTGCAGTTATTTGGATGTTTACCTACATTACAGACTGGGCCTGAGGACCAACAGTAACGTTGTCCACATAAGGGGATGAGCAGACTCTTCTTTCAAAGAAATCTCAGATCCTTTAATGCAGTGGAGCCAAACATAAGGAGAGTTTCACTGGTCTGGCCCACTGAAGATTAAAGTGAGCTGTAAGTGGTCTACTATGTACTATGAGTTTGGCATCCCTGATTTAATATGTGCAGCAAAATGCTGAAGATCTTCTACCAATCTGTACACCAGACTACAGACACCTTCTGCAGTATTTTGCTGTTGTCTGCTGGGAGGCGGCATCAATGCTAGAGATGCCAGCAGGATCAACAAACCAATTCCCAAAGCTGGAACCATCACTGGCCAGAATCTGGAGGCATTTCAGTCAGTTAGGGACAAGAGGTCACTGAACAAACTGCTCTCCATCACAGACAATCCATCTCAGCTCCACTCTTCATTCCACACTACTGAGGCAGCAGAGCTCATTCTCCCTCAGACTTCTTCAACCCTGCTGCCATAAAGAATGCTTCAGGAAATCATTCGACGGTTCTCTGTGAAACTGTACAATAACTCTTCTCTCTGTGACAGGTGGACACACCTGTCAAGCATAGCACTCTGTAACATTCCACTGGAGTATAACCTCCTTCAGCAGTTTCTTAGATTTACAGTGTACATATTATTTATTAATGTAGTTTGTGCTACCCTCTTGCATAATCTCTGTGTTACTCTTTACTTTTATTCACTTTGGTATATATTTATACAGTGTTGGGAAGGTTACTTTTAAAATGTATTCCATTACAGAATACAGAATACATGCCCCAAAATGTATTCTGTAACGTATTCCGTTACGTTACTCAATGACAGTAACTTATTCTGAATACTTTGGATTACTTAATATATTATCATGCTTTTTACAACAACGTGAATGTACTATTGCTGTGTGATTTATTACTATTACTGAAGGTCCGCGACTCCGAACTGTAGTAAAGGGACCTCTGACTAATACGGCGGGGTCCCTGTCAGCTTGTAGCCGAAAAATAGCTTTACTTTGTTGTGTGGGTCAACTTTTCTTGCGAGAGACAGAGAGAGGCGTTGAAAGACGGCTCCAACGGAACTTATTGTTTTCGGAGGAAAACACGAACAAAGTGTACAGTTGAGTCTTAATAGCTTACTTACAACTGGGCTCGTCAGGCACTCTTCTTGGCTGAAGTGGTTATTATTATATTTACATGCTTCCAGCTCCTTTTCCTCGATGACAACTCGTACCTTTCCACTCCCCTTTTTCTCCCTCCTCGCTCACAGACACATAACGTGTATGGCAGTCCATTCTCCCTGCAACACGGACTACACTGCCCATGATGCTACATTCTTTAGAGCTATGCTTGTAGCATTCTGCCTGTTAGCTTAGCACAACAACAACAACAACAAAGAAAAGGCGCTCTCTCACCCAGGAAACACACAGTCGCAGAGAGAGAGAGCGTCGCCCTGTAACCATGGCAACCGTAACGCTGCCGCCTGGAACAACAGAACGTAGCTGTCAAACAAAACCCAAACAGTCCTGACCCGCGACAAAATGAAACAGGAAAGTACCGCAGTGTAATCCATTTATTTCAACAAAGTAACTGTATTCTGAATACCACCTTTTTAAACGGTAACTGTAACGGAATACAGTTACTCATATTTTGTATTTTAAATACGTAATGGCGGTACATGTATTCCGTTACTCCCCAACACTGTATTTATATATACAATTTTTGGACTCACAGTATAAGGCCCTCATTATGTGCCAGTTGCACTTTTACTCTAAGTATGATATTTTATCGTAGACTGCACTGTTTTTATTCTTTATCCTGTTGCGTTAACCTTTCTGTCAAAAAGCCTCTTGGCTAATTTAGCTTGTTTATTAATGCGGATTGCGGTTTTATCACTGTCTCTTTTTTCCAAGTACTTTGTGTAATCATGTATAGCTTGTTAGCATGAAGACCATTTAGGCTGAACTCAGAGGGCTAACAAGCTGGCTCATGCAGTGATCAGTTTAAGTGCAGTCGACCTATCACTTACATGTAAGCCCCACTCACATACTCAGAGACGTTATAACTGTCAGTGTGGAGCAGAGGGACTCGTATTGTGTTAGCTGCTTGTTAACATCTCCACCTTTTATCTGTCAAATTAGCCATGAAGTCAGAGCGGCAGAGATCATCCCAAAGGAGAGGATGGAGCAGTGAGCTATCAGGACGTCAGGTTCTGCACAAATGTTCACGTCAAACAAGTAATTTCATCTTTTCCCAAATTACTGCAGGTGGAAATATGGAGATAAGCACAGAGAGAATTCACAGAGCTCAGCTGTCACTGAAGATAAATGGGAGAATTTAAAATCATTTAAAGGTGCTGCATGGATCATTTTTTACCACAAGTATATAATTGTTTAATTAGTACTCAGTACTTGGTGCAATTAACTTGAGCAAATTAGATCACGGCATTGATGACTAGCCACCTCTCACTACCTTAAGTGTTGATGTTTCTACAAACCAAACCATTTTTTCATGAAACACTGCTCCTCTTTCCAGCCTTCTTTTTAAAAAAAGAGAAACATGCCTGTATCTTTTCACTTTCATCTTTTCAATTAAATCATCACAGACGACTTTTAATTTTGAGCCAGCGATAATGAAAGCATGTGTCTTTATTAGAATTCGTAGTTTTAGAAAACGACTCTCTTCTTTTTGTTGTCAACATTTCAGCCAAGATCAAGATACACTATAATGGTAATGAATATGCAGACACCTATTTCACATCCAGTGTAAAGTTTCTTTCTATGTCTTGGGCCAGTTTTCTCACAGTATGGTGGAATATTTAGATTTATGTTGACTTAATCAATGATATTTTAGACAGGGCTTTAGTGTGCTTCCAGCATGTCAGCATGTCACTTCCCATACAGCAGTAGTAGTGGCACATTTTACTTGAGCCACCTCATCTAACACTTACTCATTGTGTGTTATGATTATCCAGCGATCATGTTTCAAATACATGTGGTGTTAAAGATCATGATCCTTGCCATAATTGTTTTCTCTCTCCTCTCTCATCTATCTGTATTTGTTTGTAGTAGTCTGTGTTCATGGGTGGGACTCATCTCGGGTTCCCACCTCTGGTCTGTTATTCTTTGCTGGATTGTTGAACTACACAGTTTGTGAAACCCTGGCTTCTTCTGCTCTGTGTGTTTGTGCGGCTTCTGGATTCTCTTCTCCCAGTGCGGGGTGAGCCAACCCTGAGTTGAGAGAGTGTGTTTTGTGGCTTATTAGATGTGTAGATTCCCTTCCCTCCTGGATGCCTGGAGCACTTTTCTCCTTTTTTGTATTGCATTATTGTGTAATTATTTCACTGTAAATGCACTGAACTTTGATTTCTGAGTCCTGTGCTTGAGTCTAACCTGCTTACCGGCTGTAAAAAAAATCCTTTGTCTCCTCTGTGTAGCATCACCATCAAAAGAGATCTTGTCGAAAAGATTAATGTAGAGTGTTCAGGTACAAAAGTCTTGACCTATACAAAAGATTGAGATCTCCAACTGTATTATAAGATTGACTGCCAGCTGAATGCAAGCTGAATTACTGGCAGCTACTGACAGTCTGCTTTGATACCTTCATTTAATGACAGAATTTACTTAATGATTCATGTTTACACTAAGATGAATCCTATTGATTCAGTGAGTCAGTCAACTGTTTTGTTAAAGCTACATCGAGGCTTCCATGATAGCATTTACTACAGCTTTCAAGTAGCTGTGTTTTGTTACAGCGTGGTTTTTATTCTTGCGTGTTATTACCTAAAACCTTGAACTTAACTGTGGAGATGAGCAAGGACAGTGAAATCACCGCAGAGACACTGAGCAGTAAGGTGCTTCAAAAACATTACGAACAAAACAAGAGTTTATTAAACCTCTTTAACTGAAGGTCATAATCACGTAGTGTCTGTAATGTTACACTACATGGATAAAAGCAGCCCATACTCATTTCTGAGTGTGATGCAATGCTGTTTTTTCAAAGTGAATAGTTAATGCACAAGGTGCGCTTTGGCCCTGGTTTGCGACACACCAGTGAGGAGCAGTTGTCGTTAGCAACTTGTCATTTTTGAATGTGCAGGATTGCTTTTGTGAAGGGGCAAGACACAATTTTCTCCTAATCATAAGCAAGTAGTCTGTAGGATCTAAGCCCCACCAGTATATGAAACCAAATAAAAATCATACAAATAAACAACTGAGGGAAATGAAAGGTAGAAATTTCGAACGCGACATTAACCACAGTGTCGGTCCATCGCTACCCTTCCTGGCTCATGATCCGGTGTGTAAAGGGGGCCATTATCTTTTGGCGGCCAGCATTGCCTCGCTCGATGAATAAAGGCCCTGATGCCAGAAGGCACTATGTGTGACACAAGTGCATCTGACAATCTGGAATTACGTGATGGCCCAGGATGAGAATGTGCTGCATAATCTAAAGAAGCAACTAATATCAGCGTATCAGCTGATATCAGCTAATAATCAGCGTTACAGGTTTTGAAACCACCTTGCAAGTTCTTCTCAGTTAACATTTAAATGATGAATAAATTCAAAATCCAGTTAACTAGCCTGGTGTTTACCGTGTACTGCCATTCAGATCTTACTTTTTGGTTTGCTTTTAACTTTTAGTCATTGCTGAGGTGAGAAAATAATCTATGCTGCTGCACCTTCTATTATGTAATCATTTTTGTGGCACTGTTTAATGATCGTAGCTGCGGCAGACGCATAAAGATGATGACAATTCTTAAAGTTATGTCCAACGTTCTGATTGGTTGACTGACTGACTTTTACAAAATGTTTGAACATCTATAGATCTGAAAACTGTAAATGGAACTGTATTAAACTATATTAAGATGTGAAACTTTTACCGAGGTTATTACAGCCCTGTAATTACAAAGACCCTAATAGATCCTGATGATGCACCTTCTTCCATTTGTCAAATTCAGTGTCTGCCTTGCTAACACACAGCTTTGGTGCTGTGAGACTTGACTGTGTGGATAATTAGAAACTTGGAAAGGTGAGAATAAATAATCTGGCACTCCAGTGACTGTTAGTGTGATGGATGAATGGCTAGATGGCAAATGGAAGGAGACAAGATTAAAAAAAGAAGAATATAGATTATAAATGCTTTAGGAGAGTGCTGGTGGTGAAGGGGACTAATAACTGTATGGATTATAGAGAAATATTAAATACATTGGCATAATATATTGTAAGAACCTTATAAACCTGTCAAAAATGCCCCAAAAATGTTATTGGAAAAAATCTTTAATGAAGCCCTCATTTCCAGACAGTGCTAAACAATAAGAAAACTGTCGGATTTGCCTTGCAGGCTGAAAGTATTTGGAACCTCCTGCTAAGTGCAACCTGGGGAAACTGACAAGAGAACAGTGACAAGAAACTCAAACACAGCATGACAAAACCAACAAAGGCTTCTGAGAACTTATCAGGATGCAGGAGCTGTTTGAGTGGACATCAGGGTACAGGATGTCGCTCCTCCAAACCATGCATTTAGAGTTGACAATAAGATATTACCAAACACAATGACCCAGAAAATGAAACAGCGACCCTTTTTAATATTGCAACAGAGATATGCATAAATCTTTAGACAAACTATCCTTCTGAATATTCATCTTATAATCCTGTTTCCACTTCTGCCTCTGAATCACAAGCTGTTATTTGCTTTCTTTGATGGATCTTCTGAGCCTTGTCCATACAAGATGTGGCTGGTTTGCAGTCACTGGTCTCCAGGGTCCCGTCTGGCTTCATCTGACAGTTGGAAAGATGAGCACTGAGGGCCCTCAAGAGCCTGTCAGTCTGACACCTTTGTCAACAAACCGTTATATTAGCTACAATGATATGCACATATTGTGTGAGTTCATGAGAATCCATGCGTTTTGATGGATTTTTAAAATTATTTTTGGACTTGAAATAATGAAGGTTCTACTTCTAACACTTAGTCTTCATAGTTAAATGTCATGTTCTTTGTGCTAGCGTTAGTCCCTTCTTGCATCACCTGTACCATGTCTTGCCTCTGTGAGTAGTCAGCCTTTGTCTCTTTTTTTTTTTTTTTTTTTTTTTTTCCGCCTGTCCCATTTGGTTCTTTAGCCTCAGAATTGTTGTCTGAAGACCAACAAGGATACCCAATGGATTTACTTTGCCAAATGGATCATCGTGGCATTGCCGTATTGGTCCATTTGGTCGATCTTTGTTTTTATTATTTATTATATTTTATTTTCAGATGTTACAGACGGGACAGACATGAATGAGAGATAGGAAAGGGAGAAAGAAAGAGGAAGGAAAGGAAAAACAGAAGGGGAGAGGGACAGTGAGAAAGGGGGGGAGAAAAAAAATAAAAATCTCCTGGATCACCTGTTGAGAGAAGAATAGAAAACAAGCAAAAAAAGACAAAAAAACAAAACAAAACAAAGCAACATACTAAACACAACACCATCGCATTAATCTAGCTAAGTGTAAACAGCAGTAAATACTAAATATTCAATGTTGTTGTGCAGCACGCAGGACAGATGTGCTTCGAAGTAGCAGCCAAGAAAGGTGTAATTTGGGTCTACGAGCAGTGAACACCCGTGTGCATACCTGTGTGGATCAGCGCGCTTGTATTCCAAAGGTTTCTTCATGTAACGATCTGCTAGGGAGTGTGGGGGGGCCACAGCCCCGTCCTCCAGGGTGTGAAGCAGGTATGGAGGAGATCAAAACTCCAGACATCCAGAGGCCCCCAGAACACAAGAAACCATGGAAGACCAACAGAGGGGCAGCCGCGCCACTGTTCCAGTAAGAGCTGAGGAGAGTCCCAGATGAGGGTTCACTCAGCAGCCGCGGAGCAGAAGCCAGGGGGAGTTGCAGTGACGCGCCCGTGAGCTCCGCCGGCCGCCAGATGTGCCTGAGTGACCGAGCCCCAGCCTTTGTCTCTGCATTTGTTTACCTTTGACCTTTGTTTAGTTGATAGTTTCATGTCAAAATCATAGTTTGCATCTGTTTATCTCCTTAGTTATGTATGTATATATATATGTATATATTGTACTATTCTTAGTTAGTGTATTGTCTGTCTTGTCTTAATGTTGGTTTATAATGGAGCACTGTAACAAAAAATAATTTCCCCCAGGGATCAATAAAGTATTCTGATTCTGATTCTGATTATGTCTCTTTGTTTGATACTCTCTTCCCGCAGCAAGTTTATGTGTCGTGAGTCTGGGTCTCTGTCTCTGAGTTTATTTTTCCTGTCTTATTTTGATAGTCCATTTTCTCACATGTGTTATGTTTAGTTTTGCCTTCTGTGCTTTGCCAGTTAGATTCTGTTCAGCCATGTTTATATCATCCGAGTTGTTGATGTAGCAGAACAGTAGTCGGTCCCGCAAGAGTTGGGGTTGTACTTAGTTTTTTGCAGGACTGTATGGCCTGCAAAATGTTAATAATAAGAGCCTGTGTAAAGTTTGCATGGGTTCTATTTTATCCATGCATTTGCACATGCACATGGGCACTACAGTGCTGAGTCCTGCTCCCGCATTAATTCACTGACCAACAGCTGATGGTGTAAATGTAACAGGAATGTACTCAAACAATGCAGGGAAGATGACTGTAGAAATGCAACAGTATTAATCTGTGCAGCTTTCAAAATGTTCATGAGGGAGAATGGATACACCATTTTGTTTGCTTGTGATTTCCCGGCGAGAACAGATTGCATGAATGTCATCTAAGATCTGTCATGATCCTGTTTCTTATTTATGAATATACATCAGTGTAAACATGCTGCAGATTGTAAACAACTTGTAGCTCATATGTACAGCAGATAACTTACTGAACATATATTGGACAAATATTTATTATTTACTTTTGTAGTTCAGGTTAAATTAATGTTCATTTTAAACTGATTTATGGACAAAAAGAAATCATGTCAAACAGAATATAAAAAATGATGGTTCAATTGAGCATGCTGGGGGTTGAGGAAATGAGAAGCAAGAGTCTGCCAGCTAAATCAAATGCATACAAGATAAACACACTAATAGGCTCAGTGAGGTTCAGAGGACTATATGTCAGCTGTCTCTCTGTACACTGAAAAAAAGGGACTGGCCATCTCTTGGATTTATGTAAGCATCTTGCATGTATTTAACACAATTGCCTCATGTTTTAAAGTTAAATGTAACTATATAGTGTAAAAACTACATGATATGCAGAAAGGGTGTATTAAATTGTTCATATCATGTTCAGGTGAAGTAAGTCAATAAGATAGCAACGTTAAATCTCGTGAAACCACGCGTGATTTCATCTCGCGGGCTTTGGATCGTGGTTTAAAAAAGGCATCCATCTCAGTCAAGTCGAGCAGCCAACTCTACGTTTTTGGTATGTCTTGATTTTTTGAATTAATATTTACCATATTTCAGCCAAATGTAGTTAAACGTCTAGAGTGTCGCCATGTAACATGCTAAAAAAGAGCCGTTAGCTTATTTGCTGTTTTATCTGTTGTCAAAGAATTGGCGCTTTTTCATTTGAATTTGTCTTTGGCACAAGAGCCGTAATATCACATTAAACCTAATTGCGAGGCACTCATAACATAATTTGGTTTTCTGTGTGAATAGATTTGCCAACTGACTCTTCAGTTACATTGTGTATTTACTGCACCATGGTGTTAGTGAGATTTTGGACATTGAACAGCTTTAGCTAATATCATCAGCGGCATTATGCTAGCTTACATCCCTACCCCTCCTGGCCTCACCTGCTGTCCTTTTGTTTTTGTTTTTGTTTTTTTTGCTGCACATTGAGAGACCACATCTATTCTGCATTTCACCAGGAGTCAGCTGATGGATTGTGGGTTCAAGGTGTTATGGTAAGAAAGTATATTCTATTTTCGTTTCTGTAACTTAATTATAATGGGTTTTTTATAATTATTAGGTGCATGCATACTCACCCTATTAATACAACTGAGAAATCCAAAATCTGCCATAGGTTTAACTTATACCTGTATGTATTGCCAGAAAGGTGATTACTGGACTCGCATTAATGCACACTTGAACTGAAATGAGGTTGTAACTTGTGGGTTGTTGGGTTGCAAATCAGAAACAAACATCTTTGGATTTTTTTTAATCCCATAAGATCTGGAAACACAGTTTTTATTCAACAAAACATTACTGATTAACCAAGCACAGTGCCTGCTGTTATTTCAAAATAATTTTATGTCATTTCAGATAAAATGCAGCATTCCAGTGCATCCCAACCATGCCTTTACAGTCAAGGTTTCTGACGGAGCTGAGTTTCTCTCTGACAGTCTGCTGAAAGTGTTTGCAAAGTGATCGGGGGAACAGGGCACAAAGCTAAAGGATGTAGCTGCCATTATGACAGTAAGAACTTTAAAATTCTTTAACTACAAAGTGTATATGTATTGCATTAGGTCAGTAAAATTTTTATGCTACATCCATTGAAACAGTCAACTATTACCTGTGAGTACTGATTCCACTAAAAGGATGCCATAATTTTCGTCATGCATTTACTGGCCCACTGAGAAAAATTTATCTTTTTTTAAAAATAAATGTTCTGGAAACTATATATCCATAAAGTTGATGTCAAACAGGAACTTTTGATATTGCTTTGTAGATGCTGGTGTTGCATGTTGACTGGTTTAAAAAGTCAAGAGTTTTTGTCTGGGATCATTTTCTTCTGTGCTACTGAAAAGTTCACAAATCTCTGTTTTCTTTGTTATAATAGTCAAGGATGACATTAATGCTCGGAGTCCCTCATCAAAGTGCTCCGCATCTGTGTGAAAGACAATTGCAACATCTTGGTGCAGGAGTTCATGGTGAGTGTTTTATGAGTAGATTGTGGATTTGCAACCTTTAAAAATGCATTTAGTTATCCACTTGATCCTCATTGGACTGGTTAGGACCAGTAGTCCTCTTTAATAATTTGAAGTTCACATGAGGCCTGGTAGTGAACTCGGCCGGCCCTTGAGGCCCCACCCCCACCCCTGTATTAGGGGTCACATCAGTGTGAAAAAACTTTAAATTTGTCATTCTAATGAACAAAGGAAAATCCCACCAGTATTTACATTAGCTTTTGTTTGAAAAAAAAAAAAAAAAAGACCAACTGACCAACAGCTAACCAAATTGTGGGGCTGAAAGTCTAAATTCTAACATCTTCTGAGTGACATAGCCTGGATTTCTGATGGGCCGGTGTCTTTCTAAGAAAAACTAATGTAAAGCATTTGAAATTATTATGTTTTTCACCCTCTCTTAGAAACTCTGTTAGACCATGAATGGCAGCATGGCAGGCCACTCTTTGGCTATAGCTATTTACTATGTTGCTTGCATTGGTTTAAATTACTCTAACATTAGAACTGGTAGATTCAAAAGAGATGAGTTTAAAAAGGAATCTTAAAGAAATGTTTTGTGTTTAACCAGGACTTGACTGAGGCCACTGCACAGATTGAGAAAACCACAATGAACATCTGTCTCCAGAGATGCGCCAGGCAATGACTTTTCTGATGTTGTTCTTCAAGATCTGGATAACGTGACCTTTGCAGTAGCCATGCTGTTTGGACCTTTTTTATTCCTTCAACATGAGTTACCCATCACAACTCTGCTACACTTTTGAGGTGATTCAATGGGTGGTAATGGAGTTGGATGCAACTCAGCTCTCAAGAAAAGCTCACAACTAAGACAAAACTGCTCCTGCAACGAAGCTCACTGTTATGCATGTGAGGTGACCAGCTCTAGGTGAGAGGACATTTAAATCTCACACTTGTTCTGCTGCATTTTTGAAGCTCAATTCCAGGAACGGATCGCAGGGTTCATTTTTATATACTCTGCAACTGCCATGAGGACGAGCTGTTTTTTGTTGTTGTTTGTTTTTCCTTTTGCTCTGTACAAGTTCTGTTTGTCTGTTTGGCAGCATTTTTAAATTTCTCTTTGTATTTTTTCTTTCTTTTACTAGTGAAGAGATGTAGCGTGAACAGTTATACAGTCTAAATATCCCATATGGGTCGTGTGAAATGGTATTTTCAGTTTCATTCAGTTGAAGTAAAGAACATTGAATATTTCTAAGTGTGCTGTTTTGAACCAAGATGTCACAGTATGATCAGTGCTGTAATTTTTGACAGTCACTGTATCAATGTTATTTTTGCGTCTCTTGAATAAAGTTTTTGACCTGCAAGTGCTAATTTCTTTAGTTATTGGGGTAAAATGGGTAGTGTTAATAGGAAGGTGTTTGCCAATTCAGTAACCTAATTTAATGTTAATGGAAACTAACACTACCTCAAATTGTTTAGTTATAATTGTTGTTTAACTGAATCTTGACGTCAGAGGCCTTAAATAGAATGTTTTGATTTGTTCTTTCCCAACATTTTTCAAAAGAAACAGTCTAATTTCTTTGCTGCGATTGATTCCAGAGAACACGGAAGAACTGACATTATTTAACTGTTGATTTATATAGATTCAGTAGAGGAGTAATGTCAGTTTAATTCTTTACCTACTGCAGTGAAATTAGACATGTTGTTTTGAAAGGTTACTGGTGGATGCCAGCAACCATCTTGGAAGAGAACAATACAATCTGTTATAAGGCCTCCATTTGAAAATTGTGTATTTGATACTAGAATATAATAGCAAAATGTAATTTGAAGATAACATATAGTATTTAAGTGACCAAGTAGTATTGGGTAAAAGTTATTGAATCGTGTTGGGATAACGTGAAAAAATTGTGAAGGATTAAAATATTCCAAGAGCTCAAATTACTTCATCAAAACATGTTTAAGTCACATTTTATCAACACAAATTGCACAGGTTTATTGAACATGAATAAATTGTGTTAATTTAACTCAATTGTTTAAGTTGCTGCCAAAGCAAAACATCTGTGTGCAACAAATGTCCACCATTGAATTAAGTAAATCCAACAACATATTTTTTTCAGTGTACATCATGATGTGCTAGTGTTGATCACTGGAGGCCAAATACCTCAGGTGTAATGAGAGCAGGTTTCTAGTTTATAGTGTTTTCAGCAGCTCAGTGTGGTTGTTCAGACACATAATGATGTACATCTGTTCCCATGTTATTGCTAAATTAAAATAATATACAAAAAGCAAATAGGAATTAAAGTAAGTCATGCTCACGCAATATTTTCTGATTGTGGACAATGGAAACTTTACAAATAAACTATTAACAGCCACAGTGTAAGCCAAGAGATGCAATTTCATCACTTTTGGCAGATTATTAATAATTACTAAATAAATACTGCGGTTTCCTTTATTTATTACATTTTCTTATAAAGTGCACAAAGAGCTGTATCATTAAAGAGGCTAAATAGCCATATAATTTTCTCTTCTTATTTAATAGCAACTTTTGTACATTTCTATACTAATAGTGGGAACTATTACAAAATAGAAAATACACTGTATTGTTACACCCACGTCCTCCTGCTTGACACAGTCAGTCAAACTTAAGAAAGATCTCACTAGAGGACATTTGGCTTCCAGTGGTAGGGATCAACATTGCTGTATGTGCACAGAGTTCTGACTGACATACCATTTCCAGAAATGTTTTAATAAAATGTATATTTATCCAGGCTTTCTGGCTCCCACACAGGAATCACAACATATAGACACATAAATGAATGGGAAATATAATAAAGCATATTATGATCATGTACAAGAGTAAGACAGCAGTAAAAGCAAAGGTAATGTTATAAACTCTAATGTGAAGAAAACCAAAATAGAGTGGAAAGTCAATATTAATCGTTGAACTACACGTGTACAACTATCCAGCACAATAAACTCCCTTAGTTGTAACAGGAGCACTTTTTCCTAAAGCTTTTGTTCTTTTAGAAGCTTCAATTAAATTAACCCATGTAATTTGTTTAATGAGAACATAAAAAAGGACACACTGTCTGATAAAGAGGCCAAGAACTAAATAAACAAAGAATACAGCTACACAACAACACGGGAGAACATGGAAGCAGAACAGTAAAATATCTAGCAGCGATAATGCTGCAGGATGTATGTTAATAAATCTAATTACCTTGTTCTTTTAAGTTACCACTGCTTCTTTTTAATACACAATCTCCCCAATCTCTGTGTTAATTAAGGTTTTTGTGACTTGGTGGTCTGCGACTTAAAACACTTGACTAAGAATTTAATGATTGTACAGGACAACATAATTATTTGTAGCATTACTAAGATGGGGCTGTGGTGCTATGGTTGGCTGGGAGTCAGAGTTAAGAGTAGGCTTTATATCCTACGTTTTCAAGCTTTACATCTATCAAAATTGGGTTTTTTTACTGAGCTCCATGCAGGGCTGCTCAGTTTAAGGGAGTGCTGGTGTCTAACTGGGTAAGAGGAAACTGTTACAAATAAAATGAGAATAATTTATTTTAACACAGTGACACTGGCAGTGTTTTCTACTTCATCAAAATGTAGGAAAAGGAAAGAGATCTCTGGGCTTTAACAAATCTTTATCGGTGAAGGATATCTTTAGCATAGTGTGACACTTTTGATCCACTATATAATTATGATGTTCCACATTATTATACTGAACAGCAGGGGGGAAAGACGAACCATAGGGCTCCAGGATGTCAGTTAAGGCTACAGCTGTCAACCTTAGAAGTGTGAAAGCAAAGGAAGAAATGGCTGTTAAAGCAGTCTTTTTCTTTATTTATGGAGTCATTTAGAAAACTGGTGTTATTGGTGTTACATGTTATATCACTATGGTTTTGTTTTTGTAAACAAAACCCATTAGAACACTCAAACTAAAAATGAAGAAACAATGTTTATATTTATGAGTTGTGATGACTGTGATGATAAAATCTAGCAACCATCTTCAGTCCGTGGATACATCCTGGAGCCAGGCCTGGTCAAAAGACCTATTTGCAAATGTCTAGTAGCCATGCCTCAACCCACATGAGTCTTGTGTGGTGGGTCCACTTAATGGGTGGCAATTTTTACACACAGAAGAAGCTCCAGCAGTCACTTCATTAGATACAATGTAAGTGGTTAAAACAAAATAAGCAGTCCCTTTTCTTCTGTATTCTGTGTGAACATGTGTGCTGAGTTTGTTCTGTAATTTGATGATAACTCTTAAAGCAAGATTATTCACACTTTAAATCACAACTAACCTGTAATGCAGGAAACAGACCTACTCTCAAAGCCTGAAACACTCAAAGGCATCACACTGCTTTTTTAATGATCACAGTCATTAATTCTGTGATTAAAATGCTGATATCCACACACACACACACACACACACACACACACACACACACACACACACACACACACACACACACCCAAAACTCATGAACACACAGTCACATAATGGATGTGTAAGTCAGTCAGACATAAAAGTAAACAAACAGCACAGCTTTAAGCTCTCTGCCACTAATGGCCCTATCAGTCACACATAAACTCAAAAATGCACTGCATGGGAGTGCTGCTGAACTTCAGAGTCAATGATGAATATACTCTAACTTTATTCTTGATTTTCTACAGTGGAAAAAAACACATCTAGTTTTAAGCTTCTCAGTGTTTGAATTAATGACTCGAATGCGCAACTTAGAGCTTTTGTTTGTTAACGGAAAATTTGTCGCACAGTTTTTGGCTCAGTCCAGTTGGTTTTTTCACAACTTCACTACACTACTCTCAATTCAGCCAGCGGGTGTCCTCAGACTTTTTTCACGGTCCTTTTGCCTAACGCCACAGTCCTACCTGCTCACCTTTCTTTCAATGTGAAAGTGCCATGGTTTCTAAGTTGAATAAAAAGTGTCCTTGGAGCTGTGTGCAGCAGGCTCTGGGACTACAGTTTTCTCATTTAGTGTCAAAGTCAAAATGTTACTCAGTTCTCCCATATGGCAGAGGCTGGGCACAAGTCAGCTGCAACAGGTGCAAACCAAACCAAACTGGTTTGGATTCAAACCCAAACCCTTTGAATGACAGTACTGTATTTGACCCATCCATCAATCACCTGTGGCATGGCACCATCAGCATAAAAACACTTTGTTTCTTTTCTTTTACAGTTTTTTCTGAATGCTTAAACCCTAACTGTGATTCCTGTAGCACAATCTCTAAAACTATTCAGACTTATAGCAAAACCACTCACTGAGTTTGCAAAACTAAAAGCACAAAAACTGCTTTGCACTCAGTTTGCAATTTTGTAACACACACTTTGCAAAACTGTAGGCACAATTCACTGCACAACACTCAATTACCAAATTTCCAACACACTCCTAGCAAAAGTATACACATGTATGGCTATCATTAACACTAATTTGCCAACTGTCTGGCACACTTTCACATGTCAAAACTTTCTTAGATAATTAGTTCACTTTGCAATCAGCCTAAGCACTATAATACAGGTAAGCTGTGTGTGCGGAGTACAATGGAGGGAGCAGAAAGAGTGAGAAGTAGAGGAGGCCGAGGAAGAGGACGTGGAGGTGAAGAAGTAGGATGAAGAGGACGACAAGGACAAGGAGGAGCAAGAGGAAGACGAGGAGGGGGGAGAGGAAGATGAGGAGGGGGGAGAGGAAGGGTAGGAAGAGTAAGAAATAGAATTGCTGATGACATCAGAGCTACAATAGTGGACCATGTCATCAACCGTGGAATGACCCTGAGGGTAGCTGGCCAACGGGTCCAGCCTAAACTGAGCCGCTACACTGTAGCAAGTACCATAAGGACATCTTGAAATGAGAATCGGTTAGTACAGTCACTTCGCACAAAGATTTGTAGCACTGCCATATGCCAATGAGAAACACACCAATACCATTGATGTAAAAATACTGAAATTGTTACTTTACAGAATTGCTAGATGACCAGATGCTGGGGGCAGAGGAAGCATGTTCACTGCAGACCAAGTAACCCATATAGTCATTATGGCGATTGCAAATAATCCTATACTTGGAAATAAACACTTGTGTTTGTTTTGATGTGTTTGAATAAACAGCAGTACTTGAAGTTTGGATCCCTCTATGCTTATGGATCTATGACAGAAGTATGAGCTCAAACTGACATAGCCTACCTTGTGCACAGAGAAAGCAAAAGCCAGATGTGTTTTATATTCATACCATCAGTGTGCAGTTGGCGCATTGTGTGCTTAGTAGATGATGGCTTGTGTGTACTGTTTGATACGGAAACACCATTTTTACGAAGGTGTGAAGAGTTAATCTAGCTGTGTTCGCTTTTGCAAGAGAACTACAATGTTTTGATTATTGGGTGACAGGTTTTCTTATTTGTGTGAAGAGTTTTGCAAAATTAGCCAATAGTTACAAAAAATGTGCTTAAGCAATCAGAAAAAACTGTAATAAGAGCGCATCAGCTCTAGTGTAAATGATCTTTAAGTGATGATAATATAATTACTTATAGATTCAGGTTTATGCTTAAAATGTTTCCTCTTGTGGACTGCTACAGTAATTATGACTCTATATAAGAGCATTATTAATATACTGAAGCAGACTGGCCTGTCTACCACAAACTGTCCCCACATCTGGCCTCGATTGGAGACAAGAATCCAGATACATGAGCAGATGCAGACATGGCATAAATAAGGCAAGGTGTTCATGCACATGTCAGTACAGTGCTGGTTTTTCAAACTCCTGTTAAGAATTCATTCATCATTAATTCATTCATCTGGAACTAACACTGTAATTTTGTATTCTCTTTTATTTTATATGAGCTTTTTTTGTTTTCTTGTTTTTTTATTGGTTTACATCCTTTGAAGTCATTTTCAAATCTGTCTTTTGTATTCTGTCTTTTTACATGTCTTATGTTTCCTGAACAGGATTTTCCTTGTTGGAAGGTGACATAAAAATTCACTTACATTGCCTCGGGACGCAGGTTCAAAGAGTAAAAATGGTAAATGTTACATGACATAAAGTACACAAAACCCCAAAGGATTCTACTGCCCAGCAGTTGGTGAAATAGTCATGTAAATTTGTAAATAGCTAAATATTTGTAAATCTATTTTGTGTCAAAGCAGCCTCTCAGTTGTCCTGTGCTGCCTCACCACTTTTCTATCTCTCTTTCTCTGTCTTAATGCACAGGATTTTCCTTGTTTAGAAAGTATTGATTGCAAAAAAGCAATTATAGACATTTATATTAAAATTAAACTTTATGTAAATGCTCAATGCTTCATGTAATTTTTTGTTTTTGGTTTAATTTGTGTCTAAAGGTAAATCAGTTGGATACACTTAAATGTTCAAATATGGGGACATAAAATGTAAAGTTTAAAGTGAAACTCTAAACATGTCACCCCTACATTCAATGTGAATGTCAGCATTGTTATGCAGACCTTAAATTACAGCACAAACTAAACACTCATATGGCCACATTTATACATGCACTGCAGTTTTCTATTAGCCAACAGAAGCATTTGTCGAAATGAAAAGCTGTAATCTGCTGTGTGATAAGCAATTGTGCCAATGTGAGGATAGCTGCAAGATTCTGCAATCATTGCTAAAGGATTTCCAGTAGCATCTCCTGCCTATTAGCTGAGACAGGACCATTGTGCTGTGTTTGGACCAGTTTCTCATCAGTTGTACCAGTTGAAGTGCAAAAATGCTGCACTACGGCCATTAAATGAGATAAGAACCCACTTGGAGGTGTAGCAGGTTGTCCACCAGCGATACCTATTGGATTTATAACATGCTAAAAAAGAAAAGCACTTCCACCTCCTTCAACTATAATTCAAAATTAAAATGAAAGAAAGAGAACTGCAAATAGTTTTCTTAACAATGAAAATTTTAAAGAAAGAAGACCCTAGAAAGGCAGCAAACTCATCAGTTTTAGCATGAACCCTTGTCTCAATAGAAAACGGCTTTTCATAGCACCTCTTGGTTAGACACACACACGCACCCCAAAGCCTTTCCTTAATCCACCCTGCTGCTTTCCTTTTCTTTCTTGCAGAACATCTCTTGTTCTCCTCTCCCGACTCATGTAACACCCAAGCTTCGCGATTCTTTCTTTGCTTTCCATCATTAATACTTTTTTTCACCCACATGGTCTCGAGAGCCTGAGGACTTCTGCTGACACTGTCACATTTCTTTTTAATCAACGTGGAGGCAATTGGATAATCTTGAATAATGTGAAACTTTAGCACTGTGGCTTTGACCAAATTTTATTAAACCCGACTGTTGTCACAAAGTGATTTTTCAGTTTGAAATTAGAAAACAAAATGATAAAGGCACACACTGTGCAAACTGAATACTTGTTATTTTTGCGGCAATTTCCTTTATATTGGGTTTTATTCTCGAATTAGCCCAGCTGTGTGCTTGCATTACATTTGCATTTCATTTGATTTGATTGTTGGATTTGCATTAGCACCATTCCAACCCCCCACCCCGCCCCCACTTTGCCTTCTGTCATGTTTTGTCTTAGGTCATATATGTGTATGTGTATGTGTATGTATATATATATATATATATATATATATATATATATATATATATATATATATATATATATATATATATATATGAACAAAAAAACCAGACTGTCCTGGGTCATAATCCAAGTATGAGTGATATGAAAGTAGTCAACAATATATATAACAATATGATGCCATATTCGAGAGCGCGGATACAAGCGGCAGAAATGAGCTTCCTCCGAAGGGTGGCTGGCCTCTCCCTTAGAGATAGGGTGAGAGGTTCGGCCATCCGGGAGGGGCTCAGAGTAGAGCAGCTGCTGCTCCACATCGAAAGGAGCCAGCTGAGGTGGTTCGGGCATCTGACAAGGATGCCCCCTGGGCGCCTCCTGGGTGAGGTGTTCCAGGCATGTCCCACCAGGAGGAGGCCCCGGGGCAGACCCAGGACACGCTGGAGAGATTATATCTCTCGGCTGGCCTGGGAACGCCTTGGTATTCCCCTGGATAAGCTGGAGGAGGTGGCTGGGGAGAGGGAGGTCTGGGCCTCTTTGCTTAGGCTGCTGCCCTCGCGACCCGGCCTCGGATAAAGCGGATGAAGATGGATGAATGGATTGATGCCATATTGTTTGCATTTATTCTACTTTCATAATTTATCTAGTTTTTGTGCAGTTTGCATTTGAGCATCTGTGCATTACTGTAAGGCCTGTCATCTGTTAATTACAGTCTGCCACAGTTGTCAACATAAAACAAATGTACTTATTTTCTGTTTTATCAGCTGCATATAAAACCAGGGAAAAAACTGCTAGTCAAACAAAGCAGGCTGGGAAATGATGCAGATGTTACAGAGCAAAAAATTTGGAAAGTGGCGTAATTGGCAGATTAACGTTTGATGTCACTTTTGAGCACATCTTACTGAGTAAAGTTAATAGTCACTTAACTTTTATCAACTGTCACAGAAGCGTTTTCCTTTGTACTAACCTTACATGAAATGACTAGTAAGAAAATTCATTTTCAGCCATTTTTATTTTAGCTCAGAATGTGTCAGTACCACAAAAAGCTGTTCCAATTGGGAACCGGTTAAATTCCTTGGAATTGTTAGTCTGATTGTCTATCAATCACGCTCATTGATTCCACTTTCACTTGACAATCAGATGATTTCAGTTTGTGTGCGGGAGGAAGACTTTTATTTAATTTTACTTTTATTTCTATACCATCGCACTCTCGTCCTTTTAAAGCGCAAACTGTGTCCAGGACAGAAACAATTATGCTGCTCACACAACTTTGGAGCTTTACAAGAATGCTAACGCTACGTTAGCCAAGAGCCCAGAGTGAAAGGTGAATGAATGTCGTCCCTGACCCAACAACCAGACCCTGAACTTTGTAAGAATATATTTTTATCGTTAAAGCTATATACCTCATAATTTTCACCACACATCTGTTTTATCCTTTACTTCACACAAATAAGTATTGTTAATAGTTTTGGATGTAGACTGTGTAGATTGGTCTGATACTAACAGACACAAGACCATGACCACCTCTCAGGAATGTGGGTGGTGGTTGTGATGCCTACAAGAACACAGGGCCATAAATTGTGGTGTTAGGGAATGCTCTTTTGCCCCTTCTCTAACTCTACAGGCCTGAACGGAGGACAAGAGGTGGTTGTCATGGTGATGGAAGTGTTGCCTGCAAAAGTGTCATCTACACATAAGGAGATGCCCAGAAAGGTTCAGAATAAGAAACGTTAAATAAGGGAAACTGTCGCTTCCCTCCAACTTTTGACCAATCATGTTATCATGTCTGTTTCTGTGACCCACAGTAAAAGTGTTTACTGCCTGGGTGTGGCAGTGTTACGGCCGAGAGGGCCAGGCTGTTTGTGTGGACTCAAATGCAGACACAGAGGGAGGCAAAACGGGCGTGAACACGGTGCTTTATTTACAGTGCCTAGTTAAATTACAAAGCAGGAAACTGTGAAAGCTATGAACTGAGAACTATGAGGCCAGACTATGAACATGAAACTCAGACTGAGTGCTTTCAGATGACCAGATGCAAGATTTCATAGACGGGTCCTGGGGAGGGAAAAAGGGGCAGCGGCTTCGAGGTACACGGAGTCAGCGTTGCAGGTGAAAGTGTCATGCGAGGAGGGGGGTGTCCAGGGGGTCCGGGTGAGGAGTGTCCAGAGAGGGGCCAGAATATACTGGGAGCAACGGACAGGGAGGCAGGCAGGTGAAGTCTTACGATGAAAAAGGAGCAACATGATAACAGAGAACCAGCGTCCAGACAGAGATGCGTGTAGTCCAGCTTGTGATGCGTGACGGCCAGGGGTTCCTATGACAAAGAGAAAACACGGTGAGGAGAAATGCAATTGTTAAGGGGCTCTCACAAGAGCTTGGCGGCCTAGCACTAATGTGAGTTAGCAGTAGATCTGGCAGAGGTCTTCTTCTTCTTCTTCTTCTTCTTTATAGGGTTTATTGGCGGTTTGCAAACAGCAAAATGGTGCATAACCGCCACCAACTGATGTGGAGTGTGGACCGAAATGACAAAAAAAAAAAAAAAAAAAAAAATTCAAATCCTCCCGAACAAATGGGTCTGCCTTAAAAACCAAAATACAGCCTGATAACTTTCACTTATAGAGTTCATGCGAAATAAATCAAGAAAGTCCAACTTCACTCTCATATTGTCCAGCTTTTTGATCAGTTGTCTCCTTTCAATATCATACTTCTGACAAAGCAATAAACGTGTTCTATTGTTTCCTGTCCCCTACTGCAGTCACACTCCCCTGTATAGTGTTTTCCTATTAAAAATAATGTGCTATTCAAACCAGTGTGTCCGAATCTAAGTCGAGATATAACCATCTCCTCTCTCCTGTTTCGTCCTGTACTTCTCATTTTCCCCACTTTCCTTTGGATTTTGTAAAACCATCGCCCTTTCCTCTCTTCCTCCCATTGCTTTTGCCACCTTTCCTTCATTTTCTATCGTATTCTACTCTTGAGCTCCGTCCTACTAACACTAATAACCATATCTACCATCGGTCTCCTTGTTGCTTCTTTTGCTGTCCTATCTGCCGTTTCATTTCCTTTAACTCCATGATGCGCTGGTACCCATAAGAATGTGACCATAAGCCCCATCATAATAATTCTGAATAATGTTTGCTGGATCTCTATCAGAATGTCAGGTCTGCATTCTGAGTGACTGTCTTGCAGACTGGCCAGTGATGAGCTCGAGTCTGAACATATCACAGATCTTAGTGGCTTTATTTCTTCAATCCACTGGACTGCTAACAATATTGAAACCATTTCTCCTGTGTACACTGATAAATCGGCACTGATCCTTTTCCCTACCGTGATATTAAATTCAGGAACAATAAATGCTATCCCACTTTGGTTGGCTGTATTCTTTGTATCTGTGTAGATTTTGACATAACTATAATACTGATTAATATATTCCTGCGCTGTATGTGAATTTTAGATAAAACCCCTCTCCTTGTTCTTTTTGTTTAACAATGTGAAATCTACTACTGCATCAGGGAGCATCCATGGTGGTATTGTAGGCAATGGTACTATTTGACTTGTGTTGATCTTGTCCAGATTAAGTTCAGGTGCTTTCTGTCCCACTGTCCACCCAAAGCTCTTCAATTCACTTTTCTCTTTTTCCCAGCATGGTTGGAAAACAGTTTTTGTTGGATGATCTTGACCATGTCCTTGTAAACTTGCCCAGTAATTCAATGTCAGTTGCTCTCTTCTTATTTGTAATGGCATTTCCCCCATTTCTACCTGTACTGCTACTGCAGATGTTGTTTTGAATGCACCTGAGCAAAGTCTTAACGCTTGATATTGGATACTATCTAACTTACGAAGACTTGTTCCGGCAGCAGAATTATATACTATACACTTCGATCAACCCGCTGGTGGGCAGCTCTGAACACCACATCCAGAACACCCTGGATTTTGTTGAGAAGGTGAGAGATGTCATTATGGAGGCAGATGAAACCATGGTCTCATACGACGTTACATCTCTCTTCACTTGCATCCCAGTCACGGAAGCGTTGGAGGTAAAAGAGATTACTGGATGACAACAGCCTCAGCAACAGGACCACTCTCAGCATTGACCAAGTGTGTTTGCTTTTGGAACTGTGTCTTCTTTCCACCTACTTCACATACAAGGGTCAATTCTACAGGCAGAAACATGGGTGTGCCATGGGCTCCCCAGTTTCACCCATCGTGGCCAATTTGTACATGGAAGAAGTGGAAAAGAGGGCTTTGCTATCCTACTCTGGAACACCACCAAGCCATTGGTTCAGATATGTGGATGATGCCTGGGAGAAAATCAAATCTCAGGACGTACCACAATTCATGGATCACATTAACTCGGTGGACCGACACATCAAATTTACCAGGGAGGATATGAAAAGTGGCAGGTTAGCCTTCTTAGACTGTGAGATTTCCATCAGTAATGGGAGACATCTAAAAGCTGACGTGTACCGTAAACCTTCACATACGGATCAGTATTTAAGGTTTGACTCTCATCATCCACTGGAGCACAAACTGGGTGTCATCAGGACGCTACAACACAGAGCGAACACCATCCCCACAGACACAGCGGCCAGGGAGGCAGAAGAACAGCACATCAAGAAGGCCCTGAGTAAATGTGGTTATCCCACCTGGACTTTTGTCAAAGCTGGAAAGGCACTTAAAGAAAGCTCCAGCCGATCCAGGAGAGAAGGACAACCGCTGCCCAAGTGAAAACCTGTAGTGATCCCATATGTGTCAGGAGTATCGGAGCAGTTGAGACGGATCGGGTCCCCCGACACAAACAGAGTAACATAGTGTACGCTGTTAAGTGCCAGGAGGATTGCCAGGATTTATACATCGGGGAAACCAAACAACCTCTGCCGAAGCGGATGGCACAACACAGAACAGTTACCTCGTCAGGCCAGGACTTTGCAGTCTATTTACACCTACAGGCCAGTGGACACTCTTTCAAGGATGAGGATGTACACATCCTGGATAGGGAAGAACGCTGGTTTGAGCACGGAGTCAAGGAGGCCATTTACGTGAAAAGGGAAAGACCATCTCTGAATCGAGGAGGGGGCCTAAGGGTAGGGATGGGTATTGATAAGATTTTCACGATTCAGATTCCATTTTACGATTAGATTCTTTATCGATTAGATTCTTTATCAATTCTCTTATTGATTCTTTTTAAAAAAGGAGAACACTAAGGTCGATTAGCTTAGAACTTTGTTTTATATCTTCTCTTTGAACAAGATAGAAATTTAGGAGTAACATGGCCTTACAAACCCAACAGTGAGATCTTTAAGAGATCCAGCCTACGGCTCTTCAATGGGGTGTCACAGGGTCCCCAGGAAAAAAATTGTAAATGTAAAATAATAAAATATATTCTTCTGTAGCAATAACAAAGTATAACATAAATTATTCTGTAGCAATTACACAAGAATATCCAGTAATGTCCCTGCCTACAATTAAACACATTCACTTACCGAAAATCGGGGGCATCTGCTGTGGCAAATGGGTTCAAGCCTTTTACCACAAACTTAGTCACTGCTCGGTGACATTCATCTATCCTGGCCTGAAAGGAGACGCTACCGGACTGCAGCGAGAACTGCCAGCATCTGAGCCAGCCAGACTCTGTCTGTCTCTCTCATCATGGTCACCTAAATGCACAGTAATGGCAGGTTTTGTAATAAGGCAGATCGTGCTAGCATAATATGCACTGTTAGTTGATTATTTACCTGCCACATTAACGGGAGAGGACGTGCAAATGTTATTGCTGCTGATGGGTTGATATTCACTAGTCCGGAGCGGAATTAAAACACGACATTCATTTAAGGTTATTGCGTGTTTTGTGAGCAAATGCTTTTGCATATTCGTAGTGTTTCCTCCCTTAAATGAAATATCTACTTTGCAAGTATTGCAAGTTGCCCTGTTGTCATCCGTTCTCGTAAAGTATAATCAAACTTTTGAGCATTTAAGCCGCCATGTTTCATGCCATGATGCTCCGCAACGTGGTGACGTCATTCGGGGCGACTGGAATCGATAAGGGAATCGTTTGCAAAAATGGCAAACAATTCCAAGGAATTGAAACAGTGGGAACCGGTTCTCAACAAGAACCGGGTTTCGATACCCATCCCTACCTAAGGGTACATCTGTCGCCATCTTACAATGCTGTGATTGCAGCCATTCTCCAACTACCTGTGAATGGTACTCATGGCCATTGATCAGTGGTCTTTGATCAGTGGTCTTTGATCAGTGGTTGTTGATCAATGGTCATGAGAATTTGCATAATTAAGATTAAGGAACTGACCTCCCAGCCCATTGTTCCTTCAGTCTGCTGGTTTCAGTCATTATGCAAATGTACTGTTTATAAGATTGGGGAAACCTGCAGTCAGCTGAGATTGAAGAAGTCACTTGGATGAGTGACGAAAGGTTTCTCCCACAAAACGCTACGTCCAGATGAACAGAATCAACTTTTGGGGATTATTATGCAGTTCTAATAAAATGTCTTTAGCTGAGTCTCTCAAGTGACTTATCATTGTGTAACATGGCAGAGGGCTGTTGTGAGCGCTGGTCTTATATGCTGGTGACTTGATTGGAATCAGGTGTGAAGGCTGATTGGAGTCCCCGCCTGAAGGTGGAGCCCAGCAGAGTGGAAAAACCCAGCACTCACCCGGCCCATGACAGGCAGCCTTTGTCTCTGAGCCAGAGAGATGGAGGTCCATGGCGTCATGTAAAACTAATGTGAAATGCTAACCATTTGATAATAAATTGTGAAAATGTATAATTTGAGCATATTTGTCTTCTCTCTCGTTAAAAAAAACCAAAAAACTGAAAACTTCAACATGTTTCTACTAGAGATGGCACGATACCACTTTTTTATGTCCGATACCGATATCATAAATTTGGATATCTGCCGATACCGATATGAATCCGATATAGTGTTTTTTAACCAACAAAACTGTTTTTTAAATTATCTTGCTGCATTTTGCAAGTCTGCAAGTTCATACTCAAGTTTAAAACAACAACTACACTAAAGCTATTCTGTTATACCTGTATACAAAAAAAATATTTCATAGTTCAGCAATACTGATCAATCTAATAAACTTAGACCTACACCATCCTCCCTATTCTGGTATTTTAAAGAGTACTTAGCGTAAATATTAAGCAACCTAACTAATACGGTTCCAACTCCCAGCAACAACAAAAATAAATAAATAAAAAATAAGGAACCACCCCTCACGCGCCACCTCATGATGCTTAATCGACGTAATCAACCTTAATTTGATGCAGTGTGAAAAAAAATGCACAGAAATCAATTATTTTTCAAGAAATATTAAATAGATTCAACATCTTTCTTCAATAAAATTGCAGACTGCACAGATGGTACCTTCCCAAAGGAAAAAGTACTATAGCTTACTAGGGTATATATTAGACTTAATAGTTACTATATACAGTAATTGACTTCTATTCATTTTGCATCAAATTAAAACTTTGGGTGTCAGATAATTATTTATTAAAAGCTAGACATTTTAAATGAGAATAAGAAAGAAAAGTATGTCTTTGTGCCCCCTTTTCCCTGTTCATGCCCTATCGGCCCCCCTGGCTAAACTTTGCTAGATCCGCCCCTGCACAGTTACCAGCGTCAGCTACGTAGAAAAAGATCCTGGTGTAGAAAGAAATATTAAATAAATTCTAACAACAGCTTATCAAGCTTAAACGTGCTGCTGTTGTTCAGCCGCTGGTTTCCTCTTTCTGGTGCAAAGTGGGCCAAAAACAAACAAGAGAGACGGACTCGCGACAGAAAAGCCGATCAGCTGATCATTTAAGCAGTTTCACGATTGAAGTAGCAGCCGGAGAGCGAGAGGCAGTCGCTTGTTAAGCTTAACGTGGGAATGCTTTACAAACATTCAGAGATGGACTTACACACTTGCTTTACTTCTCTCGGGGATAACTTTGTCGGAGATGAAATGCCAGGTTGCTAGCGAAGCTCCAAATGCTATCCAGACCACCGACAGGTCCGGCATGCCACAGCTGCTCTATCACGTGATGCATACTGCTCCGACGTGCTAACGTTCTGAGGTGAGTTACAGCGTGCTGCAAGTTTTGCGAGGTGCTTTCGTGATATTTAACGGATCGGATTACATTTTTTATTTTTCTCCGATATCCGATCCAGTAATTTAGGTCAGTATCGGACCGATACCGATACGTAATATCGGATCGGTCCATCTCTAGTTTCTACAGGATAATTACTGTAGCGATCGCTTTGAAGTCTCTCTGTGCTGGTTTTCATCTTTGCTTTTTGCTGTCGGCTTTGTGTTCATACCTAAATAATAGGAGAAAGATAATATGTGTGTCCTCATTTAGATATGGATTTGTGTTGACGTGTGGGAGTGTACATTTTAGGTTTATACTGTTAACTGGTAATCAATGACAATGGCTTTCAGGTAATTTTACACAGAAATGCAAAAATAATATAGTGATTAGTAAAATGAATTACTTTCTTCTTGAAGTAATTAAGTAACATACTACATTACTTGTTCTGTTCTGTGTAATACATTACTTTTTTGGGGGTAATGACCCCAATACTAATCACAACAAAGAGGGTAAATACCTCCAGTATAAACATATGACCACCCAGCATGCAATAACTTTGTATGAATGTAAAGTCTCTAAAATGCTGCTTAGCAACAGTGGCTATCTTCTCTCCTCGTGTCCCTCGTCTTTGTCTCGTTCTTTTGTCCCTGTTGTGTATGCGTGTGTGTTAGCAGCTCCTCCTGGTTCCTACACTTTCCTGCTGGCTGTTTACCTGTCGCAGATCAGCTGACCAGACTCACCTGCAGATCGTTGGATAATAAGGCTGCCGACTTACCTGTAAGGCTGGATCAGCCACTCAGCCATAAGTAGGTAACATACTTGGCCTCAGTCTTGTTGTGCTTTTCAGTCCGTCCTTGCCTTGGAATAATCTGTTTCTATTCAGACCTTTCTGTGTTTTCTGAGCTCCGTGAGCAATTACGATAGGGTGTGTGTATGTGTGGCCTCGGACAAACCTGAAATACCTTTGCCATCTCACCTGGATCTCAATGCATCACTGCATTATTTCTGTATCCTCTAACTACCCTGCAAATAAACTTGTTAAACTTCCTCCTGTGCTCTTTTTGTCAGTTCATGACAAAATCTCTGTCGTGTTTTTTTTTCCCAAAGAACTTTCCTTTTTCTGTATGTAAAAATCCCAACAATACATGCAAAACCATGCATGTAAGGTAAGTTCTTACTATTCTGCATCAACAATCTACAATTATTGATTTTAACTATAAAGGTAGTTGGATAAGGTAGTTATTAGAAACTAGCTAATTCAGCTGGACTGCTAAATGTTGAATAAAAGTTTTCAAAGGCCTTTTTGAAGTTGAAAAGTGCAACTCAACAGGAACAACAGTTCCTCTCTGGTTTAATCAAAAGGCATTACTCAGCAGGTGGCTGCTCCCTTTGTGAGTGTCCTTTCACGAAATGTTACTCCGACTCTCTCCTCCCTAGTAAGGAAATTTTTTTTTCTTCCTGCAGAGCTTTACAGCCAGACTGGAGTGAAGCCACCAAATCCTTCCTCCAACAATTCTTCCACCTGCCACCTTCCTGACTCCCCAGTAGCTTTCTCTGCATGAAGAGGAGGGGGTGGATTTGGATCAATATGACTCATTCTCTTGTTTCCTTTATCTAAGGCATTTCTCCTTTTTAAATTTCTTACCTCGTTCCAACTTCCCATCATCCTGTCCTCCCTTTATTATCTACTGTTTCTGTTCTTCACTTTTTTCTACTCTGTACTCTGTATTTAACAGCTTGTCATTCGACCCTCTATTTTTCAGACCATTCTTTCACTTTTCACCTTACCTTTCACCCTTCTCAACTCTAACTTTTCCTTGAATATTTTTATCATCGTATTTTCTCACTTGCACTGCCTTTTTTCACCTTCTACTTTTCCTTCTATAAATTAATGATTTCTAGTCATTACTTTTCTGCTCAAACTATCCACTCATTTATACATTTCTTTTACATATTTCTTCTTTAAAGATAGCCACAATATTTCCTGTGTAATTTTTTGTCTCATTGTAATTATACCATCAATTTTACCTGTACATGTCACATAAAATTTTACAAGACATGTAAAAATAACATGCAAAAACCCAATTCTTTTCAAATATAAACATTCACAGAAATTTTAATGGTTTTAAAAAAAAAAAAAAAAAGTAAAGATGATAGTGGTATGATGTTATCATTACTCTAGTAATGCAAGAACTAATGCTTTATCCTGTTACAGACAATACATTTTGAATATGTATTGTGACTCACTGTGGCACTCAGAGTTATTGCATTGCTGTGATGTGTAGTTACATTTCTGGGGAGAAGCACAGGTTGTGAATTTGGCTATATAATAACTGTCTGTTTCTATTACCAGATATGGTTAAAATTTACATTAACTTTGAAAAATATGTCTCATGTTGTTAAAATTTTCAATACTTTTCCCTTAATATCAGGAACGCTGAAGATACAAATTCTATGATTGTATTATTTGTAATTGAACTCATAATTAGGGGGAAAAGAAGTGAGACAATACTAACCAGGACAAAATGGATCATTGCAAAATAACCACACGGCATGTTTATACTTGCCACATCAATATTATAGCAACACAGTCATTTCTTGGTATATGTATGATATGATTTGGATCATACATATATCAAGAAATATCACATATATGGCTACATCAGGATGTTTTCAAGCAATAATTTCTGAAGATTATAGACTGCTTGACAAAAAAGCCTCATGTAAATATTAATAGATTAATGAAAACATATTTTACAATGTCTGCAAGTTCACGTAAAGATGGATGTTATACAGCCTCCAACATTTTCCCAGTATCTTCAGAGACTTTGGGGGAACAGATTAAGGATGCAGGAAACATTGACTTTACAGGAAATATCAAAGGCTAGTGTGAACAAAGTTCATGCAAATGCCAAAAACAAGTCAAAGCTGTTAATTTTTAGACAGCCAAACATCACTTTCTCCGTTTCCTGACACACACAGTAGATGTTTAAATTAATTCAGGGCATCTCCACATTCCTCTCAACTTCTCTATCCCCTAGATTTCAGTGGGGAGATTTAGTTCCCTGTCTACTAGAATAGGATAGAATAGCTTTTTATTGTCACTGTTACAAGAACAATGAAAGGCAGTTTGGCATCTCCCCATGTGTGTGAAGTACACAATAGCATACAGTGGGGCAAAAAAGTATTTAGTCAGCCACCGATTGTGCAAGTTCCCCCACTTAAAATGATGACAGAGGTCAGTAATTTGCACCAGAGGTACACTTCAACTGTGAGAGACAGAATGTGAAAAAAAATCCATGAATCCACATGGTAGGATTTGTAAAGAATGTATTCGTAAATCAGGGTGGAAAATAAGTATTTGGTCAATAACAAAAATACAACTCAATACTTTGTAACATAACCTTTGTTGGCAATAACAGAGGTCAAACGTTTACTATAGGTCTTTACCAGGTTTGCACACACAGTAGCTGGTATTTTGGCCCATTCCTCCATGCAGATCTTCTCCAGAGCAGTGATGTTTTGGGGCTGTCGCCGAGCAACATGGACTTTCAACTCCCGCCACAGATTTTCTATGGGGTTGAGGTCTGGAGACTGGCTAGGCCACTCCAGGACTTTTAAATGCTTCTTACGGAGCCACTCCTTTGTTGCCCGGGCGGTGTGTTTTGGATCATTGTCATGTTGGAAGACCCAGCCTCGTTTCATCTTCAAAGTTCTCACTGCTGGAAGGAGGTTTTGGCTCAAAATCTCACGATACATGGCCCCATTCATTCTGTCCTTAACACGGATCAGTCGTCCTGTCCCCTTGGCAGAAAAACAGCCCCATAGCATGATGTTTCCACCCCCATGCTTCACAGTAGGTATGGTGTTCTTGGGATGCAACTCAGTATTCTTCTTCCTCCAAACACGACGAGTTGAGTTTATACCAAAAAGTTCTACTTTGGTTTCATCTGACCACATGACATTCTCCCAATCCTCTGCTGTATCATCCATGTGCTCTCTGGCAAACTTCAGACGGGCCTGGACATGCACTGGCTTCAGCAGCGGAACACGTCTGGCACTGCGGGATTTGATTCCCTGCCGTTGTAGTGTGTTACTGATGGTGACCTTTGTTACTTTGGTCCCAGCTCTCTGCAGGTCATTCACCAGGTCCCCCCGTGTGGTTCTGGGATCTTTGCTCACCGTTCTCATGATCATTTTGACCCCACGGGATGAGATCTTGCGTGGAGCCCCAGATCGAGGGAGATTATCAGTGGTCTTGTATGTCTTCCATTTTCTGATGATTGCTCCCACAGTTGATTTTTTCACACCAAGCTGCTTGCCTATTGTAGATTCACTCTTCCCAGTCTGGTGCAGGTCTACAATACTTTTCCTGGTGTCCTTCGAAAGCTCTTTGGTCTTGGCCATGGCAGAGTTTGGAGTCTGACTGTTTGAGGCTGTGGACAGGTGTCTTTTATACAGATGATGAGTTCAAACAGGTGCCATTCATACAGGTAAAGAGTGGGGGACAGAAAAGCTTCTTACAGAGGACGTCACAGGTCTGTGAGAGCCAGAGATTTTCCTTGTTTGAGGTGACCAAATACTTATTTTCCACCCTAATTTACAAATAAATTCTTTACAAATCCTACCATGTGAATTCATGGATTTTTTTTTCACATTCTGTCTCTCACAGTTGAAGTGTACCTCTGGTGCAAATTACTGACCTCTGTCATCATTTTAAGTGGGGGAACTTGCACAATCGGTGGCTGACTAAATACTTTTTTGCCCCAATGTAGGTGTTACTACTGTCCAGGTGTGTGAGGACTGTGTGAAGAGCTGTTATTATGGCATCCTCTGTCGACCTGTTTGCCCTGTATGTAAACTGGTGTGGATCGAGGTCTGCAGGGATGGCAGCTTTAATGTGTGGCATGATGAGCTGTTCAAAACATTTGGCAATTATGGGTGTTAAAGCAACTGGACGATAGTCATTCAAGCAGCTCACTGTCTTCTTCTTGGGCACTGGAACGATGGTGGCTGACTTAAGGCAGGATGGTACTACAGACTGTAGCAGTGAGAGGTTGAAGATGGTGGTGAAAGCCTCTGCTAGTTGGTCTGCACATGCTTTAAGCACTCTACCGGCTACACCATCAGGACCAGCTGCTTTCCTCGCGTTGACTCTGCACAGTGTGGCTCTGACCTGATGTTTCTCAAGCTGGATGGGAGCGTCGTCCCTCTCTGTAACGGCAGGATGGGTGATGGTGTCCCTGTTTTCTTGGTCAAAGCGGGCGAAGAAATGGTTTAGGGTGTCAGGTACTATCATTGTGGCATGTTGGTTTATATTCTCTTATCAGGTTCTGACACTTTTCCTCTCTGAACTTTTCACCTCAGGTGTTTAATAACACTTAGCTAAACCTTTCTGCTCACTTTTCATCTGTTTTCATCTGTAGAACCTCACCTATTGTCCTTTTGGACCACATAAATTCATAATGAGCACAGATTGCAACATTTTGGGGAAAAATCAAAATGGCACCAAATGCTAAAACTGACAAATTGATTGTTTTTGTTATTTATTTAAGAAACAAACTAAGATACAGAAACACTGTTAGCTTCTCTGAGCCAACATTTGTGATATATGGGGGTACATGGGTAGCCTGCACATCTGGGAAGACCTAATTAATACTGAACAATACCTACGGATTTTGCTGCCATCCTGACAATGTTTGTTTTGTTTATTTATTTATTTTATCAGAAATATGTCAACAAGACAGTGCCAAGCCACTTCATGTGTATATGTCAAAAGCTTGCCTCTCTAATAAGAGTGTGGATGCCTACTTGCAAGTCTGGAAAATATTCAAATTGAGAAGAGTAGGCCGTAAACTCTAAGCAGCAACAATGGGAACAAGTTTGGCTTCTAAAAGTGTTGTTAAAGAGAAGAGTTTACCCAATTTTCTAAAATGTTTTGCAAAAAACAAATTTAAAATGAACATATTAAAAAATAAAAAATAAATCGTTTGTTGTCGTTTGTTTGTTAAGCGAAGGGTTTACATGAATTGCCATGTGTTTTTTCTACACTTTACATAGTCAGCCAACATTTTATTTTGAGTCGTGATTCTCAGAGTTTTAAAAAGTCCACACTTTATTTTATGTCTTCATCGCTCATATTCTTCATTTTTCTCACTTTAGCTCCAATTTTGTAAAATATTAAGTTGTCACTTCTTTGGAATTCCTTTCTTTGCTTCCAGGTTTTAAAAGAAGCATCATTTTAACAAATCACATTCTTTACAAACAGCACCAACATACATATATATGAATAAACATCACGGTGATCACCACATACACACAACCTTGGAAGCCTCTGGGTGCCATGGCTACCTTCCAGTGAGCAGATTAAACTGAATAGACAGTAAGCCAGGGTTTTAATTAGTGCGTGAGTGTGTGTGAGACTGCTAAAGAGACACACCTGTCGCCTGGCGGGAACACATTGTACCAACCAGATGCCTGACAAATGCCAGCTTCTCATAGACAAACACACACACGTACTCATGCTTGATTCGTACCCATATCCAGAGCCTGGGGATCAATTTGGGTGTAGTCCCATAAAACAAACACCATGAAAGTGCCCCTTTAATTTATTTCCATTTTTTTGCATTTTCCTAATATGATTTCTTCAAACCCTTGTAGGACATTTAATTAGTATAAGAAAACAGCAGATCCAAAATACACCTTTAAGTCAGTTTATACAAGAAGACATGTATAAAAAAAATGAAATGTCAAAAATGCTGTTGAAATGATGTCCAAACAGTTGTTTTTTGTCACATGTAGCTCACAGCAGGATGCTGTAGACTATAAGTTTACGGGACACATGCCCTGTCTATTTTCACTTTGTAGCAGGGAGGTAAAAGAAATGTTAATATATGAGGAGGTGTTGAAAAGTTCAGGTCTGCAAAACAATTTTAGCTTAAAACTATTGAGGAGTGTTAGATGAGTATTGAGGAGCTGTTGACAGTATGGTGGAGCTTGTCTATGTCAGAAAGAATAAATGATTTAACTACTGATAAACCAGCCTTTTATGAACTAACCAAGTTTAGGTATTTATTGGGCAAGCAAATAATTCACCAGCCTACCTTTGTAACCTAGGTGGCCTTGCTAGTCATTAAAGTCACAATTCTAGCAGTAATATCCTTTACATAGTCATTAGCATCTCCAGGTTAGTGATTAGCATTCTTAGACTAGTCAGTATTCTAGCCAGTAACTCTTTTCAGCTCCTCATTTTGTATGTCTGTGTAAGATTATTTTATTGTATTCATTCAATTGCACAATGTACACTGTGTGCTCATTTTATCAATGAAACATCATCATGTATTGCTGTATGAATTTATGACATGATGAAAAATAGGTTACGAGGTTACATGCAAAATACTACTCAGTAGGATCAATACATACTGGGATTTCTGTCCATTTTTTATAGTGAGTTAGATCCTGTAAACTGTTTTCAATTTTCTGTGTTCAGTATCAATTTGTTTCAATTTAAAGCTAGCACCTCTGTGACTCAAGATGGAAGTTTAAACAGGGTGCTAACATGGTTCTCTTGTGCAATAATTAAGTGGAAAAAAAATTGGCCCTTGCTTTTCAGAGAGGAATTCGAAGGCACACATCCTGATTAGTTGGCATCTTCCAGCTGCTATTGTCATCTGTGTTGCCTGTTATTTCCACAAACATGAGCAGATGAGACCAACAAATTGTATTTGTGAACATAACATGCAAATTAGCCTCATATTCCCTAAATTCCCCCACCAGAGACCACCTCCAGACCTGGATGCTGCCCCAGTCTCTGTCCAATTTAGTCTAGAATAGGATTTTCACCTTGCCAGAGTGCCTGTTAATGTGGGTATGTATCCTAAGAACAGTGAGTATAACATGGTAAACAAATACGTAAACGACATAGTAGCTGTTGCTCAAGGACTATAGAAAAAATGGCAGTGCCATTTGTTATGTTATTCAAAGTTCTCAGATTTTTAAAAGCCAGCTTTGTTGAGCAAAAAAAATGAAGCTGTAGTTGAGATAAACAGAAGTGAGGTAAAGGATTTTCCATTCAACAGCCTAAAAAGAAAATTAAAAAATATCTTTAAGCTACTTTAAAAAAGTTATTTTATTTAATTTTAATCTAAGATTGTGACAAATGTCTGTCTTCATATACTATCAGTGAATGTTTATGTCAGATATCTCCCACTATGTGTTATTATGAAAGAAAAGTCTGGACTAAAAGAATCAGTTGAATGTTTATTTACATGTCTGGTACTTTGAAATAAAGCAAAAGAAATTCCCAATGAGTTTGAAATGAAGGGTTGGTAATAAAATAATGTTGAATGTACTGGAATGTAATCTTAAAATAACGGCTGGTTTTTATGTCAATCCAATCTTAAAGGACCAGTAAACCATGTATGTTGTTATGACAACATTAGGTAGGGAAAGGATTTAAGTTTTCCGAACCAATCACTGAAGACCACCACGTTTTGTTTTCACAATTGTTCATGTGTCCTGATATTCACAGGTTACACAAACATGACTTAAACTCCCTGAAAAAATAGGTTGGTTACTGTAATTTCTCATTTGACTCAAAGGTAATGTACTACTTCATGTTGTATTGTCCTATATGTGAAGTTGAAAATAAAAAACACTGAAATTTCTAGAAGCTCTCTGTGAAGTTACTTATAACAGGGTGAAGTTGGTGAAAGGTGATTCTCAGTCTTGTAACCCTTGGATGACCCACAATTTTCCCTGCTGGGTGTAACGTTTGCACTGAGGGACGACAAAAGTGAAAGGTTAACCTGCAGGTTTCCCCCTGATGACACCTCTCCAGCTTTCTTTACAAAGTTAGAATTTTGAAAAGTGCCCTTCCAGCAGTGAAAACTAGAATCAATACAAATGAGTGATGGTGTCTCAATATGTGGGATGAAGGACAAGGCTTAAAAATTCAGCCATGCTTAAAGTGGGACCCCTGGTCACCCAAGATGGAAGGTATTATAGGTACCAACTAGTTTCAAATAACACTGATTTATACTGATTTAATACACATTCAAGGAACATGTCAGCTGCTGTCTTTGTTTTAAGGTTAAGGTTCAACTAGTCGCAATAGGTCGTGTATATCTTTAGTCGTTTTGCCTTGTCTAAACAGAGACATCTGCAACAAATTACCTAAGAAACACAGCAGACATTCTGCATAGCTCTCTCCCATATCTTCTGGTCTACATATTTGTAGGTATGAGTCACTCTGCAGTGGAATGATACATAGATCAAAGGTTTTCTTAATGTTATTTGACAACCAAAGAAGTCTGACAGTCGAGGACTTTCATCCACAATTACCTGGTTCCCTGAACCTTTACAGACGACTTTGGAACATTGACAGATCAAAACATGGGTCATCAGGTTTGAATAAAGTGAATACAGACTCATACTGGTTTTATTAAATCAAAAGTGGGAAAATAAGTACTGAGATATTCTGACATCCATGACCATTTTCATATGTTTAACTTGACTCAAACTGTTAAGTTGAATCATCATCAAAAAGAAATAAAGTTGTTGTTTTATTGTGTTTTTTTTCTTGAGGGAAAAGAACAGGGACTCTTGATTGTAGTTTCTCAGACTCTACTTTGCCCCTCTAATTGCTGCATAAAATCCATATGATGTTTCTTTTTGCATTCCTTTATGTCAAATTATTTGATGGCATTGAACTAACTGCCACCTCCTGCTCCACATTCTTTTTTATGCAGTGAATATCTCTGTCACTATGCTGCCCTCACAAGCTGCAGTTCTCTGCCCGACTGTTTCTTCGAGCTCACTTCAAAAGAAAGGCTGCGGTGCTAATTACTCCCACAAGTGGAACCCTGCTGTTGAGTACAAAGCATGAAGCATAGATTTTCAGCTCTCTTTTCATCTGAAACTCAGAATGGCTCCTCACTCCTTCAACTCACTTGACCTTCTCCCTTGAAGTCATACATCCCTGTACTCCACTTTCACATTGCACCATGTACACCTCTGCAGGAATTAGGCAGTGATCTGCCTCCAACAGTCTCAGCCCAGAAGATCCGCTGTCTCCTTCAGACTCTTTACCAGCTCTGTGATCAGACAAAAAGGAGGGAACTTCTTCAAAGAGAAAGACGAGCATGGTTGTTGTGTTTATACAGTGTTACCCTCAGCAGGTTTCCCTTAATGAGCTTATCCTTCATCTGTTGTACTGCATAGAACAGAGGATCAAGCATTCCTATATTAGCACTCTATACTCTTTAGTGAACTTTGTTTTTACCCCATTGTGAAGCGCAATACCTAAACAATCTCACTAATATTCTTGATATTCACAAAATGCTTTGCAGAAGTTTGGACAAACAAATTAGCCACAACAAATCTACAGTAACATCTTTGTAAAGTTTGAAAAACCGCAGCTGCCATGTCTCACAATTTTGGAGCCCTTTCTTAGTTTACTTGCCAGGTCAGTTTACTTACCAGAAGGGGTAGAGTGACATTTGATGTAGACATTTATCATACAGTCCCAATTGAAAATACACTGAGGATTGCTTGATATATATTTTTTTGAGCTTGATCCCATTACTTTGTACTTTTTTTCTTCTGCCCCTCTCAAATCTTTCACTTATTTTAAAAGGTGGAGCTGTCAGTTTTATGGAACAGTTAGAGGAGTGGAAGTTAACTTCAAGAACAGCAGCACAAACTGTCTGATTTATTAAGATGTGCTGTAGAAGCACAATCAAGAGAAAGATTTAGTATATTTTAGTAAAAGTCACCCTATAGTCCATTATTAGCTGTTCACGCCTGTGACAAAGTGGTTAGGCATGAACTCATTTACCATTTGTCCCTTAACCATTGCATCACTGGGTGTAACCAAATGAAGGGTTTTTCATTTTGTATAGCATTGTTTATTTTCTTTATAGTAGCCTTTTGAGTTGTATTGTATGCAGTGTTTTACTTTTCAAAGCATTTAGCTGAGTAAATGAGTTTGTCAATTTCATGCATAAGCTTATTCCTGTTCTTTGTTTAGAATTGCATTGTTTGGTCTGACCTATTTGTTTCAATGGTAGAGACTAACGAGGTGAGGGTGAGGGTAAAGTCCTGTATAAAGCAAGTGGGATTTTTGCCAACCAGGTGGATTGTTTTATGGTAGAATGGAGATGCCAGAAATAAAGTATACGCAAAAGAAACTTAAATAGTCTGCTGATGCTGTTTACTTATCACCTTCCTTGCTGCTTACGTTATGCTACCTCACAACGCACTACCTTTGTCCACCCATCAAAGACGGCCTCTCAAAGTATGTTAACAACAAAACTATGGGAAAATTCTAACAAAGATGCCAAACATTTCCCTCACCTAGCCAATAAGGACAGATTTCAACTGTATGTTGGCAGATATGTCCACACACATATGGTAGAAGGTAAAGATGTAGGTAAGTATACTTTGAACTTTCTTGACTTACTCAAGCAATAATCTAAATTTTTGCATGCAATTTGTTAAAATGCTCTGGTGGGAAGAGCCAAGTGTGCTGGTGAAGTAGCCATTCTAGACTGACTCAGTGATGCGTAATGTTGTTGTAACTTTAAGCATGTGGTAGGAGGTAATGTGCAGGAGAAAGGATTAAGTTCGGGCAAAGTCATCCAACATCTGAAGTTTTTATTTTTTTAATCAGCGGTAACTATTGAAAATAAAGTTATGTCTTTCTATTTAAATATGTCCTTTGATCCTTTCCTAGTACATTAGTCAAAAATCACAGCTTTAAGGTGTCACCAACATGGCTGCCGACTGGAGAGTCCAGCAGTGCAATACCAAATCACTGCAATGCCACTTACAGCATTTTTTTTTGCACTGTCTCCTTGACTAAACTTCCAGTCTAAAACTTTCCACTTCTAAAACTTCAAAATGCTTCCTAAAACGTGTCATTATTGTTAAAGAAAACTATTTGGTTGGGTAACTGTATTGGATTCTTTTACATAATGTAAAATGTTGAAATTAACTATGACTTACCTGATGAACTGGACTCTGTCCTATACATTTTACAATAAGTCTGAGCTTCTATCTCTATACTGCTGGATTTAAATCGCCAATATTTTATATATAATTGCAATTCCTTTTTTTTTTTTTTATAGCCATCAATGATTTAGATGTAGGTTAATGAAACATTTACATTTCCTCTTGCCACTCACTCCTCCTATTCTCTCTCTCTGTGTGTCGTCCTCAGTGCCAACAGTCTTATAATTTGGTCACCAAAATGCATCAACAGGTGGTTATCTGCTCTGACATTTGACTATCTTCAAGAAGCTGTGGTGTAACTCTGTGAGGCAGTTACAGGGCTTTATCTGTATGTTGTGAGTTGGAGTAGAGTGTCCGGCTCTGCTTGGCATTTTATTTCAGTCAGACACCAAAACGTTGGTGGATGCAAGTTCAGCAGTGGAACCTGTTCCTCTGGGCAGAGAGCCACACTTATCACACAGAGGCTTATTAAGTCCCAGAGGGGGAGCACACAGATGCACAGACACATGCGCACACACACAGACACACACACTCAGTGGGACAGAGAAATGCAGATACATGGACCGACATAAGAAATACACACAGACATGCAGAGATTAAAGGACATACTTGCACAAGTGTGTACACCATAGGCACATGTGCTCTGACATCAGGAAAGGACACACACCTGCACAAATTAGAGGTCAATGCAAAGTGAATTCTGTCAGTATCTTGCTCAGGGGAAGTGTTGAACTTTAACATTTATTCATTCTGAGTCATTTTCACTTCTGCTGCTCTGCACTTTAGCTCTCACTGTGTCTAATTCGCTCTTTGTTCACTGTCACCTTACTATCCTACCCTCCTCACAAGGGCACTGGGTTAGACTCAAATGAAGAGGGACACAACGAACTAATAGAGTACATAAACACAACCAATGTTATTCTAATATACTGTTGTGAGAAACTATTTCTGGTGTATTTGGTTTGTAATTAGTTAATATGAATTTTAGCTGTTGATGCTTAGATTCCTTCAATAAATTCCACCTTCATACCAATAGTGACAGTATTAACCAGGGCTGTCAAACATCGGGCTCAAAATCAGCCCTGCAGACGCCAACACTAATCCAGCCCACTGGGTGGCTTTGGAAAATGTGAAGGAAACAGAAAGTTTGGATTTTTTAATTGTTTTTTCATAAGTTTTACAGCTTTTCTTACTTATGACTTCCCATGTGGTCATTCATACTACACCAAAGTAATTAGTTTATAGATTTATGTAATTTTACACATTTACTTACTATAATTTTACATTTACTAGGAAAGTGAGACATACTGTTGAATTAGCACTTTTACATATTTAGCTATCACAGGGATTACATTAAACATCCGCACATTGACCATAATGGCAGTTTCACTGGTCTGGCTCATATGAGATCAAAAATGGGCCCACAATGTAAAATGTGTTTGATATCTCTGACATAAGTAGTATACTGTCAGTGAAGTGGATGGAAATCGGCCAGCAGAGCTCATAAAAGTGAGATCAGTTTTGTAAATCTACAAAGAGCAAAAAAACCCAGAGCAGCAGCATCACTGCCTGCACACAAACAAAACCTAAAGGGTCTCACAATAGAAACTATATTAAGTTGTGATTCTTTTTCTGAAGCTAAGACTCTACAACCAATATTAGGGCTTCCTCCACCTGCTCACTGCCACTTTAACCCCTGACTGTGGTCATTTTCCCGTTTAGATGTGTGGGCAAAGTCTCCCTCTATGTAGGCAACAATGTAATGTAGGTTTTTCTTAGTGGCAACGTGTTCTTAATTTACAGTATTTACAGTCTCCCCTTTGGTGCCACAAACCACACCCCTGAATCACACAGACATCATGGGTTGAAATTTTAGACTACACAGGGTGGCCAAAGCCCTGACACACACACACACACACACACACACACACACACACACACACACACACACACACACACACACACACACACACACACACACACACACACACACACACACACACACACACAGGTAGCAGCTGGCATCATCTGGGATAGGATGAAGCATGTGATCAAAGCTGTTTGTTGCCAATCAGGTCTGTCTTTGATGTGAGCTCCTTCAGGTTAAGACTGAGTCCTCTGAGGGTCCTTCAGCAAGATCCCCCAGCCAGAGAGAGGTAGAGTATGATAATATTTATATTCCTAGAATCCCTCTAGAAGCATGTTTTGTCACTCCAGCCCTCTCAGCTATGCCCTCCTGACATTTCTTGCAGTTATTTTTACAATCTAGTTATAAATAAAAGTGAGTTTTCCATAATTTTAATTTCAGTGGGCACGGGGATGTAAAATTGCAAATAAGTAAACCAAACAAAACAACAGAAAGTGTTTAATAAATTTACCCCAAAATGAGGTTTATAAAAGCTTTCCTCAGAAAATTACATTTCTACTGGGCTTGAATTCTTTAGAACTGGAACTGTAGAGCCTCATTAACAATGTGTGATCAATATCTGTGGTCATACAATGAACATCGGAACACTGAACATCTACAAATGCGCACTTTGTACCTCTGACCACATTGCAAGAGTCTCTTGAATCTATATCATGCTGGTGAGATTTCTATGAATGACCTCACATATAAGCTGTCTTCCTACAGATACTTTTTCAAATTCCACCTGAAGACAAAAAAACAAAACAAAACAAAAAACTTAGTCTACTGTGAATACCAAAATAGCAAGTATGCATTCTGGGCATATCTTGGTACTCATGGCCATTGATCAGTGGTCTTTGATCAGTGGGTTTTGGTCAGTGGTTGTTGGTCAATGGTCATGAGAATTTGCATAATTAAGATTAAGGAACTGACCTCCCAGCCAATTGTTCCTTCAGTGGGCTGGTTTCAGTCATTATGCAAATGTACTGCTTATAAGATTGGGGAAACCTGCAGTCAGTGAGACTGAAGAAGCCACTTGGATGAGTGACAAAACGTTTCTCCCACAAAATGCTACGTCCAGATGAACAGAATCAACTTTTTGGAGACATGCTGGGCATAATTTATGCAATAGTGTATGGTAAACTGGCATAATGTAGAGTCAGCTGAGGACATAGAGACATGAGATTTACGGTGTCATTTTGGTAAAGTGTACTTTTGGGTTGCTTTATTTACAAACCCACTAGATTTAAAAAAAAATCAAGAAAAATGAAAAAAATTGAAATACACACTCTTGGGTAAGAGAAAGTCCTTACGGGCAAAAATATCTCTGCACAGAAGAATGGAGGAAAATAAGTCTACAAAGACAAAAGAGAATTGGAAAAAAGGACCCACATGACATCAAAACACAGCTCAGATTGAGTCTGGTACACAAGTAAATAATGAATGAAGGAGATAAAGTAGCTTTGATGCAGATACTGACAACCAGAGAAGGATAGCAGATATGACCTGCAGAAAAATGTGTTGCACATTCCACATAAGGTTTCTGTGGATGAGGTTTTTCAGATAACTTACCATTCCCCAGTACCAGTTACTCTGCCCACGTCTGCCAAAGCAGGGCCCAGCCATAGCCTGCTTTTACATCTGTATCTATCCAGGGCCTGCTATCGGGTCCCCACCAGTGACTGCTGCTCTGCCTGAGCCGCCAGATTCTTCAGTAGATTCTGTTTCTGAGTGTCCTGCCACAGTCACCTGATTCCATCCCATCCAAGAGTGCCTCGTCTCCTCTGGCAGCCTAGCACCCTGAAGGCTCTTGTCTTCTATTAAAATACCGGCCGCCAGCAAAGCCTCTGGAAAAATTCGGTCTCCTTGTTGGTTAAGTCCTTGTCGACACTGGCTTCCTGCTAATCCTTCGCCAGGAGCTCCATCTCCTCCACAAGAAACAAAGCCAGCCACCTGAACTGCTCCGTTTCCACTCCCAGTCCTCTGGCTGGCCCGCTGATCTGTTTTGCCTCTTCTGCTGTTTTTCCAGGCTGTTCTCCTGAATCAGTCTAGGTTTTGACACTGGCCTCCAGCCTGGTTCCCAGAACTGCTCCATTGCCTTATACTTTTCCCCGTTTTGACTTAATCTGGTGTTTAACTTTTGCTTCATTATTTTTCCAATTTTTTTTATTGGATAAAAAAATGCATTAACTCAAGATAAAGCATACACCGACTAATTATATTGCATGGTTAGGGCTGGATCCTCCAGATCCTGAATCTTCCCTTAGTTACACTGCAATAGGTCTAGGCTGTTAAGGGTTTCCCATGATGCACCAAGTGCTTCTTCTTCACTTGCCTGCTTCACTCACTATGTGTTTATACACTACTCTGCATGTATTCATTAGTTATTATTCATCTCTGGCTCTCTTTCACAGTGTGTTTTTGTTCTGTCTTCCTCTCCTCACCCCAACCAGTCATGGCAAATGGTGCCTCTCCTTGAGCCTGGTTCTGCTGGAGGTTTCTTCCTGTTAAAAGGGAGTTTTTCCTTCCCACTGTTTCCAAATTGGTTGGACGTAATAATGTGATTATTTCTAAGTTATTATCATCACTTAATTACCAAACTAGAGTAATATTAATTACTATTACTTACAATATTAATTAGTAATATTCACATATTAGAATTTCAATTGTAATAACCTCATAATAATAAAGTAATACTGGCTGATGTTTTAGCATATTTGGATAGTATTCTATATTATAATGCTTGAATGAATCATACCTTAGTTTCTCAGCTTTCTCTTTTGCTTAAAAGCAATGATGTAAATATAATGTTGAGTGCTCATTATGTTTTTCACAACTGTAAGGAAAATGTATTACAATTGCCCTAATATAAATTAATTTAATCTATTTTCATAATAAACCAAAATAACTGGTGCACTTTTTTTTACTGCTGTGAAAGCAGAGTGAATTGTGGGACTACTGACTGAAAGACCTTTAATCTTCCCATTTAACGTTAGGCAATGCTGGAAAGAGCCGCCTGCCAGTAGGTGGCAGACTGCTGGCTGGTTTACTATAATATCTATAATAAAATATCCCTCACTGTTATTGCTGTTGGATGTTATTGTTGACTCAGTATGTTCATATTCTGCACTAACATTTCTTGGATGGTTGTGACTGAAGCTTCTGCTATACCTGTGTGCTCTAACTAGGGATGGGTACCGGTGTCCGGTGCCATGATGGCACCGGTTCTGACATAAACGGTAGTAACCAGACCGAAAAGCAGCGCACATTTCAGTGCTTTATTTCGGTGCTTTTTTTTCCTGAGCTGTGATACACTTCTAGCCAATCATTTTACGTTTCCGAGGATAGTGTGTGAGTGTGTGTGAATGGGTGGATGACTGGATATGTAAAGCGCTTTGGGGTCCTTAGGGACTAGTAAAGCGCTATATAAATACAGGCCATTTACCATTTAGTAGGCGGGCCCAGGTACGTACGTTCTTTTAGAGCAGAGCTACAGATTAAAAATGTCCAAGGCGAAGCGGTCAAAAGTCTGGCTGTACTTCACAGCAAAATATGCAAACTCAGCAGCCTGCAACAAGTGCTTTAAGCTGATACTGTGATACTGTCAAAGGAGGTAACACCTCAAATCCGATGAAACACCTGGCGACGCATAGCGTTTTTTTTAAAAGCCCAGAAATGCGCCGTATTTGATAGCTTGCTGTGAGACCTCACACCGAGCACATCTACTGCGGGTGGGTTGCCTGTTATGCAACATCCCACAAAAACAAGAAGAGGAGAGTCCTGGCCCCTAGCCCTGCCAGTGTAGCAGAAATGATAACTGATGATGATGCAGCAGCAGCCGTTCTTTTCTGCGTGAGTAGCTTAATGTTGTTCGTGTGTAATTTACGTTGAGTAGGCTAACCACGTTATTACATTAATGCATGTAAGGTGAACTAGCAAACATCATCATAGCTACATGCTGCTGTCTTCTTGTTTGATGGCAGATACTCCCTTCACCCTGGCCAAAAAGGCTAAAATGACCAAAGAAAAAGTGGAAAACAGTTAAACATGAGAGGTTTAGGACAAAGTTTGTGTTTCTTCCATTGTTTAAGCACTGCTTCCAGCCAAGAGTGATACCATATATGCCCCATAGCTGCAGAAAAGGCTAACATTGTTATCTTTTTACAAAAAACAGCTGAACATGAGAGGTTTTTGGACCAATTTTGTGTTCTCCATTCTTTAAGCACCGGTTTGAGCACCGTTTGAGCACCGGCACCGTTTCAAAAGTACCGATTTGGCACCGGTATCGGATAAAACCTAAACGATACCCATCCCTAGCTCTAACGATCTTCAAAGTCACTTCCCTTTTGCAAATTGGCCACAAAATACAAATTAGTAGTCACTATTCAGAATTTCTGTACATGTTAAAGTGCCTACTTTCAGTTCAGTATGAATACAGTATAGATGCTGCAAACAGTTTATTGTAAACTGACCAATGAATGACCAATAAAACCTAAAAAAGTGCATTATAAATATGGAAAAATGAAATATAATCGTTGTTTCCTGACATAAACCTAATGCATATACAAATCCCCTCATGTACAGCTCTGCTTAAAAACACAGTCTCAGCCGTCAGTCCATTACATGCCATAAAACTTTTAAAAGCACAGTCTGCCTCATGTGTGTATATGACACTAAATAACATTAGCACACACCCAATTCATTGATAATTTATTGGAAATGTTAAAACCACCAATCCACTCACTGCAAGTGATTTTCCCGTTCAACTCTCTTTTCCTCCTTTTTCTTCTTTGTCCATCAGCCCTGCACAGGGATAGAGGGATGTTAGATTCCACGGAGAAGATGTGTTGGGATGAACAAAAGCTCTGCTCCTGGGAGAAGCAGAGCAAACATGGTTGGACTGGACCTACTGGGATAGCTGATAGAGAGGCAAAGCAGCGGTGAAGTGTTTTGATGCTGGGAAACCTACCTGGATAAAAGGAGTATATGCTCTTACTGTATATGCAAGAGTATATACATCTGCTGTTGTGGTTGGAGGACTGGGCTGATGTAAAATTACACAGTACAATAATAGTCAAAGTCAAATTTATTTATATAGCACATTTAAAACAACCACTGTTGACCAAGGTGCTGTACATTTAATCCGCTGGACGGATCAATCGGTGGCCGCGTTACAGGACGCACTCGATGACGCAGACTGGGGCATGTTCAGAAACAGCTCCGATGATGATGTCAACGTGTTTACGGAAGCGGTTGTGGGATTCATCGGGAAACTAGCGGATGATACCGTGGAGACAAAGACTATCACAACGTTTCCCAACCAGAAGCCGTGGGTGGATAAAACCATCTGCGACGCTCTGAGATCCCGCACCGCTGCCTACAACACGGGACTCATGACGGGGGACATGGACCCGTACAAAGCCGCGTCATATAACGTGCAGAGGGCGGTGAAAGAGGCGAAGCAGCGCTACGGGAGGAAACTAGAGTCACAACTCCAACAGAGTGACTCTAGGAGCCTGTGGCGGGGACTAAGGACAATAACGGACTATAAAGCACCAACAACCGGTATGACGAACGCGGCCGTGACTCTGGCAGACGAGCTGAACACTTTCTATGCTCGCTTCGAGGCTGCAGCTAAGGACTCCAACAATGCTAGTGTTAGCGGCGCTAACGGCTGCAGACAGGAAGATACTGCCAGCACCGGAAACGTGCTCGTCATCTCCGAGCATGAAGTAAGGAGAGCCTTCAAGAGAGTGAACACCAGGAAAGCAGCAGGACCAGACTGCATCCCAGGTCGTATCCTCAGAGACTGCGCATACCAGCTAGCTCCTGTGTTCACTGAGATATTCAACATCTCTCTATCTCAGTCGGTGATCCCCACATGCTTCAAAGAGTCCATCATTGTTCCTGTCCCGAAGAAACCCCACCCTGCTTCTCTCAATGACTATCGCCCTGTAGCCCTCACCTCAGTAGTGATGAAGTGCTTTGAACGCCTGGTCAGAGACTTCATCATTTCTTCACTACCAGACACACTGGACCCACTACAGTTCGCTTACCGTCCAAATCGTTCCACAGACGATGCCATCTCTCATCTCCTCCACACATCACTCACTCACTTGGACACTAGAAGGGGGAATTATGTTAAAATGCTCTTCATAGACTACAGCTCTGCATTTAACACCATAATTCCCTCCACACTCACCACCAAGCTGGAGCATCTGGGACTCAGCTCATCTATGTGTCAGTGGATCTCCAACTTCCTAACTGGCAGACCACAGGCAGTAAGGATGGGCGGACATGTCTCAGCCTCCACCACTCTCAGCACTGGAGCCCCCCAGGGGTGTGTTCTGAGCCCCCTGCTGTACTCTTTGTACACATATGACTGCGTGGCCACTACCAGCTCCACCACCATCATCAAGTTTGCTGACGACACCGTCGTGGTGGGCCTGATCTCTGATAACAACGAGACGGCCTACCTGAAGGAGATTAAGAATCTGGAGAACTGGTGCCAGAGGAACAACCTCCTTCTAAACGTCAGTAAGACAAAGGAGCTGATAGTGGACTTCAGCACTAAGCAGGAGAGGAACTACCAGACCCCTGTCATCAACGAGTGCCCAGTGGAGAGAGTGGACAGCTTCAAATACCTCGGAGTTCACATCACGCAGGACCTGTCATGGTCCTGTCACATCAACACTGTGGTGAAAAAGGCCCGACAGCGTCTCTACCACCTCAGAAGCTTGAGAGACTTCCAACTGCCCTCCAAGGTGCTCAGGAACTTTTACTCCTGCACCATAGAGAGCATCCTGACGGGAAACATCTTAACCTGGTTCGGGAACAGCACCATGCAGGACAGACGAGCTCTACAGAGGGTTGTGCGGTCAGCTGAGCGCACCATCCGCTCCGAGCTCCCTGACCTGCACTCAATCTACAGCAGGCGGTGCTGGACCAAGGCCAGGAAGATCGTGAAGGACCTCAGCCATCCCAACAACAGACTGTTCTCTCTGTTGAGGTCAGGAAAGCGATTCCGCTCCCTGAAGACCAACACAGAGAGACTGAGGAGGAGCTTCTTCCCGCAGGCGATACGGTCTCTCAATCACACCACCACACAGTACTGACCCACACATATGGTTCTTACACACACACTGGACTTTCTGGACTTTGTTTTCACTTCATTACTTAAATCACGCTGCTGTTATTGTGTATATGCTGCTGTTATTGTGTATATATTTATTTATATTTCTTCATACATTCTTATATAGTTCTATATTGTGTATTTTGTTGTACAGTTATTTTATTTTCAACTTTAATTTATATATTTATCTTTATCTTATTCTCCCAGTTAAATTTACCCTTCATTCTAATTTGTGTTGTACAGTTATTTCATTTTTAACCTTAATTTATATTTTATTCCTTCCTAGTTACATTTACCCTTTTTAATTTTTCATATTTATTTCCTATCTTATTCATAGCCTTTCCTTTTTTGTTTTCTTTAGGTCACGAGCAGTTGTCCAAGCATTTCACTACATATCGTACTGTGTATGACTGTGTACGTGACAAATAAAATTTGAATTTGAATTTGAATTATTAAAAGTAATCATTGTTTTTATTTTTTGTTGTTGAAGTTACATTTATATGCTGGGTTATTAGGAAGTGTTGGGGTGAATAGTTGAGAAACTACAAAGGGAAAAACTGTCAGACCGCAGCTCACATACTGAGTCTTTTGTTTGAGTTTAGTCAACTATTAAACCAGCCAATTAAATAAGATAAGATAAGATAACCTTTATTAGTCCCACACGTGGGAAATTTGTTTTGTCACAGCAGGAAGTGGACAGTGCAAAAGTTATGAGGCAAAAATTAGAATACAATAAGAATAAATACAGTACACAACTGTACAGAATAGAATAAAATACTATATACAGTAGAATACAATAAAATAAATATACAATAAGATAAAAATAGAATACAAATACAAATACTATATACAACTGAGTAAAAATACAACGATGACAGAAAGGATTATTGCACTTAGTATTATTGCATATGTATGGATGTGTGTGCTTGATCAGTTAAAGTCTTTATTATGGAGTCTGACAGCAGTGGGGAGGAAAGACCTGCGAAATCTCTCCGTCCCACACCGTGGGTGCCGCAGTCTCCCACTGAAGGAGCTGCTCAGTGCTGTCACAGTCTGCTGCATGGGGTGGGAGATGTTGTCCAACAGGGATGACAGCTTAGCCGCCGTTCTCCTGTCACTCACCACCTCCACTGGGTCCAGAGGGCATCCTAGAACAGAGCTGGCCCTTCGGATCACCCTGTTCAGTCTCTTCCTGTCCCCAGCAGAGATGCTGCCGCCCCAGCAGACCACACCATAAAAGATAGCAGAAGCCACAACAGAGTCATAGAAGGTCTTCAGGAGTGGGCCCTCCACTCCAAACGACCTGAGTCTCCGCAGCAGGTACAGCCTGCTCTGCCCTTTCCTGTAGAGGGCGTCTGAGTTATGAGTCCAGTCCAGTCTATTGTTCAGATGAACACCAAGGTACCTGTAGCTGTCCACAGCCTCAATGTCCATACCCTGGATGTTCAGTGGTTGCAGTGGAGAATGCTTGTGCCTGCGGAAGTCTACCACCAGTTCCTTGGTTTTACTGGCGTTGATCTGGAGGTAGTTCAGCTGGCACCAGTCCACAAAGTCTTGGGTCAGACCTCTGTACTCCTTGTCGTTCCCATCAGTGATGAGGCCGACTATTGCAGAGTCATCAGAGAACTTCTGCAGGAAGCACTGGGTGGAATTGTGGGAGAACTCTGCAGTGTAGATGGTGAAGAGGAACGGAGCCAGAACCGTTCCCTGTGGGGCCCCCGTACTGCAGACGACCCTGTCCGACACACAGCCCTGAGTCCTCACATACTGTGGTCTGTCGGTGAGGTAGTCCAGGATCCAGGTAGTGAGGTGATGGTCCACTCCAGAGTTCACCAGCTTGTCCTTTAGAACCGAGGGAAGAATAGTGTTGAAGGCACTGGAGAAATCAAAGAACATGATTCTCACAGTGCTTCCAGCGGTCTCCAGGTGAGCGAGGGAACGATGTAGGAGGTGAATGACGGCATCATCCGCTCCAATGCCAGGCTGGTAGGCAAACTGAAGTGGGTCCAGTGATGAGCTTATTAGGCGCCGAAGCTGAGCCAGGACCAACCGCTCCAGGGTCTTCATCAGGTGGGATGTCAGAGCCACCGGCCTGTAGCTGTTGAGGTCCTTGGGGCGTGAAGTCTTTGGCACTGGTACAACACAGGAGGTTTTCCAGAGCTGTGGGACTCTTCCCAACCTCAGGCTCAGGTTGAAGAGGTGCTCCATCACCCCACACAGTTGGTCCGCGCAGGACCTGACGACCCTCGAGCTGATGCCATCTGGACCCGCTGCCTTCTTGCCATTAATCCTCCTCAGTTCCCTCCTAACCTGGGTGGTTGAGAGAGACAGGCTGGAGCCTTGTGTTGAGTGTGTATTGGATGCTGCAGTTGGGGGTGGGGGGGAGTGAGCAGGGTGAATAGAGGAGGTGTGAAGTGTCTGAGGTGGAACAGCAGCAGTGGGGGTGGGTGAGTCTGCAGCCGATGTTGTAGACTGCCTCATGGCTGAATCAAATCTGTTGAAGAAATGATTCAGTTCATTTGCCCACCTCACATCCCTCCCAGGCAGAGAGTTCTGCTGTTTGTGGCCCGAGATGGTTCTGAGGCCTCTCCAGACTTCACCAACGTTGTTTTGTTGAAGCTGGTTCTCCATCTTCTGCCTGTAGCTCTCCTTCCCATTCCTTATCAGTCCCCTCAGCTCTCTCTGCACCCTTTTCAACTCCTCTTTGTCTCTGGATTTGAAGGCCCTCCTCTTCTGCTTGAGGACGATTTTAATTTCTGGGGTAATCCAAGGTTTGTTGTTGGAGAAACACCGTACAGTCCTAGTAGGTACAGTGTTATCCACACAGAAGTTTATATAGTCAGTAATGCATGTAGTAAGGCTGTCGATGTCCTCTCCGTGGTCATCACAAATCACCTCCCACACAGTCGACTCAAAACAATCCTTAAGAGCCTCCTCGCTCTCCTCTGACCATCTCTGTACTGTGCGGGTGGCTGGTGGCTCCCTGCGCACTAAGGGCTCATACACAGGGACAAGGTGCACCAGGTTGTGATCAGATCTGCCCAGGGGAGGGAGAGGTGATGAACTGTATGCCTCTTCTGCATTGGCATACAGTAAGTCCAGTGTTTTATTGACTCTGGTTGGGCAGGTCACATACTGGGTGAAGGTGGGCAGTGTGGAGTCCAGTGTATGATTGAAGTCAATGGTGTTTTGTTAACCTCAGTCAAGTGCTATGAATAGCCAATTATAACCATATAAAACAACAAGACAACAAGACAACAACAAGACAACATTTTTAGTAATGGCCTTTTACAGATTGTTTTACTAACAATAATTTTGATTTTGTTAAAACCTCAATTTCAAATGTTTTTAAGAACAACACTTTAAAAGTGCTTAAAACAAAGAAACCCCTCCCAGCAACTAATCAATTACTAAACTTTGGTTAAACATTAGTTTCAGTAAACAATATTTCATTAGTGAAATACTGAACAAAAACAGGAACCACTAGAGTTCAATATAAGGAGATAGTTCTGGGCGATGGCATGGGGCTAGACGGAGGAGGTGCAGCAGTTCGAGAGAGCACCTCGGTCACAGCGGAAGGTCTAGTGCCAGAGGCCAGGCCAGAAACAGATAATTATCTCACTCTTGAAGCAAGGAAACTGCTCCTCCAAGATGATGTCTGCTGGGTAGCAAGCAGGTTGTAGGTCCAAATACAGAACTCAGGATTGGAAGTGGAACACACTGGAAATCTTGTGAAACATGGAGCATGGAGCACAGGAGGAGGATGTGACATTGAACAAAGAGTGATGCAGACAATAAATACTCCGAAGATAATGAGGGGAGTGGAAACAGGTGAGCTAAGACTCATAGGGGAAAACTAAACAAGGGAAGATATGTCTGTGTAGGTTCTCAATCATCCAGGTTATGGTATTCTAAGGAGCTTTGAAAGAAAGTGAGTAAACTTCTTTCAGTTTTGTGAAAATGTTTCACTTCTTATCCAAGAGGATTCTTCAGTTCTAAAACCAAATGTTGGAGAACCCCGGGTATTCCAGGTTTCAGAAGCCACTCAGATGAAAGGTGAAATATCTTCACAAAACTTTAAGAAGTCCAGTCACTTTCATTGCAAGCTCCTTAGAAAACAAGGGAAGCAAAACTAAGAGCGCACAAGTTGAAGGAATAAAGAAAATAAAACAGAAGGTAACTAAACACAAAACCACAGAAAGACAAAAACTTGACAGGACATGGGAACACAAACAAAGGATGATGGATGATTGGGATAGAATACAAAACAGACCTAACCTTAATAAAAGGAAAACTAAGGACATCAGGAACAAAGGACAAAACAACAGAGGAATTACACCCAATGTGACATAAAAGGAGAGCATAGCTCCCCCCGAAGGGCAAGAGCTTTGGTTGTAGGGTGTCATATTGAAAAAAAAGTGTGCTGCACCACTATCTCCATGTCCTTTCATATGATACATATTTCAGTGGTATGGTCCTCGTCTGTGGAACAACCTGCCGGAGGAGCTCAGGGCTGCAGAGAACGTACATGTTTTTAAGAACAGGCTCAATACCCACCTTTTTAATTTAGCTTTTACCTAACGTTTATTTATTTTATGCTTATTTATTATATCCTGTTATTCTATTTACATTATTAATTTAGGTTTTACCTAATATTTATTGATTTTATTCTTATTCTTCTTTTTTTTAACTTCTTACACTATTTATATTTATATTGTATCCCATTCTTATTTATTTTATCTTTTTATCCTGTATATATTCTTATTGGGTCATATCTCCAGTGTTTCCTCGGAAGGGGCTCTCTGCACCGGGGCTGTGATCAACCGTGGCTGCTGGGGCTCTGCCGGTCTTCTCAGCCTGGCTGGGGGGCTTCTTTGCTTCCCTCCTGCTGTGTGCCCAGCCTGGTGGCTGCGGTCTGTGACCGGCTCCCGGTGCAGACGGCTCCCTGTGATAGTGTTTCCTTACCTGGCTCATGTGTGCCCAGCCCAATATACTCTTTAGGTGTGTGTGTGTGTGTGTGTGTGGGGGGGGGGGGGGGGGTATGTATTCACGATCATTTATGCTGATGAGAGTGTGGGGAGTGAGTTGGAGGGCGGAGTGGGGTGGGCTGCTTTTAACCATGCAAAGCACTTTGTGCTACATTTTTGTATGAAAAGTGCCTTATGAATAAAGATTGATCGATTGATTGATATGTACATACATATATTTGATGCAATTTCTTGAAATTTTTTTAAGGTCAGCTTTGACTTTGGGCACTAATAATAAAGGTAAAGGACAAATGTTTACCCAACCTAGGTACTCGTTTTCCCCAAGGCCTAGCATATTCTTATGAAGGTTGAGAAGATCCATCAAAATGTGGAATATATAAATTTTGGAGTGACTTTTTCACCAAAAATAAATCATCTCGAACTATTGTCAGTATCTAGCATCACACAAAATTTGAAAATGATATCTTAAAAACGGTATACTAGACTGCTAGCAAACAGATAGGCAGGCAGACAAACAAACAGAAACATTTACTTACTTACTCTCTTCAGGGGCAGAAAAATACCTGTGTGTGTGCGCAGCCATAGATTATTATATCCAAACTAATCGGTTTATTAATTCGGAACTCTATTTTGTGAAGTATCTACATGGTGTATTAATGTGTATGAATGTAAATCAAAGCACAACTGCTTGAAATTAAACTTCAACAAGTCTAACCAAAACTATGGGACAGGTGAAATGTGTTTTCACTTTGGTGAACTGAGAAAATTTTAACTACAAAAAACTGAAAGTTAAACAAAGAAAGTCAGTGAGGGAATTAGCAAAATGGAGGAAGAAAAGATTTATGAAGGGAAAAGACAGAAACATAAAATACTGACAGGCAAGAGGGACTGATACACAGCATCAGACCAAGCAAAACAACAGATGGATGATTGAATAATAGATAGGACCAAGTCAGACAGACAGATGAAAGACACAAACAGCAGGCCATTGCAATTGACAAAAAGGTCAGATGATTTAAGAGCCATGAACCAATAAATCAAACTGAAATACATTCACTGAGAGACAGGAAGCAAACAGAAGTAATATATAACGGATGATGGAGAGACATTTGTTAGAGGAGATGATGGAGAAAGTAGATGATTAATGTGTGTTTTTTTTCTCTAAGCCAGCTCATCCCGGCACTCAGTAGATACCAGTGATGGGAATTCCAGCTGTTTTTACAGAACCGGCTCTTTAGGCTCGGCTCACCAAAAAGAGTTGTCTCTTTCTTCAGGTTGTTTTGTTTCTTTAATTAATTCATTATCAACAACAATATAAAATTATGCACAAAATGAATTACTAATGTAAAAAAAAACAGTGTTTCTTATTTACATATGTTTATTATATAAATCTGCTTTTATTTATTCACTCCACATAAAATGTAAAATAAAATAAAATAAAACAACTACAATTCATCTTCCCGCAAAAACTGTCTCATAGAGCTCTGGGTTGGGTTTAGGTGGTTGTGGTGGTATACTGCATGATGCTGTAGATACTGCAGCAGCAACACGTGCAGTAGACACACTGGCACCTTCATTAATATCACACTCAACTGTGTTTAATCTTCCCATTGCACTGATGGGTGGACAGTTCTCAGGTGCCTGTGCAGGTTGTCTGTATTCTTTTCTGGCAGACTCTACACTCTGCCTTTGTATTGTGAATAAAATTGAAATGGTTCCAGATTTTGCTTATTGGTGTCACTCATTTTCTTTACTATAGCTTTCTAATGTGTCAATGTTGTCTCTTGTTGTTGCTCTATTTCTCTCTCTACCTCCTGCGCTGTTCGTGTGCTACTGCTGCTGTAAGTGTAACTACCGCCCCTCCCCTCGCTGCTCAGCGTAAAAAAAGTGAGAGCAAGAGAGTGAGGGTGAAAGAAAGAAGAGGAAGAAACAACAAACAAACCACGGCTCCCAATAAGGAGCTATTACAGTTAGGTCTGTAAGTTCAATTTGCCTCTGAATGTCACCACAGTCAATTTAAAAACAAACAAGATTTAATTCAGAGGGATTGACATAAATATTGTATTAACTGTTATTGTTGAAAAAGTTATTGACATTTTGATCCATAGACTCAAATTTTCAGAAAAAACAAAACCTAATTCAAGATCCTAAGAATTATCTTAATATTTAGTAATAATACTAATTCTAATCTGGCCTTCCTGTACTAAACCAGTGGTTTGCACCTTGTTGCAAATGCTCTGTATTTACACTGGATAACATATTGTGAATGCTAATGAACAGCTATCAAGTAATTTATTTCAAGTTCATTTTATCTACCTAGCCATGGAATAATGCGGGGATATGTCTTACTTAGCTATACAAATCCTTGTCAGTCAATTATACTGAAGTCTGGACTTCGTTCAAAACTTGACTGTTTGATTTTTGATTTGATTCTTACACACACAAAATTGTTACTGAAGTTTCTTTTTAATTTCCTAAAGTGTTTTCCATTTCACTAAGGTCACTACAATTATGGCTACAACCGAGACTTAACTTAGCCATTTTGGAAAATGTTTCCTGAAGAATTTCACCATCTAAAATGAGACCTTGAACAGCTGGAGCAGGGGACACTGACTGCAGGATGTTAGATGGTAGGTTAGGAAATCCTTTCATGCTTAATTTCATGATGTAGAGTCAGATTCTGGTATAATACTAAATGTTGACTGAGCAGTAAAATCAGAACAAATTCTTGTTTATCTGAGTCTAGATATGTCTTTCAAATGTTCTTATTCTAAGTAAATCTCATATAAAGAATATAGTGGTTGAAATTATATTCCTCCACCATAGAACTGCCTTTTAAAAACATATTGTGGATTACTTTGACTCAGTCTTACATAAAGTTTCTGGAAACAAATTCATCTTTATCTATTTTGACCACACCGAAAAGTGCACGTAGATTAGAAATAGACAGAATACATGTCAGGAACTTCAGAAGCAGATCCCTGTGCAGAAACCCACAGACTTAATGATTCAAAAGTATGTGAGGTGCACATAAAGTCACACAGTCACATGAAGCAATGTTTAACAGAAAGTATGGCTGGGCAGCAGTAGATGAACATAAACCAGCCATCTGACAAATCAGGAAAGGAAAGTAAATAACAACAAGTATAAACAATTGAGATAATCAGATTGAAGGAAAAAGTAAAACAAGACACCAAAGGAAACTAGCAAAGTAAAACAGGAAACAACAAGAAAAGAAACAGTGAACAGAGACAATGGAACATAGACCAGGAAACACTGAGGTGGCTAAAATAAAGAAACAGAATTTAAACAAAAACTAAAGACATGAACTAAATCTGTTCATAAAACAAGATTCTAAAACTTGGAAACCTAACTAAACCTTGTGACCATGGCACAAAATAGTGAGAGATGGTTTGGGAGAATGCTTCTTTTTTCAGGTGATTTACTGACTGCAGAAAATACAGAATAATGGTACCAAGCAACAGTTCTTACAGGCTGAGATGCTGTTTTCTAAAAGCATCTCCAGGGTAAGATACATGCAAATTCCATCTAAGCACTGTCATTAGTTTTCATAAGGGGAGCTTAGGTAGCTTTCACTGAACGTGAAAAAAAAAAAAGAACAATCACTTGTGCAATTACTGATTGAGGGAACTAATAGCACTGCATATAAAGGCTGCAAAAAGCGTCATAGACAGAATCTCATATTAAAACAGTTCCCCATCAGACCGATGCATTATTTTTTATCTGAAGGCCGAATTAGAAAAAATTCTGCTAACATGGAGAAATATGATCTGAGGGAATCTTGTTGTTTTTACCGGTTTTGAGTTAGCATGGTATTTTGAAGATGCTAACGGTGATCAGTAAGACAGATACCAGTTTGATGTAGCACATGAAACTCATTTTCAGCCTCCATGCAGTTGTTTACCCATGACTGAAGAGGAACAACATTCACTTTCCTGTAGACAACTAATCATAACTAGCACTTGTCTAATCTGCGCCCAAAACCTTACATTACCATTAACTAAAATGTTATTCTTACTATAAAGTGTTTCTTCACGTTTCTTTTTGTCCCTATAAGAAAGATAAGTCCCTTCAAGTCCCCACAACATTAGTAGTATCTAGTCCACACACGCACACACACACACACACACGCACACACACACACACACACACACACACACACACGGAGTCAAAAGTTAGCCAGCAGGCATGCATGTATTACGAGACTTTCACACCCACTATTTGATCACACACAGTGCACAGAGATATACACACACACTCTCCTCCCTTGACCAGAGGGAGAGGGAAGCAGCACCGATTAGCAGAACAGAGGTTTTTACTCTGCGGGGGAAGCAAAACTCGTTTAGCAATCATATTACTCTGCATAATGCTCCATTAATGACATGCTAATCATATGTAAATTAGATGCTAATTGAGCAAGATTCAATTCCAAACCAACAGATGGTTCCCATACTGCTGTAATGGAGCCTCTGGTGGCTGTTAGAGTGAGTGTTTGTGTGTGTGTGTATGTGTAGGCAGGTATATCTGTTGGATGGTTGTGAACATCTACAGAAAAGAAAGAAAGAAGGCTGGGGAATGCTGGGTGAAAGTGGCTGCCGCTGAGCGCTGCACCACTTGTTATTGCTTTGGTCGCTAGCACATGCTACTGTGGCCTGTACTTTTCATGGAAGAAGACAACTTGTCTGTAAACACTTGTCATCAGTGGTAGTGAAATTTGAGAAAGTGAGACTTAAATAGTTGCAAAAGGCTGCAAACGTTCACCATCAAGGTAACAGTTATGCCTTGGTCCAATCAGTGTGCTTCAAGAGGTGAAATTTTCACTTTGAACGCAAATGGCATCTAATTCCAGTATTCCTTTGCCTGTATCTTAATGTGAGTATCTTAATGAGTCGTCTTGTATCCATGTTTGATCTTCACTTGTGTCTTGTTCACTCATCCCTACATATTCTACAATATGCTCCAGTCTTCCTTGTGTCCTTTGTCATGGCGTTTAGTCAGTGTGCCTCTATATTTCCTGGTATCATACTGGTCTTTTAAATTTGGTTCTGAACTTTTTGTATTTAGTTCAGGACTTTGATGACCTGCAATAAAGGCTTATCTTTATTTAGAATTTAGTCTGCAGTATTGTGAAATATTAAAAAATAAAAAAAATTAGTGAATTGATAAGCTGAAGAGAAAACAAAACAAAGCAAATAAGTCACATTTTTAGAAATATATATTTGATGATTCTAATGTATACAACATACATTTTATGATTACAACGTTCTTGGGTTTTTCCAGTGTCAATTTATCATGAGATGAATTTAAGAAAAAATATGAACAATTATTCAGACAGAGCAGCTGTCCAAGTCCATGAGTATACACAGATATACTGGAAATATACAGGGGAAAGGCAAGTTGGAACACAACATGACACCACACTGAACACCAGCAAAATGAAAGTTTAAATACACACATGCGGTCATTAGGAAGACGGTGGTGATGAGACACAGCTGAAATGAATTAACTCAATGAGAGAGGAGAAGTAAAAACTAGAGACAATGCACAAGAGATGAGTTAAAGACAAGGTAAAACAGGAAGTAGCTAAGTGCAGACGGCAGACACACATGGCAGATTAACTCAGGAATACTGGTGGAGGCTAAGGAAATAAAACAAAACTATGAACTTCCGATGAAGAAACAACATAAGCCAGGGACCAGGGCCCTGTGCTTCGTACGTCGCTTACTACATCCAAGATCAAATGAAACATCCAAGACCAAACCATCGCGCTAACCGTGAGCGCGCTAATCCGGTTCCCCGAACACACCTGCTGTTGACGATTAGTACAGCTGGACGCAGTAATGTGACATCACTGGGTGTCGTAAAAGGGGCTACGCATCGATAGTAGAAACATTGATCGGCAACCCTCTGATTGGTCGGCGAAAATGTCGACGGAGCGCGTTCGGCTCGGTATTTTTCGGCAGCAGAGCAAGAACTCTTGAGTGAGGGATTTCAGGAGTTTCAGAGTTTAATCAGAACGCAAGGGAACACTGCAAAGGCTGCAAAAGCAAGGAGCGAGGGCTGGCAGGAAGTTGCTGACAAATTAAACTCGTAAGTAATTTAATAATAACAATAATAATGGAGTGGATTGATATAGCGCTTTTCAAGGCACCCAAAGCGCTTTACAATGCCACTATTCAGTCACTCTCACATTCACACACTGGTGGAGGCAGCTACAGTTGTAGCCACAGCTGCCCTGGGGCAGACTGACAGAAGCCAGGCTGCCATATCGCGCCATCGGCCCCTCTGGCCAACACCAGTAGGCGGTAGGGTAGATTTATTATATTACACTATATTATCCAATATTATATTACATTATATTATAATATGTTATATTTTATCCTCTTTCACATTAGAGCCACGACAGGACCCACTAGAACATGGGAACAGGTAAAAGTGAAATATAAGAATATTCTACAGAATGGTAATATTTATCACTTATATTGCTTTTAGTCTCTTGGAAAGAGACCCTGGAATAATCTGTTTGTTTATAACAGCAACCAAGAAAAGGGCAGAGCAACAAAAGACAGGTGGTGGTCCTGCACCCCCTCGTCAACAAGTTGGTTAAGTAAATAATACCCTCACGGGAAAATCGATATCTCTCTATGAGCACACTGTCGCGCTGAGCTAAAGGATCCTGTCTGTCCCGCAATATACGCTGAATTCTGAGGACTCTCCTTATCAATCTTGCACCTTCCGCAATGGGTGGCTCGCGTATACGGACAGGACATGGCTGCGACAGGCTTCCCAAATCCACCTTCGCTTTTATAGCCGTGGTCTCTCAACTTGATTACACGAAGTAATTTACAATTGCTACTCTGAAATATGAATTAAATCTGTAATAATCACATACATGTAATAGAATGTTAATAGTACATTTCCCTTTTTTAGGAAATGACCTGTGTGAAATCAATAAATGGATCAAGTGCTGCATTGTCTTTAGTTACATTGATGTTATTTATTTATGGTGAAACAGTGGTGGAATATCGCTGTTGCTTTCGTATGAATGACGCGGGCATACCTGCGTGGCCGCGATCTAATCCTGTTTACATAAAGTAAACCTGCTCCCCAGCAGGTTTACGCTTACGGCTCTGTTGCTATGACAGCAAGTCCCGGATGGGCTTCGGGGAACCGAACGATCCAGGATCACGCGAAATCGTCAACAATCTAATCCGGCTAACTCACTTAGCGAGGTACGAAGAACAGGCCCCAGGATGGGGTGTATAATTGCTTACATGTGTTTCAAAATAAACACATGTAAGCAATATATGTGTATGTATGTATATATATTTTTTTTTCTAGATTTTGGCCAAATATACCAGTGAAAAAGTAATTGAAATAACACTAGAACATGTCCATTTGCATTGTAATTTATAATGAGTAGTGTGACCCGCACACCTACAGTAAAGTCATAGTGTACGTTAAATGTTTTCCATTTTTATATAAATCAAACCCACCATACACATTCATTCTGTCCATTGATGTGTTGCTTGTGTCTAGGATCTGTTCACTGCTACAGGATGTAAAAATTATATTCATTCATATTAAAGATAAATATTAATGATATTAATATTCTTCTATAGTTAGTTATCATTAAGTCTACTATAAAATTAAAAGACATATGAAAACTTTATTCTTGGCTGCTGCTCTTCATGACACCTAGTTATAAGAACAAGGTCCAGAGGACTGAAACAGGCGAGCTCTGTCAAGAGATCAAAGCACAAATAAGTGAGGAAATAAATCCGCTGTTATGTATTCATGAATTTGTTTCATAATATCTACAGCTGCTGTTTTGCACTGTTACAATTATTAATGTATGTTCCAGTCGGGAGTTGAACCCTCCCTCCCTCTACAATCCATCATCCAAAGAGATCGCAGCCCTCTTCAAAGCCCTCTTTAATTACTTTTATTTTTTAAAGCTTGTTGTGGAAAATCAGAAATATAACACTTGTCTATTGGATTGAAAGTTTTACAAAGGTCCATATGTGCTGAGTTGGCAGTGACATGCCTGTCTTAGTAATAGCATTGGATCCCCTTGGAATGAGCAGACAGGAAGACTTCTATGGTCAAAACAATACTAGGCATGCTTCCATGGTTGTAAGAGATGTCAGTAAAAATAATATGATTTCAAGTACAGTTAATAAGCTCAAGGCAGGGTGCTACTTAACTGCAGGAAAGCAGTTTTTTTTAACACATGCAACCTGCAAAAATTCTGGCTTTAAAAATCCTTGTCAGGTCATTTGACTTTGTGGGTTAGATGAGAGACTTTTTTTCTCCCTGATGTGTGCAAGAGAAGTGTGGCTGGAAAATAATGGGACCAACCAGAAAGACTGTCAGTTCTCACTAGCTGCCTGGGGGAGGCAAATCACCCAGTACAGTGAGACTAGCACCATTCTGAGATCGGGTTTAATCATTAATTAGCTACACGATGAGGAAAATGGCTCCAAGAAAAGCGGAAAGACTGGCAGTCTGACATCTAGCTATTTTCTGTTTTGTGCAGATTCACCAAGGTGCCAATCTCACACATATTCACTATTAAATTTAAGCTTGAGTCTGTTTTCTGCTTCTTAGTAAGCACCCAAAGCAGGAATTTGTGAGTCAGTAAATTTAGTTTTAAAACATGGAGTACAGCTCTGAACTTTACTGGACAATATCTGAAGGAGATACATGTAAGGATGCAACTAATAAAGTGATTGTACTGAATTGTACTGTTGTGAGTGTAGCACAGATAATAGCCTGTTGGATTCACAGCAAGGGAGAGATTGTCCTGCATCCCACTACTTAAGCAGCAGCTCTGCCAAACCAGAGAATCTCCATTAATGCTGAACATGGCCAACGAAAACTCACACATATTGTGTGCATGTGAGAAAAGATCACGTTGGACAATATCCAGGCCTTATTTTTGCAACATTTTCCACAGATGTATGAAAAGAAAGAGTTTTTCAAATTTGAGCAATTTAAAGAAAACAAGTATTTTGATATCTTGTTATAAATACACTATTCAGCTCCTCGCTGAAATTACAGGGAGTGCAGAATTATTAGGTAAATGAGTATTTTGTCCACATCATCCTCTTCATGCATGTTGTCTTACTCCAAGCTGTATAGGCTCGAAAGCCTACTACCAATTAAGCATATTAGGTGATGTGCATCTCTGTAATGAGAAGGGGTGTGGTCTAATGACATCAACACCCTATATCAGGTGTGCATAATTATTAGGCAACGTCCTTTCCTTTGGCAAAATGGGTCAAAAGAAGGACTTGACAGGCTCAGAAAAGTCAAAAATAGTGAGATATCTTGCAGAGGGATGCAGCAGTCTCAAAATTGCAAAGCTTCTGAAGCTTGATCATCGAACAATCAAGCGTTTCATTCAAAATAGTCAACAGGGTCGCAAGAAGCGTGTGGAAAAACCAAGGCGCAAAATAACTGCCCATGAACTGAGAAAAGTCAAGCGTGCAGCTGCCAAGATGCCACTTGCCACCAGTTTGGCCATATTTCAGAGCTGCAACATCACTGGCGTGCCCAAAAGCACATGGTGTGCAATACTCAGAGACATGGCCAAGGTAAGAAAGGCTGAAAGACGACCACCACTGAACAAGACACGCAAGCTGAAACGTCAAGACTGGGCCAAGAAATAGCTCAAGACTGACTTTTCTAAGGTTTTATGGACTGATGAAATGAGAGTGAGTCTTGATGGGCCAGATGGATGGGCCCGTGGCTGGATTGGTAAAGGGCAGAGAGCTCCAGTCCGACTCAGACGCCAGCAAGGTGGAGGTGGAGTACTGGTTTGGGCTGGTATCATCAAAGATGAGCTTGTGGGGCCTTTTCGGGTTGAGGATGGAGTCAAGCTCAACTCCCAGTCCTACTGCCAGTTTCTGGAAGACACCTTCTTCAAGCAGTGGTACAGGAAGAAGTCTGCATCCTTCAAGAAAAACATGATTTTCATGCAGGACAATGCTCCATCACACACGTCCAAGTACTCCACAGCGTGGCTGGCAAGAAAGGGTATAAAAGAAGAAAAACTAATGACATGGCCTCCTTGTTCACCTGATCTGAACCCCATTGAGAACCTGTGGTCCATCATCAAATGTGAGATTTACAAGGAGGGAAAACAGTACACCTCTCTGAACAGTGTCTGGGAGGCTGTGGTTGCTGCTGCACGCAATGTTGATGGTGAACAGATCAAAACACTGACAGAATCCATGGATGGCAGGCTTTTGAGTGTCCTTGCAAAGAAAGGTGGCTATATTGGTCGCTGATTTGTTTTTGTTTTGTTTTTGAATGTCAGAAATGTATATTTGTGAATGTGGAGATGTTATATTGGTTTCACTGGTAAAAATAAATAATTGAAATGGGTATATATTTGTTTTTTGTTAAGTTGCCTAATAATTGTGCACAGTAATAGTCACCTGCACACACAGATATCCCCCTAAAATAGCTAAAACTAAAAACTACTTCCAAAAACATTCAGCTTTGATATTAATGAGTTTTTTGGGTTCATTGAGAACATGGTTGTTGTTCAATAATAAAATTATTCCTCAAAAATACAACTTGCCTAATAATTCTGCACTCCCTGTAAGCTCAGTCAACAATCAAAAAACGTCTTTCATGCTCATTCACGTTGCTTTTTCTTAGCCCCCTTTGTGTGTTGTATGTAGCTGGTAATGTGAATGCTTTGCAATACATTCAGCCTTGGAACCCAGAGGAAGAGTTAAAATGTCAGTAGGTCTCGATTTGACAACCTGACAGAGCGACTTTTAGAGGGGAAAAACAACTCAAGGTTCTTTCTTCAATGCAACACTGACATGTAAAATTGCCAGAGAATTTCCAGTGAAATGCATTTATTTGTGATGGATGTTTGCGTGTTTGTGAGTCTGCAGCAACATGAAACGCAACATGCCCACAAAAATAAAAGGTGCAAAGCCTAGTTTCAACAGAAACTGACTGATTGAAAGAAAATGGTTTCCTGAGTTTTGCGTTTTTCTGTGTTTCTCTTTCTCACTTCACACCCACATGTAACAGCAAACAGATTAGCAAGGAACAAAAGGGCAAGGAAGAGGTTCACTGTGGTGAAGAGACCGTGTGAGTAATATGGGGGCGACTGAGAGAGAACCACCACAAAACCCTTTCTGATGCAACTTTTAAAAAAGATCACATAAGATAGCATTTTTTTCCTTTATAAAAGTGCATTACTACTTTAAAACATATTTAATTACACAATGAAAAAGTACTTCAGAGGGCATATTTTATTATTCAAACGCCAGTAATTATTTTTTGTTTGTTTTATGTAGATGAAGAAAACCTTACTTTTTCAAACACACTGTCCTTTGCAAAATGCCAACTTTTCTAACTTCCTAAGTGCCCATTTACCCATTTTCATGCCATTTTTCACCTAAGTATTTTGCCTTTATTTTCGATAATTATGTTTAAAAACAGTAATCTATTTTCAAACCCACTGCTCCCCACCGATCTGGTTTCATTCATATCAGTAATTGTGTAATGTTAGGTTAAGAAAATGTAGATGAGATGGAAACATTGTTAAAGGTTTATATATTAGATTGGATCTGTTTTAGTTTTCTTCCCTAAAAAATGTTAGACCTCTTTAGAATTTTTGTTGTTGTTGTTTTGTTTATTTTTTGGCAGGAAAAAAATGTTAAAGCCACTTTACTGTATTTCCTACTTGTAAGGAAACATGATATAAAAGAGACTTGTTCTGTAAAACCCAGGTTTCGAGTATAAGTGTAAATATTTGTCATGACTGAAATACGAGCAGTTTAGGTTATGAAATGATCAGAGTTAACTTCCTCGGTGTCTACATTGATGGTTCTTTTAAATTGAATAAGCAGGTGAGTGCAGTAGTTCAGTCCTGCTTCCTTCAGTTAAGACAGCTAGCCAAGGTAAAGCCATACCTCCTGGCTAACGTCTTTGAACGTGTTATTCACCTTTTCCTTACTTGCAGATTGGACTACTGCAATTCATTGTATTATGGTCTAGACCAGGCCACCATCCATCGTCTTCAGATGGTCCAAAATGCAGCTGCCCGCCTGCTAACTGGTACCAGACGGAGAGAGCATATAACCCCAGTTTTAGCTTCTTTACACTGACTTCCTGTCTTCTACAGGATCCAATTTAAACTTTTACTTTTTGTTTTTAAGTCACTTAATGCCCGAGCCCCTCCTTACCTGTCTGAGCTCCTCTCTGCTTATGCTCCAGGAAAAACCATGAGGTCTAGCTCAAAATTAATGCTGCCCATCCCATGGACTTATCTCAAATCTCGTGGTGCTAGAGCCTTCTCTGTCGCAGGTCCCAGACTTTGGAATAGTCTCCCCCTAAATATTAGATCTGCACAAACACTTGAGCAATTTAAATCACTACTAAAGACACATTTTTATGCCCTGGCTTTTAACACACTATGACCCAAGCATTCTGGTCTTATTTTAAATAATTTTAGTTATTGTTTTAATTCTTTTATTATCCTATTATTGTTTTATATTGTTATTACTGTATTACATTGTTGCTTTTTAATGCCATTTTTATATTGTTAAGCACTTTGTGCAGCATCGGCTGTTTGAAATGTGCTATATAAATGAACTTGACCTTGACTTGACCTTATAGCTGCGTAAAATGGGCAGAAAAACACACTCTGCAGTTACATTACCCTGTAGATCCTGTGTTACTTTTCACACAGAAGTAGTAGATGCATTATATTCCCTCTCAGCTTTTAACTGTTTCATGTTAAATGACTGCAACATATGCAATGCATGAATAAACTGTCAGGTATAGAGATGCAGCATTTATACAGTAGATCTCTCAGATTTATTTAAAAAAAAGAAAACTTCAGTTATATATTGTGCTTTCTCCTTATCTTTTGTGCATTTAAGAAAATGAAAGATCCTTCAAAACAATTTCCAGGTGATAAGAGAAGGAAGGAACAAGTATAATGAAAAGCACTCAATGTCACTTCAATATGTCCTTTGCTCTAGTAAGTGTTACTATGGCAACTAAAAGATGCTATCACAATAAAAATGGTAGTCTGAGGGTCATTTACGCAATCAGCTTATTAAGACCCAGTCTTGCCCTACAGTGGTTGTAGTAGTAAATTATGCTGTTGAAGATCACGTTTGCATGCATGGGTGTGAAAAGACCAGTGTTGGGTAAGTTACTTTAAATTAGTAACTTAGTTACATTACTAGTTACTTCTATCAAAAATAACTCAGGTACTTTAAGTTACTCATTACTTTCAAAGTAACTAGTTACTAGGGAAAGTAACTTTCGTTTTACTCAGAATTCTCTTGTTAATGTGTTGCTTCCCTAACTGGATGCCCAGCAAGATTGCCAGTCTTCTAGCTTACTTACATGTTAGCACTGAGCTACTGCCACCCACGCCTGGACCGTCGTCAACTGCTGCCATGATTCTAGCCTACATCACAGCGTCACGTGGGCTTTTTTAAACCCAGTGGGAGTATCCCCCCAAAGGACCTCGGGTCTCTTCTCCTCCTCCTGCCTCCCCTTTCCCTCATCCACCTGCTGGCCTCCACCACTTGATAATGTTACTGAATCTGTGGAAGCTCCGCGATGCCACCACCAAACAATTGAGCTATTTTTTACACATCTGCCAGCATCTGGCCAATCCACCACCTTTCATTGTTTATACCGTTACGGAAAAAACCAAAACCAAAAAAACATCGGCACATCAAGTGCCGAGTCCAGCTGTGGCTGCATATGTTTTAGTAGTAATTTCTTTTTGAGGGCATTGCCATATTGGAATCCCAACTTCTCTGACAAGGCTAACCAGAACGCCGTTTACTCGAGTGTGACATCCTTCTTAGGTCCATGTACCGATTTCCGAGGTAAGTCGAACGCAACAGACGAAGTAATGAATAACGACCCTATCTAAATCCCAGTAATGATTAATGTGTTACTGATTTTGGCATAATAACTAGTTACCGTGCTCATTACCACAATAATAACGTGGTTACTTAATAACGCGTTAGTCCCTACACTGGAAAAGACAGACTGCTGGTTTGCATGATTCTCCCTACAGTTGTTCTGGTTTGGTCCTGAATAATTGCTGATGTCTGCTTCTCATTAATACCAAAGCTCAGTGGTTCTCATGAAATATGTCAGCATGAACACACTCACTGACATAACACATGCCCTTGCCCATCATTAAGAGCTTCATGTCTAACCCAATCGTTATACTCACTTTAACTTAAACATACTTCTAATATTAACATTTAAGCCATGTGTTTCAGCCAGCCTCTTGAGGAGAAAAACTCTCCTTATGGAGAAAACCTTTGAAAAGTATATATGTTTTCAAGTGAAAATGTGACTGTTTCCCAGAAGGTTATTTCTCCAAAAAGTGCCCATTTTCCAAAAAGGTATGAAAACCCACTTTTCATTAACCTATAAATAAAACAGCACGTGTATGAAATCATCCATATTAAAAATATGCGTTCTTTCTTACATGCTGTAACATTTTATCATAAGTATAGAAGAAGCACACGCGTGATGTTATGAGGAGCATTCCACCTCTCCCTGCTTGGTAAGATTATTGATGGCAAGCTGAGCAATTTGTCTTTTAAACGAGACTCAAAAATATCTTTTTACTCTGAGGACGCTCACATTGCAATTACGGGCAGCTTATTAATTAATGATGCTCAGATGTGGAGAGAGAATTTCTGCTCTCGTTTATTCATCACACATGACTTTTTCTCCCACAGAGGAATCACTGCTGGCACAAATGGACCAGTCACAGTTTATTCATTCACAGAGCACACATTTTTTTCACTTTAAAAGCCAGAGTCAGTGAAAAAGGATGAGTGGTTAAAAGGTTCTGATAACAAAGGAACCCATTTGCTTCGGTTACCTACAAATTTTCACAAACAACATGTAAGCTCAGCTGTTATTTTACTGTAAAACACACTAATAGGATCAAGTTGGGATTTTTTGTGCCACATATTTTTGTTGTCTACATTATCGATCCACTCATTGTAGATCAGATCAATTAATTTGCACTTAACTAATTTTATATCAGACAAATAAATATTTTAGTCACTATTTTTTTCTTTCAATTTGATAATAAACCTTCGGACAGTCTAAATTAAGGTTTTATACTGTAAAAGTATACAGCTGTCGCTTTATTCACAAAATGTTTGCTAAACAAAACCACAAACTTATCAACATACTTGGGGAAAATTAATTTGTATTACATAAGCACAGCTTCTGCGAGGGGGGTCCTCTTGTGGCCTCCAAATCGAGGCAAACGAAGGCTACATTTAGATGAGCTTTAGAACTGGGACTGGCCCCGCCGGCCTGTAATGATGCATTCAGCCTTGAAATGCAGACTTCAGCCTTGAAATGCAGACTTTGGCTTCGGCTCTGAATTGTGATGAAGCATGTGTATGCATGCACACCTGGAAAGTTTGATGCTCTTACTTGAGAAATAGGCAGCAGCAAAAACAGTGAGATAATCTGGATATTCTGTCCACATGTATACACCATCGGGCAGGCTGAACTGTGATTGATTGGCTAATAGCAGCTGGCTTTTGCAGGATCCTTGTCTGAGTAATAGGCGTTTCTACTGTTATGAACTCTATATGTCCAATAGCTTAATAAACTGTCACTTGATACAGTATGCCATTGCACGTTTCCATTTATTTATATCAATAACTAAAATTTTACTCAAATCATTTTAAACAATAGGTCATATTGTTTGATTCACATTTTAATGTGCACTCTGTAGAAATGTAGTTGAAACTTTCAGATCAAATAATTTATTATTCATATTAAAAGATTTTTACTATTTTGCATTAGTATGTCTTACTTTGATCCTGGTATATATTGCACTTGGCTGGTTTATCAGGTGCAACTGTTCAACTGCACATTAACACAAATATTTAATTACCCAATCATAGCAGCGGCTCAATTTATTGAGGCATCTAGGTGTGGTCTAGACAACTTACTGAGGATTAAAATGGATGAAGGACGGTAATTTAAATGACTATCAATTTGGCATCTTTGTTGGTGCCACACAAGCTGGTCTGAGTACTTCATGAACTGATGATGTTTGGACTTTCACAACCAGCCACCTTTATGGTGCAAAAAAGAGAAAAGATTCAGTGAGCAGCAACAAAATACCTTGTTGATGCCAGACATCAGAAGAGAATGGCCAGACTTTGGGGAAGAAAAAAATTAAGGTTAATTACAACCAATTTATGCAAGAAGAACATCTCTGAATGCACAATATGCAGCAGATGAGGTGCAGCACCAGAAAACCCCATCTGGTGTTTTTCGTGGACTCGTCAAAATTAAGCAATAGAAGATTGGAAAAATGCATCCTGATCTGATGAGTTTGCATTTCTGCTGTGCCAGTCATGTGGCAGAGAGAGAATTTGGCCTAAAAAACATGGAAGCATGGACCCATTCCACCTTGCTGGTGGTGATGGTGTACTGGGGAACAGTGTTGGGAAGGTTACTTTTAAAATGTATTACAGAATACATGCCCCAAAATGTATTTTGTAACGTATTCCGTTACATTACTCAATGAGAGTAACGTATTCTGAATACTTTGGATTTCTTAAGAAATGCAGCATATCAGAGTATTGTGGGCGCCATGTCCATCCCTGTATGACCACAGCATACCCACCATCTGATGGCTGCTTCTATGAATAACATGCCACAACATAAAACTCAAATGTTTCCTAATATAAAATAAACAAATCCTTCCAAAAAAATGTTTGGATCCAGATCTTGATCTTGCTATGTTTGGTTCCAGGATTTTTACCTTAGAGTTTTTGGTTGCTTTCTGTATGTTTTATTGTTTGTTTGTTTGTTTGTTTGTTTGTTTGTTTTTTTTAAAGAAATCTTATTTTTTGGTTATTGCTAGGTTGTGGTTTGATTCCTGTTTTTTCCATTATTCCAGTAATGGGATGGGTAAAGTTATTTGTGAAATAGAAATACAAGAGGCCTGCACTACAAAGCAGGATTTGGCCTTATTCAGGTAACTTCAGGGTTAATCCTGGGTTATCTGTAGAGAAGGCAGATCACTGTTTACCAGGGTATGCTATGGTAATTAATACTGCAGACCTCTATTGGAGGAGGTTTTGTTAGAGATAAGATATCAACAGTTAGTACCTTCCAGATAACTGATCAGTAAATGGTGATTTCCTGTCACCATTTCTCGAAGAGCCCTTTGACCTCTGTGCACTAATAGCAGGAGGGTGTAAAAGTTTATCAACAGCATCTAAAGTCTGTATTTCCTTTTGAGCATCAGTAATAAATATGGATTGTTAGACACAACTTTCTTTCTTTCTCCTGTTGGCTTCAAACAATTTTACAACTGTTTTATTCAATAAGCATTATGAGGCCACTGGGGCTCCAGTTGAAAGAATAAAACCTAAAAGTGTCTTACACACATTTAAAGGTTTATTTAATGGAATACTCAAGTTATAATCTGTCAGATTTTCCTGTGTCTTAATGAGAGAAATGTGATATTTATAAGTCAACTTATACACTGAGCATTTTTGTCAGCTTTCTTTCCTGGCATCACATCACTGCTTTGTCTGCAGCAGCTGTTTGTATTATTTATTTAACCTCCTAATATTTTATACCTCTTCAAATCAGCCGCTCTGCTGCCAGTACACTTTCATATTTCCATATTTGTGATTGATGATATGCTGCCAATACCACATCTTTCATGTGAACACACGCATGGCTAGACCAGGAAACCCTGGGTTTAATAATTGAGATGATAACCACGTTTGTGTGACCTCGAAGCCTGACTGGTGATGTTATGACATGTGAAGCAAAATAACTCCTTGGTTATGCTGAACTACAGGGTTGGTTTATTTATGTTTAGTTCCTTTGGTTTTTATGTATTTTTAAAAGATTATTCTCACTCCTCAGTATCCCTAGTCTTGTGTTCAGTGTGATTTAGCTTGTTTCTGTGTTTATTTTAGTTCTCCTGTTATGTTTAAAGATGACGCCAGTGTACATGGCTTGCCATCCTTGGCTGTACCTGGTATGCTGCTTTTTACCCCCTCTACCTTTTTTTATGGACCTTGGCATTGTATTTTTTTTATCCTTTTAGTTGTATGCTCATCTAGTGGCTGTGCACTGATTACGTAAGACAGGCAAACACTTAAATCTTCGACTCTCCCATTCGTCTCGGGCTGATCCTTGCTGGAATCTGGGCAACGCCACCCCGCCACAACTGGACCCTCCAACCAGCTTCTTCCACCTACCCCTTCCTTGGGGTAGGTGTCTTGGGGTGACTGTGCGTTTGCTCTGGCTGCCCCGGGACTGTGGAATAACCTCCCTCTCACTATCCGCGCCTCTGATTCTGTTGCATTGTTTAAATCACGACTAAAGACCCACTTGTTCAATCTTTCCTTTCCTTCTAGTTAACATTTGACTTAGGATTTTACATTATGTACTTTTATGCTTATTTTAATTCTTTGTTTGATATGTATCTGCTGCTTCTCCTATGTATCAGTGACAGTGATCTGCTTGCATACCTAGTACTTGCTTTGGTCCCATTTCTTTTACCTTTCTTTTATTCTATACATTTACTTGTTAAGCACCTTGGTATACCCTTGGTTTTTAAGTGTGCTTTATAAAAAAAGATTATTATCATTATTATTAGATTACTTTTTACAAACTTTTGGATTTTTTTGTTGATGAAGTTTTGTGATTGGTTTGGACTTTGTGCCTTGGACTGCAGAGATGGGCAGTAACGCGTTACTTGTACTGACCTTACTTTGAGTTTGATTCCATAAAAAGTGACAAAAACATTAGCGTCCATCGTGCGTGGGAAGAAAACTTCTTTTTACAGCGAAAAAAACCCCCTAAACTTCCAAGCAAGCACCGAGTGCGCAATGACGTAATGGGAAACTCACAGAGAAACTCGCGGATTCTTCAACTGACCGTGGCACACCTGCACCAGGGTAAACCTCCGCCTACCGCATTTCTGCTTTACAGGTGAAAATAGAGCAACAGGACCGCTGAGTCTTTGACTTTATTTATTTTCTGCTGTGTTTTACTTGCATCTATTTGAAAGTCAGAGAATGTTGCATATAATTAAATTTTTGCTTGATGCATAAAGTTAAAAGATTAAAACTGATAAAACAAGTTTTAAAAAGGGACCTCTCCATTTGATTACATTTTGTATGATGGATTATGTAGAAAAAGTAGAATTGGGCTGAAAGATCTATCGCTTTATCACCTCTTCAGGTTGTAAATCGTGTTTTTAAAAAGTAACTAAGTAACTAAGTAATTAATTACTTTTGAAAATAAGTAATCAGTAAAGTAACGGGATTACTTTTTGGGGAAGTAATCAGTAATTAGTTACTGATTACTTTTTTCAAGTAACTTGACCAACACTGTTGGACTGTGCAACTCAATCTAATAAAAGTTTCTTTGGCTACGTTCACACTGCAGGCGAAAGCGCATCAAATCAGATTTTTTTTTGACCCTATGCGACCCATATCCGATCATGCTATGACAGTGTGAACAGCACAAATCCGATATTTTCAAATCCGATCTGGGTCACTTTCGTATGTGGTACTGAATCCGATACATATCCGATGTTTCAGAAAGCGACTGCTGTTTGAATGGTCTAGTCGCATTAAATCCGTCTTTTACGTCACTGACACAAGACAGACGCCAATTATCAGCACTGGAGAAGACATCACGAACGCTTCCTGGCCATCCCGTGTAGATGTCAGTGAAACTGTTGGGAAGACAACGTTGGAGAAACGTGAACATTTTATTTGTACTGTATAATCTGCAGATTGTGACAGAAATCTGCAACTATCCTTTGAAGCACCGCTCATCTCTAAAACAGCAATAAGGATAATTATTAGTTTATCTACATTATTATGTAAATAACAAAATAACTTAAAGCAAAAATTGGGAAACGTGAAGTCCGAAGTCTTTATATTAAGGGCCATCAGTCAAACAATATTGTTTGCTCTGGGTCTAAACAGAGCGCGTTGTGTGACATCTTCTTTTGCGCATGCGGGCCGCTTTGAGCGTTCACACTAGAGCGCGTTTGCTGTCGCATTTTATTTGTAGTGTGAACGAGCAGACAAAAAAATCGGATTTGATCAAAAAATCGGAATTGAGCATCAAGACCTGCAGTGTGAACGTAGCCTTTGTTTGTTACTATCTTCTGCTTTGGGTCTTGCACTCTTAAACCATCATCAACAAATCTATCACCTTTAAGTTGGTCCAGACATATCGTAGTGTAAAAGTTGGATTCAAATATGTCCCTAACTTTTTCAACAATACTTCTACAGTGCAAAAAGACAAACCGAGCGCATTACTTGATCGCCTAAACTGAAGTGATAGATGTACATATTTGAAATTACGATAATAGATAGATAGATATCCTGATTCCATTCAGGCAATAATGTCATCAGGGTGTGGCTCGTCGAAAAGTTTATTTCAAAAGACTCAATTAAAATGTGTTATACCCTGAATAGCAGCGGGTTTTATGAGAGCACAGACAGCAGAAGCACCAAGCAATGAGGCGTTAATTTGAGGTTGGGGCACAGAACGTATTGGCCAAGTTAAATTCAAGACATTGTTTGTATCAGTACTGCAAGGTCGTGTTTCAACACTTAATTAAAATGGTGTAAAGATAAAAATAATATTTGATATAATACCAGTAAATGATTGTGTTCACATGTGATGTATCTAATATCTAAATATTTTAAACAATATAAACCAATTTGCCAGGAAACTGTCCCACTGGTGAGGTAGCAATACCTGTGAGGCACAAGCAAAATTTTCACTACACAATTATTTGTTCAGCAGCAGGATATCTTCAGAACACCATATTGTCGGTCTGTTTGACCTGTCTGCCGTATCTCAACTGTCTGTCTCGATGAGAGCATGAGATACTGGCCACTGTCAAGACATTAAGAAGTTTGATTTCAATGTTTAAATAAATTAGACACGAACACCATGACACTGGAAAAATAAATCAGCATAAGGGAACAGGAAAGTGACACTACTAAAAGAAACAAGAGCAAGAGCCCATATGGATAAATGTTTTCTGATAGATTTGCATTTTATTTTACTCGATTCACCTTACAGTTCTAAGCACAAGTTCATGCAAGTTCTTTTTTCCCCCTTGCAGCTATTCCTGTATTAATTTTTAGCATTCCTTTTTCGATGTGTACCAGCTGCCTTTCAATTTATTAGGAAAGTGGGACCTGCAGCTCAGCCTGGAGTGACAAGAAGATTAGATTTGTGGAATTTGTTTCACTTCACTGCTGTTGTTGTGGCTTTATTTTTCAGCTCCATTAGTAATGGTATTGTCTTAACAAGCAGTCCATTGTCATACTGATTATCTTATTGTTTGCAGCTGCTGGGATGAACTCAGGGTGTATATACAGAGAGACATCACTGCTGATATTTCATGGAGACGGAACGATTAAGGGGGTTTCCAGGTTGTGCTAGAGGCTGTTGTACATATCCCTTTTTTTTCTTAATGATAAGTCCAGTTGTTTACGGTGGTATGCTATTGCTATTCCTGTGGTGTTTTTTAACAAAGCCCTGCTTCTGAAATAGTGTGCTCCCTTCAAATGCTTTTTTCTTAATAACTTGTCTCGGTTATACTTTAATCCATACAGTGATAGTAACCACAGTATTCACCAAATCACTCCCACTTTTGCACACACTGGGGGCTCTGCCACGTGCCGGGTGGTTGTTGGGCACCTGGGACACTGGGTCCTTTGTCTGTGGTTTCTCTGGGGGTTCCTGCCCTTTGACTTTAGGTGCTCTACCTGGGCCTCCCTCTTCCTTCTGCTGGGGTGTGCACGTGGTTAACACCAAAATGTGTGACCCTAGGTCTTCAGTACTCTTGGGAGGCTGTGAGGATGAGCTGCAACTCCTGGACCTTTCTCTTTCTGCCTCTGGTTTCTGGGGGGCATTGCTTCAGTCCCTCATCCTCATTACAAGGAAGAGTTTTTCTAATATTATAGCTGATTAATTTTTTGTAAAATCAGCTGCTGGTACAAGAAATCAGTGTGATTGGTCTGCTATTGCCAACCTCAACCCTTTTCTTTGAATGTGCTCGTATCTAGATCAGGAAACCATGGGTTACCTTAGAGGGTTACCACTTGTTCCGGTCGCCTGTGTTAGGGTAAGTGAATCCAGATAACAGAAAGACACTCTGGTGATGTTGAACTGACGTCATAGTACGGCGCCCAGATTGCATTCCCAGGTGTGTGGCTGCACTGAGCAGGGGTTTTCATCTCATAGCTGAGAGGTTTGCTAGGATGAAAACTGGAAAGTCTGGTTGCTCTTAACTGCATCCTTATTTGGCTGTTTCGGGGACTGACTTCTTCCCAGACAAGTGGGAAGAAGTCAGTCAGATGAGGTCCAGCATTTGTTGCTGACCAAAATACCTTAACGAATTTGCGTGTCATCCTTGCGCAGGGGCCATGCTAATCTTCTCTGTATCGTATCCAATTTAGCGTACGCGCTTGCCGAAGCAAAATACCTTAACCAAAGCCACTCATTGTCTGAAGACATGGTGAGGGCCTCTTCACCTTTTTAATGCAGCTGCTTATGCTCTTCCAACACATTTCAATAGAAAATGTAATGACAGTATGATACAGAACTCATTTCTGCTGATAGAAAAGCTCCCCAGAGTCATATTAACTGCATGAGAAATAATCTGTGATCCTCTCAAACCACTGGGGAATGTCTTTAGCTGTTCTGACACCTCATTAGCTTAATCTAGTGCGTTCAACTTTTCAAGAACTGGAAGGCATCAACTCTTCATCACCTCCAAACCTTTGCTTTTTCTAATAAGATGTGTGCACAGCTGGTGGAGAATAAACTGTAGAATATAAGGGTGACTGTGGATCCAAGAAAAGTATCTTGGCAACCACTGGTTTCTTTGGAGTGCCTGGCTCTGCTCTCCCAGTTCACTTTAGTTCATTTTAGTGGCTCTTTAGATGTGTATAGATTAGAGATGGACCGATCCGATATTACGTATCGGTATCGGTCCGATACTGACCTAAATTACTGGATCGGATATCGGAGAAAAATAAAAAATGTAATCCGATCCATTAAATATCAGGAAAGCACCTCACAAAACTTGCAACACGCCGTAACTCACCTCAGAACGTTAGCACGTTGGAGCAGTATGCATCACGTGATAGAGCGGCTGTGGCATGCGGGACCTGTCGGTGGTCTAGATAGCATGTGGAGCTTCGCTAGCAACCCGGCATTTCATCTCCGACAAAGTTATCCCCGAGAGAAGTAAAGCAAGTGTGTGAGTCCATCTCTGGATGTTTGTAAAGCATTCCTGCGTTAAGCTTAACGAGCGACTGCCTCTTGCTCTCCTGCTGCTACTTCAATCATGAAACTGCTTAACGATCAGCTGATCGGCTTTTCTGTCGTGAGTCCGTGTCTCTAGTTTGTTTTTGGCCCACTTTGCACCAGACAGAGGAAACCAGCGGCTGAACAACAGCAGCACGTTTAAGCTTGATCAGCTGTTGTTAGAATGTCTTTAATATTACTTTCTACTCGAGGATCTTTTTCTACGTAGCTGACGCTGGTAACTGTGCAGGGGCGGATCTAGCAAAGTTTAGCCAGGGGGGCCGATAGGGCATGAACAGGGAAAAGGGGGCACAAAGACATACTTTTCTTTCTTATTCTCATTTAAAATGTCTCGCTTTTAATTATTTAATATTTATCCGAATCTTACACCCAAAGTTTTAATCTGATGTAAAATGTATAGAAGTCCATTATTGTATATACCCTAGTAAGCTATAGTACTTTTTCCTTTGGGAAGGTACCATCTGTGCAGTCTGCAATTTTGTTGAAGATGTTGAATCTATTTAATATTTCTTGAAAAATAATTGATTTCTGTGCATTTATTTTTTCACACTGCATCAAATTAAGGTTGATTACGTCGATTAAGCATCATGAGGTGGAGCGTGAGGGGTGGTTCCCTATTTTTTATTTATTTATTTTTGTTGTTGCTGGGAGTTGGAACCCTGTTAGTTAGGTTGCTTAATATTTACGCTAAGTACTCTTTAAAATACCAGAATAGGGAGGATGGTGTAGGTCTAAGTTTATTAGATTGATCAGTATTGCTGAACTATGAAATTTTTTTTGCATATAGGTATAACAGAATAGCTTTAGTGTAGTTGTTGTTTTAAACTTGAGTATGAACATATACAAAATGCAGCAAGATATTGAAAAAAAAACAGTTTTGTTGATTAAAAAACACTATATCGGATTCATATCGGTATCGGCAGATATCCAAATTTATGATATCGGTATCGGTATCGGACATAAAAAAGTGGTATCGTATCATCTCTAGTATAGATGAAGGAGTTGATCAAACCAGTCCTGTAATTGGATGCAGTTTATACTCACAACATGCCCTGCTTTCGGAAAAGGATTTTACGCAATTGAGGATGTATTCCACCTTCAGGAACCAATCTTAAAATTCAACATTATGATCCAGGGGACCAGTCCTCTTGGCTTCCAATTGGTAAATGATATGCTCTGCCACCAGGGCCATAGCTGCCCAGTCCTAATGGTTACTGTTCAACTTACTGTTCAACAGTAAGAAGTAGTGTTCTACATTTAGGATTGCATTTAAAAATGTGCATGTAAGTACATTTCCAGATGCTATGTATAATTATTAAAGAAAGAAATCTAACTTGTTGGGACTCTGTAAATTGATGATTTGGGCATTGAATTGAGTAACTCATTATGGATGGAAAATTTCTTAATATGTTATATAATTATTCATTATAAGACATTATTTCTTGCTTAATTTGATTAACAAGCTGTCATTTTTCTGGAAGTATTTCAGATGTTTAATGTAAAAACACAACAGAAACATACTTTTTACATTAGCGCCATGAATGTGAACTATTTCCAAAAACGTAGTGGCAGGCATGCGAATCTGATCTAACAAAATGACACATGCATACCTACTTTCACTCTGTGTATGGAGAGAAGACAGACAGACTGAGTCAGCCAGGCTGGAGGTGACTGGATTGAGAATGAGCAGACTTGTATTGCGCTCTGGTGATTCTTCCCCTCTTCAAGGCTGAGTGAAGGAGTCAACACCACTGCCAGCTGCTGAATAGCCTTTCTTTGTATGAAGAGATGTTTTTGGTTTGTCTTCAAGGACAACTGTGAACAGAGTCATAAACAAGCCAAGAAAACTTTTCTTCTTGCTCCAAAATGTAAAGGGGTAGGTTAACACAAAGATAAAACTTAATGGCAGCGAGAGAAATGAGGCTTGCAATGAATCACAATACCGACCTTACGATCATTACATCATACCTCATATGCGTCAAACTTCAATAGAAAGAATGCATGATATGCTGAACTTTTATCATCCTTACACACAGTACACTTTCTGTTGATGTTATGCCTCCCTGTCAATGCAATTCTATCCTGCCAATGCATACATCAGGGCAAGGATGCAATTTTCATTTCAAATTCAGGAAAAGCCACCACAGAAAATTGACAGAGCTAACACTAAGAACCCAGCTAACATGACATCCAGGCCTGAATAGTGTTTGAAAAGTTTCATCAGAGATGTAATTCTGATGTACACAAAGTGGGGGGAAAAGTTAGATGCATCAGTATATTTATATATAAATGTTAAAATAAGCTGAAATTTAATGGCAACTTGAGATGTTAAAATGGTTGCAAAAAGTAAGCCGCCAAGTTTGGTAATGTGCCCACTGAAAAAGGAAACGTCACTCTGGAAAACCCCTTTCAAACGCAGCAGTGAACAACCTGTAATTGCCTTTTACTGCACTGATGTAGCAGAGTGGCAAAATGTTTTGATACACTGAAAAGTGGCCGTAGGTAAAAGCAAAACAGACAATTATGTTGGCCTTTGGTAAACAAAATAATGATTATTTTTAACCTTATATAACAGCATGATGTGGCAAAGAGGGAGGTGGCAAAGGCAACAAAGGGCACATAATGAGTTTCAAGTGAGATGCTGAGAAATGAGAGAAAGACTTGTAAGGCAAGACAATGGATGTGATGAAAACTAAAAAGTAAGGCAAGTGTGTAAAGATGGACGGAGTACTTTGAGGAGCTGATGACTGACGAAAATGAGATTGATGGAGGAAAGTCATTGAATGGAATTTTTTGGCTGTCCATGCTGCCAACTGCCTGCCAGCTCGGCAGGGTGACAACTATACGCCATCAGCGTGTTACAGCTGAGGGCTACAAAGTATTAAGCTAAATAAATGTCCTCCTATGGTGGATTACTATATATCAACTTAGAAAATGATGGACTTTTTTTCCTGCAAGATGTCACAGACAGTATCACGATGCAAAGCTGTAATTCAGCAAAATGAAAGAAAAAGCTGCACAACTAACCTCTGTAGGGAATTGTGATGTCAGCTATCAGGGAGTCTCCCAATACTTTGAATTGGTTCACTGCTTTTTATTCTGTAACATAACACAATGCTGTTTGGATTAATGAAAAACTGGAACAGAATGGATTACTGTCACATGGAGAGTTGTGAGTACTGTAATAGGATGAGTGTCAGGAGTGCTGAACGTCAGTATCAGATTTAAATGATGTTCATGCTGTGGGCTGTTTCAAGATGCAACGGTAAATATCAAAGGGAGAGAAATTTTTTTTATCCCTACCAGAGATGATTTTTTTTTTTTTTTTTACCAGGGGCAGGCATGTGTAGACAAAATGGGGGGATTTTTCCCTGGGTGAATAGCGCCCTGGTTGCAAGTGTTAGACAATGTCAGAGTCTAGTGCCTTCAAGTCCACATGCAACTCTAACCACACCACAATAACAATTCCTAGGTGCGTATGTGTCAGTGTGTTTAAGACCTATCCATCATGTGTCCCACTAGATGTGGTTATCTATCATGTAATATGGTGTTAAAGAGAGAAAAATGTTCACCCTTTTGCTACATTCTTCTTTCCCCCAAGGCAGCCAAAACACACACACACACACACACACACACACACACACACACACACACACACACACACACACACACACACTTTTACTCTCACTCACTAAATCGCCTCCTGAAATGAATCATGGGATGTCAAATGAGACCCACCACAATCAGTCAACCTGCTTAACAACCCAGAGGGAGCACAGGGAAGGTGGGCTTCTAGTAACAGAAATGCACACAAACTGACACACTTTCATGATACACATAATATTGACAATGTTGCCACACACTTTAAAACACGCCCACATGCAGACAAGCAGTATCATTTACATAGTCACTATGTTCCCTTTAACACACAATTATTCACTTTCATCTCATTGTCTTGGTCTCTTTTCTATTTTCTCTTGATCTCTCTTCCAGCACACACACAGTTTGTGTATCTGACGGCAGTAGAGGTTTCAGCAAGTTTTCTCTGCTGCAGATGCTGAGATGAGTTCCCTGCTCTAATTGAATAATAAGGAAGCAGCTCAGGAGGGAAATCATAGCAAACAACAGGAAGTGCAGACAGAAGTATGGTGTGTGTTTATGAATATCTACAGAGCATCCTCTTTTATTTTGCATTTAAACAAAATGCAGTCCATGTTATAGCCTATAAATTATATTATTAGAGAGGACACCTGGAATTTTTTACTTGCATTTGCTTTTTGGAACACCATGACACGCTCAACATAACAGGCTTTACCATTAGTTATGTTGCCCTTGTAGGTATTTGTGCCCAGTCTGAGACTTGCATATTAAGTAAATGCTGGGATGGTTTGATCTGATTCTTACATTTTTGTTTTTTTTTACATTTATTCCTTTTTTTCCTGGAAAACACTGAAAAATCCCTGATAACATGAAATGATCATAGAATATCTGAACTTATAACCTGTAGTAGCTGAAAACCTCAATAGCAATAATAACTCAAATTTCTCAGATATTCAGATTTTTCTTGAAGGTAGAAGTTAAAACTTTATTAATTCCCTAAAAGAAATCTATTTTTTACACTTTACCTATCCTAAGTATTATGAGGGGTGGACAGCCTTGCATGGCACCTGGGAACCAACTCTAGTTCTAAGCCTTTGCTTTGGTCAAAGACGCTTTGAAGGATAATTAACCTATCATATTTTTGATGGTGGGAGAAACCATAGCTCCCAGCAGAGCCTGTGAGGCAACAGTATAATCTATTGAACCACTGTGCGGTTTCTGCCACTCTGATATAACAATCAAGGCTTAAAGGGGAGACTGTGCTTCTAGAGCACTGGTTATCTGGGAAGGTTCTCAGTCATCCAGGTCATCGTAGTCTAAGGAGCTTGAAAAGAAAAGCGTCTGGACTTCTTTAAGTTGCTTGAAGATGTTTCACCTCTCATCCGAGAAGCTTCTTCAGTTCTAGGGTCAAATGGTGGAGAGTCCCAGATTTAAACCCTGTGGGAGTATCCCCCCAAATAGGGACAAAGGACCAGGTAAAGGGTCATCAGGGGGTTCTTTGTTTATTTCCTTTACAGTGGCCACTTCAATCACTGAAAAGCACTTTGGAATGAAAGTTTGGAGCACTGTATTATCACAATTTTCTTTTGTGTTTAGAAAATAGCTGACCTGACTGGATACCTCCCTGGACTTTTTAGGGGGAGGTAACAATGTTTAAAACGATAACAATAATATTTATATTTATAACAAGGTGCAATAATAATTAATGTGCAATAATAACAGTGTGCAATACACATACACTTATTCTTCTTTTTTATACTAAGTTAATATACTGTGTTGTGTTGTTTGTTACGTTGTGATGTGTCATATCGTGTCGTGTTGTGTTATATGTAGTGCCGACGTAGGACAGTTTTTCCAATTTCATTGTACTACTGTACTATGTATGACTGTGCAATGACAATAAAGAGTTATCTTATCTTATCTTATCTTAAAAGTATATGAAGCTTTCATTATATTTACTGTGTTTTCTCTAAAATCAATACATTTTTTTTCTCATGCCTACCTCATCTTTGCATTTTCCTTTTCTCTTACTTATTCTTTTTCTTCTTCTGTTCTCTCTCCTTCACTGTACTTCATATAGTCTGCTCAAATAAATTACAGGAACTCTTTTTAATCAGAGTATAGGATCAAGTCAATTAAACTCCTGTGCTATTGATCTAGTCAAGTAAATAGTGTAAGGGGTTGTTAAATCAGTTTCTGCTTGGTGTTAATGAAATCAGCAACAGGGTCACTAGAGGAGCAACAATGAGATAACCCCGGAAACAGGAATGATTTTGCAGGTGGAGGATATTGACAATTTTCTTTCCGGGGTTGCCAGTTCACAATTTTGCATTTGGCTAAGGTCAGAGTCTCTGCTGGTAACTTAAGGTAATACATGGACCCAACAGAGGAAGCCCAACTCTACTAGGATGGCACATCAATATGTGCCATTGCCAGAAGGTTTGCTGTGCCTCCCAGCACAGCCTCAAAAGCATGGAGGAGATTCCATGAGACAGTTACTCTAGGACAGAGCTGGACAGGGCTGTAGAAGTGGAGGCCCTTAGCCCATGAGCAGGACTAGTATCTGATCCTTTGTGAAAGGAGGAACAGGAACACTGCCAGAGCTTAAAAAAAAAAGACCTCCAGTAGGCCACTGCTGTAAATGTCTCTGACCAAGCAATCAGAAAATCAGACTTCTTGGTGACCTGAGGGCCCAACATCCTCTATTGCCCCCTGTACTCACTGCCTGGCACCATGGAGCCCAACAGTATCATAGGGTACTAACATTGGCAGGTCCACCCCTGGTGCCCTGTACGTTTCATAGGTGACATCAGGTTCACTTGAGAACATGTGACAGACATGAAAGGGTCTGCAGAAGCCTTCAAGAATGTTATACTGCCATAACATTGTTCAGCATGACTGGTTTGGTGGTGGGTCAGTGCTGGTCTGGGGAGGCATATCCAAGTCCGGATGCAGAGACCTCTACAGGCTACAGCACAATGACTGTCATTAAGTATTGGGATTAAATCTTTGGACCCAACGTCAGACTGGCACAGTGGGTTCTGGGTTTCTCCTGGTCCACAACAATGCCTGGCCTCATGTAGCCCGAGTATGCATCAGTTCTGGAGGATGAAGGAATTGATACCATTGACTGGCCCTACACTCGCCTGACCCTAAAGCCAATAGAACTCCTCTGATACATTATGTTTTGGTCCATTTGACGCCATCAGGTTGGACCTCTGACTGTCGAGAAGTCCAGTGATGCCCTGATGTTCTTAGGCATGTGTACACATGAGGGCCAAACACGCTACTGAGTACCATTTTGAGTTGCTGCAATGAAATTTCAGCAATTTCACCTTGATTTTTGTGGTATATATTGTATATATTGTATATATATATATTGTATATATTGTGGTATATTGTACATATATTTATTAGTTTCAGATGTAGCCATTCTTGTATTTTGCTTGTTTACATTATTGTATTTTGCACAACTCTGTTGCTTGTGAAGCTCGCACACAAGAATTCCACTCACATGTGCTGTACCAATGTACCTGCACATGTGATGTGACAATAAAAGTGATTTGATTTGATTTGATTTGGTTTCTGAATAGGGCTGGGCGATATGGCCTAAAATTTATATCGCGATATAATTTGAAGCACATGCGGTAACGATATATATCGCGATATATTAAAACTGACTCGCATGCCAGATACATTCCCGAATAATACACGCATTTCAAAAAAGTACAGAATGCCATTTTAAAGAACATTTATTGTCAAAACTTTTATAAAATATTTTATAAATTACAAAACTTTTCAACTTTACAAAATTCTTAAATAACAAATAAAAATGACACTAAATGTGCAAACATTTTTGAATAATAAATGGAAGTAAAATATCAGTAAAACACAAAATTCTAAATTGTGCAAAATGTTAATAAATAAACATTAAATTTCTCCCTGCTGTCCTGATCACGTATTTATATTGCACAAAAAACAAAGATGCACATATCTGAACTGAAAACCCTTCAAGTTTTTTTTTTTTGTTTGTTTGTTTTTTTAACTTTTATTGCCAAAAATAACAAGGCAATTCACATCGACAACATGACCTGAGACCAAATCTGCTGCATATAATGGTGGGGGTTATTCAAAAACTTAATTTAAAAGAAAAAAAAAACATATATACACATACAGTGGGGCAAAAAAGTATTTAGTCAGCCACCGATAGGATTTGTAAAGAATTTATTCGTAAATCAGGGTGGAAAATAAGTATTTGGTCAATAACAAAAATACGACTCAATACTTTGTAACATAACCTTTGTTGGCAATAACAGAGGTCAAACGTTTACTATAGGTCTTTACCAGGTTTGCACACACAGTAGCTGGTATTTTGGCCCATTCCTCCATGCAGATCTTCTCGAGAGCAGTGATGTTTTGGGGCTGTCGCCGAGCAACACGGACTTTCAACTCCCGCCACAGATTTTCTATGGGGTTGAGGTCTGGAGACTGGCTAGGCCACTCCAGGACTTTTAAATGCTTCTTACGGAGCCACTCCTTTGTTGCCCGGGCGGTGTGTTTTGGATCATTGTCATGTTGGAAGACCCAGCCTCGTTTCATCTTCAAAGTTCTCACTGATGGAAGGAGGTTTTGGCTCAAAATCTCACGATACATGGCCCCATTCATTCTGTCCTTAACACGGATCAGTCGTCCTGTCCCCTTGGCAGAAAAACAGCCCCATAGCATGATGTTTCCACCCCCATGCTTCACAGTAGGTATGGTGTTCTTGGGATGCAACTCAGTATTCTTCTTCCTCCAAACACGACGAGTTGAGTTTATACCAAAAAGTTCTACTTTGGTTTCATCTGACCACATGACATTCTCCCAATCCTCTGCTGTATCATCCATGTGCTCTCTGGCAAACTTCAGACGGGCCTGGACATGCACTGGCTTCAGCAGCGGAACACGTCTGGCACTGCGGGATTTGATTCCCTGCCGTTGTAGTGTGTTACTGATGGTGACCTTTGTTACTTTGGTCCCAGCTCTCTGCAGGTCATTCACCAGGTCCCCCCATGTGGCTCTGGGATCTTTGCTCACCGTTCTCATGATCATTTTGACCCCACGGGATGAGATCTTGCGTGGAGCCCCAGATCGAGGGAGATTATCAGTGGTCTTGTATGTCTTCCATTTTCTGATGATTGCTCCCACAGTTGATTTTTTCACACCAAGCTGCTTGCCTATTGTAGATTCACTCTTCCCAGTCTGGTGCAGGTCTACAAGACTTTTCCTTGTGTCCTTCGAAAGCTCTTTGGTCTTGGCCATGGCGGAGTTTGGAGTCTGACTGTTTGAGGCTGTGGACAGGTGTCTTTTATACAGATGATGAGTTCAAACAGGTGCCATTCATACAGGTAACGAGTGGGGGACAGAAAAGCTTCTTACAGAAGACGTTACAGGTCTGTGAGAGCCAAAGATTTTCCATGTTTGAGGTGACCAAATACTTATTTTCCACCCTAATTTACGAATAAATTCTTTACAAATCCTACCATGTGAATTCATGGATTTTTTTTTCACATTCTGTCTCTCACAGTTGAAGTGTACCTCTGGTGCAAATTACTGACCTCTGTCATCATTTTAGGTGGGGGAACTTGCACAATCGGTGGCTGACTAAATACTTTTTTGCCCCACTGTATACATACATACATACCAATACCTAAGCACAGATGTAACAATGTTAAGGCTTGAATGTCCTTTCAAGATATTTTATAATTAGTCTCCATTTTTTCTCAAAGGTTGGCACTTTTAGTTGTAGTTGAGCTGTTATCCGTTCCATCGTATAGACATGTCTAGTTTTCAGAAGCCACTGGGCAACTGTGGGTGTTTCTGGTTTGAGCCAGTGAATTGTTATCATTTTTCTTGCAGTCATGAGGAGGAGATGCAGGAGAAAGTGCTGAAAACCCTTCAAGTTTAACAGGTTTCTTTTCTGTTAAATATAGAACAACAAATTTCAAACTTACAATGTGTATTGGATATACAACACAACATCAGTATTTATGGTTCTTGCATGCAGGACCATAAACTAACTTTCTTGCACATTAGAGGTTGTTCGCCAGGAACACAAGTTTGTCAACCGTCTCTGGCTTTAGTGCAGATCGGTGGCATGTTACTATGTTGCCACTGGTGCTGAATGCCCTTTCTGAGGGGGCACTCGTGGCAGGAATGCAGAAGTATTTCCTGGCTAGGCTTGCCACCCTGGGAAAATTAGCCTGGTGCAGCCTCCACCAATCCAGTGGGTCAGCTTCTCCGTCAACATCCAGTGCCTGCAAGTAACTCTTAAGCTCAATTTCAATCACTTCTCTGTCAGTGAGGGCAGTTGGGCCAGGCTGAGAAGATGCCTTTTTGAAAAAGTTGCCCAGACTTCTTTTACTCCTCTTGGGTTCTTTTTGGGCTTCTCCAGCAGTGCTTGTGTGTGATGGTGGTGACTCAGACACAGCTTGCATCTTTAGCAGTGACTGAATGTCATGATCCTGGGTCTGTTGACCCAGCGTTTTGAGTTTTAGTTTATGTAAGCCCTTCAGGTTTCCTAAGTTCATTTGTTATCATGCCTAGGTGTTTCTAGTTCTTATTATTTCCCCCTCGTGTTTCCAACTATGTTAAATCTCCCCTGCTCTTCATGCGTTTCATGTCTGTGTCTTACGTTGTCAAGTTCGGGTTGTCATGTCTATGTCTCATTATGTTTCCTGTTTTATTGTGAAGAGGTCTGGTGTCTCTGTGTTCATCATGTTCAGTTTTACTCTCCTACTGTGACGTCATTATGTTCATGTGTGCCAGCTGTTTCCCCATGTGTTCCCACTTCCCTCATCATCCTCCTGTGTGTATTTAGTCCGTGTGCTTTCAGTCATTTGTTGTCAGGTCGTCTGCTCATCCATGTCTCATCTCCAGGTACCCATGTCAGTTCACTATGGTTAAGGTTTTTCATGTTTTGTTATTAGTTCACCCAGTTTAGGTTATTGTTTAGTTTTCACCGATGCCCTATTATTTTGTACCCTCGTTGCTAGTCTCAATAAACGGCTTGTTTTGTTAATCCACACCACGTTTTGGTCTGCGTTTGAGTCCTCCTCTGCAACACATACGGTCTGCCCCAGCCAGACCGTGACAGCGAATTTCTGCTGTTGCTTTTGTTAAAATGAACTCTCTTCGGTTATCAGCTCTATATGATGATTGTTACGCCCTTAGTCTAGGCGTGTAGGGACGCACATAAGGTTGGAGGAGAGAGAGACAAATCCCCGCCTTGGTTCCCAAGCCAAACATCCAAACCAGTTGTGAGTAAAAAGGTGATTTTATTTAAGGAAAAGAAGCATAGCTCCAGGGTGAGCCCAGGCCAAAATAATAAACAAAACCAACTAAGTCCCACCAAAGAAAACTAACTAAACCCTAGGAAAGAAGCAGAACAAACAAATGACAGCACTATCCCTCGCTCCCTAACCCGGAAAACAGGAGAAAACGATTCCAAAAGAAAAGGCGGCTCACCCCTTCCGCTTCAGCCCACGAGTGCCTAAGCTCTCAGCTAATGCACCAGGAGCGGCTCCAGCAGTACACGCTCACACAAATACACAATAAAAGTACAGGCTGGGAAAACCAGGGTCAGGGCCGCGTCGGCTGTCAAGCTACTCGCTCGCTCCACTCTCTCTCCCTCTCTCTGTGGAGCTGTCAGAGCGGCTTTTTGAAGGTAGTCACCCGCTCCATGGTCCAATCAGCCGCTCACTACTCTTCATTAGGGGAGGGACCTGGAAAGAGTCTTAAGCACAGTACAGAAACACAGAAAGAAAACAGCCCACACAGGGTCCTCATGGCCACAGCCGTAACAATGATCTGGGTCGACAAAGGAGACCATATCCAGGAGGTCATCAATTGCAGGGTCTGAGTATTTCTCATTTAAATACTTGAGGATGGCACTCTTCATGCCCTTCGTCAGTTCTGTGTCTTCATCAGCTAGAGGAAGAACTGTGTAATTTAGGTGGAGCACAGGTTTGACATACGAAACACTAACATATTCTTCTCCAGACAGAGCATCTGTGAACTCAGAACAGATAACAACTGTGAACAGATTCTAACACGTCAATGTCCTGCCAAGTTGGTACCAGGTGCCTGGTTTTTCTATCTGCCTTCAGGACCTGTGATATGGCCTTCTCCTGTTCAAGTACCCGCTGAATCATCTGTTGTCGAGACCCCCATCTTGTTGGCGTTTCAGTGAGGAGGCAGTGAGGAGGCAGGTTTAGCTCAGCCTGGGCATTAGCCATTTCTCTCTTCCTTTTCCAAGTGTAAGAAAAGGCACTCACTATTTTCTTGCACTTGCCAATTGCACGTTCAACACAGGTGTCTTTCATGCTTCTCTCCAAGGATAAAATTGGAAGATATTATTATTAGTCCCGTTACACTTGCACAAGATAACAAAACATCAAATCAAATCAAATCAAATCACTTTTATTGTCACATCACATGTGCAGGCACACTGGCACAGCACATGCGAGTGAAATTCTTGTGTGCGAGCCCCACAAGCAACAGAGATGTGCAAACACAACAACACAAACGAGCAAAATACAAGAATGGCCAACCTGAAACGAATAAATATATGTACAATATATAATAGTGTATGCATTTCTGGATGTGTATACTAAATATTTTCCTACGTGTGTGTGTGTGTGTGTGTGTGTGTATACACATTTTTACAAATTAAATAGTAAAAAAAATAATAATAATAATAATAATAACAATAATAATAATAATAATAATAAAATATATAAAATATACAGAGTTGAATATGTGCAAAACAAGTGGCATTTATATACAGTGTGGAGTGCATAATGTTGAAGTTCCAGTAGTGAAGCTGAGGTGTCTATGACGTGTTCAGCAGTCTGATGGCCTGATGGAATCTGTTTGTACATCTGTACAAACACATCAACAACATATACAAATACCGGCGCTGGTGCCCTACCCTCAATTTTAAATGCATATAGACACTAAGGGTTTTCGGGAGGAGCCGTGCTGCCCTCTGAGAGGAAGCTAGTACCATGCTCTCCTGTGTTTTAAATGCACTTTAGAACAGCACACAGCAACATTACATATGAGCGGGCGTAGGGAGGTTTGGGGTCTTCACTCACCCCGGTTCTGTTAGCCGTCAGGGCTGGGGGGCTGGGAGGAGGTGCTGGCCGTCAGATTGGGGTCTGGGATGCGGGGCCTCACTGCCACTGCAGATAAGGAGGTGGTCCGCTTGCCTCCACCACAGAGAGAAGGGTTACATCTCCTGGGTTTAGGTGCGGCTTGCCCCTCTGGGGGTGGGAGTACCTGGACCTGGGATATAGAGTATGTTTGGGGAGTGTGACTGTCTGTGCAATGTCTATTTGTGTCTGTCTACACGTTGGGTGAGTGCCGAGTATTTGGTTGTGTATATGGAGTGGGAATGCACGTTTGTGTCCGCGTGCGCCTGCTCGTCTGTGTCTATATGTCAGCTTGGGTCTTAGACTCAACCTCTCTGGGTACATCTCAGGCCCTCCAAAGTATGGAGGCCTATCTCCCCTCACCACACTCCCTGCCGGTGGCTGATGCCCTCAGACGCTGGTGTGTTGGTGGTCCTTGTCGACTGGGTCTGGGCGCTCATGTATGTACCGGCTGACTCCTGGTTGGCGGGGCCTGGCGCCTGCGGCCCGGCTGGGCCCCTTCTGGGGGATGGGGTGCCCTCAGGCCTCTGGGCCTGAAGCTCGGTCCTCTCTGGCACAGCTGGCTGCCGGCAGAGCCCGTGGGCACGCCACTGCAACCCCCTCTGGCCTCTTCTCCATAGCTGCTGGGTGACCTCTCGTTTGGGGCTCTCCTCAGCTCTTCCCAGGAGGGTGGCACGGTTCCCCCCCTTTTGGTGGTCCTCCTCGGGTCCTCGTACTCTGGGGCCTCTGGATATCTGGGGCCTGGATCTCCTCCATACCTGCTTCATGCCCTGGGGGACGGGGCTATGGCTCCCCACACTCCCTAGCAGATTGTTACATGGAGAAACCTTTGGAATACAAGCATGCTGATCCACACAGGTATGCACACAGGTGTACACACGGGTATTCACAGACGGGGACTACAGCTTTCTTGGCTGCTGCCTCAAAGCACATTGTGCGCTGTCTATCTTGCGTGCTGCACAATATCGTTTAATATTTAGTATCTACTGTTATCTACTGCTAGCTAGTTTATTGTGATGGTGCTGTTTTTTATTATGTTGCTCTTTTTTTGTTTGCTTTCTCTTCTGTTTTTTTTTCTCCATACAGGTGATCCAGGTGTTTTGTTTGTTTTTCTTTCTTTCTTCCCCCCTTTCTCACCGTCTCTTCTCCCCTCTGGTTTTCTTTCTCTCCCTCTCTTTCTTTCATTCTTTCTCCCTGTCCTATCCCCCAGTCATGTCTGTCCCGTCTGTAGCAACCGAAAATAAAATAAATACATAATTATAATAAAGGTCAATCAAGTGGACCAATATGGCAAGGCCATGATGATCCACTTGGTAAAATAAATCCGCTTGGCATCTTTCTTGGCCTTAAGACAACAATTCTGATGGCTAAAGATCCAAACGGGACACACACAAAAAAAAACATATACAAATACTACTGGTATTTATCTAATCCTAGATAAGACTGAACTAATTATTTTATTTGATGATTAAAAACACCACACCATACTTAGTCATTAATATGTAGTATTACTAATATAGAATGTTAAAAGTAATTATACACTGTATAATGATGTAATAATAACACACACATTGTATGTGTGCGCATGTTTGAGAAACCCTGTGATGGGTCACATATAATCAGGGGTTGACTTTTTTTTTGCTTTAGAACTCTAATGAGTACCTACATTGGTACGACATTATAATTGGTACGCACCAAAATTAAAAATGTTTTATGTATTTCGGACATGTTGGAAAGTGCGCACCGGGCTCGTGGTCTCAGTCGTAAATTAGGTACGCATTTGCACAGTAAAGCCTGAAAATTGGTGTGCATTTTGCACATCACTTATGCGCATATTATTGAACTAGGACTAAAAGAAACGTTTAACTTACCAATGGCGAGGTGGAGCCTGTGGCCGAAGCACTGCAGTCTTGTCCAACCGCTCAATTCCACTGCTTTCACAATATTTGCGCCATTGTCGGTGGTTATGCAGACTTGAAATTCATGACTCCAGTGCTTCCTTTAATCCCTGAGATATCTGTTCACCCGTGTGATCCTCGGGGAAATAAGATGTCTGTAGGTCATGTGCTGCACAACTTCCACTCTTCGTTGATGAAGTGGACTGTGAGACTAATGTAAGGCTCCATTGTGCGACTCAACCACAAGTCCGTAGTAGTTGCATAGTGTTTTATGCTCCGGAGTTCTTTCTTCACTTGCTCGCGGACTTGGTCAAACAGTTGGGGCATTTCAGTTTGGCTAAAACGTTTCCCGTCAGGTACCTCGTAATGTGGATCAAGTGTTTTAACCATGTCCTTAAAGCCGCTTTTCTCCACTGTGAGAAACGGCACCATGTCCTTGCACAAGTACACTGTTATGGCATTTGTGATGTCAATCCACCGCTGACTTGTTTTGGCATACGGAGTGCCTTTGGAAAAGGCTTGGAAAATATTGGTCTGCTGGCGTCTAAGGTCACCTTTTTTATTTCCACTCGACTGATTGGGCGTTTGTGCAGTGCGCAGTTTTTGGCTTTCCTGGTACTCCAAAATGTGCTTAGTCTTGAGATGATAAAACAAATTACCGGTATTTCCTGTCTTTGAAATCACTGTCGCTTGGCATACTTTGCAGATTATATTTTTCTGCTCAGTATCTGACTGCCTAAAACCAAACCAGTTCCATATGACCGACGTCACACCGGTCTTTTTTACGAGCACCTCGTCCTCCTCCTCACGTGTATGCTCCATGCTTGCAGCCGCTGCCATGTTTTCGCCCAAAACAGGCGCAGCTTGATGACATCATCAACATGTGCTATTGTGATAGAGCGGTATAGTCAAAATCTCTATTGTTGGCCAAATTTATATTGTTTTTATCGTATATCGTTTATATCGCCCACCCCTATTTTTGAATGCATTCTTCTGTAGGTTGATCATTTTGATTTCCATAAAACTATGGCACCCACACACATTAGCCAGTTCATATCAGTATAGATATCCAGTATTACTTTTTTCCCTTTGAGATCTGATGTGTTTTCTAAGTGTTCATTTAATGTTTTTAAGCAGTGCACTTAGAGAGCATGGTCTGTGGCCTATAATTTGAATCCAATTACTTGTCAGCATGGCTAGAAGCAAGATCCCGGAACTGAAGAAAGCTTAACATGATCACTTGAAGTTATAAGTTATAAGATTTTGATTTTGTTTTGGGCTATATGGTAAGATTTCTTAATATTTCTTTTTTTGGTTTGCTTTTCATTTCCCTACTTTTCCTGCTCTTTAAAGTCTTTACTCTTTAAAATAAATTAACCAGAGACATTTCAGACAAAATATAATTGGTGCGAGCTTGCCCAGAGGTTTCTGAGATATTTGTCTTGGTGGTATTCATGTCTTGTAAATTTTATCTGTACCTCATACAAAATCTGATCATCACTTTTAATGTTTTTTTAACACATGTATCCATTTTTCATAGTCTTAAGGAAAAACTGGGGTAAATAGATAGCAATTTACTATTATTTTGTATCACAACAGGTAATGTCTTTTACTTTTCTTAACATTTATCTATTCTGTTTCCCTCCTTTGTCTTTCAGTTTTCTCCTCCTCCATGCTTCAGCTTGTTCCTCCCTCCTAGGAGAAGCTGGAAGCAACATTCATAATGTATACAGCCTCCAACACCAAAGCAGATTTTTCATGCGGTGTTTCTAAGACCAAGGTGGAGCTAAGAAAGAGAAATGCTGTGTGAAGGGTGCATGTAGTATAAACTCAGTGTTCTGGGGATTCACATGTGGGGGAAAAAAAGGTAGTTACAGTAGACTTAATGTATACAGTCCCGATCAAAAATTTAAGACCACTTGAAAAATGGCAACAAAAAAAAATCATATTTATCATATATACACACATATGTATGTATATATATATATATATATATATATATATATATGTATATATATATATATATATATATATATATGTATATATATATATATATATATATACATACATACACACACAGTGTTGGGAAGGTTACTTTTAAAATGTAATTCCACTACAGATTATAGAATACATGTCATGGTCCTGGGCCATGTGGGCCCAGTATTCTTAGTTTCTTGTATTTTTGTATTTCGTTCCTTATTTAGGCCATGTTTCCTAAGTTGTCCTGTTGTGGTGTTCCTTATTTGACTTCCCCTTGTGACTTTTATCCCCTGTGTGCCCCTCTATGTATCTGTGAGCCCTCATCTCCCCTCCTTGTGTTTCCTTCCATGTTTCCCCAGCCCACTATGCCTGTGCTCTCTCTCTCCTCCTGTTTGCACCTCTGTGTACTTCCTGTTTTACTTTGACAGTCTCCCGTCAGTGTTGTTTACTCCTGCCATGTCTTGTTATGTTTATCTGTGTCAGCTGTGTTCCCATGTGTGGCCACTTCCCCTGATCATCCCTCTTGTGTATTTAGTCTCTGTGTTTCATGTAGTCTGTGTCGCGTCGTCTGTGTTCTCACCCCCATGTTTTCACGATCAGTCTTTTGTGATCATCTTCGTCTCAGAGTTCTCTTAGTTTGTCACAGTATTAGTTTTCCCAGTTTAGTTATAGTTTAGCCACGCTATCCCTGCTGTGTTTGTATTCCTGGTCTTCAGTCATATTAAAGGCTCGCTTTCTGTTAAACTCACTCCCGTCTACTCACTTGTGTACGCTCCTGGGTCCATTACACACACCACCGCACGGCCTGCCTCTGCAGACCGTGACAATACATGCCCCAAAATGTATTTTGTAACGTATTACATTACGTTACTCAATGAGAGTAACGTATTCTGAATACTTTGGATTACTTAATATATTATCATGCTTTTTACAATTACATGAATGTACTGTTGCTGTGTGATTTATTACTATTACGAAAAATAGCCTTACTTTGTTGTCTGGGTCTGGGACTCGAGCTTGAAGGATAGACCACCTGCAGGGGCAAGAGGGATATTTTTATATATAGTATAATTTATATAAATATAATAAAATGTATATAATTTATATTTTTGCTATTGTCTGAACTTTATTTTCTTTATGGGCCAGTAAGTTGCCTACATATGTAGTTGCCCTATTAATTAATTGTTAATTTAATACCAACAATGGGGGCTAGTTGGACTTTGGGTAAATGGTAAATGGTCTGTACTTGCATAGCGCTTTACTTGGTCCTAGGGACCCCAAAGCGCTTTACACTATACACAATCATCCACCCATTCACACACTGGTGATGGCAAGCTACAATGTAGCCACAGCCGCCGGACAGAGGCGAGGCTGCCGGACACTGGCGCCACCGGGCTCTCTGACCACCACCAGTAGGCAACGGGTGAAGTGTCTTGCCCAAGGACACAACGACTGAGACTGTCCAAGCCGGGGCTCGAACCGGCAACCTTCCGATTACAAGACGAACGCCCAACTCTTGAACCACGATCGCCCCAATCGTATTTAGTTGGGTAACTAAATACTGTCTGAGCTTCTTTTCTATTTATTTTGCAACAGCAACCAGCAGTTACTAATGCAAGGTCTTACGCTGGTCCATTATTTTCTTGTAATCCTGTATGAGTCTCTTTATTTTTCATCTAAATGTCTTTGGTGTCTTGTGGATGCCTAGCAACAACTTGAGGGGAATTGTGGATCTTAATATTATACTTTTGTGAATAAAAATCAATAGTCCCCACTTCTTGCAATACAGAGAACAGAGAAAAAAAGGGTACTGCTTTCAACAGTTATTATGCAAAACTTATTTCAGAATGCCCATGTACATTAAATATTCATCACTTTTTCCCCCACACCTTAGAAATCAAAGGCTTCATTTTTTTTTCATCATGAATCTTTTTTCTTAAAAAAATATGCTAGTTATTTTTCCACACAAACCATGTTTTCCTAAACATCCTTACTTAGGTTACTGAGCTTGAGAGAGAACCTAAGAAAACTTTCTACTTCAAGAACAAAGTACTAAGAATGTACCTACTGCAAAATGTGACTATGTATTACTAAAGTCTTTCTTGAAAACACTGCAAACTGCAAGCCCAAAAAAGCATGAGGACTTCTATGATAGCAACCCTACTGAAAATTGGGTTGTCATAGTCCTGGGTCTCCAGACCAATATTTTCAGCCTGTTTTGGACTTTTTTAGTTCTTTGGAATTATGTTCAAATTCTCCCCCCTCAGTTTTGTTACTTATATTTCTAGTTCTTGTTTGTCTATGTTTGTGTCTAGTGTGTTCTACTTTCGTATCTGTGCTTCATATTTCCTGTATGAAGTCAGTCGTGTCTCTGTCTCCACAGTTGTGTGCCCAGTTGGGTCTGTTTGGTCACCCAGTAGGGTTGGCCGATATGTAAAGATTTTCCAACCGACAACTGTCAGTCCAATAATCAACGAAGGGCGATATATTTGCGCATGCACAGACCTTTTGATGGGAGGAGCAATGTAATCATGGACGGACCGATTTGTGCATTTACAACACAGAAGAAGTCCAAGCATTAGTGATGTGCGGATCGATCCTGAAATATCGATTCCTCCGATACCAATCATTTATGTTCTAGAATCAATTCTCACATTAAAATATCGATATTTTAGTACTTTAGGGTAAATGTGTAGTTTATCATTAACAGGAACACAGTGGAAAGAAACTACATCATTCGGATTGTCTACATTCAAAGGAACTACTTCCTCTTCCGCCTTTCATACTTATGTGCGAAATACGCTGTATAAATGTCTCGCAGCCACTGGCGTGCACTCACAACAATGGCTGAGCATAATTGGAGTCATGTGTGGACGTATTTTACCTCCACAAACAGCTGACACATGGTTGTCTCATGTGGCAAAAAAGTGAGGTGTTGTGGCCATACATGCCAACCTTGAGACCTCAGAATTAGGGAGATATTCAAAAGGGCTGTTGCTCCTTGCTATCTAAAATATAACCGGGCGCTGACTTAAACTCTCGACCGTCTGTTTAATCAGTTTTCTGTTTGACGTTTATTCAGCTGTGTGAAAACCCCGGAGGAACCCACCCGATGGATTAATAAAATTTAATTTAATTTAATCTAATCACTTTAATCTCAGCCAAACCGATTTACCCACGAACAAATAAAACACTGAAAAAGCCAAACAATAACATTTTTAAGTTATCAAAGTGACTTATACATCATGTTTAACCCGAGTAGCGAAAGACCGCGGGGGTTTGAAGACGATGTGTCGGTCGGCTCAGATATTTGAAGTTTACACAGCTACATTCTCACCTGAAAATATGTTAAAGGTTTTTTGCGACCAAGAAAGAGAACTAAGAGTAATATTAAAACTAAGTAGCTGCCGTCATTGTTGGAAACTGGAATTGGCTGGGCCGCGCTATGAATTCTGCAATATGGTTTTTCAATTTTGTTGTCCTGGTGGAAAATCGGGAGAAATTCGGGAGAATGGTGGCTCCGGGAGATTTTTGGGAGGGGCGCTGAAATTCGGGATTCTCCTGGAAAAATCGGGAGGGTTGGCATGTATGGTTGTGGCAACATCAATAACCTTGTCAAACACCTCAGAGTAAATCATATCACAGAATATGAGGAGAATATGTTGAGGCGAACTGAAGAGGAGGAGAGGGACAGGCGCTGCTAGGGCGAGACAGACGTCTCTCACTGAATCCTTTAGTGCTGCAGGCAGGCAAGGTGTTCAAATAGCGCACAACTTCAGTTTTTTTTTATTTCTATGTGATGAACTCTGCATTGTTAAGTGATAAGAACAAGTAATCTGATGTCCTGTAATCATTATGACACTATAATTTGAGATACAATAAATAAAATAAGTTTTTGTACAAAGTATCGGTATCGGATCAGTATCGTCGATACCACCCTGAATATTACTTGGTATTGGATCGGAAAGGAAATCAGTGGTATCGCACATCACTACCAAGCATGGACAAACGAATCCCCCCCCCAAAAAAATAAAAATAAAAATAATTAGAGCTACCAGCGTTAACACGATTAAAATTTTAATCAACCCATCTGGAGTGCAGATTGAACAAACTTTGGACAATCTGCCCGAAATGCATTAACAGAGACATTTCAGGGATTTTTACTTTATTTGAGTCTGTGCTCCAGATGGGTTATTGTTAATTGTGTTAGTTATTGTTAATTGTGTGACAGCACTAAAAGAAATACAGTGGGGCAAAAAAGTATTTAGTCAGCCACCGATTGTGCAAGTTCCCCCACCTAAAATGATGACCCCACAGGATGAGATCTTGCGTGGCGCCCCAGATCGAGGGAGATTATCAGTGGTCTTGTATGTCTTCCATTTTCTGATGATTGCTCCCACAGTTGATTTTTTCACACCAAGCTGCTTGCCTATTGTAGATTCACTCTTCCCAGTCTGGTGCAGGTCTACAATACTTTTCCTGGTGTCCTTCGAAAGCTCTTTGGTCTTGGCCATGGCAGAGTTTGGAGTCTGACTGTTTGAGGCTGTGGACAGGTGTCTTTTATACAGATGATGAGTTCAAACAGGTGCCATTCATACAGGTAACGAGTGGGGGACAGAAAAGCTTCTTACAGAAGACGTTACAGGTCTGTGAGAGCCAGAGATTTTCCTTGTTTGAGGTGACCAAATACTTATTTTCCACCCTGATTTACGAATAAATTCTTTACAAATCCTACCATGTGAATTCATGGATTTATTTTTCACATTCTGTCTCTCACAGTTGAAGTGTACCTCTGGTGCAAATTACTGACCTCTGTCATCATTTTAAGTGGGGGAACTTGCACAATCGGTGGCTGACTAAATACTTTTTTGCCCCACTGTATAAAGTCGCCAATTTGGGATTTCTTTGGCTTTAAACCAGATGAAAGAGGTAAACCTAAGGATGTAACCAAAGCGGTGTGCCACTTGTGCAGACGTATAGTGCGAGCAAAGTACTCAGACATGACTAACTTGCATAAGCAAGTACATGTCTACCAACCGTCTTCCCCGTTTGTTCTGTTAAGTTTGTATGTCTTAATTTTGGTCTTGATGTTAGTCAGCTATTGTTTAAATTTTTAAACCCCCTCGTCACATGTGCATCATGTTCTGCTTTGCTATGTCCCGTCAGTCAGACTCTGTTCAGCCATGCTCCCAGGTGTGTTCACTCTGCTCTAATTCCTTCCTGTGTATATATAGTGCCTTGTCGCTCTCTGTTCTTTAGTGTGTTCTCACTCATGGTGTGTTTTGCCTCCGTCAGTCTGGGCCTACCTTGCCTAGTTATTGTATTTGCCCTTTGTTTTGCTTTTGTGCCAGTAATATGGCGGTGATTTTGAGTTTTACATCTGTCTGCTGAGTGCAGCAGTGTTAGTCCACTCCATGCTAGCGACATGCCCACTTAACATGAACTGCAGTTTTGCTCCATCTATGTCACATCTACACCAGTGTAGACAGGCCCACAGTTGGAGAACCACAGGTTAAGGGGAAGGGTCCACATATATGGTAGTGTGTCAGTAGTTTTTGTAAGAGAGACAGTTTGTGAGCAGGGTTTTTTCAAGGTTACGACTTAATTTGGGATTAAGGTTTGAATTAAGTTTTGGTAAGGGTTAAGCTAAAAGTTGAAAAAGATTGTCTAGTTGTGATCAGTAAGGTTAGAGTAAAAGCTAGGGACTGCTTTATGTTAGAGATGGCACAATACCACTTTTTTATGTCCGATACCGATATCATACATTTGGATATGTGTCAATACCGATATGAATCCGATATATTCGGATGCATTTTTTAATCAATAAAACTGTTTTTTTTTTTACTATTTTTCTGCATTTTGTATAAGTTCATACTCAAGTTTAACCCTTTAAGACCTACCATAGAACCAAGTCCGCCAGAGCTTATATTTTTGCATGTTTTAGTGCCATTTTGGGGAGCATTTCAAGTTGATATACATCAATACAACCATTATAGCCCAAATTTTAATAATATGTATGCATTAAGTGCATAGTAATTACATAAATTGCAAAAAAAGTGCAAGAAACTACAAAAAAATTAAAATTGTTTTTTTTTTTTTTAACATATGTTTCTACCTAGAGAAATTTAAGAGGCTTATCCCTCAAAACTGTAAATACAAAAAGTTGCACAAAATAGTTTCCCACCACAGGAAATTTATTTTAAGTGTCTTCATAGTTTTATTTTCATATACTGCAGGAAAAACGAAAATAAATATTATTCATAAATTTGCAAAAAAACAGCATATGCATCAAAATAAACTATTTCCAGCAGTGCAATATGAGTCCTAAGCATCCCAGAAACGACACAGAAAGTCATAAAGTCAAACATAACTTTTAAAAACACAAGTATAGGCTCATAAGGCCCTGATGGTAAAAAACTACATTTCTGCAAAATGACACAACTTCTGGTTTTGGGCAGGTCATGGCGGACATTTGATAGTTTGCGCTGATGGATGTAGGAAGTGTTACAAACAGCTGATCGGATCGGCAAAGCATGTTTCTGGAATATCATTTTTGTTGCTGAAAGTGCTTTTTTATGCAGTTTTTGCAAAGCTATATGTGGAATGAAACTGTGACCTAGGACAAGCTGATGGCATAAGATGTAAGTACAACTCCTCAGGTTTCATATGCAAAAAAATTTTATTGCGCTAGCTTACGTGGTTGCAGTGCTACCGGGATTTAAAAATAGTTACGCAAAACGGAACGTGTCCGCTCCGACCGGCTTTAAAGGGTTAAAAAACAACAACAACAAAACACTAAAGCTATTCTGTTATACCTGTATGCAAAAAATACACTGCACCCAAAATATTTCATAGTTCAGCAATACTGATCAATCTAATAAACTTAAGCCTACACCATCCTTCCTATTCTGGTATTTTAAAGAGTACTTAGCAGAAATATTAAACAACCTAACTAATAGGGTTGCCAAATCCGAGCAAAAATAATAGGAAACCATCCCCCACCCTCCACCTCGCGATGCTTAATTGACGTAATCAACTTTAATTTAATTAAAACTTTGGATGTAAGATTTAGATAATTATTTATTAAACGCTAGACATTTTAAATGAGAATAAGAAAGAAAAGTATGTCTTCCTACCCCCCTTTCCCTGTTAACGCCCTACCTGCCCCCTTGGCTAAACTTTGCTAGACCCGCCCCTGCACAGTTACCAGCCGTCAGCTACTTAGAAAAGGATCCTGGTGTAGAAAGTAATATTAAATAAATTCTGTTAACAGCTTATCAAGCTTAAACGTACTGCTGTTGTTCAGCCGCTGGTTTCCTCTTTCTGGTGCAAAGTGGGCCAAAACAAACAAGAGAGACGGGAAGTTTCATGATTGAAGTAGCAACAAGCGAGGGAGGGGGAGAGAATGAGAGGCAATTGGTTGTTAAGCTTAATGTGGGAGTGCTTTACAAACATTCAGAGATGAACTTACACACTTGCTTTACTTCTTTCTGGGATAACTTTCTTGGAGATGAAATGCCGGTTTGGTAGCGAGGCTCCAAATGCTCAACCAGACCGCCGAGAGGTCTCGCACGCCACAGCCGCTCTATCGATACCGATACGTAATATCGGTCCATCTCTACTTTATGTCAGTGAGTACTAACTCAAAGACAGATGTAAGTGTGTGTGTGTGTGTGTGTGTGTGTGCTAACCTAAGTAATTCTCCAACGGAGCAGGAACTGGGGTAGCCCAATAGCCTACAGTGATGTGAACCTCGTTAATTACCCCTCTGTCTTTGATCTCAGCCTAATGAGCAGAAAACGAGGTGATAACGAGCCTAGATGAGCTTTTTGAGACTTTCAGCTACTAATCACTCCATGGGAAAAAGCTGCTATTTGTGTGCGTGCATGTGAGTCTGTGTGGTGTGATAGTGTACTATGTAGAAAGGTACTGGGAAGGTGACGGTGGTAAATTGAAAGTGGTTTGCAACTGCTCCTGAATGTGTGGAATAATTCTCCAAATATCCCAGAAAGGTTCTTTTCAGGTTTTCAATGTTTATAGACTGATCCTTGAAAATGTAACGGTTTGCATACAGAGTGCTGACTGCTAAAGTTGTCTGAAAGTTCTTTAGAAGAGGTGAGATTAAGGCTTTAAGCAAACGGTGGTCTGCCAGAGACTTTGGATAAGGTTATTGCAGTCATAGTCTTGGAAATTTTCCTATATGTGATGTAAGAATGGAAAACAACAGTCTGCTTTCTCTTGATAGCTTCTCAATTGGTTATACAGCACCAGAACTGCATTAATCTACAAAAAAGGGGGTTATGAAAATAATTAAAAGCTGACCAGTAAAGAGCAACATACAGTTACTTTAATGTGCATTACTGATTAATTTCTGTGTGAGAACCTTTAGTAGTGGCTATTTGGCAGCAAGTGAGCTGTAGAATTCATTGGACGCTGATGCTTTTGTCTTTTTGTTGTTGTTGTTGTTGTTGTAGTAATTGTTCAATGGCATCACATAAAACATACATCTTTGGCCCTTTGGCACTTATTAGTTAACACTTACTATGTATTCACAGCTTAGCATGGTTCTATATTCCATTCACTGAAATTGTCTTTCTTTAATCAGTTGACACAATAATCAACAATAATAAGAATGAAATCGAAAGTGAATCGTAAGTAGTGTAAAATCACTTGAGGCCCATGCATAGTTACTAAATGTTATGCATCTCTTGGATATCCTTTTTTACTTAAAGATCAAATTTCACGGTTTTTTTTTGTTTTTTTTTTAAAAGAAGGTTGTTCTCTTCTTACTAACCAAAACACCTTTTATATTTAATTTTTATAGGAGTTTGAAAAAATCTAATGAGTGAATCCTCAAGAAGTCTGTGCAGCAGAATAAAATTGTGTTTGCTGAGATGGGATGGTTTTTATGTAGTGGCGTGCCCAACAAGAAAAAGTGTAACTTCTTCTTTATCCCTCCCTCTCACTTACACATTAACAGCAGATAAACCAAGAGAAGGGAAAGGCAAAGGATCTGAAAATACTGACCTCATCTTTTTCACATAAACCTTTCAGGCTTACATGAATAAGAATTCTGCAGCAGTTTATTCATTTCCCTTTCCATATTTTTACCTTTATTGCTCTACATGCACAGCCAAGTGCCACACCATGAAAATATTTGAAGTCAATTCAGTGTTGTGAGTGGTTGTTTGTTCTGTCTGTTTGTTATTGTAGGTTTGTTTAGTTTTTTTCCTCTTTGTAAGACTATTTTGAACCTCAGTTATAACAACTTTTTGTCATCATCAACTTTTCTTTTTGTCATAATTTTCTTTGTGGTTCTTTGCTTATTTACACCTTTTTGATTTCTCACCCTTTCACCTGTGCCTTGTTTTCAGATTTGTTTTTTATTATTAGGACAGTAAGTGACTTTGTTGGTTCTCTGTCCATCTGTTTTACTCATTTACCTTCTTGTTCAACCATCTTCTTTCCCTGCAAAGCTCCTTCTGTTAGCGTCTTACCTTCTGTGGTTTGGCTCTGGCTCTTATTGCTTTAACCTGTCAGTGGTCTCCATCATATTTCGTTCTCCAGTAAATTCCATTAGAATTTCTCTGATTTCTTGATATACTTCACTCATGCAAAAACGCACCTTCTCTTTCACCTTCTAAGTTTTTCCATATAAGCACATAATAAATCAACAGGTGATAGCAGGTGTTAAAATTAATTAAATAAAACCCTGGATGACATTGACAGGCTGAGGCTATACCATGTCAAAACTAATAAATATAGTCTCTTATAATCTCTTTCTGAATATTATGCATATTTCACTGTGGACTGAGTGTTTGATACTTTCACAGAATTAATATGGCAACATGTAGTGCTTCATAATAAGAAACAAATATTCACAGAAATTTCTAGAACTTGAGCTTCACATATCCTTAAAAATTTCCCTTTATTAGATGCGGCTTTGTTTAAAGTAAACAAATCTAGAACCAAACATCTTCATTGGCAATTGATGAACAGAAGGGAAAATGCCTGTCGTGAGTTGTCTGACAAACCTGGCCTAGATTTTTCGCTACAGCTCTGACACTAATCAGCCAATGAGGGAATTCAAATAGTGTTTAAACAAACAAAAAAAGACAAACTACATCAAAGATGTTCAACTGTCAGGCAGATTTCTGGTTGAAGGTATCGCTCCATGCTTGCCTTCAGGGACTTCGATATTGTGGGATTTTTTTTATTTTTATTTTTTTTAAAGAAGTGGCAGAAGAAAGCAAACTTTAGTAAGCAGTTTTCACAGTAAAACAATATAAGTAAGCAATACTGTTTCTTGCCAAGTGAAGCAGAAATCTCTCGTGGCTTGAAACTATAGAACTTTTTGAACTAATGACAATATATATATACAGCATGCTAAAGTGCAAATCTGACAGTTTCTTTTTTGTTTTTGTAGCTCGTTAGTTTACATTCACCAGTTTAGCATTTTAATATTTAATATCTGATCACTGGGCTTCTTGAAGAAATATTTGTCTTTCTTCCTCTTACCTGGGTACATTAGTCATGAATAACCTTGAAAGTATTATTCCATCTTTTTATGATTATATGAATATTCATCAGTTGACCAGTTATAGAAAACTAATAACGCAGAACTCAATCATAAGTATACATAAAGAAGCAGGAGTAAAGATCATTGACATGCGTTTTTTTTCCTCCGTTTTTTTTTTTTTAAGAATTCCTGTTGCATTTTCAGCTTGCCTTCCAGTTCGCTGGAAGTTTGTTTTATGGTGGGTGAGCCACAGTTCTTTCACTTGTCAAATAATCTGAGATTCAAATCTGTGAAGCCCTGTCTGATCAGTTTTTGAGCCTGTGGTGGATTGTGAGCAGAGTATAGCCCTGCTGTTTCCTACCATTCTCTAAGAAACTGTACAATAACACTCTTTTCTATGACAGGTGAACACACCTGTCAGGCATAAGATTCCACACACATATATCTGTATAATACCTTCTTACAGCTGCTTCTTAGTGTTATAGTGTACATATAGTTTATTATATAATTTTGCACTACTCTATTGCACATCTCAGTGTTACTTCAGTTTAATTCAACCATGTTAACAATCTTTGACAGATAATGCAGTACACTATGCTTCATATAATGAGCTCATTCTGGTACTTCTGGTACAAGCTAATTTCTTCACATATTCTTTCCAGAAGTAGGTAGTTTTTTTTTTTTTTTTAAAGATGTGTTAAGGAAAACTCTTATCTGGCGTTCTGGTTCTTGACAAGTGTCCTTGACTTGGTTAGATATTAGATATTGTAGAGGCTTCCTTTTTTGGAGAGATTTCTGAGCTGTCCACTGCAATCTTTCTTTTTAAGAATGTTTCAGATTGTTGATTTGGCCACTCAAAAAGTTGTGTTTCTTTGCCAAGTTTATTTTGGTTTTTAGCCTAATGATGGTTGACTTCATTTGCAATGATATCATTGGACCCTATAGTGTGAGTTTGAGTAAACAGCTACCAAATACAAGTTCACTACTTGGAATCAACACAAGATCTTTTATCTACTAAATTTCCGATAGACTACAGAGGGAAAAGGTCACAATTGGCTATGAAACTGCTCGTCAGGCAATTGTCCAATTATGCAGTATTTACAAAAATGACTAATTCCTTAGCAGATGATGCAGTACTTTTGGTAAAAGCCTTGAATTAAAGTTGTTCTGGTAGGATATAGAGTCAATCATTAAAAAATAATTACAACGTCCAAATACTTGCCCCAAACTATAACTTTAACCTGTGTGATTAGTAGTACCGGTACCCGGTGCAATTATGGCACCGGTTCTGACATAAACGCTAGTAACCAGTAGTGATGTGCGATACCACTGATTTCCGATCCAATACCAAGTAATATTCAGGGTGGTATTGACGATACTGATCCGATACCGATACTTTGTACAAAAACTTATTTTATTTATTGTATCTCAAATTATAGTCAAAGGAGCTTGCAAAGAAAAGCGGCTGGACTTCTTTAAGTTACTTGAAGACGTTTCACCTCTCATCCGAGAAGCTTCTTCAGTAGCTTCTTGGATTGAGAGGACAGATGGTTTGAAAGAGGAGTGAAAGAAGCCATCTATGTCCACTGTGAGCGACCATCTTTGAACAGGCGGTGGTTTACGACACCAACTGTCTGCCATCTATAATCCAGTTTTGAGATCCCTTCCCAGACGCCTTAACGCCCACTCACATCCTGGGCCATCTGACCTTAGGAATTTGCATGATAAGGTGGGGCCAGGTTTCACAATGAACACACCCGAAACTCTGGCTCTCACCCAGTTTCACACCTTGGCTCAGGCGATTAGAGGATCATCAGGGGGTCCGTTTGTCCCTCTGTGGGGGGTCACTCCCACTAGGTTTATATCTGGGACTCTCCACCATTTGACCTTAGAACTGAAGAAGCTTCTCGGATGAGAGGTGAAACGTCTTCAAGTAACTTAAAGAAGTCCAGACGCTTTTCTTTGCAAGCTCCTTTGACTACGATGACCTGGATGACTGAGAACCTTCACAGACATCTCAAGTGTCATAATGATTACAGGACATCAGATTACTTGTTCTTATCACTTAACAATGCAGAGTTCATCACATAGAAATAAAAAAAAAACTGAAGTTGTGCCCTATTTGAACACCTTGCCTGCCTGCAGCACTAAAGGATTCAGTGAGAGACGTCTGTCTCGCCCTAGCAGTGCCTGTCCCTCTCCTCCTCTTCAGTTCGCCTCAACATACGCTCCTCATATTCTGTGATATGATTTACTCTGAGGTGTTTGACAAGGTTAGTGATGTTGCCACAACCATACATGCCAACCCTCCCGATTTTTCCAGGAGAATCCCGAATTTCAGCGCCCCTCCCAAAAATCTCCCGGAGCCACCATTCTCCCGAATTTCTCCCGATTTTCCACCAGGACAACAAAATTGAAAAACCATATTGCAGAATTCATAGCGCGGCCCAGCCAATTCCAGTTTCCAACAATGACGGCAGCTACTTAGTTTTAATATTACTCTTAGTTCTCTTTCTTGGTCGCAAAAAAACCTTTAACATATTTTCAGGTGAGAATGTAGCTGTGTAAACTTCAAATATCTGAGCCGACCGACACATCGTCTTCAAACCCCCGCGGTCTTTCGCTACTCGGGTTAAACATGATGTATAAGTCACTTTGATAACTTAAAAATGTTATTGTTTGGCTTTTTCAGTGTTTTATTTGTTCGTGGGTAAATCGGTTTGGCTGAGATTAAAGTGATTAGATTAAATGAAATTAAATTTTATTAATCCATCGGGTGGGTTCCTCCGGGGTTTTCACACAGCTGAATAAACGTCAAACAGAAAACTGATTAAACAGAAGTGTGAGACGGTCGAGAGTTTAAGTCAGCGCCCGGTTATATTTTACATAGCAAGGAGCAACAGCCCTTTTGAATATCTCCCTAATTCTGAGGTCTCAAGGTTGGCATGTATGGCCACAACACCTCACTTTTTTGCCACATGAGACAACCATGTCTCAGCTGTTTGTGGAGGTAAAATACGTCCACACATGACTCCAATTATGCTCAGCCATTGTTGTGAGTGCACGCCAGTGGCAGCGTATTTCGCACACATAAGTATGAAAGGCGGAAGAGGAAGTAGTTCCTTTGAATGTAGACAATCCGAATGATGTAGTTTCTTTCCACTGTGTTCCTGTTAATGATAAACTACACATTTACCCTAAAGTACTAAAATATCGATATTTTAATGTGAGAATCGATTCTAGAACATAAATGATTGGTATCGGAGGAATCGATATTTCAGGATCGATCCGCACATCACTAGTAACCTGACCGAAAAGCAGCGCACATTTCAGTGCTTTTTTTTTCCTGAAATGTCATACACTTTGGATTCTAGCCAATCATTTTACCTTTGCAAGCGTAGTAGGCGGGCCCAGGTATGTACGTTCTTTTGGAGCAGAGCTACAGATTAAAAATGCCCAAGGTGAAGCGGTCAAAGTCTGGCTGTACTTCACAGCAAAAGATGCAAACTCAGCAGCCTGCAACAAGTGCTTTAAGGCAGCGGTTCCCAACCCCCGGGCCTCGGACCGGTACCGGTCCGTGAGTCGTTTGGTACCGGGCCGCGAGAGTTGAGGCTCAGGTGTGAAATGTATAGTTTTCAGGGTTTTTATCGGTTTTCAGCGTTATTTTGTTATCGTTTTTATCGTTTACTCGGTTTTCCTGGGTCCTTTCATGTGTGTTATGAATAAATCTTCTTTTTTTCGGTACTGGTACTAGTTTTATTTTGTTGTATTTATCCGCGACACCTTAAAGGCCGGTCCGTGAAAATATTGTCGGGCATAAACCGGTCCGTGGCGCAAAAAAGGTTGGGGACCGCTGCTTTAAGGTGATACTGTGCAAAGGAGGTAACTCCTTGAATCTGATGAAACACCTGGCGACACAGCATTTTGTTAAAGCCGAGAAATGCGCCGTATTTGATAGCTTGCTGAGAGACCTCACACCAGGCACATCTACTGCGGGTGTGGTGCCTGTTATCTGACCCGGAGTTAGCAACATTCCCCAAAAACCCAAAGACGAGAGTCCTGCCCCCTAGCCCTGCCAGTGTAGCAGAAATGATGACGGATGATGATGGCAGCAGCAGCCGTTCTTCTCTGCGTGAGTAGCTTAATGTTGTTCATGTGTAATTTACGTTGAGTAGGCTAACCACGTTATTACATTAATGCATGTAAAGTGAACTAGCAAACACCGTCGTAGTTACATGAGGCTGTCTTCCTGTTTGATGGCAGATACTCCCTTCACCCTGGCCAAAAAGGCTAAAATGACCAAAGAAAAAGTGGAAAACAGTTAAACATGAGAGGTTTTTGGACAAAGTTTGTGTTTTTTTTCCATTGTTTAAGCACTGCTTCCAGCCAAGAGTGATGCCATAAATCCCCTATAGCTGCAGAAAAGGCTAACATTGTTATCTATTTACATAAAACAGCTGAACATGAGAGGTTTTTGGACCAATTTTGTGTTCTCCATTCTTTAAGCACTGGTTTGAGCACCGTTTAAGCACCGGCACCGTTTCAAAAGTACCGGTTTGGTACTGGTATCGGATTAAACCTAAACGATACCCATCCCTAGTGATTAACTAATTTCACTACACAAACGGCAGTTGCAGGTACCACAGAAACAGCCACAGAGATACAGCACGAATGGGACATTTTCAGTAAAAAAAACCCCCAGATAAATAAGAAAAGTTTTCAGCATCATTATCTTTAGAGAATCTGGTTGTTTATCTTTGCCTAAAGGTTGTCAGTTCAATCAAACACCTCCACCTGCTCAACATTTATGAACAGCTTGTTTTATTTTAATGTGTTGTCTGACATCTGCCAGGATTTAACCACCGATCTTTTGTTTGACATTCACTGGAGATGAGGGTTGGATCATCTTTATTTACCAGGTCCTAATTAGTATCATCATCTTAAGCATTACCAAAACTGCATATAATTATAGCACTATTTGGCTATATTGATACTGGTACATTTAACAAGTCTAACCTTGAATTACATTCATTAGCCATGGCCATGAGGTGCAGCAATTTCATCCTCTGCTGATTGATTACCCGTCACGTTTCTCTCATAGTGCAGGTTTACAAAAGTAGAATGGGAGGTAGAGCCTTCATCTATCAGGGCCCTCTCCTGTGGAATCAGCTCTCAGTTTAGATTCAGAAGACAAAAACCCTCCCAACGTTTAAGAATCAAAGTTTGGCTGCAATAGCTGTATTTGATCTCAAATCATGTTTCCCTAAACCTAACAAAATAGATTTTTTTTTAGCGAAAGTAAAAAGGCTATAGATAAGAAACAGTAACAGGAGCACACTTTCAAAGATTGAATACATATTAGAATTGCAGAAAAAATGAGACTCACTCATAATAGACCTTTAAAATCTTTCCATATCTTCTATTTGCATTTCTTATTCTTTAAAACTCTTCAATAAATTCCGGTGTACCAGACGGGGCTTGTTAATAAATTCTTGTCATCACTGCCATGATAATGTTTATCTTCACAGTGTTGTATTTATCTTGATCCAGCTTTCTATGCCTAGTCTATTTAAATAGACTTCTCATCTCAGCAGGATAGTTAACGAACAACACATAAACCTTCAGAAAGCTTTAAGATCAAACTCAGATTTCAGTACATTTCCCAGGGCAAAAAAAGGTTAAAAGAAACTGTTGCTCTATCATCTAGTTCCTACCCCTGATAGATTATTACTGGACATTTACCACAAAAAACCCCAATTCTTTAAATTAAATTAAAAGCAGCCTGGATTAGTGCTACTTATGTGGTGTTGTGCAGCCATATATGTTTTTGAATTCAATTAAGGTGAAATTAAAGAATTAATAAAGTATTTAATCTTTTTAACACCATGCTGTCAAGTTCTGAAAGTATGGTGTTATGTTGGATGTGATGAATGGGAGATAGTCTCATTCAACAAGACATATTTTCTAAGTGTATTTAGATAGTATTCAGTGAAATTCATAGGAGGTGAACACTGTAGAGAACTGAAGGATAACAAGAAATTCTGATTACCGGTAATAACTTAAATAAACCAGACCTCACAGTCTTATGTGATGCATTGAACTGCACATCTGTTAATCAGGTGGTTATGGGATATCAGAAGTGTGATCCCGTTCAAACATATTGAACAACAAAAGTGCAACGCACCTGGTCTGAAAGCAGAATGTGTCTCCGCAGAAAATCACACCAAAGAGCTCTAATTTATGTATCAAATGTGGTCAAAGTACACTGAAAAAAAAAGTTCTTTCAATTTACTTGATTTTATTGTGTACATCGGTCCCACATAATATGAATAAGTATGACTGACTTAATTTTCCACTTTCCCTCAAGTAATTAATGCTTGTCAAATCAAAGTATTTTATTTACATCAGATTACTTAAAAAAATAATGTTTGATGTACTAATATTAATCTGTTATCATAATATCAATGTATTGCATAATGTCAATATATTTTAATGTTTAACACCAACTTATTTTTATTTGCCAGTGGTATGCAATGATATTATGTAATGTAAACACATTGCAATTATGTTCCTGCAACCCAACTTTTGGCTTTAAATTCTACTTAATTTTTTCAATTGAAATATTAACTGATCATTATTGACAAAAAAAGGCAAAGACTGTGAGTGCTACTGAACAATTCACCTTTATTAAACTGTAACAGCAGTGAAAGCAGCAATTCTGCCATGAACAAGTCCAAAATCACATCCATATAAACTTGTTAACACATTTTTAAAGATAGCCTGCAGAAATAACTGAAAGAAAAAGTTAGTTTGAGAATATATTTGCAAATATTTCACAAAAAACTGACCTTAGCAGCAAATAAAATAAATTGCTTATAGATGATCCTGTCATCTCTTACATATAACATTTGTATTAATTACACAATTGAAAATGTAAACTAAATTAAGACTACCTAAAAAAAAGCAACACGCTTTTATGAATAAACAGATTTACACAAATATAACTTGTGTACTATTTGACAACAGTTTCAGCTTCTGTACAAGTATTTATCTGTACAAGATTTCAAATAAGTTAAGCCTTAAATGACATTGTTACATAACTAATACCAAACACCTACATGAATTTTAATCTTCATTTTAAACATGTAAGCAGGACATTAAGGTTGACTTAGAACATATTGCTAAAAATCGTCAGTAGAAATTTCTTACAACATGATACCAAAAGGAAAAATCATCCTGCATTGCAGTCACATGAGGGGAAAGCAATAAAAACATAAGCAGTATAACGTTACTGAACACAAAATGAAAAACTGCAAAGAATTGCAGAAGTGCAGTCTCTGACTTCTCAATGAAACAGATGGTTTTTGAAAGCAAGAACTTTAGAGAGTTTAGCTCCATCCAGTTCCATGAAAACCTTCTGGAAAACATCAAAGTTGTAGCAAAGGTCCGCAGGGTAGGCAAGGTTTAATGTATACATTAGTCCAAATAGCATTATCACAGCAAATGCTACATTATCCAAATTCTTCGCCACCCTGATGCCTGCAAGGACAACTCTTGTTCATCTGCTGAAGCTTGATCTTTAAGAAGATAAATTCAAACAGTGGTGTCTTCAACAGTCTCACTGATGGCATGTTCTTCCATGCCCTGTAAAAAAGAAGCCATGTTAGTCATTTCATGCCAAGTAAATAATATGACACTGTGGAAAGTCCGGAAAAAAAAGAAAAAAAAAAAAGTACATACCACATACTCCCGGATAAGCATGCCAGGGTCTTCACCCATGTAGATACACACTCCCTTGACACACTCATGTTCAGCATCAACATCTTCACACTGAAATGAAATGTATGTAATTAGCATCTTCATTCAGCTCTTGTCCTTCATTTAAGTTTTAATAGTGTACTTTGCATGAATGTTTTTAAAGTAAAGGCACACAAATTAATAATAGGTTTACTGGCAATTAATAATAAGTTGACAAAGTGAAGGTTAAAAAAACAAGCAGATGTAAAAATACAATATGAGAGAATTTATCATGGAAAACATTTGAAATCTTCCACAATTGTAAAGTTTCATCCAAAGAGGATCATGTTAAGTGAATGTTGAGGCTTAATCACTTACATTATCCACACAATTCTTTTCAGTATTAGTCCAAGCTCTCCTCTTGTGTTGACCAACTTCACCAGGTTGTCCAAGTGGAGATCCAGCTGAGCCAGGAACTTTGTCTGAGGGGGGATGGTGGCAATTCTCTTCAACTCAGCGTTGATCTGAAAACATGAGCACAGAGGAATGAGCTTTAAAGGTTTAATACCTGGAAGAAGGCTGCAATCACTCATGCTGAAGAAATGGGCTGTCAAATAACAACTGTGCCTTAACCATTTAGGCTAATACCACAAGAACACCGTGTATGAGGCAAACCTTACCTCATGGAAATCAATTAGAGCAGGCCATCTTGCCATGAAAGCCTCCACCATTGGTGCATCACGAACACCTTCATGTCTTCTGTATGAAAAAGTCTTTCCCATCTTGAGTTTCACCAACTCTGTTACTCTTTTTTATGTCCAAGTCTGAAACTGCCCTGAAGACAACACTGTCTCTTGACTTCAACGATGAGATCCTCAGTTGATTCAGGTGCTCCATTAGAGAGTGAGCCTTCGACAGGTTCCGTCAGCCAAAACAGTCTTTAGGACCATAGGACTCCCCATAGGACTCTGTAGGCAAAAAAGAATTACATATTCAGAAAGAATCCTTTCAGTTTAGTTTTCATAAAGCTATCCATACCCAATAGTCAAAGTTATAAAGATCAGACATAAAAAAAGAAGAATTTATCTAATGAAATACATGCGACTGAACCTATTACACTTATATGAACACCTTTTATTTCTATATGCCTTTTTAAAGTCACAATGTGGACTGATCCAATCTCATAGTTAACTAATGGATAAGTATTCCACCATCACAAAAAACATTAATTTTAATTGAAAAAAGGTATTCCAGTCCAGAAGAGCATCAATGGTTTCTTTAAAGTACCAATCTTTCCCTCATTTATATATAATGTTTTGAGAAGCAGCTCACATATGTTCTACACAAAGTAGAAAAAAAAAAAGGGGGGGGGGGCTCCTAATTTTTGTTAGGACGATGTTGGAAAATTTACAATGCATCACTTAATAAGACATAGTCTGTTGAACAAACTTATCTCCTTGTAGATATCTGCTGTATTATTTGGGCTTGACCAATAGAATAGTCAAGTAAGTGACACTTCACCTAAAACAATGACTAAATGGAAAAATGATTTGGCATTTATGGGCACAGGTTCTTAAACCCACGTCTAAGGTGGCAGGATCCTTATTATAACTTGAGTGCGTGTCAGCAGCAAGAATTAAGGTATGGCACTGTGGGGCTCCCAGCTTCTTAAACTCTGACGGTTACAGCCGGACTAATTAGCCACTGTAGCCATAACTAGCACGAGTAACACAAACACTATTGCACTCTCTCAGTGACGTTTTAACTTGCTAAGCCATCAAAAACGTCAGTGCTCTCTGTCACATGCATAAATTCCATATCTGACCGACAACAGCTGCTTTCTCCCGACTATGTGCAATTTGTTAATATTTTTCAGCTTTAGCCACAAAGCTAATACCAACTTTAGCTAGCACTGTAAAAACAACATGGAGATGCATTACAGATTACTTTTCATATAGCATGCACTACAACAATTCTGTGAAAACGTACCCAACTAAAACAAATGTATTTAAATTACTTACCTTCTCACTATGCCTGACTCAGTGCCAAAGGTTGCATGTGGCTGAACAGTCTTCCAGAATCTGGCGGTCAATTGCGCTCTCCTTAAATTATGTTGTTGTCTTATTGGATAAGACTCTAGGTCTTATTATCCAATCATATTTAGTTGTTGTCTTTGAATATATTGCATCATTTCCGGTTGTGGTCAAACATGATTACAGTGGTTTTAGTATTCTAATTTAGTCACTTTAAATCAATGCAAGAAAAATTAGTAGTCTCAGTATTGTTTATAATCAAGTAAATGGTACTTTATTTAATAATGTAAATAAGAGAAACATGAAAAGCTAATGTAGCATTAACTAAATTCATTTGTGCAAATTCAAAAGCCTGCCAATTCCCATTTTTTCAGTGTACTGCTTGATGATGTGGTGCTTTTCTCCCCTGCATGTGTGTTAAATTTATTGTTTCTAACAGTCAGTAGTTCCTCAGTATTCTGCAAATCAATACACTGTAATTCAGCAACAAAGGCAAATGAAAAGCGTACCTGACAGGAACTTTGACCACTATTGAAGACTAAAAAGCACCCAACTTATCTATTAGACAACACTATATTGTAACACAGTTTTAGAGCCATCTCTCTTACTGAGATCTGGGAGCATGGTGAACATGGTGACATTCTTAAATGTAATAAGATGAGTATCAGTAAGAATTTCACCTGGAGGTAAAACAGTAATTTAAAAAAAGCTATGCAAAAGTATAAATTATATTTTATATTTGGATTCAGTCTTCTGCAGTCATCTGAGTTAAATGTAATTATTTTGATACTAAAAACCGTAGTTGAAGAGTTTATCCCTAAAACATTCAATTGTATGTATTCTGAGGAAATTCTGGGATAAAAGGAGATGATCTAAAGCCATTTTAAAGGCTGTCTGGGGTGATTTAGTGTCATTACTGAAGCTGGATCTATTACACTAAAGATAATGAAAGTCATAATAGCTTTTCACCGTGTGTGTGTTATCAATCGATCACTCTGTCATCTGGTTCGCTTTTTAAAGTGAATTGTCAGTGAAAGTGATGAAAAAGTGGACCAGGAACACATTTAAGTGGCAAGTGCAGGAGTCAATCAATCAGCTGAATATTCTTTTTAATTATACACTAACATTTTCCACAATTTTGAGTGTTTCATAAGATCTTAAGCAAACAAGAACATGACAGAAGGCTGTCTCACACAGCGTTTGGCTGCAAGTGTCCTGTCCCGATCATGCATTTACTAACAGGTCATCAGAATTAAAATGGCAATGTACAACTCCACTCTCCTGCAACACCTCATTTAGAGCAAAATTCTGTAAATGCGTACTTCTCCCAAGGCTGAGCATTCCCCTGACACCATGAAAAAATTCAGTCCCTAGTTCTTGAATTATCTGGATCTTTGACAGCTGGCAAATTACTTCAATTTAATTTGTATGACATGACATAAAATGCCCAGTGATACTGTATCTCTCAGTGGTCAAGAGTATTTAGAGAAATTCCTAAATCCATCGGCAGAATGATTCCAAAAATGAATGCCATCTAACTTGGGCCAAATCCCATCTTTAGTAAAACTTTCATACAATTCACCCCATATTTTGAGTGATTCAGGTAGAACAGCGGCCCCAACCCCCAGGCCACGGACAGTCAGTGAGTCGTTTGGTACAGGGCCGCGAGTGTTGAGGCTCGGGTGTGAAACTGATGGTTTTCAGGGTTTTTATTGGTTTGTAGCGTTATTTTTTTATCTTTTTTATCGTTAACTCGGTTTCCCTGGGTCTTTTCTCGTGGCAAGACAAAGTGAACAACCACATAACCTTGTAGGCAGACTCCACTAATGATAAAGCAAAGCAAATATAGACTTTGTAGCAGCCTTCCAGATCCACACATACTGTAAAACACTGGATACATTAGTTCTATTTGTAAGCACACATTTAGAATCAGAATCAGAAACTTTATTGTCATTGTCACAAGAACAACGAAATTAAGAATGGTCCCCGATCATTGCATCATCCCTAGCAATATCAAAATATAAATTTAGTTTACTTATGCATTCATACCAGTTCATTACCTTGTTTGATTTTTGACTAAGCGTTGTTTCTTTTACTTGCGTCTTACCTGCCATGATCCCTGGGAGTTGCAGGACAAAAGGTGGTGGCCAGGGTTTGAAGCCATTAAATACAAAGAGGGATAACTGGACCGCACCACCACTTCCTGCTAAAGGGGGAGAATGTGTATTTTCTTTAATTAAAAAAAAAAAAGCTTTTGTATTTGATTGGATATTTGAGTTTAGGGTTCAGTGGTTTTGATTTTCTTCTTTGGTGTTTATTTTATTAACAAACTAGACTGTAATGCATCATTTTTGTGGTTTATGATTGTGTTTTGTTTCTGATCAGCCATTATCTATACCCTTCTTGTGTGTCGTTTCCTGTTTGGGTCAGTTATATTTGTTTGGGCAGTTGTTTGGTTTGTTAAGTTTGTAGTTCTTTGTCTGAGTTCAGTTTTGTTTCTTTGACCTCTTTTATAAGCTCAACATTTATTACTTTTGTAAATATAATTTTTGGGGGTTAAATAAATGAAAACTCTGACTCCTGCAGTTTACTTTTGTGTGTGTTTGTGTGTGTGTGTGGATTTGTTGTTGTTGTTGTTGTGCCTGTCCCGTTTGGATCTTTAGCCATCAGAATTATTGTCTGAAGGCCAAGAAAGATGCCAAGAGGATTTACTTTACCAAGTGGATCATCAATGTGCAATACCTTTTGTGCAATACTTTTGTAAATAGTCAACGGTGCAATAGACTCAATACTTGAAATGTGCAATTCACTTGTATTTTTATTTTTACTCCTATTTATTCTATTTATCCCCTTCGTATATTTTATTTATATTGTCTCTGTATTTATATATATATATATGTGTGTGTGTGTGTGTGTGTGTGTGTGTGTATTATATATATATATATATATATATATATATATAATATTCTGTAACTCTGTAACTTCTGTCGGTGCTGTGCTTTTTTGGAAATCGAATTTCCCAGAGGAACCCACCCGAGGGATTAATAAAGTTCTATCTAATCTAATCATGGCCTTGCCATATTGGTCCATTTGATTGACCTTTATTATAATTATGTATTTATTTGATTTGATTTTCGGTTGTTACAGACGGGACAGACATGACTGGGGGATAGCTAGCAGTAGATTCTAAATATTACATGTTCTTGTGCAGCACGCAAGATTGACAGCGCACAATGTGCTTTGAGGTAGCAGCCAAGAAAGGTGTAGTTTGTGTCTGTGAACACCTGTGTGCACACCTGTGTGGATCAGCACGCTTGAATTCCAAAGGATCTGCTAGGGAGTGTGGGGAGCCATAGCCCCATCCCCCAGGGCATGAAGCAGGTATGGAGGAGATCCAGATATCCAGAGGCCCCAGAGTACGAGGACCCGAGGAGACACAGACAAACAGGCGCATGCAGACACAAACGTGCATTCCCACCCCCATATACACAAACAAATACTCAGCACTCACCCAACGTGGAGACAGACACAAATAGACACTATACACACATTCACACTCCCCAAACATACTCTATATCCCAGGTCCGGGTACTCCTGCCCCCAGACGGGCAAACCGTACCTGGACCCAGGAGATGTAAGCCTTCTCTCTTTGGTGGAGGAAAGAAGACCGCCTTCTTATTTGCAGTAGCAGGGAGGCCCCGCATCCCAGACCCCAATCTAACGGCCAGCACCTCCTCTCAGCCCCTCAGCCCCGACGGTTAATAGAACGGGGGTGAGTGAAGACCCCAAACCTCCCTACGCCCGCTCATATGTAGTGTTGCTGTGTGCTGTTCTAAAGTGCATTTAAAATACAGGAGGGCATGGTGCTTCCTGCCAGAGAGCAGCACAGCTCCTCCTTGTGTGTGTGTTTTTTAAGGCATCTTAACACATGTAAACACTGATGGACAGCATGTAAAAAAAAAAAAACAGAAAAACAATCTCTATCTTTGTGAGCGCTTGTGCTGCAGAGTCGCTCACACATTTTAATACACAGGCAAAGTTTCATACATTCCATAAATGTTCCATTCGTACTGGTCAAGTCTTCTCCAAGGTTTTTGTCATAAATAGCACTGACATTTGGTTTTAAAAAGAGCTTTAATGTTTGAGTGAGGGCTAGTATTTAAATCTTAGTGCAGGCTGCATGGAAATTTAAACCTGACATTTTTTTTTAATCAAGCACTGATATTTTGGCAGATCCTCAGTTCTTCAGTTTACTGTACTTTCTGGAAAGTCACTTCAGAAAGTACAGCCATAAAGTCATAAACATATTCCATATCCTTTGCAGCTTTGAGACATCTGCCGTCAATGCAATATGTAAAGCAGTGTGTGTGTTGACAGCAGTGTGTTTTTCAGTTAAATTCTCCACAAAGCTGGTAAAAGGTTGTGACTGAACCTGCTTTTTATTGAAAATAAATAAAATGTTCTGTATGTAATTAAAAACATAAAGTCTTGGCTGTGTCACTGATACATTCTTTTATTTGTCATTCAACACTGTCATATGTTTGATTCAAAGTGCTGGTGCCTTGGATTTGAAAATCTGATCCAATCCTTATGGTTTCCCATAGTGAGGTAGTTATTAAATAAACATGTTTACACTTTGCCTGACACGGGGTGCTATATTCAACAAATGTCTCTATGCCTCACCTGATTTAAGTCAATAAACTTGACCTGACTAATACAGCATCCTATCATTAGTGATAACTGATAACTTTGCACTCCACTTCCACTTCAAGTTCAATAAGGAAGATCTGTAATCACTCATCTGGCTGCTTTCCTTGGTTTTCAGCTGCTACGCTGTTCTTTACATCACTTCAACTTTCCCACGCTGTCAAACTCATGACTGACATCATTAAACTAATCCAATCATCTTCTTGCCCACCTACTATGAGTCAGTCAGCCTCCTCACTGTGTTCTTTAAATTTCAGTGTTTTTCCGCCGTTCTCCCTTTTAGTCTCTGATTCACTCTCCATCTCTCCATCACAGCTCCACCCAAGCCTCCATCTTCATCCATTCTTCCATGATGATTTTCAGACTCTAACCGCCAAATAATTGATCTCAATGAGTCAAGTTCTGTTCTTCTATATGATCTGTACTTATTTAAAATTCCACGTTTTGTGTTTTAAAAAGGTAAATGTAAAAACTAATATGGTGTATAGTGGTTTGCACACACACATGACAAAGATATACCATACCAACTCCACAATCATTCAGTCTTTTTTTTCCTTTCCTTTTCTTTTTTTTATCATCAGTGTCTGTAAATGAAATGGTTGCTGTGTGAAGCATTTCTGCATGACATTGATTTTTATTGGTGTTTTGCAAGGTTACCTGACTGTGACGAAGATAGACTAAAAGCTGTGAATAGGGCTGGGGAATGTATGTGGGCTTTAGATGATGATGAGATGAGATAGCCTTTATTTGTCAGTTGCAGGTCTTTTGCCCACAACCGAGATGACAGATCTTGCCGACCGTACATACAATACAAACATCACATTGGGGAGACAGGTCAGGCTAGGTAGCGAGAAAAAGAACATCGAAATGTGTAACACAAAAGGATAATACAGGAATGCACAGATAACAACACACCATAGCACAATAAACACAGACAAGCAACATGGGAAAGTGTTCCAGTGTGTACATCTGATCTGGGACCGCTGCAATCTTTCGACTGCGCCTCCAGCTGACCCGATGTCCACATCAGAGGGGAGGTAAGCGTTGGAGGTGGCGTTGGATCCGGGGTAGGGAGGGTGATGCGTCAGTGAGTGCTTATCAGCATCAGTATATGTATGTGTTTGTGTGTCCATAGTTCAGCTGTGACAGTGTCCTTCGCCCTGCCAGGCTAAGTAAACAGTCTTCCAGCCAACCCAGGTGGCCTTGTAGGGAATGGGAAGGAACAGACTCAACACAGTCGTTATCAGGGAGTTTTTGTTCAGCTCCAGCCTTGAGCTCCGGCCTTGAGCCCACAACTGGCGCTGAAGGGGTAGCCGCATTATGATGGTAATTTTTCTTTTGCAACAACTCATGAGAATTTCAAAGCTGTTCTTTAACACTCCGACACTGGTCTCTCAATCTCCCGTTGGAGAACCGCGAGCTTCCGCATGATGGTATCAAACTTGCACTCCGTGGTCTTGTCATTCCTTTGCTCAGAGAGCCGATTCTGAGAACTCACGACTGCAGTGAACTGTTCCACAATGTAATACAACTTTCGCTCAAAGGTATTCTGAGCAGGCCTCTCCTTGATGTAACCCAGTATAAGCTCAGAGGTGTTATTCTGAGTATTCACGGCAGCTGTAAGCGTCTCCAAGGTCTTAACCATGCTGCTTTCGATGAGCCCGTTCTAAGAAGTCGCGCCTCGTCCCATCGTTTCAATCCCAGCGGGCAGCCTTGGGGGGGTTTGAACAGCCAGTTCCGCTTTCTTAATTCTCCAATAAGCCAGGGCCAAGCCAGCTCCGATCAGCAAGAACCCTGTTATCATGGTTCCGAATAGGTAGATATCTTCAGCGTCCTCGATCGACAGTCCCGCCAGGCACACGACCCTCCATTTCTGCCACACATCCATCGTGTATCCAGCGGAGAAAGTCCCTCCAGGGCACTCGGGCTCTCCCGAGCCCAGACTTCTCGTTGAGAAAAGGGTGTCAATAGCATTCAGAGACCAGTTGATCAAATCCATAATTCTCTTTAGGTTTTAGAAACAGACTGTGAGAGAGTGTTCCAGGGAAAGTAATACAAAAAAACACGAGACTAGACAAGGACATAAGAACTAAGCAGGGGAGATAAGGGAGAGGAGAGGAGAAAAAGTGCGTCCGCCTCCTCCGAGAGCCAAAAGTGCCTGAACATATCAGTGAATGTGTTGTATCAGATGGTCAGATGGAGAAAATTAAACTGTCATGTTCCTGGAGACGGCTACATGCCGGCACAATGCACACCTTGTTCATGTGCACTGCAGGCTGACATAAATGCAGTATATTGTGAGAAACAGCATGTGCATGATGATTTTTTAAAATCATTTTTAAAAGCAAAAGAATAATAATACACTTAAATATAACCGCACATGTGTTTAATCCCACTGACCTTTATTTGGTATCATGGAGATGCAGCTATGCTTACATTCCATTGTCAGACATTAATTTCAGTCTGGGAGCTTAGAGAATATGATGGTCATTTGAGTGGTTAGTTACAGAATTTTTGGCCTATCAGGCACGGTTTAGGGATTTCAAAGAAGCAACCAAAAGATATTTGTATAAGAAGTGGGAGCAATCAGCTCCTTCACAAAGCTAAATAACCAACGTACAATAATAAAAGTTGAGAAAAATTAACAAAAATAGAAAATAAGAATCAAACTAAACTGAAAATTATCAAAGTGAAAAATTATAAAGCGTCACATTCAAAAACAATTAATAATAAATACAAATATTCAAAACCTAAGTTCAAGTTCAAGTTCAAGTTCAACTTTATTGTCACTTCAGCCATATACAGTTTAAAAATACACAGTGAGGCGAAACAACGTTCCTCCAGGAACCAAGGTGCTACAAGACAAGTTAGTGCAAAAAAGAAATAAATAATAATATATAATATATCTAGTAATAATATTGTGCAAAAGAGCATTTACAGGTTGGTGTGTGCGATGGTTTGGTGGTGTAGGTCAGTGTGTTTGCGCTTTGTGTTGGTTAGTCAGTCCAGTCTCAATGTTTTGAGGTATTTGAGTTAAGCTGAGTGATAATGTTAGTGTATGTGTGTGTGTGCGTGTTTATCAGTCAGTCCCTTTTTGCTGAGGAGACGGATGGCTTGTGGAAAAAAGCTGTTGCACAGTCTGGATGTGCGTGCCCGAATGCTTCGGTACCTTTTTCCAGATGGCAGGAGTGTAAAGAGTGTGTGAGAGGGGTGTGTCCGATCAGCCACAATGCTGGTGGCTTTGCGAATGCAGCGTGTGGTGTAGATGTCCTCAATAGAGGGTAGAGAGACCCCGATGATCTTCTCTGCTGTTCCCACTATCCGCTGTAGGGTCTTGCGGTCTGATATGGCACAGCTCCCAAACCAGACAGTGATGCAGCCGCTCAGGATGCTCTCAATAGTTCCTCTATAGAAGGTGGTCAGGATCGGTGGTGGAAGCCGGGCCTTTCTCAGTCTTCTCAGAAAGAAGAGACGCTGTTGAGCTTTCTTGTGCAGGGAGCTGGTGTTGAGGGACCAGCCGAGGTCCTTCTCCAGGTGTACACCCAGGAATTTGGTGCTGTCAACGATCTCCACAGAGGAGCCGTTGATGCTCAGCGGTGAGTGGTCGCTTCGTGTCCTCCTAAAGTCAACAACCATCTCTTTTGTCTTGTCAACATTCAGAGACAGGTTGTTGTCCTTACACCAGTCCGTTAGCCTCTGCACTTCCTCTCTGTACGCTGACTCGTCGTTCTTGCTAATGAGACCCACCACGGTCGTGTCATCAGCGAATTTAATGATGTGATTTGAACTGTGTGTTGCTAAAAGAGGCTATACTTATATTTTAAAAATAATTCTTTATATTTATCCCACTCTTCTCCAATATAGGATCCTAGCTGCTCAGCGGTGACATTCTTTTATGTTGCATTTTTCATTTTGTGATGTAACAAATGTTTTTAGTTGTTCTGGTCTCCAGGCTGGCCAGTTCAACATGCAGACTCTTCTACTACGAAGCCGTTATAACAGATGGTTTAATCTTGCTGAGATATGCAAGACCTTCCCGAAAAAGATGTCATCTGGCTGGGAGCATAAGTGTTGCTCATATTCACATATGGCTTCTTCTTTAACTTGTGTTTGTGAATGGCACTGTGAACTGTACTCACAGACAATGTTTATGTTCTAGAAGTGTTCTTCAACCCACACAGTGATTTGCATGACAGAATCATGCCTGGTTTAAATGAAGGGCATCCAGAAGGCCCCAAATCATATCCATACAATATTGATTTTTGGCCTTATTCCTTGCACATATAGATTTCTCAAGATTGTTGGACTGTTTTTAGGATATTAGGGACATAATACTATATTTGAAGACAAAGACTTGTTACCACTTAACCCAATTATTTGCAACATATTGCTTGAGCTTTCTTTTAAGTACTCCTTAATTTTCCAGCATTTTATTTCCTCAGGTCGTAATTTTTGAGACATGTTGCTGCTGTCAAATTCAAAATACTTTTTGCGAAATAGGAACATGTCTCAGTTTAACATGTTTCTATGTTCTGTTGAAAATAAATTTTGGTTTATGACATTATTGCATTTGGCTTTTATTTACATTAATTTTAACAGTCAACAGGGCAAAACTCAAAGAGATTTCTAACCGTGTGGAAGTTTGTGGGAAAGTTAGTTTCCCTATGACCTCAATAAACACTATCTTGATGAGTTATGGGCTTGAAAGCTTGTTTCAAGTTTTACTGATTACAAAATGATATTGATTTTGTAAATAATGGCCTTCATTACAGTCAGAATTGACGATTAACAGGGGTATGATGAATAATTTCACTTAATTTCACAGTCAGACATGTGCTTGTTTTCTCTGACTGACTAAACAAGAAGAAGATGATGAAAAGAAGTTTGTGACTATGGAAACACTTCGCTTCAGGCTGCACAGGCTTTGACTAACCAGTGGCTATTTTGCACATTGTACAAAATATACCTTCATATGGTGGTGGTGGAGCAATCAGCAGCCCATAATATGTTGATTGCCAAGGTTACACTACATGATTCACATCATTTCCTACTAATAGAGACAGCTCAGTGACTCTTTATGGCTTATGGATGGGCCCATTGTCATCCTGGAAGAAGGTACTTCTGTCAGGATATATCTATCTATCTATCTATCTATCTATCTATCTATCTATCTATCTATCTATCTATCTATCTATCTATCTATCTATCTATCTATCTATCTATCTATCTATCTATCTATCTATCTATCTATCTATCTATCTATCTATCTATCTATCTATCTATCTATCTATCTATCTATCGAGTGTGTGGTCTAATCACATCATATGCACTGGCTCGGACATCTAAAAATGTACCATACTGTACAATGTAATAGTATAGGATTGTTTTTACATTCAGACAATAAATGATCAAAGTTGCTGTTCTTCACTCTCATAAGAACATGAATTCAATCTTAAAACCTCTGAAGGAAATATTTAAAATCCTGGATTAATTATTATTTAAGATTATTCAAGCTTTTCTATTTATTTATTTATTAACAAGAACTAAAATGGTATTACAGCTCAGGTCCTCTCTTAGCCATTTACTCTAAGTGGAGATTAGGTAGATGTTGTATAATGACTGACTTAACAGAGTTTTTTTTATTGACTTTGATGTTTAACTTTCTTTATGTATCAGGTATAAAGGGTTAAAAAATTAGCACTGAATATACTGTTCTGTATACTCAGCCTACACTTGGGTTTAATAATCTGCTCACAAGCCCACTTCTCTGGCCTGTATATGTGTTCCCATCAATTTATTTTCAGGATGTTTTTTATGCCTTAACAAGATACTCTTTGTTGTGTGTCTCACATCACAAATCAAACCAGGAGACATTATTAAAGTGAAGTTAAGCTTTATTCACACCAGGCAAAGCCCACTTGCTTACGTACAACTTCCTCAGCTCATTAGGCACCAAAGTTGCCATCCCAGACATATTTTTGGGAACACTAACTTGTTAGGAAGCTTTTAGGGGGAAAAACAAAGATGTAGAATTTCCTGTCTAATCTGTGTAAAAGTTTCTGTGTAACATCCTCTAATTGGGGCTAACTGAGGAGAGAATGTAATTATTGTCTTTTTTTATCTGTTTTGTTTTGATGGCAAGATCTTCTGTGTGGTGTTAAATAGGTAAACTATATATGGCAACTAAATAAAGCTGTTTAAAATTTGGTTTCATATGGCCGATTTGTCCAGCTGAAATTATATATTTCTGCAGTTATTTTACATAAAATTTCTTCATTAAAATAATTTTTTTTTTTAAAAAAGCATCAGCATTAGTATCAAAAAGAAGAAAATTCAAGACATTAAAGTTCATGCAATAAAGAATGAAATTGTGAAATGTGTTGCACCTCATTTTAAAAGATTGGTTGTGATTTCTGGGCTCGCCCTGCATTTCTGCATTTCTCACACTTGTGTATTTAGTTGTATATTGAGTTTTCCTTTTTTTAATTAGCTGTGTTGGTTTTTATAATGCTGTCAATGCGCCATCAAATGAGACAGTTCTTATTACCAGAGTGTCAAATAGTGCCATTCTGTCAAAGCAGTGACATTTCGCGAATGCAAACAAGCTGTCCTTTCACGCCTGTGCCAAGACCCACCAGGAGCCAGATGCATAGCACTGTGTGTACACATTATCATAGCTTATAACAAAGGAGAACAAAACAATCATAAGAAAGGCAAATGCAAACCCTGCAAAATTGTTTTTTACATTTAGTCCCACCTATCCCTATTTTTCCTGCTCCTTTTCCATCTGGTCTTATATTTCCATCCATATCAGGCTCGACTCTAGAAAAATGAGTGTATGCATCATCTGAATTATGTGTGCGGTCCACACTTTTTACTGCAGACACATTCTTTATAAATGGCCGTTTATGTCTGGGAAATGGTTGCGGTGATAGTGATATGGGTCTCAAGCTCCAAACACATAATATATGGACACTGGTAAAGGATGCCTCATGATTATGTTTAAACTGACTGAGAGTGGCTGGGAGTCATTATTCAATGTGATGTTTAGGGCACCCAAAACCTTTAAGTAAAACAAAATGACTTCCAATGAGGACTGTGGCTGGGGACCAACTTTGCCAAACAGAAGATCGCTGGTTGGCAAACTTGGACATAGTCATGTTTTTGTTTTTTGTTTTTTAAAGAGGATCTCCCGGCATCTAAAGCCAAAGATCATTTTGCACGAATGTTTGGAATTCCAGGCATATCTGACAGCATTTGGCACCTTACAAAAAAAGATGTTGGTGAAAATGGCAAAGGACATTTTTGCCTGTATGGATGTATCTTCTTTAGCTATAGTACTCTAGTCCAGCGGTCCCCAGCCGGTTTAATGTCATATTTCCATGGACCAGCCTTTAACGTGTCGCAGATAAATACAACAAAATAAAATGATACGACCAAGACAACAACTGTGGTAAATATAATAATAAACGCAAATTCACCGTATAATTGTGTAACTGTATCAGCAGCATCCTCCTGAAATGCGCCAACAACATTGAGAGTAACAGCCTCCTCTCTGCCCCTTAATGCTCTCTGGTCACTATTGTAATGCGTAAATATTACTTTCGAAATAAGACACATAACTACAACACGGGAAAACACCCAGGGAAACTGAATTAATGATAAAAACCCTGAGAACCATAAATTTCACACCCGAGCCTCAACTCTCGCAGCCGGTACCAAATGACTCATGGACTGGTACCGGTCCATGGCCCGGGGGTTGGAGACCGCTGCTCTAGTCTGTCAGTGTTATTGTATAAATTACTACAATCTTAAACCAAAGATGAAAATGTTACTTTCTAAAATTTCTTTTACTGTACATCTGCAGAAATCACACACTCCACTGACACCCACAGCTGTTAACACTGTTAAAGGTCTCCCTGGACTACAGCACACACCTGTCCCATCTGTTTTGTACAGTAAAATGTCACTTGGAGGACATAGAGGGACGTCTGCCCATAAGAAGGTCTATGTTTCTATAAAACTTTAATTCACATGTATTTTCTTATGTTTCTGGACCATCTGGAGGGCCAAAGATAAACTTGTCGAGCAAGGCAGGCATTTTTATATTGATAGCAGAAAGCAGGTCAAAATATTTTCACCAGAGCTTAGGGGACCTTATTGGAGCTTAATGACTTGTCCAGTCAGATTTCCTTTCATAAATATGTGACCAAATGTTGAGCAACTGGATTATTTACTTATATTATTTAACAGTAATATATATTAGGCCTAATGTATTTTGATGGATGGCTAAGAATGACAGACCATTAAAAGCAATTACATGGGTACATTTGGTCAAAGACTGTTGTGTAATGTTTTTATTTTGTTATAAATGTAAAAAAAAATTGTTTAGGTTTTATTTGTCCTCGATTTAAAATGTCACAAATTTGTTGCTATGCTTGGGTTTCTTGTTTATTTGGGTTAGCAATTAATCAGACCTTCCAGAGCCTTCATATTGCTTTTCAAAGCAAACAGCTGTATTAAGAAGCTCTCTTTCTAACTCCTCCAGTCTTTTTTTGTCTGACAAAAAAGGGGAACAGCATTTGGATTCAGAGAACTTTGTTTCTTTTGTGCTTTGAAATCGGACTTCTCACTGAAGAAAATCACATAACTTGAAGAATCTCCTCAGCTCACTGTCTTTGTTGAGTGCAGCACCGAGTGAAGGAATATGAGACAATATATTCTGAGAGACTTTAATTAAAACATCCAGTGTGAAATCCCTCTGACTTATACCATAAAAGTGACTTTTAATCTCATATTTCAGTAATGCATATTTCATTTTTGTCTGCCTGCTGTTGTTGAGTTATTACAGTTTTTAAAAACTTAAGAGATACTTGTGATTCTGAGGTTTCTGCATTATATTTGCAGGTATAGTTTCTAAAAAAGCACACTGCCTGCTAAAATAAGTGGTGCCAGGAGCTTGTTGATTTTGCCTTTTAAGGTAAACACATTTCATTGTAATGTTGAGCCTTTGTTAAATTACATTCATTCATTCATTCTCATCTGCTTATCTTTATCAGGGTCCCAGTGGAGCTGGAGCCTGTCCCAGCTATCACAGGGTGAGAGGCGGGTATGTTGCAGGGCTAACACAGAGAGACAAACAACCATTCATACCTATGTGCAATTTAGAATTACCAATTAACCCAACCACTGTTAAATTACATATGACAAATAAAATTTAAATAAAACTGAAACTGAAATAGAGATGTAAACAAACCCTCCTGGTATTTCTTTTCTCATTTTGCAGTGTAGAATACAGCCAAAAGGTTTCAACACTGCCAATATGATGGTCTCAACCATTATACACTCTTTGTTCTCTCAAAGGTCAACACTGTCAAATCAAGCTTGCAGTTGGTCAGTAGCACATTCATGTAATAAAGTTTACCAGAGTTCATGCTTTCATTTACCTTTGGGACTAAGCCTGCTGACTGGGTTGATGCCACTTAAACAAATGTATTTTTTGGTATTGATGTAGTTCAAAGAGCTTCAAATCTTATCATAGAAGAAAAATAACATTGTCTTCACTACTCATACTGGAAAGTTATAGCCATCTTTTATATACAGTTCATGTGTTAAACATTAGCGTTCATTTAGTTGGCTTTCTCGACAAATTCCATTAAGGAGAGTAAATCTAGCTATAAAGCATCAGCTAGATTAACACAAAGGGGATTCCAGAGTGAATGAAGTTTTGTAGAAGGACTTTGTAGAAATTGACTGGTTCACTACTTAAAGACTAGTAGACTCTTATTTATATAAATGCATAAAGTATATGTCTTTCCATCAAGGTGAACAGGTCAGACAAAGCAGTATATTTTGTAACACCAACATTGGCTCATATTTTGACTTACTCAGTCAGTTACAACTGTCTGCTTGTATTTTCTTCATGAACGTGGCTGCTCAAAGAGCAGGGGATGTTCTCCTTCTCTGCATCTGTTTTTCATCCTCTCTGGCTGTCGGTATCTTTCACCGTCTCCGTCTGCTGATCTGCTTCTTCTTTCTTCCCCACTCACTCTCATTTTAACGGCTCCTCTTTTTGCCCTTGAATGAAAGAAAACAAAAAAAAAAAAACCCAGAAACAAACAGCACAACACAATAAACAACCTTGCTCTTCCTGTCTTCGCATGCCTCTTCTCCTTGTCTCAGCTGAAATGTTTTCACAGATAACCGTGCTCGTGTGTATATGTGTGTTCAGGATTGCCCTTTGGCTTTTAAGACTTTGCAACTTCACTGATGTCAACAAAACAAACAGCTTAATGCTTCGCGTTCATAAAGTCTCCCTGGCACCTTTGCAGCAGCAGTACAGAGTAAACAAGAGTAGCAATACAAACAGGGAGACACTTACTGTACATAAGATAAGATAAGATAAGATAACCTTTATTAGTCCCACACGTGGGAAATTTGTTTTGTCACAGCAGGAAGTGGACAGTGCAAAAGTTATGATGCAAAAATTAGAATACAATAAGAATAAATACAGTACACAGCTGTACAGAATAGAATAAAATAATATACTATATACAGTAGAATAAAATAGAATAAAAATATACAATAAGATAAAAATAGAATACGAATGCTATATACAACTGAGTAAAAATACAACGATGCCAGAAAAGATTATTGCACTTAGTGTTATTCCACATGTGTGGATGTGTGTGTTTGTTCAGTTAAAGTCTTTGTTGTGGAGTCTGACAGAAGTGGGGAGGAAAGACCTGCGAAATCTCTCCGTCCCACACCGTGGGTGCCGCAGTCTCCCACTGAAGGAGCTGCTCAGTGCTGTCACAGTCTGCTGCATGGGGTGGGAGACGTTGTCCAACAGGGATGACAGCTTAGCCGCCATTCTCCTGTCACTCACCACCTCCACTGGGTCCAGAGGGCATCCTAGAACAGAGCTGGCCCTTCGGATCACCCTGTTCAGTCTCTTCCTGTCCCCAGCAGAGATGCTGCCGCCCCAGCAGACCACACCATAAAAGATAGCAGAAGCCACAACAGAGTCATAGAAGGTCTTCAGGAGTGGGCCCTCCACTCCAAACGACCTGAGTCTCCGCAGCAGGTACAGCCTGCTCTGCCCTTTCCTGTAGAGGGCGTCTGAGTTATGAGTCCAGTCCAGTCTGTTGTTCAGATGAACACCAAGGTACCTGTAGCTGTCCACAGCCTCAATGTCCATACCCTGGATGTTCAGTGGTTGCAGTGGAGAATGCTTGTGCCTGCGGAAGTCTACCACCAGCTCCTTGGTTTTACTGGCGTTGATCTGGAGGTAGTTCAGCTGGCACCAGTCCACAAAGTCTTGGGTCAGACCTCTGTACTCCTTGTCGTCCCCATCAGTGATGAGGCCGACTATTGCAGAGTCATCAGAGAACTTCTGCAGGAAGCACTGGGTGGAATTGTGGGAGAAGTCTGCAGTGTAGATGGTGAAGAGGAACGGAGCCAGAACCGTTCCCTGTGGGGCCCCCGTACTGCAGACGACCCTGTCCGACACACAGCCCTGAGTCCTCACATACTGTGGTCGGTCGGTGAGGTAGTCCAAAATCCAGGTAGTGAGGTGATGGTCCACTCCAGAGTTCTCCAGCTTGTCCTTCAGAACCGAGGGAAGAATAGTGTTGAAGGCACTGGAGAAATCAAAGAACATGATTCTCACAGTGCTTCCAGCGGTCTCCAGGTGAGCGAGGGAACGATGTAGGAGGTGAATGACAGCATCATCCGCTCCAATGCCAGGCTGGTAGGCAAACTGAAGTGGGTCCAGTGATGAGCTTGTTAGGCGCCGAAGCTGAGCCAGGACCAACCGCTCCAGGGTCTTCATCAGGTGGGATGTCAGAGCCACCGGCCTGTAGCTGTTGAGGTCCTTGGGGCGTGAAGTCTTGACCTGTGCTTTGATGGGGTGAGAGTTAGGAGACGGGTTGCCAATCTATTCGAGGGCCAAAACAGAATGAGAGACAATCCTCACACTCATGCTTATGACTAATTTAGAATAGTTAATTATTTACTTAATTAATTAAGTATGTCTTTGGACTGTGGAAAGAAGAAAGTACATGGAGAGAACATGCAAACTCCACACTGGGAGGTGATAGTGCTAACCCCTCCATATTCTTTATAAATGTTTACCTTTCCCAGTTATAGAAATCATTTTTGCAGTAACCTTGTTTCATAGCAAACTGGGACAGAACAACGTAACCACTTTTTTAAAATAGTTTGGTCTTTTATCATCTGTGGACTATCAAAACCCTAATCTTTGCTTACTAGTGTACACTGTGTAATTAACCACATCAATCTTTCCTTGTGCTGCAAAGCCAATTCTGCTCATATCCCTTTTCCAGCACACTATAGACTTTCTTGTTAAATGAGAATTGCAAAATCTCCCCTTCAGCATTGCATCACTTCAAAGAGTTCTAGATTTGATAGCTTATCAGACAGCTGCTCTGTTTGAATGGAAGAACAGGTCAACGGAGTTTATGGTGATGTCCAGAGTAGGGTGCAACTAACAAACTATATCCCCTTGTTGAAACACCAAATTAGAGGTGATTCTAGGATCAAAGCTTCAGGTGGGCTAAGCACCCAGTCACAATGTCATGCATACAGTGCTTTGTAATTAATATTAATAGAATAAGGTATTTGCAAACAAACTGGATCCTTTTTACTGTTACATATCTAAAATTAACTGGGCACATATTACTCTTACCTTTAAAAGGAATCTAATTGGTTGGATGATCTTTTCTAATGTTGAAGAAATGATTCTGAATGAATAATCATAGTTCTAATATAATACACCAGTTTTAGGGTTATCATATCTGAGCCCAGGGGGTCAGTTGTGTTGATTAAATGTAGTAAATTAACGAACAATTTGTAGCAAATTAGATTCACAGCATTGTTTCAGTCTCTCAAACACATAACTGCAGTCTATTTTACTTTTCATGCTTTTACATTAAAGTTTTTGAATTTATACAAACCCTTCTTTTATATTACACAATAAAGACACGATCCCAGGTACCCAGCTCTGTGGAGGATAGATTAGCAGTGTCTCACTCAAATCTATTAGCAGCCATCCTGTTCAAGCCATGTTCAGAGTGATGTGAATCCAAATCAGTGATCATCAATGAATGTGGGTGAAACAGAGGATACCTCAGCTTTATAACTTTTGATGACTCTGACTAGTCCACTCCTATCTGTTTCTTTTTGCGCTCTTGCCTTTTTGCTGTCTTCATCTAGCCCCCTCTCTCTGTTCACCCTCTCTATCCTCTTTTCTCAATCTTCATGCTGTCATCCAATAAAGAAGCATTTTTACATAACTAAATTCGCTAGGAATTGGCTGCTGGCCATTGACACATAAGATCTTTCTGACTTGCACTCTGAGGCTCTGCAATCAGTAAACAAACAATGAAGCCCAATTCGGCCAAACTAGAAAACTTTATTGAACTAATAAAATAAAACACACCAGCTCACTGGCTGGCAACTTGTATTATGGTAGCAGATTTATAGCTTATAAGCTAAAGTTATCTAAAAAGCTGTACTGCATTACCAAATGTTTTGACGCTATTTAGAGAACAAATATACATAATCAGCTCTTTCTGTAACCAAATGCAGGGTCATTGCTGTGACCCCCCAGAACCACTTGCACTTCTGCTTGTTGAAGTTTCAGGTAAAGTGTACTTTGAATAATCTCTTCATTTTCTTTTAACAGCAATAACCTTGTCGTGTTTATTACTAAGAAGCCACAGCGTGTGAGAGCTATGTAACATCATGACATCAAGAACAAAGAACATTTGACCTTGTTTTCGTTGTAACTTAAGCTGACAAAATAGACCATTAGAAGATGATGTCAGAAAATACTAGTAAAATACGTTATTATTGTTACTATAGTGTTTTTGAGAGGCTCTATAATGAAATTAAGGGATGCTTGAGCACCCATTAAAAAAAGGTCTAAATTCGCCAATGCACTAAACCAGGGGTGTCCAGTATAAGGTGCAGAGGCTAGAGTCAGTCCGTCACAGACTCCAATCTGGACCATAAACTTTTGATTTTTGACTGTGTTCATAAACTCTACATCTTTATGCAGATGAAGACCACCCCCATGGCCATTCATAATACAGCAAAATAATTAAGTAATAGATCAACAATTACATGATATTTTTTCCCTATGTAAATGTATGATGTTGTATTTTTTTTAACAATGGGTCCACATTTTTTAAGCCTGTGTTCTGTGAATGAACAATGAACAATGCTTTATGATTACAGGAAAATCTGGGCAATTAGCTACCAGCAGCTATGGAAAATTAGACACATGCAGTAAATTTTCTTTCGTTTTTCCTTCTAAGTGAGTTTGTCGTGCGCTTTTTAATCCAAGTGCCAAATTACCCACAGAGCTCCCAGCAGCAGCAGCAGCAGCAGCTCCCCCTCCCTGCCCGTGATCAGTGGTTTGCTCCAGTCGACACGCTGCTGCTGTTTGTCGCAGCTCCAGCGGCTGCTCTGCCACTCAGAGCTTCAGCCCGTTTACCGAGCGCACTCCGGACGTCGTCCCCGAACGCTGTCAGCTCTTCTCACCTTCTCACCGTCAGCCTCTTTCAGCGTTTTTACCTCCTACGTTGGAAGGTCAGTTCTTCCCCTCCTCTTGTCTTCATTTTTTCTTTCTTTCAGGTTTGATATCCCTTCTTTTTCTTTTTTTTGTCTTCTTTTTTGTCCCCCTCATCCCCTTGTTTTTTAGCTGTTGGATTTCTCTGTTATCCTGCAAGTCTTTGCCGGAGCTCTTTACTCTCTGCTTTGTGTTGTTGTTGGAGGGAAAACCAGTTTTATACCCTTTCTTGTCTTTATTTTCAGTTTCTTTTTTTTTCGTTACGTTTTGTTCACTTTAAAAAAAAAAGAAATCTGCTGTTTTTTTAATCTCTTACAGAATTTATTTGGATTTTCATGAGTTTGGCTCTTCAGTTTGCCCACCCCATCGTAATCACACAACATCTTTTTTTAAATTCTTGTAAAGCCCAAAATGGATTTTTATGTATCTTATATTTGAATGCTGCGGGTGCAGCATGGCAGATGTGGGGATGCTGGTGCTGCTGATGATGGGCAGGTGTTTCATGGACCGATCAAATTCCACCGAACTGCTCGTGTCTCTGACGGGACTGCTTTTGCCCGAAGAGTGATCTCAGTTCTGTGAATACGTGTTTGCAGCTGCACACAGACAGAGACACAAACAGACACTAAAGTCTGTTTTACTGTCGGTCTTCGTGAAGCAGACCTGGAGCTGACAGGCTGGGTTTGTTACTCTGTCATGTCCTGTTCAGCGTTTCTGGTGTGTAATATCAGCAGACTGGCTGTTTGTTCCTGTTTTTGCAGATATGAGCTTCAGTGCATGCTGAGAGCTTTTTTTGCTCTTGTAAACCGTCACTTGGCTCCTTTAAGAGCTGTTTTGACATGCACACTTCATTCTCAGATCTATTAATTTGGTAGCAAATCTTGTATCTAGTTTAGTTTAATATTGGTAATATATTTCAAACTTACAACAACCAGTGTAGACTTTTGGAAGCTGTCTAACCTGAATACACCAACCTGCCGTTGTGTGTACTGGATTTTAAAATCAAACTTCTTTTTCTGAGCCAAAATTAAGTCAGTGAGAGTTTAAAACAAAGAAAAACATAAACATTTGCTAATATAAGAAGTAAGCGAAGGTGTAAATTTATATAAACAGTTTGGTGAGACATCCATCTCCTCAGCATACACAGAAAACTTTGTATCAAGCGCTTCGTAAGTGATTAAGATTTTTTTCTATTTCCCATTATTATAGGCAGCATTTTTTTATTCGTCTATGCTCTTGACAGTTCAGTTACTTATCAGATCAGTGAAGATTCAGGCTGCTGCAGCTGTGCTTGATTCTGCAAATGTGTTTCGTCATATTGCCAGAGAGCACTTGTAATAAATTTATGATTCTGGGTTAGTTTGTGTTTCTCAGTCTGTCTGTTCTTGATGAGAAATTGGATATATTTGGAATTATAATCATTACGTTTCAATTACTGACAGATTCTCAAAAACAATTTAATAATTTGGTAGCCACAATATTTAACATTTACTCTCACGTATCTGATACTCTAAAAGCTCCACTGATTAATACATTTGTGTATTTAAGTCTTGCAGGTGCTTTCAAGAACTGTTTGCTTAAGAGTGGTTGTGGCTCAGGAGGTAGAGCGGGTCCTCTAGTTTGTATGTCAAAGTATCCTGGGGCAAGTTACTGAATCCCAAGTGGCTCCTGATGCATCCTTCAAAATGTGTTCGTGAATGTTAGGCAAAGCGCTTAGCATGGAAAATACCCATATGGAAAAGATATATATAAATCTTATAAAGTTTTTATCTGTCTTGTATGAAACTTGTATGAAAAGCATACAAGAGTGAAAACACATATAAGATCCCTTGAAAAATTATATAATGAAACTTGTATGTTTTCTATACTTACTAAAAAATATATGAAAGTAATGAGAAAGTGGCCACTTTCATGAGTAAATCATATATGTTTTTACTATTTCTTTTCCATATGGGTATGCTTATATCAATGCACAGGTATGAGAACTGTGCTTGTAGTGATGACTGATGGACTATGCTGAGAATATTGTTGAAACCAGACAAAATTCTCTCTCTTTATACATTTCTGAGGTTTGCCTCTTTGCAGAGAAATCAATCAGTTTGCAGTTTGACACAAACACAAAACTCTGTATTGTCTGGAGGAGAGAGACTCGTTTCTTGGTAGAGAGCTACTGCTCACCTGTTTTATAGAATTAATTCCCTGCGGGGGAAAAGTATGGGTAAGGCTTGACATCTTGTTCGTCAGGATGTAATTATTAGAGCCAATGCGTGTCAGCTTTCTTGCGCATATAAAACGTTTCAAATTATTAATAAGTTTAAAAAAGTTCATTTACTTTTCAAAGTCAGTGAGGCAAATGCTGTGACTTAATGTTGTTTCGCCTGCTCGGATGATTATGATAACTATCACATACTACATCATTCTAGTATGTGAGTGAGGTTAACCAGGACTCGGTACCCTCTCACTGCCATAGACGACATCATTTTCTGTTCATCCTAGAAGCGAGGAAATAAACTCCCCGGTGTGTCTCACTCACCAGCAGCAGTGGCTGTTTCGATTTTGTTTATGTGTCACACTATGTATGATATATGGGTAGAATAGTGCTACCTTAACCCCAGCACACATATCTAATAGCAGTATAAGTGGTCACAAAATTATATCTTTGTTTAGTCCTGGTTCACTTGTCAGTGTTTAGTGTTTAGGCATGAGTCCTGGCAGGTGGTGTTTTCAGGTGAAAAGCTTTTATATGCAAAATGGAACTAAGGAACATATCCTGCTGAATAACAAAGCACGTTAGGTGTTAATTGCAAGGCTTTGAAGGCATTTTTGAGCCTTACTGTGCATTCAGATTAAGAAAGGCATTGTATTTAAAAATGCTTTATTGATGGGTGCATGACTGAAGCGCAAGAGAGCGGATGAATTGCAATTCAAATTCGCAGGTTTTAAGGGTTCTCTAATACCCAAACAGTGTTTAATAGTTTATAATGATATGAGGTATATTTTATAAAAAGCTTGCACGTATTTGATAGGCCGGTGGTGCCCATGTCACTGCACTGTACAAATGTACAGTGTATGTATTTATTGTTTACTCTATTTAATTTGTAAAATATGTGTACACACACACACACACGTAGAAAAATATTTAGTATACACATCCAGAAATGCATATACTATTATATATTGTACATATATTTATTAGTTTCAGATGTAGCCATTCTTGTATTTTGCTTGTTTACATTATTGTATTTTGCACAACTCTGTTGCTTGTGAAGCTCGCACACAAGAATTTCACTCACATGTGCTGTACCAATGTACCTGCACATGTGATGTGACAATAAAAGTGATTTGATTTGATTTGATTTGATTTGATGTAGAACTGTTTTTCTTTTTTAAACTGTTCAGTTCTCTCTGTTTCCTCAGACATCTCTGTGCAGACCTCTGCACTTATTTGCTGAAAGGTTTTTTAGTCCGTGAATAGCCTTTAGCATTTAAAAAAAAATCTCACCCCACAGAGTTGCATGCAAACCTTCAGATCAGTTAAAAGCAAAAAAAACCCAAAACAGGTGAGATGAAAGGTTCTGACAGCGACAATATTGCTCTTGAAATTAGCTCAGTGAACGCAGACTCACAGCTTAGTGACATAATAAAAACTGTCACAGTGAGAGCTACAGCACTGTGAAAATTAGATGCTCTTTCTCTTTTACACAGTGTTCTTGTTCAGCATTCAGACAGCTGTATTGATAGAAAAAGAGAAAAATGAAAACATGGATGAATAAATAATGATTCTGAATTATTAGAATGGTTTTGTTAATTATTCAGTACCTCTGAGCTGATGATAAATAGATGTTACTGCATTTTGGCTCCATATGTAGAAACTCATTAGTGTTTGTGGATGGTAGCATAATTAGTGATTTTTTCCTTTCTGGGGTTTAGCTATGTATATATATATTTACACAGTGGAATGATCCAGTATTGTTAAGCATGTATACACCAAGTTAGAGAGAAATCATTTTTATGTCACATTTTTTTGTTAAATATTGTTCCATATTTATAGCTTCTTTTTTTTTTTTTTTAGAAATGTTGTGGCAAGGACCCAAGTCATATCAAAAGATCATGAATTAGCCAAATGAATTTTATTTGTATTTCTGGTAATCAATAGTAACCGAGGTTTATTTAAAAACATTTCATTTAAAACTGTGTATTAGAAATGTTACATGTAATAATAATAATGGATTGCATTTATATAGCGCTTTTCGGGACCCCTCAAAGCGCTTTACAATACCACTATTCGTTCACTCTCACATTCACACACTGGTGGAGGCAAGCTACAGTTGTAGCCACAGCTGCTCTGGGGCAGACTGACAGAGGCGAGGCTGCCATATCGTGCCATCGGCCCCTCTGGCCAACACCAGTAGGTGGTAGGTGAAGTGTCTTGCCCAAGGACACAACGACCAAGACTGTCCGAGCCAGGGCTCGAACCGGCAACCTTCCGATTACAAGACGAACACCCAACTCTTGAGCCACGATCGCCCAGATGTACATAAACCATGTTCTACATTGATATTTTTGCTCAACTTATCAGCACCAGTGGAAAAAAATCTATTAGTATTAATTACAATTTGACTTTTTTTTATTTTTTTTTATTTATTCCTCTGTTTAATTACTATAGGTCAAGCTAGCATTGTCACACTAGAGGTATATCATTTCAGTAAGGCAATAGAGTATGTTAATGCTGGTTTTGTTCACATTGACTGTGGATAAATAACAAAGTTTGCATGTTATGCCAGTTAATATAGTGGAATACTGTGGGGACGGCACTGGGTCAGGGATCAGCTCTGAACACCTTGCCGTTTGCTGTGGTGTTGAACAGGTTGATAGATGAGGTCAGGCAGGAGTCTCTGTGGACTATGATGATGGCAATTGTATGTAGTGAGAGTAGGGAGCAGGTTCCTGGAGAGCTGGAGGCATGCTCAGGAGAGAAATGTAGTTCAGTAACAGCAAGGCTGAATACTTGTGTGGAAATGAGAGAGAGGGTAGCAGTAGAGGTAGTGAGGGTGGTTGAGTTTAAATAGCTGGGGTCAACTATCAGAAGAAACATACACTGAATGAGTTAGGTGAAGAAGAGAGTGCAGGGAGGGTGGAGTGGGTGGAGACAACTCTCATGTGTGATTTGTTACAGAAGGATAGCAGCAACTTCAATGGCTGGATTCAAAATGAATGAAAAAGCATTCAATGTGAAAAGAAATACTTTCGAAATACAAGAAATTCTGGCTCTTTACAAGCAAAATATAAAGAAATGAGGGGTGGCTCAAGATGTTTGCACAGACATTCATACAGTACTGTTAAATATCTGTGGCAAGGTGTGGTTTGTGGCTCAGGAGGGGTGGAGGAGTGGGTTCAGGGTGTGGTGTCAGGGGAGGCTGATCGTGTCTCCCTTATAAAGGATGTGATGGGACCTGAGGTGGGGTGTTTTGTGTGTGGGTGGCAGCTGGAAAGCTGCACCCGATTGATGAAAAAACCCTAAACAATAAAACGTGTAGTAACTTGCAAGCTGTGTGTGCAGGTCCTCATTCATGTCACAGTATCCTTTGGTCCATAACTAGGATGCTGGATGTGCAGTTCCCAAGTAAGAGGAAAAGAGAAGACTGCAGAGGAGGTTAATTGATATAGGGAAGGAGGACAGGCAGACACTTGGTGTAAGAGAAGAGGATGCTAGGGATAAGATGAGATGGAAGAAGATGATCTGCCTTAAGGGGACAACTGAAATGAGAAAAAGACAGTTCTCAAGCCTACACATGCATTTTTTAAGCACAAATTAATAGTACAGGATAGAAAGTTTTGCCTAGGATTGGATAAGCAGAAGAAAATGGGTGGAAGGATACAAAAGGAGCCCGTCTCAAGTGTCAAGTGTCACTCTACTGGAGAAAGTACAGTTTTCACACTTAGATTGCATTAGATTTATTTTCCGGTTCCCGGAGCTGCCTTTTGGTTGCTCAATGGCACTTGGATTTCCATTTGGATTTACTGAAAGTTCACATATTATAGCAATGGCTATGATGTCAAATCAGTCATATTTGTTTCAGGAAATGATTTGTTGTTGCTTTGTGGCTTTAAATTATTGAAATGACTATAAAAGAAAGACGTACAGAAGGGTGAATGTTCACCATTTTGTCTCTAGTTCTCTGTGGCAGTAAAGCTGTGGGGTAAGTTCAGTTTTTTGGTCGAGCAGGCTACTTTTTTTCTAGTGCAGGTGTCACTCCAGATGTTTTTCTCAGAACTGGATCCTATAACATAAATGTGAAACGTAAAACCTGCTCTCCTTTGTTTCTTGTTACCTTCCTGTCCTCTTTGGTAATGATGGTAATTTCCATGTAGAGATGGCAGCACATACACCAAGGTGCAGATATGTTTAAATCTAGAATCAAGGCAAGACTGAATCAAAAGTACACCAGTTTTGTTGATTGGAGTGTACACAAAACAGAATAATTTTTTGACACCTACACATTTTTCTTAATTGACCTTTTTAATGTGTTCTCAAAAACTCCTTTTGCTCTTAAAAACGATGAAGCTTTTTGTTTTGTTGTTGCAGTAATTCAGTGGATTCTGGTTTTTCCGAGAGCCATTATAGCTGCTTGCAGCTGTTTGATGACACATGAGAGAATACAAGGACTGAAGCCATCAACGTCTGCGATTGTAAAGACTGTCAGTGCTTCCCTCAAGCCTCAGCAGCTTATATTAATGCATGAAAGGGCTGGGAGTCAGAATGAGAGATGCCATTTGGATGAAAAAATGTTTCAAGAAGTGCAATATTAAAAACAGAGTTTAAAGTGGCAGCTAAAATTGGCAGGTGGACGATGTATGAATACAAAAAAAAAAGTGAAGCTGGCATTAAGGAAAAAACAAGTCAAAGGAGAGAAAAATCAAATAATGCGCAGGAGAGTGGAAACGATATGTGACAAAGTGGAACATGTGGTTAGATTGAAAATATGTAATTTGTCAAGTTAATGAGTTCTTAAAGTGAGGAAAACATAGATGTTTTTTTGCGAGCGCCTTGATATGCTGGATGGTTTAGGGACAATTTGGATTCATTAGCTTGCTCATAGACACTTTTACAAGTAATTAGCGGATGACTAGCACTATTCCCTAAACCAAAAACACCCAAAATGTAGTTCTACTAAGATCTGTTTAGTGGGAGGAAGAGAAGTAAGTTGCAAGATTGTGATCCAGGAGGCCATAGTTCAGGTCTCATTTTGGAGTTTTCACCTTTTTCCTCTTTCTCCTTCACTTATTGATTACATTTAGAAACCAAAAAAAAAATGTGGTGCTGTTCAGTAAAACTTCAGTTTTGTTCTTTCACAATAGTAACACTCCATGTAGAACAATTATGCTTCCTGGGTGTGTTTATAGGTGATATCAAGGAGTGTTTTACAGGCGTTCACATGCATGGGGTAAGAGTTAAAGATCTGCCACATTAGTGCAATAAATATCACCAAAATATCAGAGTACAGTTTTTCTATCTGACAGAATGGCAGCATGTGACACCCTAGAAATGACATCATCTGCTAACAACAAACTTCCAGTGATTTTCAACTCGTTTCCCAAAAACATCACTTAAAAAAAAGAGCGCTTTTCCTAGACTTGTGCTTCGGGGAAAACTGCTTCAATGTTTACTGGATAACTAGAGCAGAAAGTGAGCAGAAAGCGGGGGGGCACGAGATGAAATACGCATGCAAACAAGCCATATTAATGTTCTTCTCTGTTGCATGACCTTGACTTCAATTAGGCTTCTTTATTAAATACATTGGCACATATTTTAACTATGCATGTGATATGATTTATCCTTTTGTTCTATGGGAGATGTTAACTCTCTTTTATAGATTGCACACAGCTGAAACACATTCAACATTAAACACATACACTGACCCACTGAAGCTTACTTAGACACATCACATGCAAACAGACACCCACTCACACAGGTCTATCCTTTTCTCCCCTGGAGACACTCACACCTGCATGCAGACCGGATGCACTCTAGCACACTTAGCCAGCGGGCAGATAATGGTAGTGTGGCACGCAAACCTTTCTTTCTCACTGTGATAAGTAAACTTGGGTAATACGATGCATTCTGTGATATTCTACTGAGAAATGTTTTTATGTCCATTAAATGAGCTAGAATATTCAGCCTGTGGGCTTTTGACCTGATTCATTAATAGCTGTCAAGCTTTATTTTGGCAAATAGATTGTCTAAATATTTATATAAATTTCCACTTTTGCTTTTTGAGTTAATTGTTAAAAATGAGATTATAATGTTGCTGTAGTGTAGTGGTAGTGGCAGCCATCCACTGTGGCGAAGCAGTAAAGAAGCAGTAAGAATGGGATTATACTTGCACAGTTTGCATGTCAGACGCTCAGATTGTGTTAGATTTCCTAGATTTTAGGTCACTTATTTTTGGTATAGTTTAAAAAACAGTTTGTAGAAACATAATCCAGTTAATTCATATGTCTAACACAGCTATCAATCATGATAATACTCCTGTGAAAGGGGGCTGTTCTGAAAACTCTGATGCGCTTCGCTGCAAGTTTGTTGTCAGCTACTCAGAAAAAAAATATGTTGTGCCCGAAACGACCGTGTTCACAAATTCCTGTTTTATAATGCGGTTGTTTTTCCTTTGTTTGTTTGTGTCTCTTGTGTTTGATTTTCTGACAATGGAGCTCATGAATATGCCTGTATGGTACACTGACTGGTGATGTTCTTGGCTGGCTGGTTGTTTACTGAATAGTCAACTGAGAGACTGCTTTCTCTCCTCTGTTTGCCGTCTTTGTAATCATCTTCCTTTTCTCTCGACTCTCTGGCTTTGCCAAAACTTTCAGTTTTAATGCCATTAATGCTCTGTAGCTTTGCTCTATGTACAGATACTGTGTGTGTGTGTGTGTGTGTGTGTGTGTGTGTGTGTGTGTGTGTGTGTGTGTGTGTGTGTGTACGCGCGCGCGCGGTCAGGAGTCAAGAGGAGTCCTGACATTTAAGAACTCAGCCACCTTCGTGACTCAGCAGAAACAGATGGAGAGCTTTCTTCCTCCTCCTTCTCCTCCTCTCCATCATCTGCTTATTTCCTCTTTTATCTCTCATCCCCTTTCAGTGTCTCTTCTCACTCTGTGTACTCTTCTCCATCTGTACTGTCTCATTTGTCACATATTTCACCAGTTTTCTTTAAGTTGAACACTTCTGATAAGTGCAAATCCTGACTCTATGAATTCTCCTCATCCAGTGGGAATGGTCTTGGTAGTTTTTAGTTTGCATGTGAGTGTAAGGGCTGAATGACACATTGACTGCGAACAGGCCATTGTTCCACCAACAGAACTGCTTAGTGAAAAGCAAGATTTATATGAAAGTGATGTAAATGTCAATGGCCTCATAGTTCTATAGCCCCTGCATTGTACAGTTTTCCTTTATAATGGAGAGTTAAACCAGCAAACGTGTCTACTAAAGCTATAGCTAAGTAAGTAGATGAGGTAATTTACTATAACACATAATACACAAAGTAGAATAAAAATACATATTATTTTACAATGCAAGACTTAAGTACAGCATTTAGACTAAATCAACTGAGTGGTTGATGAGACAGAGACTGAAATGTTAGCATGGTTGCCAAGTAGCCTGTTAACAACAACAATAACAAAATCTAACTTTAGCATTATAACATCTTGATCATTTATAACATTTACTGCTGTAAACATTTTAGCTGTGGGACATAGTACACGATGACTATGCGAGTTGTCTCATTTTGTTTTCCTTCACTGAACATAAAGTACAATAATTATAGTAGCACACACTCATTGTCAGCTGATTTAGGTTTGCCTGAACTCACATTTATTTCCTTATTGAGCTTTTAATTAATAAACTACCATATAACTTTTTTTTAAAAATTAACCATTAAATATTTACTTGCCACAAAAGCACAAAAATGGAAATACATTGCGCTTTTTTTCTATATCAGGAAAGATATACACATACAACATTTACTCTCTGACTCTTATGTGATGCTGGATGTAGAGAGGAATGACTAGGACAAACGCCGTGTAGTTTAACTTGTAAAGTGAAATGGAAAACAAGCTTGAACTAGAGCTGTCCAGTGAAGCAGATGATGGGAAAAGGAAAACAAAGAAGAGTGACAAGAGAAAAGGAGGGACAAAAAAGAAAATGATTACATTCAAAAAAGAGAGAGAAGATGTGGGAAATGGAAGGAAAGACGAGACAAAGGCAGAGCAAAGGAGAGTAGGAGAGATCAAAAGAGATACTAAGAAGAGAAAAAAAAACAAAGAATGTAGTGGAAGGTAGATAAAAACTTGATAAAAGGCATAGAAAAGGAGGAGGAAAGAGTAAGCCTAATACTGAGTATGAGAACGCTCTGTGTACTTTCTGTGTATGTACGTCTAATGACTGATAAAGTGAGGCTGGTGTTGAATTATAGATGCATTTGAGATCAAATTTTTATGAAAATGTTACTAAGCCATTCAAAGATTAGCCAAACAACCTAAAACATGACCTGAAAGATAAGAGGGGTGAGGCAAAATAAAAAGGAGAGGTGGAAGAAATAATTGATAGTGGTAAAATAAAGAGATCGAGACGTATGGAGGCGATAACAGAAATGCTTTAGCTGAGAACAAAAACAGATGAACAAAACAAAAAATCCAAACACTTCTTTACTTTACTCTGGGTTGCACAAGTTTGCAGCTTTCTGCAGTCTGATGATTCTTAATGGGAACCTGGCATTAGGAGTATATCTCGCAGACACAGTTGCATTTCAATAGCATGAGAAAGAAAGATGGGCGAGCCAAGAAAGACTTGGAAGTGTTGTTAACGAGTCTGTTAAAAAGCATGTGTCAGAAGAAACACTGATTGGTTCAGGCTCATTTCCCAGTAGCTGTGGAACTGCAGCGGAGGACACAAATGCTCAGCTTCATTTCTTTCTGTGTTTTGACCTTATACAGTTAAACTGATAAGCAGCTAATTATTATGACCCTTGTCCAACACCCTGACTCCCAGCGCAGGCAGAATCCTTGGATAAATGGGGAATTTTGTGTGTATTTACGTGTGTATAGTCTAATTACACTCCCCAGGCATTATAGGTTATTTGCATTAATAACATCACTGTTGCTAATTTCCATTTAACAGACTCATTATCTGTTTAGCATGGTCTCTTTTATTGTTTCAAACTAATTTGCTGAAAACACTGCTGTTCCAAACAAAGCACTAACAATGAACACGGTGACAGTGAAATATACAGTATGTTATATTTCAACAAAAATATGTGAAGTAATAAAATATGCGGTCTCACCAAAACAAGATCATCTAATGTGCTTCCCCGTGTCTTCCTTTTCCAGTTTGCCGGCTGGTGTTAAAATAAAAATTACATTTAGCAATGGAACATGGATTTATACAAAATATAATATAGTTACCATCTAGCCTCAGGAAACAGTTTGAGCATGCTAGAAGGAAAAAACCTGTGCTTTCCGTTGATGTTTTACTCTATTACTCAGACACATACAATTTTAACGTTAATTTTCTTCTAATTTATAGAGTGCAGAGAGCAGAGCAGAATGCTCTATGCTTCTGCTGCTACCTAATGTGCTGTGTACATTAAGTCGTGGCGGACATCCAATCAAACATTCATTTGCATGGAGCAAGTACAGTGTGAACTGAAGAGGATCAAGTGGAGAAGCCTTGGGGGAAGCTGGAGGACATGGGAGCTGTTGGAGGAGATATGGTTATTGATGCTGATAACCTAATAAAATATTCCAGCGCACAAGCCTTTTCACAAGTTCATGAAAACACTTTTTCCAGTTGTTTCCACCAGTGGGGCTCTTCCACTCATAGTGCTCCACCAATGGAAAGTTTCCACCTACAGTGAGGATATTCTACCAGTGAAACTCTACCGGTAGCAGGAATTTCCAAAACCAGGGCAAATGCAGGATCCCAAATTAAATCAGCCAATTCCAGCCAATGTCAATCTAAATCAGTTTAACATACAGCAGCATCACATGGATCTGCAAAGGCAAATTAGTAAAATCCAAGTCAGGGTATTTGGTGGCTTTTAAATCCAAACAGCTTCTATTTGTTTGTTTAATATTGTGGGTGTCCTGGTAGTGACTAGTCATGGCGTAATTCATGTTAATTGTGTTTATATTTTTGTTATGCTAACCTATCCTGCAAATGTCTTTTTATCTACCAGTGTAAAATAATGTTATTCCACTCACAGGATCCTCTAATCTGTGGGCTCAACCATGTTAGCTGGGAGTCTGGTTGAAAATGCCTCAGACCAGTTTATCCTGTGAACACATGAACCTGATTAATGGTGATTTAAGGGAGATCTGGCTCATTATATCGCCACTCTCAATTTCCCCAATTCCATTTAGTTTATTTCTTTCATTTCTCCACCTCCGGACTGTATGTTATAAAATAATCTAAAGAATATTTTGTTGGTTTGAGGACATTTCATTATAGTAAGGTTTGTCCCAGTGTTTGGTTCTAGTGAACAGTTTCTGTAGGGTAGTCTTTCTCTGTCTGTGATCATCATTACAAATGTGATGTGGATAGTTTGGTGTATTATAGACATCATTAGTACAGTTGTAGCCGCTAATTAAATAAAAACAAACAAACTAGAAGAGAGACTCATTTAAATAATCCTAACTTGGTGATTTAACGAGCTGCCCATTCTAAAGGTTTTATCAAACCACTTTTTAAATGTCATTTTTGTCATAGTTCAGAAAGGCAGCATCATGTTTTGTTTTTTTAATGAGTATTTCTAAGTTAGTACTTGTTACTTGTGAGGGTAAGAATATTGTGCAGAGAATTATACTATTGTTAGCCTGTGCACTAAGTGACACCAGCCACCAACAGGCCTCACACCCACACAGTTTGACTGACAGCTGCTCCCTGCAAAATGGGGAGAAGCAATACAGAGGAAAAATGGATTTCTAGATATTTCTTTGACCTTTAGTTCATGCTAACTAACTAAGAGAGGTGTGATTGTTAATGATGATAATTATCAGCCAGCTTCATCATTTGTATTTTTTTCAGTGGCTGTCTGCACTTCTTTGCTTGGCTGCTTTAGAGATGCATCTTGTTCCATAAAGTATTGCCCTGTCATTCCCAGCAGCTCAGCTGCTGCCAACTGCTTTGGCTCCCATTTCCTCCATCCATCATTCAGTCATCCATCCTAAAACCTCGTCCTCTCATCCAGCCACCAACCACAGTCTATAGAAACCAATAGAGTTTATATGCGTCTATCAGGTTAGTCACACTGATGTGAGTGTCTGTGTATTATTTATCCATGTCTGCCTGAAACATTTAGTCCAACTGCAATAACACTAACGATATATCAGATTTTACTGTGTCACTTTATCCTGAAAAGAAAGACTGTTGGCACTATTACTGGTGCGAACCCAGCTGGAGGTTTTCTGAATGTAACTTTTCTGTTGCAATTTAAAACAAATATAACACTAATATACTTGGGGAATTTCCCATTTGAACATGATAAAAGCTAAAGAAGTAATGTGTTAACATGCTTGGTTCATAATTCAGCAATGGCTAGAGGAACCACTCGTAATTTATTCTCCTGTGTGGGGAGATAATTGATTCCGATGAAATTGACTGCTGCACCACGTAGAGATAATTTGATCGAAAGTGCACTCTTTTATTTTGTGTGTTTGGTTAAATAATTCACAACATCAAACGTCATCTGCATCACTTAATCATTGTTAATGGAAAAAGAGATCATTTGTTTTGTGCATAAACTCTCATCAGCACATTCAGTATGTAACAGCAGTTGGGTGGCTGGCAATGTTGTGCAAGTTCACAATTTGCAAGAATTTGCTCAAAGCTCATGCCGTAAAGATTAAAGTCAACTAGCTCACCATTGTCATTCATAATTCAGAGATCAGTACTGAGTTCACAGTCCCAAAATTGAGCTGGTTCACTTTAATGTTCGCATATTCCTTCTATATGACCTGCTCTGTGCCAGCACAGCCTGGAATGATTGAGATTACTACTGTGGAGTCACAGATTCATGTTTTTTTATCACTTAAACAATGATGTATTTTAATGAAGTAGGACAAATCAAAATGGACCTACAAGTTGTCTGTTGTCTTAACTTTTGCTAATGATTTTTTTGTATGTTACAAGACCCAGCAAACACAATTTGCATTACAATGTGAGTTTTTTTCATGTCAGAAGTCTTCAATTATGCATGTATGTTCATATGACCCCTAGCTAACATTTCTCAAGTGCTAATGGTATGAAAGCAGTTATCTATTCTCCTGTTTAAGAAGCCGATTACTCAGTATAACAAAATTTGTCACTGGCCTTATAAGTGCATTAAATACTGACATATATAACATGTAATAACTGGTGTAAATGTCTATTTTAGATTAATTTTATTTATTAAATATGAAGACATTTTTGCATTCAAACGTCAAACTGGCATGATTTTTTTAAACCACTTAGGTAGTTTAGTTGCCTCTGAGCCTGCTGTGAGGAGAATAAATGTTTTTCACGAAATTAGACAAATACCCCAGGGGTATGATGATACTACATTCCTCAGATAATAAATTAACTGAAGAAGTATAACGTTTTAAAAAGATTGCCCTTCCAATCCCCATGGTGGAAATTTGCTGGTCAGCAAAACTTATGAGTAGTTCCCCCCTCTCTCTAAATATATATTTTCTCTGTGAAGGAATGAGTTATCCTTTTCCCCGAGGAGGCTGAGTGGACCACCATCCACCACAGGTTTTTTATTAGCAGCTTTGATGGATACAGTGAGGAGGCAGTAAAGTAGGAAAGAGTGCAAAGATAGAGGTGGAGTTTTTGTAGTTAACTGCAAACTTCCATCTCACAGTGATGTCCCACAATCTTATTAAGTCTTAATAAATAGTCATTTATTAAGATGTGTGTGCTTAATGGGCAAAATTAATGAATGAATCGCTGAATTTGCTGAAACTGTCTATTTTAGGAGTGATTGGGGAACTCTGTATATGGCACGAATTCTCATCAAAAAAGGATAAAGGCAATTATGCTTACTCTCTTTGGAGGGGGTTTCCAGTAAGCAACGCACTTCCATTATGGAACAGCATTACTTACTACACTTCTTTATGGGTTCATTCTTCAGAGCCTTCCTGTCTGGAAAATACCATTGCCTGTTAAAACCAACACCACCAGTTTGTTTTCCCATGGCCTTCCAGTTCCCACAAAATACCAGCGTACCCGAACTGCTTACACATTTTTAATTTGTATTCTTAGTATTACTTCACTGACTATACAATCAGCTTTATTTATTTACTGCATTAGTTATTGTGTAATGGTTATTAGTCAGACAACAGCGAGTCTTAAGATTATTTTGTTTTCAATAATTCTGACTGCCAAAATATTAAATTTAATCAGCTGTGTTTCTGGGTAAGAACTGCAGGGATGTGCCAACTATTCTCTCCCCTCTGTTTCCGCATTATCTTCAAACAGATGCCATCTCCCTGCAGTCTGTCTCCATGCTCCACTTGCCTCTGTACATTTATGAAGCAGATTCATAAAGCTCTGGAACAAGTGCAAGATTTTTTGCTTCAGCTGAAATACTTTCAACTCTGGTAAATTTGCAAATATTGTGACTTTCCATGCTTCTAATAAAATTAGTTTGACATCTGTCTGACCACGCAATGTGACCAAATAAGTCAAAATAAATTCCTTCACACTTCCTGACCAGTGCTCACTGAAATAAACTCCCCAGTCTAAATTCATCAAAGCTTTCCATCTATTTAACAGTATGCAGTACAAAATTTAGAAGACATTCTAGCTGTCTTAAAATATACTGTAAGTGATAGTATGTTGAAGGTTTGACCTTACTTTAATTATTCTCTTCTACTTTTCTTAATCAAAGACCATAAAAAGTGAACATAATCCGAATCCAGAAATAGAAAGGGCGTTGGGAAGAATGTTTCCGGAAAGTGCTCTTCATTCAGACCGAATCCTTTGTCCGTTTGCTCTGTCAGTTTGAATTAAAGAGTTTTAAAAAGTCCTGCAATTAAACCCAAATATTTTTGCCTTGGTTTCCAATATCCTCACTTTCAGTGAAGGAACAAATGAATGAATGCAGCAAAAATGTAATGAAATCATGAGAAATGAAATTATTTCGATTTTATATTACCACCACATAAAAAAATAAAAGGGTAAATAAAGGGAAGAAGGAACAGAAGGGAAAAAGAAACAATGGGGAAAATGATCTTGTGTCAAATTCAATTTGGAAAGTGAAGGAATGAAAACTGGGCAGCAGATCCAGAATGTCGATAATTATAGAATTAGTATTATGATCCAGGTGTTTCCCTCCTTTAACAAATGTATAGTAAACTAATAAATGCATACATTTCAAATTATTTGAATCTAGTACATAAAATGTTAAAAAAGTTAAGGTTCCATTAAAAAAAAAAGAAAATAAGAAGATAAAATAGAAAATAAAATAAGAAGTAAAATAAGGACTTATTTTACCTCTAAGATAGATGGCTTGATCACAGAAGAACAAGAACAAGTCCTAAACAACAGATTCATTCAGGCAGGAGGCTATCACACCTTTAGGCTGTGCAGAGGTGCCCCAGAGGCAGTCCAAAACCCAGTAGAATGAACAGGATGTAAGATGCAAGCAGGCACAGTGTACTCTAACTGGGATAATGGGCCTAGTGTAAGATTAAATGACCCCAAGTCCCAATGGGAGACAAGCTTGAAAGTGGTTGAGAGCAGCAGGACTAAGATCCTGGGGGAGTTTAAATTCCAGACAGACGAGCAGCTGCTGGGTAACCAACCAGACATCGTGGTGGTTGACAAAGAGCAGAAGGCAGCGGTTGTGGCAGTCCCAGATGATGGTAATATCATAAGGAAGGATGATGACGAAAACTGAGAAGTACCAGGGGCTAAAGAAACTATTGGAGCAGATGTGTAGGGTGAAAGTGGTCCCAGTAATAATAACAGCATAAGGGGTTGTAACCCCCAAATTGAGAGATTCCAGACACAAAAAAGGAGTTCTCTGTCCTGACGAGTACAGTTGTAATAACAGCTAGCATACTGGATAGAACCTTTATAGAGTCCGTATCTCCATTTTGGACGTGTTTGGGGGTTTTATTGTTTTAATGGGCAGCTGGGGCTGAGGTGATAAGCAAGTTGTGAAAACTGAATCTTAAATAGTTTGATACCTAGCTCCTCCATTCCATAAGTCGAAATGTCCTTGGGTAAGATACTGAACCAGAGATTGCCCCAGTGCATCTGTGAGTGTGGACACGATGTGTAAAAAGCTCCTAAAGACACCATGAATGTGTATGAATGGCTAAATCTTCAGTAACAGAAGAAAATGCTATATAAATACAAGTTCATTTACCATTGTTTAACATAGTACATGATGAGATTTAAAATTAACATAAAAGTGCTTAAAATGGGTTTCTGTGTAATACCAGAGGGGTTTAAATACTTTTAAATGTGTAACACATTTTGTTAGAAGCATACTGAGGTCTTAAAATTTGGGCTGAAAGGCAGCAGCTCATGTCCATTGACTCCTACTAAAGACTAATTTAGAGGTGGGTGCTAGGCAATCTCAGCCTATGACGCATCCCACTGCACACTCTGGCAACAAATTAAAAGGGAATGCATTAGCTTATAATCACCTGCTAAGTCTAGAGAGGTTTTTAATGTTTTATTCATCGATGAGTCATAAAATTGATACTGTTTAAAATAAAACGCTGAGGTTAGTCTAGGTACCTGAGCTACGTATACATGTGGGTGAACTGTAGTCTATGTGTGCGAGCCTCAAGTACACAGGCCAAAGAATACATTTAGTTTATCTCTGGATACTACATGCTTAGGACATGTGAACGTGCACATTTCATCAACTGGGGAAAGCAGGGAGCATACATGAATACAGGATAGTTTGAACTTTGAGATCATCAAATATAAAGCACCAAGCTTTTAATTTGAATCTTGTCTGCACTGGATTTTGGCTGCCATGATTTATGTATTCACTGTTACCCACACAAAGACTTTACTTGGGCAAGCTGCCCAGGTATATTGGTGGATGCCGGAGGATATTTTGCGATTTTTTTTTTGTCATCTGTTCGAGACAGCATGATCAATTTGCTCTTGGACAGTCGTTTTGAAGAAAGGAAACAAGGAAAGTAAGAATTAGTCGTCTAAATGAGTTTGCTTAGTTTAGCTGCACCAGCAGGTGTTTTCTTGCAGGTGTGTGCATGCCTCTGATGTGTGCACTTGCATATCTGTGTGCTGTGCTGTGCCATGCCTCAAGTGCTGAATTATAGTTCAATCTGGTTCTGCAGCCTCCTGCATTGAAAAGGGCCTCACAAATCATAGACTACATCCACACACGCACACACACATGGGGAGGATGGTAATGTAGGACCAGGATTTATGTGGCACCATTTATGTACAATAATGTGAATCAAGCTCAGACTCTTGTTTTGCCTATTTTCAACAAAGAACTTCAGACTCAAATAGAGGGGCTAAATGGGTTTTCTGATCTGTGCAGCTGATGATGATTTGCATTTTCTAAATTTGTGTGTTACAGTCAGGAGTGCTGTGGACATGCCACTACCACTGTTAGCGTATCACAGGGTGGAGTTTGCTCATTCATTTCATTGTGCTCACAGTGTTGGTTTACTTTGTAACACAACACAACAACATGTGGCAAAGCACATGTCAATCTAAAATGTTGCACATTTCTGTTTATGGTAATTGAATGAGTGCATTCTTGTTCTGTTTCTGGTCTTAACCTTACATCAGTGTTAACATATATCCAAATCTATCTAATACTTTGGTAGATAAAGTAGACTATTTCTGTAATGACAATGTATAATCAATATATGCTGTCAAAGTCTTACTCCCTAATTGAACTGCCTCTTTTTTTGTATTGTTGATATCAGGTTGAAATTTAACCTGAAAGTATTCTTTTTAATGTAATAACTTTTATCCAGGGTCCCATCATAAAAATCAGACTGACTGAAGAAACTTAGCAGCACAGTGGTACAAAGAATATTAAGGGTTGTTAATTTTTGGAGCTTCACATGCCGTTATAAAAACGTGTAATACTGTGTAACAGAACTTCTATGGGACCTATAGTGGACACTTCACTGAATTACCATTTGCTGAATGACCATTTCCTTGAAATGGTCATTCAGCAAAGTAAATGACCATTTCCTTTAACTGCATTCGTTCAGATTTACGATGTTTCTCACTGGAAAAGGGAGGTCTGACTTTATTGGCCCCTAACCAGTCGCTAATGATGAATCCTTCATGTCATTTTCAGTTGACAAAGACTCAATGAGAGTGGTTGCTTGGAGCATTTAACATAATATTGTTCACTCTGATCGAAGAAGTATGCAAATCAAGACTTTCAGAAAGCCAACTTATCAGCATGCGGAGGTGTTTCTGTCTTATATTTAACCCCATTTTCAGGATACTTTGTAAGTTATTAAATTGTAAGCATAGCTGGGCATCAGTGTAAAAATATCTCTGTATTTTTAATCCTGAATGCTCTGATTGGTTTTTACAGCCAGAAGATGCTGCTGTCATATTCATAACACCCACCCCATTTGGATGTTATTCTTTTGACAGAAGAGTGGATATAAACCTTGAAGGAAATTATGTGCAACACACTATTTACCTTTATATCTTGGGTTACACTGAACATTGAAGCCTCTAGAGGCCTTTAGGAGGGATTTAGAATTTGAGTCTTGTATGCTTAGAGCCAGTGAAATAAAATGTTTCATGCTGAATGAAATTTGTCTTCAGTGTAATGTGTCAGTTTGAGCGTGGAGCAGTATGAATGTAAATTTGGTTCAAAGGATCAAACAACATGTATAAAAGATTTCAAATGCTAAGGCCATGGGGATGCTGTGTGTTTAATGTGCAAAATGAGTTTGAAATGCATGAGCTTGTGTAAATTTGTACATTTGTAAATTGCTCAAATACAGCTTGACACGTCCTTTTTATGCTGTTCTGTGTGTGGAACTTTCTATACTTGGGAAAATGAGCTCATTTTTCATGCTGAGCATGGTATGTGCAACTTAAGTTGCAGTACCAGCAGGGGGAGATAATATATATTTATATATTTAATATATGTAAAGCCAAGAAATCACTAGTGACCAAGGAAGGTATGAAGTGGATTGCAGGGTTCTTCTATGCCAGAAACGATTTAGCTAGGTGGCTAATATGTATTTACATGGAAATGTGTTAGTAATGTCTGTTTAAACACTTTCCTATGATTATTTTTAAGTTGGCTTGTAATTAAATTATCTCTGTCTGTCTGCTGGTACTGCGATTTACTGCGACTTAGTGTAACTTCTGCATGCGTGTACATTTCATGAATTAGAGCGTGACATGGACACAATGGACTGGTGTGTCTGATATATGCTTTGCCTTGATACTGGGTAGGTATGACTTTTAACAGTGAATCTGTATCATTGTTGTTTAACCCCAAAATGGAAAATAATTTTTATTTTAGAAACATGAACTATTTTATTTTAACATCCACAGTTTTGTATAATTTTAATGATTTAGACATAACATTACAACCTATTGATTAGAGTAGCCATATCTGTCTTCATGCTTCAGAATTTTGCATCATTTTTCTGTCCTGGTGTAGACACAATTGTTCAGGTCTGAAAGTCAACCTGTGTGCTGTACAGCTACAGCGATTGCAACCACCGGGACTCTTTTTTTTTTTTTTAACCAGAAGAGCCTTTAGTACTGAAGAAGAATGTTTATCCCCTCTCCTAATAAAGTAAGATTGTGTTTAATATAACCAGATATGAAACCTCAATCCTTGTTGTGACATTTCAGTTTAAGCCTGTGTGGTACACACGGCAGCACAAAGAAAAGGCGATGCTCTTTGATTAAAACTGTGACATTCTGGGAGGAAAACTGAAGACAAGGCTGTCAAAATTAAAAACGAGCGAACATACAAAGGGCGCTCTTCCTTTAACTTTAAAGCACTTATTGCATGAATAGTTAATATGGCATCAACACAATCCCTTCATTATATACACACAAGACCAAAACTGCCTTTTAATGAAGAAAGTTCCACAAATTGTTACATTAGCTTTGTTGTGAATGTTACTTTTTGGTGGGGCTAAGAAATCACCCAGACACTGCTTTAAGGAAAGGAAACAATATTCTTTACTTGTCCTCAGTGTCAGCTAATCCAATAAGACTAAAACCAACAGTGTGATTATTTCAGCACTGCATTGTCTGTTGCACTCAGCTCCAAGGCCTCTCTGAACTAGTGATTAGAAAATGACATCAACTGAGTGAATGATTGCGTGAAGCTAATGATTGGATATGATGTTAACGTAGCAGAAAGTAAACTGTGGAGTCATTCCACGTATTTATTCCAGCTAAATTTCCATATTAAAATGTAGGCCTTTGTAAAATGAAAAATCACAGACTTTAATAGGAATGGATCAGCCTCACAACACTACCAGATCCCTCTGCTACATCTCACTTTGCAGCACTTCACAAGTACTTGGCTGTGCTGAGAAGTTGAACTACGGCACCAATACTGAGTTTGAGAAGCAATTAATATATAACATATAAACGCCTAAATTGTCAACTTGTTTTTGCACCTTATCTTAAATCCTTTATTTACTTATAAATGCTTATCTGTTAAAATAATCACATCACTGTACAGTCGATTGCTGAGGTCTTCAAATATTTACTGACTCTGCCTGAAGGACAAATCCACAAATCCAAAGCAAGAAATTAAATTATACACATGAACACAAAACTGCACTTCCTGTGTTGCACTGTTGGCATCTAGTTCTGAAACTCATTAACAAGATTCGATTAGAACGAGAAAAAGGTCAAAACAGGGAACAGACGGTCCTGATGTTTTGAATGTGACACAAATCATGTCAAATGTTGTTCTGAAGAATTTGAATTAACAGGCTTTGTCACTCAGAAATAGAGATTGATGTGAAAACAAAGGGTACAGTTCTGCGAGAGCGAATGAGAAGGTGAGTGTGCCTGTGTGATTATATAGCCTCGCAGTTTTGAACAAAGTGAAACAATTCCTTGATAAAGATGCACTTCGTACTCTGTACTGTGCCCTGGTTCTTCCATATCTTACATATTGTGTGGAAGTGTGGGGAAATACATATAAAAATACAACTAATCCATTAGTCACAGTACAGAAACGAGCACTGCGTATTATTCACAAGGCTGGTTATCTAGATCATACTCACAAATTCTTTCTTCAGGCAAAGTTACTTAAATTCCAGGATCTGGTTAATTACAATACATCCATAATTTTGTATAAAGCTTTTACTAAACTTTTACCGGCAAATTTACAAACTAGATTTGAAATTCGAGAAAAGGTTTATAATGTGAGAGGCTTTGGAGAATTCAAATTACCCAGAACTCGAACAACCCGTAAAGGCTTTTGTGTGTCTGTATGTGGTGTGAAAATCTGGAACAGTCTGAGTTTACAATTGAAACAATGCAAAAATATTCATAGATTTAAATTTCTCTACAAACAGTTGGTCTGGTCACAGTATATTCAATGATGGGTTTTAGTGTGCTCTGTAATGTCTGTCCTCTTACCATTGCTGGTATGGATTCCAAAATTAAAAAAATAAATAAATAAAGTGTGCGTATGTATGTACATATATGTACTTGTGTGTGTAGATATATATGTATGTATATGTACGTGTGTTTGTTACTTGTAGTTATTACTACCTGTTACCTGTGGTAATGCAATTTATAATTTATATATTCTGTATTCAGTTATGAAGGCTCTAATTGTTGGTTGCGAGCTGCCGCTTAGATGCTTGTATGTGCCCGGAGCTGTTGATGGGTCTGTATGCAATGATGGGCGTAGCTGCGGGAAGTTTATTGTTTTTTTTGTTGATGAGTGAGTATAGGGGTGGGATTTAATAAGTTTTCTTCATCCCACTCCTTTTTCAGGCAATTTTTGTTTTTTGTTTTGTGTATTTTATGTTCAATATAGGTATTTGTTGTGCCTGAAAATGAATAAATAAATGAAATGAAAATGAAATGAATACTAATGAATGACAGCTACTTGTCAATTTCAGAGTGGCACATCTTCTTTGGTCATACTGAGAGTTTTGTTTTGGAAACAAAAATAGGCAATCGAGGGCTTTGGATTTATTAGTTGTACTCCAATAGATATATTATTTTCTATACTTAGTTGCTAAATGTATCAATCTTGTTTCTGACATAAAATGCCTCATAACAATTTGTGTAATTTACAGATAAAAATTTAAATGCCTACACTGAATGTTTTTGTCGGGGCAAGCCGTGTGAATTATTAAAGGACCCAAAATGCAGGTGGTTTCTGAGGTGAGCGAGCTTTTATTGTGACGATGATGTACAACACAAAAAAAAAGGGTGGCGAGAAACAGAACGGAAAACACTCTGAACTGGGAAAACTAAAACTTAAACAACAAAACTAGAACACGAATGAGAGTACCTTGCAGGGAGAATGTCCAGGAAGATGGAGGAAAATACACAGAATGACGGGAGGAATAACACAGACAAACCAGCAACTACTACGACAGAAGACACGACTTAAATACACTCAGAGAAACACAGGGAGATTACACACAGGTGGGGGACACAGCTGGGAGTGATTAATGTGAGGAGACCAGGGAGGCAAACTGAAAACACTCACAGGTCGTGTCCAAATTCATGGGCTGCATCCTCCTGAGGACCCGGTCTACGTGGGCCGGGTCCTCAGAAGGTCGGGTAGGCCGGAAGTAAACGGCCGCGAAATTGGACGGTCTAGCCTTCTGATTAGCGTCACCGCTGTCTCAGTGGAGTTTAATAAACTCGGTCGTCTACTCCTTGCTATCTAAAATATAACAGGACACTGGCGTAAATTCTCGACTGTCTCATACTTCTGTTTAATCAGTTTTCTGTTTGACGTTTAGTCAGCTGTGTAAAAACCAAGGAGGAGGGGGATTAATAAAGTTTTATTTTATCTAATCTTATCTAATAACTTTAATCTCAGCCAAACCGATTTACTCACGAACAAACAAAACACTGAAAAAAGCCCAACAATAACATTTTTAGGTTGTCTAAGTGACTTACATATTACGTTTAACCCGAGCAGCGAAAGTCCGCGGTGATGTGAAAATGATGTGCCGGGAGTTGTGCCGTTCTCGGCCGCATCAGTAACCCTCGAGCTCCCGGCTAGCTATCGAGCTGGTGGGTAGCAGACGCCTTCGAAAACGTCGACGCACTTTTGCAAATATGCGATATCTTGATAAACCGAGCAGATATTTGATGTTTACACAACTACTTCCTCGCCTGAAAATATGTTAAAAGTTTATTTTGTGACCCAGAAAGATTAGTATGAGTAATTTTAAAACTTAGTAGCGGCCGCCATTGTTGGAAACTGGAATTTGGCTGGGCCGCGCTATGAATTCTGGGATATGGTAGGCCACGAAGGACACACCCGACCCATCCTTAAAATTCGGGGAAAAGGAGGACGCATTTGTCGGCTACATTCGGAGGAGTCTACGAATTTGGACAGCCTTCGGCGCGTCGCTGTGACGTAATCGGTCTACAAATGCGGCCTCAGGAGGATGCAGCCCATGAATTTGGACACGACCACATAAGACGCAGACCTTCACAATAAAACAGGAAACACATACACGTAATGACACAACACACAGACTTAACACAGACAGGGGGACACACAACATAGGAACATGAAATGGGAAAAAAGGAGACAGAAACCCATAATAATAATAATAAACTTAACCATAAACACTGAGCCACAGACTCCGAACCATGACAGTTTTATTACGATGCGTTTCCACTTTTGGTCTCACTAGCAAAAATACCTTTCTCAGTCATCCAGGTCATGGTAATCTAAGGAGCTTGGAAGGAAAAGCGACTGGACAAAAGAAGACCAGTCGCTTTTCTTTCCAAGCTCCTTAGATTACCCTTAACAGAGCGTTGGCCAAGAAACTTAAAGCTTCAATAGACATAAATCTAAATTGAGGGAGGGAGGGGTGCAGACTGAGGCAGACCTTCTCCTTTAGCTCTCTCCTCTCAGTTCTAAGCTTCTTGTGCGACCCAGTACTTGTGTTTCAGACTCAAAGAAATTTTCTTCTTTGATTATTGTTGTTCAAGGTTTTAGTTTTCTTTAGTTCTCAGTGATCTTCGTTCTCCCTCCCTTAGTGTTTATCTCAGCCTGTGTTTAGTCTCTGTGTGTTCTCTGGGCTGTTCCTGTGTTCCTCGTTTCTTGTTGAGTCAGCCTTGTCTCTGTGTTCGTTCATCTCCTGTGTCTCCCCAGTCAGTCGTGTCTCCCTTCAAGTCCACGTCTCCTTGCCTATCTCCTGTTTCCCATTTTATTTTGATCGTTCTTTGTCCTGTGACCAGTGTATTCAGTTTTGCTTCCTCCCTGGCAAATTATGTTACGTTATTTGGCCATGAGTAAGTTTGCTAAGAATGATGGAGCTAATAGAAGCAGTCAACAGGAAAAAAAATGAATAGTGCTGTTTTAACAGCATCCTCTTTCATCTGCGAGCAAATGCACCCTCCTCAGACTGAGCCCAAATGCTTGTTGATGGAGCTGCAGAAGCTGGTGATAGCATAGCATACTCAGCCGGATGGTGGACACGTTCATGCTCATGTAGGTTAGTCGTGTTTGAGTACTTTGCTGGCACTATACGTGTGCACAAGTGGCACACCGCTTTGGCTACATACTTAGGTTTATCTCTTTCATCCCAACTTTATATTTTTTTAGCGCTGTCAGCCTTAACGCGCTGTCATCACGACTAACGTGATTAACAATTAACCCATCTGGAGCACAGACAGAGTCAAAAGTTTGTTCATTCTGCGCTCCAGATGGGGTGAGCGCGTTAAAATTTTTAATCATGATTACCACGTTATCGCTGACAGCCCTAATATTTTTGGGAAATTAGTTCGTCCATGTTTGGACTTCTGTGTCGTAAATGCGCAAATCAGTCCGTGCATGCTTATATTTCTCCCCCCATCAAAAAGTCTGCGCATGCAAGAATGTATCGCCCATCGTCGATTATTGGACTGACGATTCTCGGTTGGAAGATTTACATATCCCCCAACCTTAGTATATGAACAAATATTGTTTATGTTACAATAACATAATATTGTTTTGTCAAGTTTGACTTCATGAATGGTAGACCTCTGCTTTACCTTGTAAAACCTTACCTGCAACTGCACCACCATCTCTTACTCCCCACTGTGAAATTTCTCGCCAGACATCAGGTGTGAATAAGCGTTGCTACTCTTCTGCAACTGGCTAGATTTTCTGAAACTTTTGAAAACAAAACCCAGAGGACATGCAGCAGACTATGTCTCTCTCAGATGACATGAATTAAAAAGAAATTAATAAAACAGAAACAAACAGACAAAAAAAGGCTGATTGTTGTCTTCAAAAAATGTTGGCTACCCTAGTTTTGAGCAGACCTGAACAGTTTCCATTGTAAAATATTTGAAAGGTACAACTGGGACTTGCTCTAAAATAATTTGTATGATCGACCTGAAATTTCAAATTACTTGGCCTTATCTAAAAAAATTTTCTTTATAGTTTCAATACCGAGTTGGCAGCAAATGGTAACAAGTTAGCAAGTAGCTTAAATGTGTTGTTACACATGGCTCTTTGAGTACTTGGTAAGATAAGAAAGTCACTAGATAAATACTACTGTATCTCTTATTTATGCTCCTTTTCCTAGTGTACTAGTGGTAAATGTCTAGTGGTACATCTAGGGTAAGACAAGCTAAGAAATAAATGCATCTTCAGATTTCATCAACAGAAGGACTGTAATCTGAGATCTCAGTTATATTTATTATTATTTTGGTTTTCAGCAGTAGAAGTAAAACTTTTATGAAACTTTCTTTTGCTTCTTTCTTCTGTCCAGCTTATAATTTGTTTGTGTGTATGTTGTGTAAGTCCTGAGCACATTTCAATCATCGTGTGTTTTAGAGATAATGAATTATTTAAGATACCACTCGACAGGGTAGCTAGGCAGGGGCTAGAGAAATTTTCTTAGGGTGGCAAGAGGGTGGCAAAGAAATCAAATGGGGTGGCAAAATCAAGGCCTTTTTTATTCAAACACATATGCAGGGTTACATATGGTTAAAATGATTCAAATGCAGTAAGTATACACGTTTTTCATGTAAATATAGTCTATAACTTAATTATTGTCTATAACCCACATAATTAAACACTTTAGTTGCATAAAACATGTGAGTTTTGATTTTATGTACTGTATAATCTGTATAATAAATAAATATGTAGCCCAATAAGTATAAAATCCAGAACGCTACACAACATGGGGCGGTTGATTTACAAACACAAGTCTAACTTAAGTTTCACACTTTTTTTGTTAGTAAAAAATCTAATTGTTACATGTTTAAATTACACAAAATGTCAGAAATCTGCACTGTCATTAACACAAATTTAAACCTAATTTTTCATGATTTGTTGGATTAACCCTCTGAGGTCCGAAATACAACCGGCTATTTTTGACTCCTTTTGAGTTTACATTTGTATTTCACCCTCAAATTGTTTCAATTTATTTTTTTCCCATTGCCTTGTTTGCCATCATTCTTTTCAGCTTAACCTCACGTGTCTGAATTAAGTTGTTTTTTCACTAACATACTGCATTAGTATTACTGAGCTGAAATCACACAAAGAACTTTGTGTCCTAGAACAAAGAACTTAAAATCCTAGTAGTAGTTTTTATTTTACTGTAAAGAAAAACACAGACGTGTTGAGTAAATTATTTTTATAACTTGAAATGCAAATATAAATTGTACATTTTGAAAACTTATGCACTGTTGAAAACACGCAGTTCTTTGAATCTTTGGGCTGAAGGAAGGACAATACTCGGTGTATATATGCTCAATCAACAAACATTTATTTCGGTACAATTCACAACAAGAGCATTACAACGTCCGGACGGGAGAGATGCTACCAGAGGGTCAGGCACATGTCTCAGAATGGTGACGGGTTGCTCAGCTTTTTATAGTCTCTAGTGGCCCCCAGCTAGTCGTAAAAGCCAAAACATCACATTTTTTCTCTGTTACAGCGCCTAAGTTATGACCTCGGCAGTTGTTTCTCTGCTTTCTGTAAGGTGGGGGTGTGGAATGTGGTCTATCTATCTCCCCTGTCTTTAGACACAGAGTCTCCTGCTTACAACCTTCTCTTCATGATTCAACAATTAAGCATGTCAAGAAAACAGTGTAACACATTCCCAGCAGATCAAGGATACAGAGTGATGCACATTTATCTAATGAACTAATATGTGAATATGTTCTGTTAACTCAAAAGTATAATGAGAACTAAACTACATACAGATCACACACTCTAATTTAAAGGGTATAATATGATCTACAGCAGTATTCTAATTCAACTACTTTGATTACATATATAAGGTAACATATAATAACAGAATAATATCACAGCACACATTTTGTAAACATATACAACTATTTATCTAAAAATGCAGCCAATACACCTGCCGAGGTTTTTTTTTTTGTACAATCATTTAAAAATATTACTAAAACTAAAATGAGAGAACAATCAGGTGTCGCAATAAGATGCCCCACAAATTATGTGTGCCAGTAAAACAAATTGTTTGTCCACCAAAAGACAGAGGAGAACAGCACAGGGACAAACTTGCAGGCCTGGCAACAGGAGGTGTATCACTTTGCTGGTTTTACTTGGTGACAGTATTTACACTGCAATCTGCCTTTGTGACATTCATTAGTGCCCTCACTGACATGCAAAACAAAACAACGACTACACAACAGAACTACTGCACAAGACAACACAACACACTAACGATACACTCCACGCTAAACGTCACAAATCTCCTACATCTAAAAACTCTCTCTCTCTCACTCGCTCTTTCACTCGCTCACTCTGTCTTGCTGCCTTTACCGTCACTCCCAAAACTTTCCCGTCTTCCTAAACAACCGAATCCCACGTGACTTAAAAAAAAAAGAAAAGGTCGAGATGGCACAATTTCCCACCGATAGGAAAGAAGTGATTTTTTTTCTTTCTTTACTGTTTTCGAGCTGTCCTTAGAAAATGCTTAAAAGAATTTTAAAACACACACACACACACACAAAACGTAACAACAGTATTTAGAAAAAAGCATGGCTTATATATATATTTTATCATAACTCTGGATTTACTGGGCTGTAATTGCAATTTAAAAGCCGATGTATACTTTGAAGTCCGGACTTTGGGAAAAGCGCGATGACGTGTGTTTGCGGGTCCCACGAAAATTCAGAAGCAGATTTGCGTCGTGAAAACTCGTCAAACGCGCGTCAAAGTAGCGCGTCTGGTGCGTTTGACGCGCAAATAAAAATACGCGCGTCAGTTTTTGTGTTGCATTTTGTGCATTCACGTGTATCGCGTCTACCGCTCGAGTTGGAAAAATCTGAACTCCAGCATCAATTCGCGCCGCGACAACCAATCAGTTAGCCTGGTGATGTGGCTCTGACCTAGGTCAAAGGGGCAGGTCCAGCCAAAGCCCATCATACTTCATTCAATATGGAGGAAAGGCTAATAAGCGTGGTTGCAAACCACCCGGAGCTGTACGACACCCACTGCTTTCTGTACCGAGACAGGAATAAAAAGGACCGAGCTTGGAGGAAGATATGTGAAGCTGGCAACCTGGTAAGTTCATTCATTTCTCTTTTGAAATTTTTGACTGACCCGGGGAAGCACTTTGAGAATCAACTTGTGAGAACTGTGAGTAATATTCATGTGTTTGTGTGAAAAAAAGTGTATAAAGTGCGTGGCGAGGGGCTAGTTATTCTGAGAACCCCTGCTGCAATAAATGAGGGACCACTGTATATACTTTCTCTATGATTATTGTTTTCAACCTGTTAACATTTAATATTGTCCTGACAGAGCCATATGATTCTGCAGCAGAGCCATCACCTGTTGCTTCTCCTGGCTCCCCAGTCCCTGGTCCCTCCACTCCTGCTGCTGCAACCACAGGTATGAAATTGTAGCAACAGATGTACAGCAGCACTGATAACTTTTTACTCTGTTAGATTCCCTTGTGATTGATTACCTTCACTAAATATCTACAACCAATCTGTTTATATCCTGTTTTTTTCATTGTTGAAAATGAAAATCTAGGTCCTTTTTATTCCTGTCTCTCTGTAAATGGTTCTATTTTATATATTTATGTTTAATGTTTTTCTGTTTGAGAATTTTAATATTATTTGAAATAAATTTTTGTAATGACTAATGTCTCAGTTCTATTACACAGCAAATATTGGCACACAGAATTAATTTCATATTATACTAATGAAAAAATATACTACTATATAGGAACATAGTGAAGACCAATTATTTAAGAGAATAAAGAGAGGTTAGTTTATTTTGGAGTAGAGCTCCATTTATTAAGAAAATTTTAAAAAGGCAGGGTTGTAGGGAAGTCAGTGGGTCTTCAAACAGGCTATTCTTTTGGCTGCCAAGACACTGCTCCCTCCGCCGAGAGGTGGGCCATGAACTTCTCCCTCACCAGGACAGCCTCTCTGGAGGAGTTGTTGGCTGCTACACGACCCAGGCCTTTTTTGAAAAATTAACCTGTGATAAGACAGCATATCAAGATAGAATTGTTATTATAATTCACGTTGGACACGCGTCTAGGTGCAAATTTGCATGCGTCAAGTTAGGGGCGTCTGGCACGTTTTGGTCGCGTCTATCGCGTTTGGTGTGAACACACCGTAAGCATCCCTTGCTACTGAAAAAAAGAAAAAAAAAACGGTTTGCGCTATGGGCTGAACCATTTGTTAATATTGGAGGGGGGTAAAACTATGCAATATATTCAGTTTTAGCATTTATATTCACTGTTAACTGTAACTACGCTCAAAGTGTTAATGCTGTCTTTTTTTTAAATAGACAACACTGTCATATGCAAAACCAGGGTGGCACTTGGGGTGGCAAGAGATCATTTAAGGGTGGCACTTGCCACCCCATGCCACCCTTCTACATCCACCCCTGTAGCTAGGTAGCAACATTGTTTCAATTTAAGATGAGGATTTACTCAAGAGGATGCGAAACACATTTCTCTCTTGAGTGTAGACAGTTTATCAAAGAAACTGTGAGTTTTCTTTTAGGTGTACAGAAATTCTGGAGATTGCTTGATACAAAATAACCTATACCTTTATTATAACATGTAACTACACCTACGTTGTTACACAGTCTGTAACTAAATTTACAAGCTGCTGTTGTGGTTTTTCGTTTTTTAATTGTGTCGATGTAAAACTCCTGCAAGTTATGACAAAACAGTGAACAATGTATGAAAATATGATTAAATATTGATATGACTGGTAATAAATATATATTGGTGTGCAATGGCTATTTGACTACCATGTCTTTTTGTTTATTAAGGACACTGCTGGAATAGTGTGTAGCAATTGAATACACATGTATTTATATTATTTATTCATCAAGGTCAAATGTTAGCATCCTGCATGTAAACAAAGTTTCTCCCCTTTTCATTGTATTTCAGCAGCACTCCAGCTTGTATTATCTTAATGACAGAGTTTTGACTCTGATTGTGTGAACATGCAGAAACAAAATCTATTATCAAGCTGTGAGTAATGAATAGACATAAATGTGTGGGTCATAATAATGGTGTGTGTTGTTAATATGGATTACTCAATCATATGCGTTTGGGAGTGAGGTTATTGAATTTGATCCACAGAGTAATGTGTTCAGGCAGTGAAAGACTCCTCATTGAAATGGGAAAGCCTTGACCTTTGTGGATGCATCTGATTACTGTCGGCTTCACTTTATCACGTTTGCGTGTGTGTGTGATATGCAAGGGCATAGTTTTGGCTTTTAAAGGTGAAGAGACAGTGAAATTAGGGTTTTATAATCTGATATTATATCTTATCTATCTCAGATGGATAATACAAGATACATATTTGTTATATCGTATCTTCTATATCTTATAATATCATAATGTTATGATGAGACTGAAGAAGTCACTTGGATGAGTGACAAAATGTTTCTCCCAGTGAAAACGTTATATCCAGATAAGCAAAATCACCTTTTGGGTTTGAGGCATTTTATTAGTTTTGAAACAATTTAGATAATTCATTATAGACTGTAAAGATAATATATATTTATAATACACTAATAAACAAATGGCACAACAACGCAATACCCAATACATGTAATACATGTGGTGGTTTTACATTAAATTCTATGGGTTCAAAATGGTGCACTTGTTGGTTCTAGGTACAAATGGTCTTTTTTTTTTCTTTTCTTTTATCCTACACTCCCTGAATTTCAGCATCTGATGACTAAACCCATTTTAAGAAAAGTTATGAAATATTAGATGATGGGATTTTAATTTAACACAGTTATGGGATTTTTTTTTAAAGCCCAGGGGTTTAATGACCTAGTTGGCAATTCTAGTGTTAGCATACACTAGAACACAGTGATAGAACATAAAACACAAATCACACTACATAAAACATGTTTAGATGAAAAAAATAAGCATCACGATCTTTGTGATAACGATAAATAGATGATTGCCGTAAAGGTTCTTTTTCAAGCTTCTTTTGTTACATGTCACAATTCCTGCATGTATCACAATATTTCTGACTCTCTAATCAGTTGAACAGCATATGTTCTTCTATTCAAGATTTTCCCTTATTAAGCAGGGTTCTTAACAAGGCTCCATAATGAGCAGTTTCTGCCTTAGCGTTGTCAGTGTCGGTCTATTGACTTAGCAGGCTGTTGCCCTCACAATGGTGCTGACAGCCCATGTCTGCCTGGATGGTGCCCAGATGTCAGCAGGGGGAGCTCAGCTTGGAGCTGGAAGTTATTTCTGCTTCTGAAATATAATAATTTTATTTACAAAGGGTACCATGGTGGTGCTGTGGTTAACACTGTTACAGCAAGGAGGTTCTCACTTAGAACCTATTGGTCAGCTCAGGTTTTTCTGTGTGGAGTTTGTGTCATGTCCCTGGCCTGCGAGTTTCCTCCAGCACTAGCCTTTCATATATACATTAGACTGATATCTCTCTCTGAGGTCTATGATGATCTAGTGTCCTGGCCAGGGTAAACCACACCATTAACCCTTGGTTGGATAACTGGTTAAAAAAATGGGTGAATGGTACCTTCATTAACTTGAACTGATTGCAACCTGACCTGTTGCTGTTGTGTTATTACTTGTGTGTTCATGAAATGAATGAATTGCAAAAATAAGCTTACATTAACATTGCCACCCTCTATTTTAAATTATTCACTAATGCTGCTTGGCTCAGGCTTTACAAAAAAGATTGATTTCATATCACGGTAAATCTTTTGCCTCTAAAAGACTAAATTCAACTAATTGTAACAATATTTATTTGATTAACGCTGAGCAAAGTTGCAGAATCCCATTGCTCACCGTTGGAGTGGAGCCACTGTGAGTCACTTGAGAGTCTGGACTTATATAAATACTTGAGCTTTTATGAACCATAAAAACATAGAGCACTTTGTTGCATTTGTGGAGTATGTGTGTATGAGTTACTTGAGTGATTCATAATTAACCGAGGAACATAAATTGCTATTTGCAAAGTTAGGTTATAGTGGCTCTTTGTTTTCGTGCATTAGTTTTCAAGAATTTGTGACACTGTACAACTCATACAAAACGTCAAAGGTTTGCTTCACAATAGTTAGTAATCTCTCACTCCATCTTCAGTTTATTTTCACTGACATTTTCAAGTGCATTAATTCTGAAAGGTAACATGCGATAAAAAGGCACCTCATAAGAGTACTTTACCGCTCTATTTTCAGTGTTAGTTCACTGTTAGTGTGCAACAGCTGTCTATGAAAAGAGTTCAGCAGCTGTGTCCAAACCTGTTTTATTATATTATATGTTATACTGCCTAAATTTAACCAGCAACTGAAAGTTAAAAAAATTTTTTTTAAATTGTGTTAGCATCTACAAACGCAATTTTAAGTTGTTGTTTTTTTCTTTGAGCTCTTTGATTTGTCACCTTATAAGCCTAATGCTGTGAAACAAGGGCAGTCTGACTCAAATGCTATTATTATTATTATAAGTAGTAGTAATAATAAGTATCTTAAAGCCTGTGACACAAAGATTTAAATATTGCTGTCAGTTTAGTTATCACGTGACAACAATGCACCATACTTCAGTCCTGATAGAAAATGTATGCGAATCTGTACACGGAGACTTGTTTATTTCCTAGCCATTGCGTTGCCTTTACCTCGTTGTTCAGTAATAGTCCTTCCATAACCTTATCTTCCTGTTTAATATTACAAAACAAAGAAACTGCTTCTTTTAATTCAAACCATTTTTTTCTACACTTATCAACAAGAACATTCAGTGACAACACAATCTGTCCCGTTGGAGTAGTGGCGTGCATCAGCCTGAGCCTTTTCTGGTGAAAAACACAGGAAGTTACCGTGTGATTGTTGTCTTTTTTTCCCTGTTATATTATGTACTCAGTATGTTGTCTTAACACTGGCATTTAATGCTTCAGTTTGAAAATAGTAATTATATTGCTTGTATATAAGATGAGTTTTTCCAAACAAATATGTAAATGAAACGCTTTTCATCAGTGTCATTGTGCTAATACTTCTATATGAACTAAATGGAACACAAGGCCGAACCAAAGTTAATTTGCCAAATGAACGTGAAGAAGCAAATGAAAATAAATCAAGAAACCTTGAGATTCATTCGTCACTGTATCGTGTCTCAAAAGGAAAAGAGGAAGAAACACAGCTGTGTGTCTTCACTGACGTTATTGGCTACCACCAATTATATGGCCAATATCAAGCTGAAAGGTTCTTCCATGAGGAGGAAGTTTGTCCCTTCCAAGAAAATTTTTTTCTCACAAGGATGCAAGGAGCTCGGGTAGAAAAAAAGCTACTGTAAATAGAAAAGGTTTTTGAACAACTTGACTGTAGGGTGGGGCTAGATCGTTTAAGATGATTTAGAAGTTAGAGATTTGTGAGTTTAAATAGATTTGCCAGCCTTTGTGGTGCCAGCTGTCCTGTCCATTTTAAGTGCTTGTAGTAGATGCTGACTCCGTCCATCGAGTATTTATGTGTATACATTGCCAGGAAACACAAGTGACTGAATACCAAGTGAGTTACACACACACACACACACACACACACACACACACACTATTTATTTGTTATTGGCTACAGTAATGAGACGAGAAATACACAAGTAGCTCTCATCTCATCGCTGTGTATGTTTGTGTGTTTTCTTGCAATTACAAAGGACAAATAGCCAATACCAGCATTTTATTATGTGAAAGAGAGAATGCATCACAGAAAGCCATTTTTTTGGTGTTTGGATGAGTTTGATTCAGACTAACAACCTTCTGAGAAACAATCATTGTTCTTTGCTTTTCCCTATCCTCTCTGTTATGCCTCTTATTCAGAGCTGCAGGTCACAGGCAGGATTCAATTTAAATCACTAAAGCGCTCAGGGACATTTGGTTTGCACACAGGGGTTGCAGTGGCAGCACAAAACACAGACATAGAAATAGAAATTAAAAACACAACCACCATAACGACACACAGAAGTGATGAGAGCTGACAGGGAGGTAGGCTGGATGTAATGAAACAAAAGGTTTGCATATCTGTTGCATATCGTGAGTGTGAGCTATGAACACTTGCATTGTTCCTCTGGGCTTTTATTTAACAAATATAATTTATATATCCCAGTGGGACTTATTTCCTTTTTTGTGCTTTTACTTTGTGCTAATGTAGACTTCACTGTTTTGGGTGGCTCTGTCATCTTAATATGGTGATATTTTCTCTTAATGTCAACAACTTCTCATAAAACATTACAACTTATCATGTACTGACACTTGGCCAGCATCCCTATTGTACTGCAGCGAGTAGTGTTAAAGTGTAGTGTAAAACAGCATTTTGCATTGTGAAAAATAACAATTTACAACAGTGCTTTTAGTCGGCAACTAAGTCAGCAGAAGCACAAATCATTGGACCTTCAGTATTCAACATTTTTGACTTGTTTTCTGCCACTGAATACATGAAGTCGTGGGAGTATAGTTTCTAAGGAGAGATGTCAGACCCTTGGCCAGCTTGGAGAAACAAAGGTGGCTCCTCTAGTAACAAGATGTTACCAAGTCAGCTATGTCGACTTACACATATTCCCTTGAAATATCTATAGACATTACAGCTTTCGCCAGACTTGCATGCTTTAACCAAAACTTCTTCCTAAATGCTACTAATAATCTTATATTTATACACATGCTATTAATTCTGACACAAAATGTGTTCTTAATAAAAAATTGTTAAGCTATTTGCTAAAATGCTAGTGCCCCGGCAGTTAGCTGTAGCTGTAGCTGTGAAGTGACTCTTTGTTTTGCTGTCATACCTGTAACACAGCCCAAATTTATGTGTTCACATTCATGCACTGAGCTGCTGCACTTGACATCCACAATGTCTTTATGTCATCTCATCTTTAATAATATGTAAGAGTATAATAAAGATTAGACAGTAGTATCACGACATGGGAATGTACAGATGTGGAGAAAAGTATTAGCCCCACTATGAATTGTAATTTTTTTAGAAAGTATCAATTATTTTTATGCGCATGTAAATACAGAGTTATTTCAGAAAAAACCCCATCAATTTTGAAAAACAAAACAAAACAACACAACAATGCGCTTTAACTCTGTAATGCTAAAAGCTTGTAAAGTCAAATTAAACTGAGGGTCATCTTTCAGTTTTACACCATATAAAGAACTTCAGTAAGGGTTTGAGCTGTCACTTGAAAAACATTCACGTCATGAATGAAAAAAGAAAAACAGTTTAAACTAGAGAAAGAGAAACGTTGATTCTTCTGAGCGACAAAGAACTGGAATGAAAATGAGAAACAAGAAATTCAAAGAGAGCCACACAGTATGGTAGAGGTAAGTGAAAGATTTCAGTGACTGAGGAAAGAAAACTAGTAACAGATGTGTCAGAGCAAGAGACTGATTGCAAGTAGTTGCAGTGACCAACCACTCACCCAGAGGTTAATCGTGCAGGACCGACAACCTCTGGGCAACCACGTTTGTTTGGAAGACGACTGAACAGTTTGCCTGGTGGAAGGAAAACTGTCTCAGTCTGACTTAGAATAACTTCATTCACTCACAAACAGATTGGTAAAGATTTGCAATTAATCACCATATAATTTATGAATGCAGAGTGACTGACTTTTATTGGTTACAGTATGTTAGCAGTTTGCTCTGAGGAGTGCAATTCATCTGTTCCATAAAATAATGAAACACACAAAGGTTTGTGGGCACAGGTTTTACTGTAAATTGTGCTAAAAATCACGTTTTATTTTGCACCAGATATTCATGTAATAGTTGCCACTAGGAGTATTTATCTGGAATGGAGAAGGAGATGCTATCGGAGTACTGGAATAACTGGCACTGGTGTGTAGAACCAAAACTTTGACTCTGTCCTGTTGCTCTTTGCTCACCAGAGTGTTTCTAGCTGAGCCACACAGAACAGCGTGAGAGTAAGGGAAGAGGAGAATCCAGATACAAGATGCATTCAAGGATATATCTAGTTTACCTTTTTCAGAAACCTTGGCATCATTTTGGACAGTGAGCTCAGTGTTGATGGTCGTTTTAAAAGGTCACCAGAACAGCTTTCTGTCACCAGAAAAATGTATTCAAAGTTAGAAAATTCTTAGCTTAAACTGACTCAGGTGGTCGCGGACACCCAACTTTGTGAACACAATAAGCTGGGAATGATACTACACCAGATTTTCATTTGCTGACACCAGATGTGCTTCTACTAAAAAGGTTTTTTGAAAATCTTGTGAATACAATCACTCGAGAAAGATGTCAGCTAGGATTTTCAAACTGATACCATAGGTGCATCTACCAGGAGGCTGAGGAGTAGCACTGGTGACCGACAGTATTTTGTATTTGTATTAAGTTTAAATATAGTGAAATGTGCTATATAAATAAAACTGCCACTTTTACAGTGAGCATAGCACGTTCCAGTGTTTCCAGTATATCTACAGAGATCACCTCACAATGAAAACCTCTTTTCTCAGCCATGTACATGCATGGAGCGACATTCATGCTTCTTTTCTTACTTTCCTCGATATCAACAAGAATGTGTGTTAGTGTGTTAGATTAGTTTCTTTATATTACAGTATGTTACAATAATATGCAGAATATTCCCAGCCACAAACTTGCATCTTCAGACACAATTGCAGTCAGACTCAAGAATACACACAGTTTACGGTGCCAGAATTAAATCCCCTGTCAACTTAGTGCTTTGTCCAGCTGTACTACTTAACTTCAGTAGTTAACATGCAATGATGCCAGTTTAAAAAAAACAACATTTGTTTCTACTTTTCTGCAGCCCATCACCCTTTTTTAACCAAATCTCCATGCATGGAAGGAGGCAGCTTTAGGGTTGATCTTTTCACTCAGGAGCGTAGCTGTTCTTCTCGGTCTGCCCATGACGGTAGCTGCGTGTTACTTGCAAAGCCAACAAACCTTATGTGTACAATTTCCTCCTATATGTCCTCATAGCAAGGCTTTCTAAATACATCAGTACTGTCATTCTGACCCTATTAACACACCTGAAAAACAATTCAGCCAGAATAAAGAATGAAGCACCCTGATAACAGAAACCCATTGCAAGTAGGGAACTGGTCAGCAAATTGATTTGCCTTATTTCACCTGCAAGTACACAGTAATGCTGATTCAGAAATTACTATGACAAAAGTAACTCAACAATATACACAAATGGAAAATTCCCTGTAATATTACTGGTGGAACGACAGAAGCAATTTTGATTACCCAGAAAAACAGCAGTTTTCAAAATTAGTAGGAGAAACAGATGGGGAACACAAACACCTTCTGCTTATTTCTATGGGTATGTAACGGAAATAAACTTTATACATTTTAGAAACTGATATTCATAATATAAGATTGAGAGCAATGGCTAGACGTGAAGATTTGTTGATATGTGGTTTAAACAGGAGGTACAAGTAAACATAATCCGTTATTAACGTGCTGTTGATCTGTGCAGTTAGGATTTCCCTGTACTGCCTATGCCTGCTGGATTTGATGTGGAGCATTTCAAAAGAGGGATGTTTTTCACTATTTCTTTACTGTAATGTTCTCAGCACTGGCCTGTCAATCAAACTGTGCTGGCGTACTTGGTACTTTTGATGGTGCCGCTTGAGTTTCGGTAGATGGCATTTGTTCTCAGACATGGTGGAGACCGCTGTGCACGCTAACTACACTGTGAGTCTTTGACTTTGTTCTGTCACAGAATCACTAGACTTACTTTTTTCAGTTTCACTACTTTTCTGTCATAATTTTGTATCCAGAACCTAAACCTTGACCTTCTTTCTTTCACACATATTCCCACTCTGTTAGTGCCTTATTCAGCAGTTGTCCCTAGCTCACACCCTGGCATACATCAATACACTTACATTTCCTTTTTTCCCTGTAATTTCCCTCTGTAACCTTTTTACCTCATACCAATACACAGAATCCATCAGGAAGAGGTCAGAGGGTCACATGACGCCCACACATCTCTCGCTTTCATCTCCAGGGAATCCTAAAGGGGTAAAAAAGGTGTCATTTTAGCACCAAAGTGAGCTGATCCCATTATTAATAACATTAGGTGAAGTTAATAGGCAGGCATAATTCTCCAGATGCGGATGACTTCATTGGAGAAATTGGCCTAGAAACATTTAATTTAAGTACAAATTACTGTGGAAGTTTCTCATTCTGCTAGCAATTTAACAGAAAATAACATAAAATGGCTGTGCAGGTTATGATGAAGCATACAAAGAGGGGGAAGTAATTGAAAAGTATTGTCCTTCAGGAAATATAAATGGGGTGAAAAAGACAAGAGAGAAGTATCGAGAAGGGAAGAGAAAGAAGGAGTGATGAAGAAAATAGAATAAAAGGACACGTTTCAGAAATAATAAATGGGCTAAAGCCAAAAATAAGATAAACAGCAGGAAAAAATTAGGAATAAAAAAAAGTAAGAGGGCAGGTGGCAAGAATGGAGAATGACTTTGATGATAGACAAAAGGGAAGGGGATGTAGAAGCTGAACACACAAGAGAGAGTGTCATTTTATATGTGTGTGTGAGGGAAAATTATATTAAAACGGACATACTGCTTAAAAGCACTTGAACTACCTTAAACATACATCTTCTAAAGTGACTTTCAGAGCTTCGCTTTTTGATCTGAGTGTGGTTACAACAAAAACAGCCCTTGTTGCACAAACCTGAATAATTCAACATCTTTAGTTCTTGCAAAGTGGAAGCTGCATGATGGCCACAACTGAACTAGACAGTGAGGGCACAGTTCCAGCTGTGCCTTCTGCTTTAGAAACTCTCACTTGAAGCATCTTTGATGTGTCGTGATCTCTCTGTAAAAGCACAACAATAAAAGTAAACAGCTTAGTTAATTAATTTTTGATGTTGTGTTTTTGTGTCTCCGCAGTCTTTGCTCATAGACACTTAAGTTGGGTCGAGGTTAGGGAGCTGGGAGAAAGAGGAGTGCTTTATTAAAATTTATGTCATGCATCCAACTTTCAAAAGGTCCCCAGAAGCCATTCATAGTTGCTGACTAGCAACATCTTGTGATCTTTGATGAACTTTTGTGTGCTTGCAAAGTAAGCTGTTAAGAAGTTAAACTGCATTATAACTGTGATTTTTGAAAGAATGCATTTGTAACATTGAATATTTCTATAATTGCAAGCCAAGTTTCTACCAGCATCTGATTATGATTATGCCTGTAGAATCATCTTTTTAGCTTAGGGTTTACTGCTGACTGTTTTTAGATTGTAAAAAGTGACCTCATCTTTCCTTCTTTCAGCAACTGCAACTGCAACTGCAAATATTGTTAGTCCAAAAAAAGTTGTAAAATAAGGTATATGGTATAAGGTATATTGCAGCATTTTGCAGCCTGTTTATTTGACTATGTACTCGTATTTGTGGGAGAAGACCCCATTTACAAGACTTAGTGGATTATATAGGAGTTATGGTAGTTAGTTGTTTAGGATTTCTGGTGACTCCCAAGGTCAGCTATAGGGAATGGTTACTTGCTTAGAATGCTATAACATGTTAAACATAAAATATATCTAATTAAAATCCAAGATACTGTATTTGTGCAAATGTTCTATTAATACTTTAGTTGTAAGTAATTATTTGTAATGCAAAAAGAAGAAAATTATCCCTTTTCGTGCTGTTACATTGCATTTCAATATACAGTGCCCATCTTGGTATAAAAGACATATCCAGATAATTACAGGAATAGTAAATGGTAAATGGCCTGCATTTGTATAGCGCTTTTCTAGTCCCTAAGGACCCCAAAGCGCTTCACACTACATTCAGTCATTCACCCATTCACACACACATTCACACACTGGCGATGGCAAGCTACATTGTAGCCACAGCTGCCCTGGGGCGCACTGACAGAGGCGAGGCTGCCGGACACTGGCGCCACCGGGCCCTCTGACCACCACCAGTAGGCAAACATGGGGTTAGTATCTTGCCCAAGGATATTTGGCATGCAGCCAGGAGGCAGCCTGGGATCGAACCACCGACCTTCTGATTAGTGGCTGACCTGCTCTGCCACCTGAGCTACAGCCACCCCTAGTATTCTTTATTTGCATAAAAACCTGCATAGTTGCCTTTTAGCAAGTCTCTAAACTTCTCTAATGGAGTTGCGTACCTGACAAATAGACTGTGCTTGCAACAAGAGAGGTCAACTTCAGGTGTACATGTCCAGCAGCGCAATGGTACTGGGAACCAAAGACCTAGTGCTTAATAAATTATTGTGGGATAAATACGAATTAAATAAGTAATAAGGTTTGTACTGAAAGTTTAATACTGCAGTAATGTGGGTATTGGTGGTGAAAAAGGATCATTGGTTTCTAGCGGCGTTTGATCCATTAGTTCATAGCCAGTTCCCACCAGAGTACATTTACAACAGGCTGGAATGAGAAGATGAATTATTAAGCCCAAATAGAGACAAAAGAAAAAATCTTCTGACTGCTGCTATGGTGCTCAGCTTGCACTGCTCAGAGGAAAACAGCTTACTTTAATATGTATGGAAGAATGACATATACAAAGAAAGAATAAGTGAATGATGAGTGAAATGGAAGATCAAAACTAGTTGTTTGATAAAGGTTATGTGAAAGTCTGGACTGGGACCAAAAATCAGCCCTGGGATTTTTAGTTAAGTTGGCCTGTGATTGGTCAAAATAGCCCAAATGGTCCAATTAAATATGTCAAATCCTCAAAGCACTAGTAAAGCTACACGAGTAGTAGTACATGAAAAAAATATAAACAAAACAAACATAAAACAAATATATGCATATATGTTTGATACCGAAAGAGTTTGTCTTTTTGATCAGATTGGTACGGCTGTTGCACTGCAGTGCGGCATGTGACAATTAAAAGTTAAAATTAAGTCTTTATCAACCACACCTTCCACACTAAACTTGGTTCTATGAGGTGCATGAGCAGGGTAGGGGCCTGGAAAATGATCACCAGACCAGCCCTGGTTGTGTGCACATCCTGCAGCAAAGGTGGGTTTAAGACACTCGTCCCCACAAATTTGTGTTGTGAATGTCAAATACCCAGCTTGCTTTTCATCAGTTGCAATGGATCCATTGTATAGCAGCCTTTCAAGCCTCTGCTGTCTTATATTTTATATGTTAATCTTAATTTATTACATCTCCAAGAGCAATGACGCAGTTTGAACATATGGTTGAGCTGTGAAGGGTTTAACATTTTGGAGAAGTACTACAACAACCTCATTTTGGTTCCAATTGATTGCTTTTCATTTCCCATCTGTATTTGTATTCCTCTTCTCTCACTCCTTGGTGAATTGACCCTTTGTTTTGTTTAGTGATACAGAGATGAAGCTCAGTTTGAACCATAGTTTGATTTAAGAAAAGATGTTGTGTCCTAATCCCTTCAAACTCTGGTTGTGTTTGATAGTGATGTGACCTAACCCCTTCACTGGAGCACAACAGAGGTACTTTTTTATTTGCGTTGTTGTTTCATCATGCATTTATGAAAAACAGTATGTTTGCGTGTGTTACTGAGTGACATGCTACTTCTTCGCTTCAGTGCTTCGTGTGGCAACATGCATGCATTCCTCCCTTGAATAACTCTTGCTGTTCTTGTTTCTCTTCTTGTCTTGGTGAAATAAACAAGGTTGTTGGCATTAACTGTGACCACAAACCAAAGACGTTATTTACTTTGTGAACAGCGAGCATTGTTAGAAGGTAGGAATCATAATGATGAAGAAAAGGTTAAAAAGAGCTCTGAAAGTTTTACAGAAAAGAAGAAGAGCGAGATCAGAAGCAGCATACGGAAACAATAGATTTGCATTTACGTAGAGGTTGTTAGCGAGCACGCACAGAAGAGCCAATGTTAGAAACTCTTTTGTGTTTCTTATTACAATTTTGTAATGTTCTGCAAAGGATATTCATATTATATATTGTGAAGGATGAATAATTTAACTTTTTTAGTATGTCGCACAACATAAAATTAACTGTTATCTTAATCAGGTTCATGTTGTAAGGCAAAGATCTTACTATAGAGATAGAAACTCAATGATCCCTGTAATCAGAGATTTTTGGGTGGAAAAACTCATTGGGTACGGAGTAAAGGCAGTGAAAAACAAACAGGCCAAAACACAAACCATGCTTAGAAAACCGCCTTTTCCTGAAAGTCGTAAAAGCTTTATTCAACACAGCAGTTTAGTTTTCAGCATTCGAAAAACTAAAGGCTGCTTCATTTCTGAGAATCCTCAGAAAAATGGACCTGAAGAAGGAGCTGCTGACCGTCTTCTACTGCTGCTCCATTGAAAGTGTGCTGACATATTGCATCGGTGTGTGGTTCTCCAGCTGCACCACAGCACACAGAAAGGCACACCAGAGGGTCATCAACATGGCCCAAAAAATCATTGGACATCCTCTTCCCTCCCTGAAGGACCTGTACAGCACTCGCTGTCTCAAGAGGGCACGCAGCATCCTACGGGACTGCACACACCCAGGACACCGGGTGTTTAAGCTGCTGCCATCTGGCAGGAGGTTCAGGCTGCTGAGGTCCCGAACAAATAGACTCAAGGACAGCTTTTACAACAGGGCAATAGCCCTGATCAATGCAAATAGCTGACCTGACTGGATACCTCCCTGGACTTTTTAGGGGGAGGTAACAATGTTTAAAACGATAACAATAATATTTATATTTATAACAAGGTGCAATAATAATTAATGTGCAATAATAACAGTATGCAATACACATACACTTATTCTTCTTTTTTATACTAAGTTAATATACTGTGTTGTGTTGTTTGTTACGTTGTGATGTGTCATATCGTGTCGTGTTGTGTTATATGTAGTGCCGACGTAGGACAGTTTTTCCAATTTCATTGTACTACTGTACTATGTATGACTGTGCAATGACAATAAAGAGTTATCTTATCTTATCTTATCTTATCTTATCTTATCAAAAGTTTTTGTCTTTGCACCTGGGTAAAATACTGGAAGCATGCCAGACTTGATAAATGTTTTGAAACAGTAGTGAGGAAGCACGTTAGGAGGAAGATAGGTTAGTGGATGATGCAATCACCAGACCTCCAACCAAGAGACAAGAATGCGAGTCTTCTGTGGGATCTTCACTTTGTTCTTCGAGTCTCTCTTTGTGGGATTCCGCTTCTCATTTTTCCTTTTTCTGATCAATGATGTGCCACACTTTTAGTAATTGGTCTGAAATTTGCAACTGTCCAAAAAGCATTTTCACACTGAAAAATGAACAGAAGCCTATTTCACATTAACAATGCTGCCTTTTTTAAACCAATGGTTTTTTTTCTCTCTGCTGTAGTGTGGGGAAGGTTTCTCACCTGTACTTTGGTTCAGCATCAAGCTGAAAAGTGTAAAGGATCTGGAGCAAAAAGCACCCACATAAACTGTGTTTCTCCTGAAATTAATTTTCAGTTCATTTTAATCACAGTTTTTTCAGTTTCACTTAAAACATAATAATAAAGTATTTTAAGTGTTAGTATTACATTTTTACATTCATATTAGTCTTACATTTGCACACATTAGTATTTAATGAACAAACGGAGCTGTAAACACTGTGGGTTTTTTCATTCGTTTATGTCTGTTTAATTAAATCATTTATATACTTTATAAATGATGGATTAACATTTCTAAATAGAGTATTTTGTCAAGTGCAAATCAGTTATTTAATGGGTAATATTGTCAATTAGCAAATTATTGAGATGCACAGATCAAATGGGGGTGAGCGTTCAATTTATTGAAAACAATCACGGTGAGGAAGCTACTCATTACTGAGTTCATGTTGGGAACTTCTTGGGGATTCCTGTTCTTGGGGATTTAAATGTTGTTTTCAACTGCATCTACAAAAAAATGTTTTGTCTCACTCCCATTTCTTCCTGTTGCATTTTCAAGCTCTACTTGGAACCTTGTTAAGATCCAACCATGAAAAATATAATTTTTTGCTATTTTTCAAATGGTTTTAAACTTTTGATCAGGACTACTAGACCATGGGAACATGAGTGCCTGTTTTGGCTAAGCATTTGACCTTGACCTTTAATGTTAGTGACCAAGGTCAAAGATCTTGAAAAACAATTAAAACATATTGAGTATAATATATCATATCAAAGGGCATGGAGAGAGCTGCACAACACACTTCTAATTTTTTCTATAGAATGCCCTTCAACATCGCAATGAGGCCAGAAAGTTTGGCAAAATTGCACACTGCATAAAAACATCTTAAAAAAGCAGGTTTTTACATCTTATAGAAGCCAAATATTTCAGACAGTTCTGCTCCAATCATAGGGAAAAATATAATAAAGCACACTATTTTCATATGTCATGCTTGAAGGTCATAGGTCAAAGGCCAAGGTCACACAAGCCAGGATCATCTCCAAAATTTAAAGCAATACATTAGTCATTCTGGGACATAAGCACTTTCTTTGTTTGAGCTATTTTTTCAATATATTGTTTCACTTCAGAATGACATAAAAATATATACTAGACCTGATTTCCAAATTACCAATGCTGACATTAGCTACTCCCTCCTGTTCCCTTAGGTCCTCATCCACCGCTCACCTTATGGTTCCCCTTGCCCGTTTCTCCACTATGAGCAACAGAGCTTTCAGCCGCTCTGCTCCCCAGCTCTGGAATTCACTTTCTCCTGATATTAGAAATACCAGCTCTCTTCCCTTTCAAGTCAAAACTCAAAACCCATCTCTTCAAACTGGCTTACTCTCTTTATAATTAGTCTTAGTCTCCCATAATTTCACTGTACATGTACAGTGACAATAAAGGGCTATTCTATTCCATTCTATTCTATTTAAACATTGCCTCCAATTATTGTCTAATGTTGTTTTTATCCTTTTTACTGTTTGTCTTCTATGCTTTGTACAGTGACCTTGGTTTTTAGAAACAAAATGTAATATTATTATTACCATAAATGATCTATAAAAACTGCTGATGCCATCAGGCTGATGTCAGCATGTTGCAATAAAAACATGATAAAACATCAATATTTTAGTAAATTAAATAAAAATGTATTCAAAAGAAGCACTTTTTAATGATTAAGAAATTGGCTCATTTGCGACTATTGGTGATTCAAATTTGTCTTGAAATGTAATATAAACAATTCTGCTGGTGTCACTCTCTGAACAAAGAGTGTATAACCACACAGTGATGCTCCATGTCCTGTATTATTGGGGGTAATGTTGTGCTGAAGTGCTTAATATTATATTGAGAAAAAAACCCTAAGTCCCATGGAAATACAGACCTATCAGTCACAGATTTGTCCTTCAGCATTATAATGTGATCCAAAACCTTGAAAGAAAAAGCTTCAAATATTGGAAGAGCAGCATAATTTCCAGACATAAATCCTATCAAAATCAAAGTGTCAAACCAAAGCAGTAGCTACATTTGTGGGAACTTCAGCAACAGTTTTGGAATGAACTTTGCATTGTAGAAAGGATTCCACAGGGATGTGTTCAGCTGCTGAATGAGAAAAGCCTTTTACAGTTACTGGAGTATATTTATGCATACACAGTACATATTTCTACATCACAGGAAAACTTTCAGGGTAAGAATGGCAAAGAGACAAATGTGTTGGTTTTGCTTCATAAAGATATTAACATATAAAAACCTATAGCTATTATTCAAACAAGTCAGTTCTATTTATTTGCACAGACACAGTGGATTCCTCTAATAAAGTCCTCCCCTTTTTGCACTCCTGCTGCCTTTAAATATAAACCGTTTTCTTAAATACCACCACACACTCATACAGAAAATCTTGATCATAAAACAGCTGTGGTTTTATATAGATTAAAGTAATTGTACATAAAGGAACTGAATATAAAATGTATGCACAAACAATGAATGTATTCTGAACCTAATTACATGCTGTTTGATTGGTTTTACAAGAGTAAAAGAATGTAACACCAGTGAAGGAAGGAGCATAAGCAAACATCTGAGAAGTCTAAAGCTCATTTTTGCGAGTGTTTTAATAGAGAAGCTCCTGAATCATCACATAAAAAAAAACAGAAAGGTTTTTCTAGCTTAAAGACTCAAAGACCGAATCTGCTCCTTCTATCACAAGAAAAAACATCCTCCCAAGAACAAAATAATCCTTATTTACATTACTTTAATTGCTCCTAGTGTAATTCATTTATGTCTGTTGCTTATTGGCCCTGGCTGTAAAGTGCCAAACATCCACTGGAGCAAATCTCAAACCCAACCCCAGTTTTTCTCATTCTAAACTCACTGTACATAGACTAGGTTGGACTTCGAGCTTTTGTATTTTGTTTATGACTGAGCAACAGTAATAATGATTATGGTAATTAATCTTGTTGTTACAATATTGGTATAACTTGTCTCATTCTCCTCTCTGTATAACTTGCCTCTTGGTTGCCTTGGCAATGCCAACTGAACACCCATCGAATGCCAGTCACTCAGTTTCACCGTACGTAATGAACGCTTCCTGACTTTCAGTCTCCCTCTCCTGTCTCTTCACATTCATTTACTACTTCCCATGTTCTTCGCTGTCTTTCGCCTTTGCCTTGTTTGCCCTCTTCCCTTTTCTATGCTGGTTTGCTCTTTGCATTTTAAGCCATCACTCTTTGTTCTTTTTGGTTGTTTTCCACACCCACTTTTATTCTTCTTGCTCCGTTTTAAGACACTTCAGGGTGTATCTGTATGTGTGCAACCACTCAGTGTATTTACTTGCATTTAAATGTTTATAATATAAACAGGATTTATAAATGTTTTTTCAAGGAAGTGTGCATACATAAGCAGTTTGCAGTATATGTGGGTTGCCACACATAGAGGAAAAGCGCCATGACTTTGCATCCAGTTGCCTCATTATGGTATTTAGTCAGGCTTATGTTTAAGCATAAGGCTGCGGGATGGTATGGATCTAATCCTGTTTAAACACATCCTGTGCTTGTGTGTTATTTGAGGCTTAGTTGTGTGTCAGAAAGTAACTTGTGTTTGAGTCAAAAACTGAAACAAAGATAGAGACAGAGAAAGATCAAGGATATAAAAATAACAGGGTTAGAGGCCACAGAATCGGTGCACATATCTCAAGCACTTTGTGAACCTATTTTTGAGAAGCAAACTATAAATAAATGTAATATTATTTATTATCTTTTAAAAAAATTGATTTAGTTCCAATGTGAACTCTTTATGTGGTGATCTTGTGATCCACAACGAGCCTGTGCGTGGTTCACACCCAGATTGTTAAAGGCAGTGTGAGTGCAACCCATCAGTGTAATAAGGCAAGACAACCGTACCTCATTTGCGTTAACCCTTGGCCTCTGTCACATTATTGTAGGGCTTTCAACATAGTCACTATCTGGACCAAGACTTCCTATTTTGCTCACTGGTCTATGACTGTAGATAAATTCAAAAAGTGAACAAAAAGCTCACTTGTAGTTGGATGATAGCCAGTAGTTTCAAGATGGAGTTTTAGCAAAGACAGACTCTTGTTCTACCACACAGATTGGTTATATTGCACCCAAATCCTGCTTAAAGTGAATGATCAATTAAACTTGGCCACAAATGGAAACCAAATTAGTTCCAGCCACCAATCCAGCGCCTGGGGACCAGTGTGTAGGGATGGTACTTTGCTCAGGGGTACCTCAGGGTAGCTGTTCGGTGAACGCCGACCTTTTGATCATGGGGCGAACGCTCTACCTGCTGAGCTATCTCCTCCCTTACTTAAATATTAAAGTAGTTATTTGGTGAGATTAAAAAAGAATTTGGTGGCACTTGTTTATCTTGATGCAAGATAACTCTTTGTGTTCTTTAAATAATACCAAATGACTAATGCTGCAGCTTCTAAATTCTCTTACTACAATAGCGAAAAATAATAAAGGCAAAAAAAAAACACATTTGAATTGAGGTTTTGCTTTTGAAATAAATACAAACTATCCTGAGCAGCAAACTAACCTTTAAATTTTATACACGGTCATGTTTCAGCAGGACGATGCTGTTACAAATGAATGCCATTTCACCTGGATGAGGGATTAGTATCTAAATCAGAAAGAACAGATTTGTGGTGTTGATTATTTAATATTTGTGCTGTTTCTGTTGCAATGCTATATGGAATGGCCTTCATACCCACTAAAAAGTTTCCTCTCATCTAATCTTACTCCCAGAAAAAAAAAGAAAAAGAATGAAGGCTGGTGATTTTGGAGAAAAAGAGAATGTGGAACTGAGGTCAAATGGGCCCCACACCTTGTTTCTTACTTGACTGAACATTCAGCATTCTTCACCCCAGGGCTCTGTCCACCATGTCCATCTCTCTGCAGGTGTGTGTGTGTGTGTGTGTGTGTGTGTGTGTGTGTGTGTGTGTGTGTGTGTGTGTGTGTGTGTGAACACAAAAAACAAATACTGTCATGGTCCTGGGCCATGTTGGCCCAGTGTTCTTAGTTTTCTTGTATGTTTGTATTTTGTTCCCTGTTTAGGCTCTGTTTCCTGACTTGCCCTGTTGTGTTGTTCCCTGAGTGCTTTCCCTTTGTGACTCTCACCCCCTGTGTGCCCCTCTGTGTATTCATGAGCCCTCGTCCCCTTTCGTGTTTATTCCGTGTCTCCCCTGCCCGTTATGTTGGTGTTCTCCCCATGCTCTCTCTCCTCCTGTCTGAACCTCTGTACTTCCTGTTTCACCTCTACCGTCAGTGTTGTGTTCACTCCTGCCATGTCCCGTGATTATTATCAGTGTCACCTGTGTTCCCCGTGTGCTCCCACTTCCCTCGTTAACCCTCTGTGTATTTATGTCTGCGTCTCCCTCAGTTCTGTGTCGCGTTCTCCCTCATGTTGTGTGTGTTCCTCCCTGTGTTTCTTGGCGAGCTTTGTATTTAGTTTTCCCAGTTTAGTTTTGTATTTCCTACGTTCTGCCTCTCCAGCATTAAAGCTGTAATTTTTGAGTTCATCCCCGTGTCTGTGAGTTTTGCATTTTGGGTCCTCCTCCTGCCTGCCACACAGCGATCCATGACAAATACTGAAAGGAAAAAGGACAGAAAGGAGCATAAGAATAGGACAAATAAAGCAGAAGTTGAAGGACAAATTTTAGATGATGCTCGACAGAGTTTGCGATTGCCCAAATAATACTTGCACATGTAACAGGGTTAAGATGAGGTGACGAGATACACTTGGTTGAGAGTAGTGAGGTTGAATATTTTAAGAAATTTAAAAAAAGGGGATTGTTAAGGAAGATGCAATGCAAACTTGAGTTGTACCCTGTGGCTACAGTGAACGCATATTTTCAGCATCTTTATGTGCAACACACTGTGGCTGTGAGTCACAGGCAAAACAAGACAGTGAGCTTTAGTATGTGGACCCAGCATTGCACTGTGAAGTTTTTCCACTGAGTTTATGTAGCAAAGTTAAATTACCGTGTACAGACTGCAGTAAACTATATGTGTGTAAAGTTACTAAGCAACTGCCAGTTAGTACGAACAACAAATCCTGGAGACATTTCCCATATTCTCATAGTATCATTTAGTCAAACACTATATGATTCATATGTGTGTAAAAAGGGATGTGCACACCTCATGTAAAAAAATAATGACTGGCCTATTTTTACTCTTGAGAAGAACATTCCTGAAGTGCATATGTACCACTTACACTCTGGTATAGCCTCTTTCATTGATTATCAATGTTACAGCATCTGCAGACGCTACATGCACAGGGTTACTTTAAAGATTAAACTCATATCCAATCCACCCCCACATCCCCAATCCGGTATCTACTACCTTACCACCTCGCACTGCATAATATCATTGTACTTCCTGCATTAGTAGTAGGGAACGTGGGCATTTGTTAATGTAAAACCTGTCCTGTAGGATCATCCAGTATGAAGAGTTGTCCTTGGGAGATGGGGAAATGAGTAAACACAGGAGTGGTTATGAATTTGTGTTCAAATTTTCCTTCAAGGTGCCCCATAGCATTTTCTTGATTACATTCAGTTTTACTCACCAGAAGGCTTTGTATTTATTTATTTTGTTCTTTTTTTGTTGAAACCTATCAAAAAAGTTCTGCCAGTGGTTTGCAAAGTTGCTTTGCTGTTTTTGTGTATTGCTTACCAATATGAATTATTTTCTAAAGTGTAATGTGAATATATTTTATGCAAAATCTGCATCTGCAAAGTGGCAAGCAACTTGAGGAAAAAGTGAAAAAAGAATCCCACTCAGGAAGTGTTAAAATTATTTAAAGTGGCGTGTGCTTAACAAATATGTTTAAGCACATGCTAACAAACACTGGACTGAGCATCTTCACCTAGGGTGACTGCTTTTGAGACACAGATATACAAACCTTCAGCCAACAAGGGAGACCCAACGATCATAAACGGCATTAGTTTTCAACTTTCTCATCACTCAATCCAAACCTGAAACAAAGAGGCCACAAGACAGAATCTAATGACTTTAAACTGACAGATAACTGGACTTGACAGATTTTTTTTTTTCAAGAATTAATCATTCAGACACACACGGTACAATTGTAGGCTGTGGTAATATAGATAAAAATGCAACAACACTGAGATGTCCATTTTAATGATTTGGAAATGTCTGCATGAAAAATACAGACATAAATGCTAAAAGTGCCCATCAATTACACACACACACACACACACACACACACACACACACACACACACACACACACACACACACACACACACACACACACACACACAGAGTCAAGACTGTGATTTTATCCCCGGGCTGTGGTTCCCATTAACATCCTGTATCTGCTGCAGTGTTAACCGCCCGCAGTGCCAATCAACTGGAATGCCAATTTATAGCCAGTGGCAGGAGCCGCAGTTGTTGTATCTTACTATCGTAGTGGTTTTTTTTCTTCCTGTTTCCTGCAGGGAGAAAGATGGAGAGAAGCACACAGACAATCAGAGGATTGTAGAGGGAAAGATAAAGAGAGGACATGGGCAGAAAGAAGTGGTGACACATTTAAAAGAAAAAATACACATTTGTGGTGGATTGTTGATTTCATATAAAGTAAGTTATTCTGCGCCAGTGGAGAGGAAGCACAAGGAATAGTTTCCTGCAACACAGGAAAAAGTTCCTCTGGCACTGCAGGAAACTGTAACTTGGAAAAAAAAACATGCACAAAAACTAAACTAAATTTTATTTTCCTCCATTGTATTAGGTAGAAACAAAAGTTTAGAAATAGACCAACTAAGGAGTTACAGTGGTCCCTCGCTATGACGCGGTTCACCTTTCACGGCCTCGCTGTTTCGTGGATTATTTTTGTGTGCAATTTTGCATGCTTTTTTTTACTTTTTTACACAGTGCATTGGGTTCTGCATCCTGATCAGCTGTAAACCACAGTCAATCAATCTCCTCCGTGCCGTGTCACCAGTACAGTACAGAATGCGTTCAAGATTGTCAAATTTACATAAATCTTCAATCGCTAGCAGTGTGACTCTGAAGTGCTGTACTGTATGTTTGTAAGTTTTCTCCTCAACAAAACACAACAATGTCGACGAAACATTTTGCACCATCAAAGGCAACCGTAGTAGCACCTGAAAGGCAGAAGAAGATGCTAACCATCGCACAAAATGTTGGACTTCTGGACATGCTATAGGAGGGTAGAAGTTACCGTATTTTTTGGATTATAAGGCACATTAAGTGAAACAAAACAGTCAGATAAGTCAAACTTTACGCAACTCATTCTTTTTGCTTCTTCTACTTCCGTACCATTGATTCATTAACCCTTTAAAGCCGGTCAGAGCGGGCACGCTCCGTTTTGCGTAACTATTTTTAAATCCCTGTAAAACCGGAACCATGTAAGCTAGCGCAATAATGTTTTTTGCATATGAAACCAGAGGAGTTGTACTTACATCTTATGCCATCAGCTTGTCCTAGGTCACGGTTTCCTTCCACATATGGCTTTGCAAAAACTGCAGAAAAAGCACTTGTAGCAACAAAAACATAATATTCCAGAAACACGCTTTGCCGATCCGATCAGCTGTTCATAACACTTCCTACGTTAGAATAGACATCAGCGCGAACTATCGCATGTCCGCCATTACCTGCCTGAAACCGGAAGTGACATAATTTCGCAGAAAATGTAGTTTTTTACCTTCGGGGCCTTATAAGCCTATACTGGTGTTTTTAAAAATTATGTTTGACTTCATGCTTTTCTGAATAGTTTCTGGAATGCGTAGAACTCAAATTGCACTGCTGGAAATAGTTTATTTTTATGCAAATGCTTTTTGTTTGCAAATTTGCATTATAATATTTATTTTCGTTTTTCCTGCAGGACATAAAAATTGGTGTATCTCAAAATTAAAACTATGAATACACTCAAAATACATTTATTGTTTTTGGAAACTATTTTGTGCAACTTTTTTGTATTTACAGTTTTGAGGGATAAGCCTCTTAAATTTCTCTAACTAGAAATTTATATAAAATTTATGTAAAAAAATTAATTTATGTAAAAAAAAAAAAATTTGTAGTTTATTGCACTTTTTTGCAATTTATGTAGTTATTATGGACTTAATGCAGACATATTATTACAATTTGGGCTATAACTGTTGTATTGATGTATAACAACTTGAAATGCTCCCAAAAATGGCACTACAGCATGTAAAAATATAAAGATAAGCTCTGGCGTACTTGGTTCTATGGTAGGTCTTAAAGGGTTAATGTTGAATTCTCTGGCAGCTGCTCTATTCCCATGTTCTGGACCTGAAAACAGGGTTTGATCTTTGGTTTTATTCTATAATACTGGACCTTTCTACGAAGGTTTGAACTTTGAGGGTGTTTAAACAAGAGAGAAAAGTGTGAAAATGTTCATCCCTGTCTGAGAAAAGTGTATAAAGTGTGTAGTTAGGGGTTTTACAGCCTTAAAACATCTATAATAATTGTAAAAAATAAAGTTGGCTACTTCGCAGATTTCACCTATCGCGGGTTATTTGTAGAATGTAACTCCAGCAAAAACCAAGTAACCAACAGTAACCTACATTTTTACATTGTTACCCTTCTTCCCATGTTAATGAATACTGTGTCACAGGCTGGGTCTGTGACCTAGCATTTTGAGTTTATTTTGTATTTTTGATTTCTTATGTTATATTGGAAATATGTTAAGTTCTCATGTTGCTGTTAGAAGTTAGGATGTAGTTGATTTCATTCTAGTTTTTGTTCTTCTATTACTCTATGTAGTCTGTCTTGTCCTCAGTGTTTTATTGTTAGTTATGCCCGTGCTCTCATCTCCCTTATCTGTTCTCATGTGTCTCTCCTTGTGTTTTATGTCTGTTCCATATTGTCAGGCTTGTGTTGCAGTGTCTACATCTCTCAATGTTTCCTGTTTTATTTTGAAGAGTCGGGTGTTTCCATGTTGTATGTGTTTTGCTATACTTCCCCTGTGGCGTGTTTCCACTTCCCCTGAGGAGCTCTTGTGTGTTTTTAGTCTGTGTGTTTTCATTCAGTCTTTGTCAGGTCGTCTGTCTATCTCCCTCCATGTCATGTCAGGTTAAAGTATTTCATGACTCTGTTGAGGTCATGTTCATGTAACTTTGTCAAAATTGTCATAGTCTAGATTTTTCCAGTTTAGGTTTTAGTTTAGGTTTTGCCTCCCGCTGTGACACAACGGGGCTGTTAATTAACAAAAAAAATAATCTAATTTGGAAATAAAACAGAACTAAAGTTGCCTCATAACTCAGTGTGATTGAGTGTTTTCTATTTATTATCTGTGAAATCTCCTTTATCTTTTATTATGACACTGAGAATTTCCAGGAAAAAAACAAAAGGCCATTAAATGAGCACTGAGTTCCCATCAGCCCCCCTGTCAGCTGAGTTTGCCTGTTATTTGTTTGTTTGGTTCTAATTGGTGCAACATCCAGCCTCAGCTTTGGGCTGCGATTGTGAGAGACTGATCACAAAGAGGCTGCAGTATAAGCAATATGCCAACTACACTGTTTAATGATGAGTGCCAGGAGCGTGTGCTGTGCAGTCTCTCTCTTTCTCTCTCTCTCCATATGTGTGTTTGTTTATAGTGCAGCTATGCATGTTTGTTAAGAAAAATAATGAATATCGTGGTTCTACATAATAATGAAGCAATAAATAATAAATGTCTCAAAAGACTGGAATCTTACTCTTACATCATTCTTATATCATTCAGTTCTGCTGTTATTTGTTTCAGAAGTCACTTTTCATATCGATAGTTTTATTAACTCTAAATAAGCAAAAAGAAAAAATTAATTTTTTTGAATGCTGTTAACTTCAGAAGTAAAAATGATCAAATTAACTTCATGAGTTTATATTCAGCAACTTGTATAGTCTGATTCCATCACAATCAACTGACAACAGAAATACTTTGTAAAGTGTCTCTATGCACACTCATATTTTAGATGAAACTTTCATATCAGACGTCATTTTTAGAACTAAATCAGTTGTTCCTCTGAGGGAGTATGGTTTATGGTTATAATAAATATCAGAGAGAAACTCAGATGTGGTTCAGTTTTCTACAGGGGCTCTACTATTCATTCTTTTGAAACCCATGGTTTTTATCACATGTTTGGCTCTCTCATCAACCAACCTCCATCCGCAGTTCCCCAGCAAGCAACACACTGCATTCTAACATCACCAAGGTTAGCTATGAAATAGATTGAGCACTTTAGAGAATAAGGAATTATATATTTTTTGGGTTATTTTAAGACAAAATCAGAGCTATCACTGCAGTCAGACATGAACATGTGCCTTGTACCATACCAATAAAAAAGATGAATGTCTGATTTAGACAAGTGCTTCTCAACCTATTCCTTGCATGTCCTACTTCATAAGCAGAGAAAGGTTCACAGGCCACACTCTAAAATTTCTATTAACAATAAAAATAACTAAATAAATAAATAAAAGGAATCTTATACTCAGCTTAGCTTCACCACACGTTCTCATCTTGGTTACTCTTCTGTGATTTTTCCCAACATGCCAAAGAAGAGTTAGGTTAGTCATTATGAAAGTTGTTATGAAACTTTTTTGGGGTTCAATTTGGTGTTGATGTAATGTGCATGTAATGGATACATAGTGGTGATTGTGTCTATGGAGTTAGGTTTTCTTTTGAGCACTAAAGTAGCTAGCTTAAATGGCATTGGTCAACTGTTTCTATCAAAAATAAGTTTATTATTTATTTATTTATTTATTTATCGTGATTTTGGGGACTTATTTCAACTTTGTATTGAGGCTGAGAGAAACAAGGAAACAAGGACTGCCTTCCATTCCAAAAAGACACATTGGACCAGATTACAGCATGCTGTCTTTATCCTTTCATGTATGCTCACAGTCTCCAGCATCCTTCTGCATTCTGCCTGGATGTCCTCACATTTCTGCACTTTTCCTGGGTGAAACATTGTATTATTGTTTTTGAGCTGAATACCAAATATCTGTGTATGATTTGCAGCAAAATAGTAAAAGTAGTCATTTTTGTTATTAATATTACACTGGAAAAATGTTTTCCATCATTGTTATTAGGTTTGTTTAAATATGACTGCTAAACATATTTACAAAAAGGCTTTTTTAAACTGTTTGATATTTGATATGAAGACATCAAAAATATACAAACTAGAGATATAGAATATCTTTAATTTTAACATATTTTGATGAGAAATATCTTAAATCATGGTGATTTTAAAAAATGTCTAAGAATTATATTAATATAAAAATAACAAAAGCATGTCTTCTTCAATTATGGGGTCCATCTTTTGTGGGATTTATATTTCTCCTATATAAGTATCATAACCCCAAATCAGGATAGATCCTGATCTGAGCATTACCTCACAGGATGTAGCACAAGTTTATTCTCAAGAATCCCAAATACATTATAATCCTGCCTATACCTCAGGCCTCAGTATTCCAGATGAAAAACAAGCTAAAATTAGAAAATAATTGAGATGTGTGCTGCGCATGGGCTGATGTCAGGTCAGAAGCAGCTGATGAGCCCAGCATTGCAAGTCCATCTCAGTTTGTTTTGATTGGAGTGGACTGCAAATGGCTTGGTTAGGAGAGACAGAAAGGAATCAGCTGCCAATGACAATTGACTTAGACCGGCACTGATCCATGTGCAAGACAGAAAGCACTCAGCCTTCAGTATGAGTGTGTTTGTGAGGGATTCGGTTGAAATCAAGTAGCAATGGAGCATTTGTTTTTAAGAATGAGTGTGTTTTGGTGCGTCTAGGTGAGTAGGCTATGTTAAAATCCAAAGTATCCCCGTGTGGTAATCACGCATGTATGCACGGGTGTATGTTGATTATGTGTAAATGTAGTGTGATTGAGCAGGAATTATAATCAGAGCTTTCAAAGTTTCTCATTAGAATTCAAGGTTGCTGTAAAACATGTCCTTATACTAATGCATGAGAATATGTCCACTGACAGTGACTTTAAAAAAACAACACACTATATGTGAGGGAATGCAAAAAATAACACGACTCTTCCCACAATTTTACTGTTTTTAAGTGATGCGGTATGAATAATGACAAAGTCTGCATTTGTGCTAATGAAGCAAATCAAACACAAAATTCCTACTTTTCAGTTCATTTGTTTGATGGGAAGATTGTGATGCATCTTTAACCTGCAAAGCCCACACTCAGCTGTAGTGTCTTCTGTCAGTGCTTAGAAGAAACGCTTAAAAAATGCACTCTGTCATGGAAATATGTTAAAACAGGTCACTACAGCATAAATTCCATCCCAATTGATGCAAGGTTTGGAGTACATGTTATTTTACCAGACAAATCCAGAGTGGACGGATTTTAACAGCTCAGTCTTTAATCTCCTCTAGGGTGCTGAATTAAGTGTTGATCCCATAATCCACAACTGCAAAGGTGAAGGTGGTGAAAAACAAGTAAAACACAAGAAAGAAATCAGTTTAGACAAGTCGTATGTATATAAGGTATTTATAACTGTACTTTTATTAATCAAGGACACAGACCTCGGCATATTCAGGTGTATTTCTGTGGCCATGTAAAATATTTCCGCTCACTTTGATGAAAGCACAGTAGTTACCACACAGACATGACCCTCAACGGCCATCACTATGGTAAAGCCACAAGACACACTCTTGACTTAAAACTAAAGCATTTTCAAAGCAATTTAATAATGTCTGATCACATCTAATTAATCAGTTCACTACTGCTTACATTTTTTACTAATGTTTATTATATGACTACCACAAAGCTACACGTGAAATAACAGGTTAATATGTTCAGCTCCTGTGCTCCCTTGAACAATGTCTAGTGAAAAGAAATTGAATTACAAAAAAAGAACCAGGGTTATTTTATTCAGCTATGAAGGTAACATGAACTGAGAGATAAGGGGTTCAATAAAAAGCTTACAGCTGACCAAAGGAGGCAAACTGGTTGCTAAGCTGCTAATTCAAGTTGATGAATGTAAAAAATTTTCATCTTAATTTGGCTCTAAAAGGAGTACACTGCAATTCTTAAACATTATGGTTAGACTGATTTTCATGTTAAACACTGCTCAGCTTGTGAGAATGGTGGTTGCTTAGAATTTATATGGGAGACCCTGCATTATGCACCGGAGGTGTGGCTCTTTGATGATATGGTTGTTTACCAAGCAGGAAGAGCAATGGATGTATTTATTTATTGGTCTGATGATTTAATTTTATCAATAGACAGACTGAAAAATGATGATGTTGTTGTGTCTCATTTCCTGGTGCCTCAGTTGTGAAGAATTATTATGCTTTTAGTCCTTCATTCTTCTGATGGACAAAGAAGAGCAACTTTAAATCAGGAGTGATTTCAAATGGTTTGTTGGCTTGCTGTGAAAAAGGGCCCTTTTTTTCATTATACGACCTAAGAGTAAGGTCTACTTTTTGAGGAATTTGGTACAAGTACAACTTGATATTAAATCAATAAAAACTGCACAACTGAACTCGTGCTTTTATTTACTTGACTATATTGTACAGCAGTTTGTATATTATGATTTGTCAACAGTCAATTTGTTGTACTCCACTCCAATGCTTTTACAATAAAACATTTTTGAAACAAAGCAAAGTGAAGAGCTGGAGGGATGAGGCAGGGAAGCCTTGATGGAGAGAAAAGGACTGAAGGTGGAGAAAGAGAGAGAGAAAGAGAGAGAGAGACAAAGAGAGGTAAGGCTGTAATGAAAGAGGTATTGATTTTCTATAGAGGCTCTTTAATCAGAAGCTGTACTGACACATCCTGCTGGAGGATATATACATGTGTGTGTGTTTGCATGTTTCTGTGCAGGGCCAAGTATATTCAAATACACTTCATTTCATTGTAGACACTTTCAGTTTGTGTCTGGGTTTCATGTTGGTTGTGTGTTCCAGTGTGCATGTTTTTTTTTTTTTTTTTATATATATATGTCGTGTGTGTGTGTGTGTGTGTGTGTGTGTGTGGGGGGGGGGGGGGGCAGGCAGTAGATAGATAGATGAGGCTGCCCAGTAGATGGATGAGTGGAACAACCACTCGTTCATCATCTAGAGAACAAGGAATTCAGGAAATGCTGTGAGAGAGAGGGGAGGGGATACAAGGGAGGGAGGAAGAGGAGGGATGATGATGAGGATAGAGGAGAAAGGGAAGGTGCAGAAGGAAGAAGAGTTGCGACAGTGTGAAAGAAATGAATGAAAAGAAGAGAATACGGGAGTAGGAAAGGGAAAATGGAGGAAGAGAGAATGAAATGCAATTAAAAAGTCATGAAAAGGGGAGACAGGGAAAATTGGTGGGTGAAAAGAGCAGAAGTTTAAAGGGTAGAAAATCAAATGGAGAGGGACAGAAGAAGGAGAGGGTTTTATGAAACAAGAACTCTAGGGAATGTTAGAAGAGAAAAAGGAGGGATAATAAGGAAGGAAAGGAAGAAAGAAGGGAAAGTCAGGGAGGGAACAGCAGACATGACAGGAAATGAAAAAGAAAAATAAGGTGAATCACAACATTATGAAGAATTATAAAGTTGGTAGATTAGTTAAAGATGACAAAAAAAATAGGATTTTGGTTTTTTTGCTGACTTTTTGTCATTTACATTTTAACTAGTATAGCTATTGGTATTGATTCACTTCTTCAGGGTATCAGAAAAATCAATTAGCAGCACCTTGATTATTGATGATGTGTGGGTCTGTATTGGTTTAGAAAATTATGTGCTGCATTGTGATAAAAAATGTAAAAGGTTCTCTAGAAAGACCTAAAATAGACAGTAATTCATTCAGTATTTATTGTTGATTTGAATGTGCAATATATGCTGATTCTCAAGCTTGTGCTTGAGCTACAAACTAACTGGAATTTTGCGTACACTTGTGCGTTTTTAAAAAGTATCATCATGAATGTTGGAACTGAAAAAAAGTGAAATGAGCAGATAAATGCAGCCCGAATAGGAAAGTTGGACTACAGCCATTCCACCTCTAGTCAGCTCAAAATGGAGGCGGATACATTCATTCTTGAGGATCTATAAATTTTTTATTTAATGAAATGTAGGTTGCCCTCTTATTAATTGCCTACCTGAGCTCATAGTGAACAGATGTTGAGTCTGCAGTGATTGCAAAGCAGAAAACAATGCAGTATTGATCCGTTCATTGGCTTCCTTGGTTCCAGGAACAACAGTTCATTAATGCAGTCTAAGAGGGACTATCTGTCTCTATTACTGCCTTGTTGGCCTGCATGGCAATGATTTATAGGCAACCTGTGGACGCAGTGGAGACAGCTAATGTTGCCCTGAGTGGGAATTGAGGACTTATCTGTGGTGAAGCCTGTGGTGAACGGTGGGCTGTCGAACATGTAACTATCACCATTAGAAGCTGTAATATCGTCAGAATCCTTTTCTCAGCCACTTACCAAACACATGCAGCTTCTATAACTTTTTTCTTTTATTTCATTCATTTCTTACTTGCCTTTCTGTCATGGTCCTGGGTCGGTGACCCAGCGCTTTTAGTTTGTTATCATTTTCCAGATGATGATTGTTTAAGTTCTGTGTTATTTTCGATCTGCCTCTGAGTCTGCGTCTGTATCTGTCTGTCTATGGTGTCTCCCCATCTGTTTGTGAATCTGTCTGTTTAGTTCAATGTCTTGTCTGGTTCCATGTATCTGAGTTTCCTGTTTTATTGTGAAGGTCCGTGTCGTATGTGAGTGTGATCAGTTTACGTTTCCCCTGTCCCGTCAGCCCAGATTCCTCCCAGCTGTGTTGCCCTCCTTTCTCTCATCCCCTGATTACTGGTGTGTGTATTTAAGCCCTGTGTGTTCTCCTGCCTGTTGCCGGTTCGTCTGTGTAACTCCGCGTCAGTCTGTGTTCCTCGGTGTCCTGCTCGTCTCTCTGCCTCTCTTCCCTTTTTTGTTTCATCTCAGGTTTGTCATTTAGCTTTCCCAGTTCAGGTCTTTAGTTTTGTCTTCCCTCTTGCCTGTTTTGCCTTCTCACCACTGTGTAAATAAACTCACTGGCATCTCATCCACTGCCTGCATCTTGGGTCCTTCTTCTAACTCCACACGGCTCGCCTCGGCAGCCGTGACAGTACGAACCGGCCAAATATGGACCCAGCGGCATTCGCACCTTCCAAGGAGCTTCGGGAGGAATTAACCGATTCAGTTTCCAGATGGACTAATCTGTGGCTAGAGCATGAGGGGGAGGAATTTCGTCATGCTCTGGAGGCCCGAATACAGCGGCTAGTTTCCAATCACCCCTGGTTGCTGGATTCACTTCACCCACTCCTACAGGACTTCATCCTCAACACGCTTCATCTTCACCCTCCAACTGTGACAGCTGACCTGCCTGGCTTACCGGAAGATTCTCTCCCCAGTCCACCAGAGGACTCTCTGCTGGACGCAATGCCGCCCGATCAGTCGGCTTCCCCCTCCTTCCGGGCAAAACGGCGGTCACGCCGCCGTCATCCTTCGCTTGCCAAACCAGCTCTCGGGGTCAGTGAGAGTGACGGTTTCATGTACATGCAGCCCCCCAGTGGCCAGCTCACACCAGCCCAGGCTTTTTACAAAGCACTGGGAATCATCCTCATTCCACCCAGCCCATCCACCTCACAGCAGGAGCAGCCACTTCAGAGCTGCCTCGCATCACCGTCCGCTTCCCCGGCCACTCTCGCCCCTTCTCCCAGGCGGAAGCGACGTCCGCACGGCCGTCAGTTACCGGCGGATTCCGTGAGTCAGGAGCGCAGTGTTTTTTCTGCTCCATCTGAGCGTGCATTCATGAACACTCTGTCAGTTTTTCCTGAATCTAGTAATCCAATACCAGTCAACTCAGGGTTATTCAAATTTGAAAAGAGTAATTCGGAAACTGTTAATTCTTTGTCTGATACTCCAAGGTCCGTTAACACTCGCTCTGAGGATCTAGAGGACTGCTTTCATTCTGCCTCTTCCGAGTCCTCTGTTATGCCAACCCGGACTTTCAAACCAAAATCTGGAAATAAGAAAGACTATCTACCAGAAGCTCAGTTAGCCGCCCGGCCAGAAGCTCAGTTAGCCGCCCGGCCAGAAGCTCAGTTAGCCGCCCGGCCAGAAGCTCAGTTAGCCGCCCGGCCCGAAGCTCAGTCGCCACCTCCACCACCGTTGTCATCACAACCATTATGTCAGTCACCCTTAGTCCAGCCTCCTGTTCAGCAGCCGCTAGCCCGGCATCCTGTACCAATTGCTCCACCTGTAAAACAATACAAGTCAATTCAACCCGAAAAACACCATTCCTCGCCCGTCCATTCCAAGCAGAGGGACACACCTAGTAATAATGTCAACACTCCTCAAAGGCTGGCCAGTTCTGAAACTGAGGTGCACTCCAGGGCCTCCCCAGAGGCTGGGTTTCAGCCCCCAGCAGACTCCGGACCCCTGGAGGTTAAGAAGCCAGCTGAGGGCCGCACCCGGCTGTCGCTGCCTGAGAAGCGTCTATGCTCTATGCAGCTGCAGCCTGCTATGTGTTTGCCAGAGGCCACCGTGCCTGCTGGTCCTGTCCTGTCCCTGCCAGAGGCCCGTGCGCCTGCTGGTCCTGTCCTGTGCCTGCCAGAGGCCCGTGCGCCTGCTGGTCCTGTCCTGTGCCTGCCAGAGGCCCGTGCGCCTGCTGGTCCTGTCCTGTGCCTGCCAGAGGCCCGTGTGCCTGCTGGTTCTGTCCTGTGTGTTCCAGGGGCCCCTGTGCCCACTGGTCCTGAGACTGTTCTCACTGGAGGGCCCGAGGAGCCCGTCCAGCCTTTTGCATCATCAGCTGGGGGGCCCGAGGAGCCCGTCCAGCCTCCTTCCTCGTCAGCTGGGGGGCCCGAGGAGCCCATCCAGCCTCCTTCCTCGTCAGCTGGGGGGCCCGAGGAGCCCGTCCAGCCTCCTTCCTCGTCAGCTGGAGGGCCCGAGGAGCCCGTCCAGCCTTTTGCATCATCAGCTGGGGGGCCCGAGGAGCCCATCCAGCCTCCTTCCTCGTCAGCTGGGGGGCCCGAGGAGCCCATCCAGCCTCCTTCCTCGTCAGCTGGGGGGCCCGAGGAGCCCGTCCAGCCTCCTTCCTCGTCAGCTGGGGGGCCCGAGGAGCCCATCCAGCCACCAGCTGCTCCACCAGCAGCCTCATCCACGCTTGCAGCAGCAGTTTCATCCATGCCGCCACCTGCTTCAGCGCCTCCGTCTGCATCCTCCACGCCGTCGCCTGGTCCGGATTCAGCCTCCTCAGCGTCGCCTGGTCCAGCGCATGCTTCGGCTTCATCCGCTTCACCTGGTCCAGCCTCCGTGTCTTCATCCTCGCCTGGTCCAGCCTCCGTGTCTTCATCCTCGCCTGGTCCAGCTCCCGCATCACCTGCAGTGGCCTCCTCTTCAGCTTCAGTATCAGCTGCTTTGCCTGGTCCAGCTTCAGCATCCTCATCAGCTACTTTGCCTGGTCCAGCTTCAGCATCCTCATCAGCTGCTTTGCCTGGTCCAGCTTCAGCATCCTCATCAGCTGCTGCCTCGCCTGGTCCGGCCTCTGCTTCTGCTTCAGCCTCGCCTGGTCCGGCCTCCGCTTCTGCTTCAGCCTCGCCTGGTCCGGCCTCCGCATCCTCATCAGCCTCGCCTGGTCCGGCCTCAGCTTCCTCATCATCCTCATCAGCCTCGTCTGGTCCAGCCTCAGCTTCCTCGTCATCCTCATCAGCCTTGTCTGGTCCAGCCGCAGCTTCCGCCTTGTCTGGTCCAGCCCCAGCTTGCGCCTCGCCTGGGGCTGCAGGGGCCACGCAGCCTTCAGGTCCCCTACTACCACCTCCACATCTTCGGTCATCTGCCAGGCCGCTTGTTGGGCATCTCCGCCACCGTGGACGCCCTCCTGAACGCCCTCCTGAACGCCGCCACTGCCTTCCGTGTGGCCGGCCTCCGGACTTGTTTCCACGCCGCCGTTGCCGTCCACACGGTCGGCCCCCAGAACTGTTTCCACGCCGCCGTTGCCGTCTGCACGGTCTGCCCCAGAACTGTTTCCACGCCGCCGTTGCCGTCCGCACAGTCGGCCCCCAGAACTGTTTCCACGCCACTGCCTACTGCGTGGCCGGCATCCGGACCTGCCCCGTTGCCATTCGCATGGTCGGCCTCCTGAACTTGACCATCTGGGCCTTTTTGGACTCTGTCCCTCCGTCCTGGGCCCCCTCCGCCCGCCCTGGTCGGGTTGTTTTCTGTTTTGTTTTGGTCCGTTTTTTTCGTTTCTGCTGGGCTGTCTGGTGCCAGCCCTTGAGGGGGCGGTACTGTCATGGTCCTGGGTCGGTGACCCAGCGCTTTTAGTTTGTTATCATTTTCTAGATGATGATTGTTTAAGTTCTGGGTTATTTTCGATCTGCCTCTGAGTCTGCGTCTGTATCTGTCTGTCTATGGTGTCTCCCCATCTGTTTGTGAATCTGTCTGTTTAGTTCAATGTCTTGTCTGGTTCCATGTATCTGAGTTTCCTGTTTTATTGTGAAGATCCGTGTCGTATGTGAGTGTGATCAGTTTACGTTTCCCCTGTCCCGTCAGCCCAGATTCCTCCCAGCTGTGTTGCCCTCCTCATCCCCTGATTACTGGTGTGTGTATTTAAGCCCTGTGTGTTCTCCTGCCTGTTGCCGGTTCGTCTGTGTAACTCCGCGTCAGTCTGTGTTCCTCGGTGTCCTGCTCGTCTCTCTGCCTCTCTTCCCTTTTTTGTTTCATCTCAGGTTTGTCATTTAGCTTTCCCAGTTCAGGTCTTTAGTTTTGTCTTCCCTCTTGCCTGTTTTGCCTTCTCACCACTGTGTAAATAAACTCACTGGCATCTCATCCACTGCCTGCATCTTGGGTCCTTCTTCTAACTCCACACGGCTCGCCTCGGCAGCCGTGACACTTTCTTATTTAGTGTTTTGCAGAATTTAAAAAAAAAAAAAAATGGGACAGTAAATAATAGCTCTTCTTGCAAAGGGTGCTGGACATCAAATAATTGCCATTGTGCCAAAGGTCACACAGTGGTAAGTAGAGTTTGCAGGTAGTTAGTGTAAACTTGAAGCTAGTGTTGTTGTAACTTTATTTGTTGCAACAGTTAATTGTGCCTCAGCAATAAGTCTCTTTACACTGCAGTGATACTGTATATCTGAAGGAACTTACCTTTTTTCTTGTTCTGTTTTCCTTGACCGTTGTATTGTTTTGCTCGAGGCCTGACTGGACTTAGACTGTCCATTTCTTCTCTAAAATTGTGGGGAGTTTGACTTAAATTAATATAAAATAAAGAAACTTGGACTTAAAAGACTTTTGTGTGACAATATGTTCATGGTTGTAAGGGAAATCTTTTTAAACCTATTGCAGGATTGGACCAAGTGCATCCCAATGAATATGGTGAGGAAATTTAATCAAATGACAACAGTAAGGATAAAAGCAATGCATTCATTTAATCCCTGCACTCACACACTTACATGTTTAATACATCTCAAATTGTTCTATACAAAGACAGCATGCTCCAGTGGCCAGTATTTAGTGGTATATTAACTCATTCACTGCCAGCCATTGGCAGTGAATGAGTTAAACCCATTGACTCATTCACTGCCATTGACGGCTATAGACGTCAATGGCAGTGAATGAGTTAAATGGCTTACTCAGTGAGACCTCAGCACTGGGATTTATAGCAGTTTGCTGGTGTTTTACTTCTTCTAATTAACCACATTTTATGCCAGAAAATCGTTCTAAATTTTTTACATCGAATTTCAAATAACATCAGATAAATAGCAAATAACAATGCCGTGCTCTTGCAAGTAATGGTGTTTATTTCTAGGAAGTTCAATTTGGTTGGACACTGTAAAATGAGAACTATCTATACTTTGGAAACTATTGAAATATGGTGCCCAAAACCCTGAAGCTGCTTTTAAAATATTAAACATACATCATCGCAGTCTGATGTTCAAAGCACTCCAGAAATTATTTTATGATGAAAGGCTGTAATGTGCTTATTGTGGTCCCTGTTGCCTGAAGAAAACAAACCACCAAACAACAAAATGAGGCCAGAAATGAAAGGTACCCTGCCACCGAGTTTAGAGTGGTGTTAGAGTAGTGTTTTCCCTTACTATGAAAGTCACAAAAAACAAACAAACAGAGTAAGACTGGAGGAAAGGCAGCAAGAGTTTTCTGGTAATTGTTAAATTATCCATTTTGTTTATTTTCCTTTAAGAAATTAAAGGATCACACTCATTTTCCAAAATACATCTATTATTCATTGCAGCTCTCTCGCTCCACAAAATTCGCTGGCGAGTCCTGAATCAAAAGTTGATATACAAACAAGTCGTGCATCATCAGACTGTATTACTGATGGCAATTCTCACAATAAGAATTACAGTCTATACCACGTGTTCTCAAGCCTTTCATTTAGTGCTGAATCACAACAGCTGGATACAGTTAATGTATTTTGTAAAAGTTCTTCAGTCATTTTGGTCAAATCAATCCGCAATTAGAATAGTATAATTATTCAGACAGGGATGACTACATGACAAGTGTTTTTATTGTAACACCTTATGTGATTTTAAAATCTAATAAAAGCTTCAATGAAAGTAAAAATTTTTTTTTAAATGAAATCTAAACAGAAATGAGAGAACTTAGAAATCACCCAAAGACTCTAAATAAAAATAAAAACTGATGCTAATTACAAATGTCACAATCTTTCTTTTTTCCTTTTTCCATTTTGATATTTAGTTTATACCTTTCTGATTTAGTGTTCAGGCTTTTGCACTTCGTGGTGTAAATAATTGATTTCTTGTGTTTTTGTTTATTCTTCACTCACCTATACTTTCTTATCTCTTAATGTCAAATTGTCATCTCTGTGTTCAGTATTTCATTTAGTTATTTCCAGTTGTACTTGCATAGTCCTCCGTCTTCTGTGCCTTGTTGTTAGTTTTATTTCCTTTGTGTCATTTGTATTGATTAGATTAAGCTGTTCCTCATTTCCCACTTGTATCCTCGTTTGCCCTGATTACCCTCAGTGTCTCTGTATGTATATATAGCCCTGCTCTTGTGTTTATTTGCTGTGTGTGCTTGTTGTGTTAGCCTGCACTGGTTGTTACTGCTTCATTGTCTCATGCCTGTTTGAGTTTTGTGTACTATCTGCAGCCAACCTTAATAAAGGCTAGTTTTTGTGTTCTTTTAGCTTTTGTTTTGAGTCTCTTGTTTGGGTCAAATTCCTGCAAACCATGACAGCTATATTAACCCAGCTTGTAGTTCTGATGAGTACCTCCCTTAAACTAATTTTTGAGCCACTTTTTTAGTTATTAACACATTCATACTGAAGATGAAGGTAATTAAATTATAATTTGTATGACATATTTAGAATCAGAATACTTTATTGATCCCTGGGGGAAATTTTTTTTGTTTTGTTACAGCGCTCCATTATAAACCAACATTAAGACAAGACAGACAATGCGCTAACTAAGAGTATTAAGCTATACTGGGTGGCAGATTAACAAACCTAAAGAAGCCTCCTTCAACTCATCAGCATATAATTCCTTTAACTTGCCTTTAAAGAAATGTGTAGCACAGCCAAATGCTATATGCATCCATTCACTGAACCTCACCCAATACCCCCAATTTATGCTATACAACAGGGGTGGGCAGCTCAAGGACCGGTGCCCTGTAGGGTTTAGATGAGTCCTTGATCCAACACATGTGATTTAAATGGCTAAATTACCTCCTCAACATGTCTTGAAGTTCTCCAGACACCTGGTAATGAACTAATCATATGATTCAGGTGTGTTAACCCAGGGTGCTAGCTAAAACCTGCAGGACACCAGCCCTTGAAGCCTGCAGTTGTCCACCTCTGCTATACATGCTTTCAAACATTAATTCATTCATGCATTGCATTCAATTCTTTAATTGTGTACTATTTTTTTTTCAGTCATTTTTTAATTTTTTTTTTTTTTTGTTCACTTTTCCTGACAATGTTTGACAAGCAATAGATACTGTCTTCTTCCAGTTAGAGTAGAAAAGGCAACAGTGGCACTTTTATTGCACGAAGAAAACCATCAGGTGGGCGGCTGCATTCTTTCTCTAACAAAATGGATTGTGATATGAACTTCACTATACCCTCACTGGAAGACTCAGAGGCCAGTAATGGGTTGTTGTGATCAACTCGACTTGTATGTGGTTTTTGGATGACTGCTGTAAATGTTTAAGATTCTAACTGCAGTGAAGTGTAATGAATCTTGAATGGACTTCATATTCATAGTATATTTATCATCCTCAGGTTATAGTCTAACGAGATACTGTTTCTATAGTAACAGATAAATGGGCTCTCCCTGTTTTCCTTTCTTGCTCTGGACTCCAAAGCCACATTTCTCTGCACAGTTCACCAAATCTCAGTGATTCTACATGAATGCAGCTCGTAGGCTGCTGGGACTTGAAGTGGCATCAGTCACATGGCTCTGTGCTGATCTGTTGGTAAAACAATGGGGGGGGGGAGGTGGCGTTAGGAGAAGGAATGACAAACAAACAGGGCTAAAGAAAGAGACGAAAAAAATGCAAAAGGGTACAGGTGGAGATGGATGGCTTAAATAGAAAGTGTTGTTTTTATCCTTCACTTCTCAAACTGAAAACTTGAGCTTAACTTACAGTGTTTGGTAAAAAAAAGTTATGAGAATTTTAACTTTGTTTTCATTTAAGACTCCATGGTGATTCAAAATTAGAACGTGAAATGTTACATTTTAACCGTGTGAATGAGTGATGTTTGGCCAGTTCTTCCTTCAAAAAGACTTTTAAAGGCTGTTTTTTAGGGTTAAAATTACACTTGGGTCAAATTAGGTTAAGGTAAGGTAGGGCTAGGCATTTAGCTGTAACGGCAAAGTTCAAAATAAACCAGGTGAGATTAAACATGTATCAAGTACAAAGATGTGAGTTTTTGTTTTATTGTCATTTTTAATAAGCTATTTGCATTTCTTTGAGTTAGGCTCTTAACATGTAATTTTTATGATTTGTTTGAATTTCCAGTCTTAATTCCATGCAGATTTGTGTGAAGTGTGAACTGGTGTGTATGTGCAAGTGTGTGTTTTAGCCCAGCCTCTAGCCTCGCTCGGGGGTGCAGCTTGACTCTTCAGTTATACATCAAGCCAAAAACCCAAGTGAAAGTATATGTCTCTGTGCCTTTCAAGGATCTGAGTTTATCCTCACATCCAGCCACAGCTGTTACCTCAAGCAACAATTCTGTGTACATTTGGGGCTGCATGAGTACTTGTGTCACAAGGTCTTGGGCTTTAAGAATGGACTGGGTAGGGAAAAAAACATCTCCAATGAAGGAATTTCAACTAGCTACCAAGGTGGTTTTTTGTGTCAAAGTTTAACGTGTGGTTCTGCATATGCATCACTACAAATGCACTTGTTTATATTTGAGCTCATGCACTCATCAAATATTACATTCACCAGATTTAGCTAATCTACTGAAAACATAGTGTGTGTGTGTGTGTGTGTGTGTGTGTGTGTGTGTGTGTGTGTGTGTGTGTTATATATGTTAGAGAGTGAACGAGAGGGAGAGAGTGATGGAAATATTCCTTATGCCTGTGGAACACATCATCTATTCAAGTCCAAACATATATGCGTCCAAGAGAGCGCAAGGTAAGAAAATAATTGCCAGCCTCTGCTGGAAGGTCAAATGTTCAACATATTCAACATGGGTTGTGGCTAATAAATAATGAGCCTAACACTGGTTCGACTTAAATAAACCTTTTCCTGTTATTTAATGGGCACATCTCATACACACCATGACAGTGTATCACCCTGTGTGTGTGTAGGGGGAGTCTTCATTTTACCACATTAGTCCAGTTTTGCCTTGTTATCTCTGACAAACACCCATGTTTCCTTTCCCTTTCCCTCTTTCTCTTTTTCTCACACACTCACACGCACAGAGCAACAAATGCACAAAATAGCTGTATTCACTAAAAAGGGTTAAGACACTGTCCTTGGCAGTTCAAAAAGTTCAGATCCTTCTTTCATACATACCCAATGAGTTGAATACCAGCTCCACCTCAAGTCTTCCCACTGCTGTTTGATAATCATTAACTGTCTAAATCTGTACCATGCTCCTTCGTGGGATGCACTGTATATATGTTTAACTACTGTCTCAGAAATTAGCATAGAATCTGTCATACCGACATACAGCAGACTCATGTGTGCAATCTTACACCCACCAACTGTATAGGTGGTTAGCTACTAAACAGAAACTTTAAAAAAATAGGACTAATGTGATTAGAGGTGATTTAGATGTCTTGAGTTTGCAATCCTCAGTTACCCAGAAATGAGCTCAACAGCTGTGAGGCATTAACTGCAAATATGCTGGTCACCCTTTATCTTAAACTCTGCCCGAGGGCCTTTCCCTACAGTCTGGCATTATAGCATTATATCCTGGAGTCATTACACGGATGGGTAAGTACTGAAGACAGATGAGAGCAGGAGCGATACTGAAATGGGCAATATGAATTGTATTTAAGTTACTTGCAGTATTGTTGTGCATGGCTGTCAAAAACAGATTATACTTTGGTCAAATAATCTATCACTTCCTGTGCAATTATTACTTATTCTCACTGATTTCATTATCCTATTTCTTCCCTTTCTTCAATGTTTTATGCTGCTATCTGTGATTTACTCTTAGGTTTAAGGTTAATATTAGTTTGATAACTGAGACAAAATTGTAACAGTCTTGGGTTTAGTACCTCCTGCTACTGTATCAGCCAGTGGCATCATGAAGAGTTTGATGGTCATTGCAGAACTTCTTGCAACGCAAAAGTCATACACGATTCGTTTTCTGTATACATTATTCTATACATATTTGTACTCATATAATCTTTTGTTAAATGAATCCTTTAAAAGGAGGAGAGCTAAGCTAATCTGCAAGCCTGGCAACTCCAAAGCCCAGATCAGCCGATGGCTAAACTGATGTTCTTCCAAACAACCGATTGGCAGATCTTCTCGAGGGCCGCTGTGTAAACTGCTTTAAACTGCTTTAAACTGCCCATAGTTGCTTCAAACCCAAAAGCCCCTTTGCAGCCTCCGCTTTTTTATGCTATATCTGAATCATGTCATGTCTGTCATTATGATGTCTTATTCTACTGTATGGGGGCCTCAATGCCTCAGGCTCTCTTCTTCTATTCTTGAAATTTACTTGGAAAGGTGTAAAGTGATCTCTTGGGAACTGTTTGGACAAAGCTATATCACCAAATAGAAGTTGCTAAATACGGAAATAACAATCCTTTTTGCTTGTTTTCCAGTACTTTTTTTTTCATAACCATCATGACAAGTCTCTCTCTTTTATAGAGAAAGAGAGACCTGTTTTCTCTATAATGCAAAGCTCTTGAGATGCAGAAGCCATCTTTATAGTTTTAAAGGTCAATAATGTTTGTGAACGTATCTGAGCTTGAGCCATGGGGCTGACTGTGAGAGTATTGACTGTAAGCCCATAGTGATTCTTTCTATCACAGCATTACCACCTTGGGTTGTGAGCACAGTTTGTCGAAGTAACTCTAATCCCAAATGTGCTGCTGTCTCATCTATTTATCATTATGAAGTGTTTCTCCCTGCTGCCTCCCCTGGTGGTGAAATGACCTTTCCTCACTGTGGGCAGAATCACCCGTCATCTTCCAGACTGAAATTCAACTTTTTATGATATAATTCACATTGTGGTCTCCCTTCCGAGTCACAATTTCTTTCAATTCAAACACACTTCTCTGGCTGATCTTCCTGAAAGCACATCTCTTCCCTTTTTCGGGCGCTTCACATGATCAATATTTGTAAGGCAAGGATTTTGAAACATAACATAATGAACTGGTGATCATTTAGACTGATTTTAAAATTGCATCTAAAGAAGTGTAGGCCTCATTCATCTAAGTTAAAGTCAGTTTTTATGATGCAACAACAAGAAAGAGACTGGCATCCATGGGAGGATTCTAAGGTGAAAAACAACTGCAGAACAAAAAGAACATTTTTTACTAAGCTCGTGTCACATTTGCCAAAAAAACATCTTGATGATCATCGAGACGCAGACTTCTTGCTGTTGCCTCACAACAAGAAGGTCCTAAGTTTGACTCCACCACCAGGCCGGGGCTTTTCTGTTTGGATGTTCTCCCGGTGTTTGCGTGGGCTCTCTGGCTTCCTCCCACAGTCCATGACATGCAGTTAATGGGGTTAAGTTAATCAGTGATTCTAAATTACCCATAGGTGTGAATGTAAGTGCAAATGTCTCTCTGTGTTAGCCATGTTTCAGGCTGATGACCTGTCCAGAGTGTACTCCATGTCTCGCGGTAGCTGGCATAGATATCAGCCCTGTTGTGACCCTGATAAGGATAAGCAGAAGAGAATACATGGATCCAAAGAGGACTGGACCAAAATCCCTCCCCAGCAGTATGAAAGAGTCAATTATCAAATAAATACTTGAATGCAGTTCTTACTGGGTGGCACAAGTAGTTATTAGAATTTATTCTATGGGCTTTTTCACATAGGGCCTGTTAAAAAATGAAATCATTATTTAAAAAGTGCATTTTGTGTATACTCTATCTAATATTCAAATTTGTTTGATGTAAATGTGATAAATATGCAAAAAAAAAAAAAAAGAAATCAGTATGAGGAAAATACTTTTTCACAGCACTGTATCTACAAAAGTAACATGAATTAAACATGGGTACGCTGAACGAAGCCAAGATCAGCAAACAGGAAATTACATAATGTAGGATGGCCGTGGTGAAATATATGAAATCACGCCATGGATCATACTGTGTATCACTGAGGCCCAAGGGTGACTGCCTTAAAAAACCTAATCTTTCAACAGTATTTAACTTGTCAGCTTGTCTCAGACATTTGCCTTGTTATGTTTTATTTGCAGTGGATTTTTTTTCTCATCCATTCCCATACGTTTCCAGTTGTGTCAGAACTATGCTTAATGGTAAAAAAATAATCATTGATATCAGCATCAAGATTTTGATGCATGCAAATTGTGTGTGTGTGTGTGTGTGTGTGTGTGTGCGCGCGTGCTAAAATCCTAATTATGATATTTCCAACAGTGCCTGGAGATCGCATTTGTTCCATCATTATAATCACAGCCAATTACCGTATGGTGTTAGCTTTAATTGCTAATCCTGCACACATGGGATCACTGAGAGAAACTGTGTGATTTTTTAATTTTTTAATTTTTTTACAGTTATGTGCGTGCACATGTCCAACTTTGGTATAATTAAACACTCAGGAAATAAAGCTAATTTTAGTGTAAAGCTGGGCTTTTCTCTTGCAAGACTCAGAAGGTGGACATTTTAATGAATGCGCATCGTTGAACCTGGGGAGCTTATCTGCATGTTAATCCTGCACACACAGAGCAGGGAGTAAGTCCATTTCATATTACTGTGGGGTGATTTGACTTCATTGATCTGCACTGGACTTGGCACAAGGTCAGCTTAATCTCGCAGTGTCTGTATCGTTTGCTTTAGAGCACCTACCATGGATGCTTGTTTTTTCTTGAGGTTTTGGGCACTAGGTCAAGCCATGACATGAGTTTTCAGGGAAATAAACAGTGTGTCAAATGTGGTTAATGTCTTATTTCTACAAGATGAAAGGAGTAAAAATTCCAAATATTAATGACAAATAAAAATTTAAATTAACACATTACTTTTTTTAAATAAATAAGCAGTATGTGTATGTGTGTCATTGACATCATTGACACATCATTGAAACAATTGTATTGTTTTGGTCTAAGGTTTATTTGTCTTTTTGATAGCAAGTATGACGCTCTTTTGAAGACTTTTGTGTGCAGAGGAACACAAACTGGCAACAGTGGCAACACTGTGACATCCTTAGAAAATGTAAAATATTCATTTTTGAGAATCTAAATCTGTATTCAAATATTTCTCTTGTTTTTATTACAGTTCGTAATACTGCGCCTCTGCCATTAAAAATGTTATACAATAAAGGAGTTTTGGGAAGAAGTTGGAGCAATGATAAAGGAGATTTTGTCAATTAAACTTGTGATGGATCCCAAACTTTTCCTACTGGGATTATATCCTGTAGGGTGTAACATAGATCATTTTGAAAAAATCTTCATAAACATGGGAATACTACAAGCAAAGAGAGTGATAGCTCTAACGTGGAGGAGTCTTGGCAAACCAAGTATTTCACATTGGTTCAAAGAATTGTCTTTATGTTTACCATTAGAGAAAATTACATATACTCTAAAGATAAACAAGAAATTTTCCAGAAAATTTGGGGGCGCTACATCCAGTATATTTGGAATAAAGATCTATCTGGTTTACTGTGTGAGACAGGGACAGCCTAGCTATTCCCTGTACAGGACCACAACCATATGCTGCAATCTGAAAATTATTCTTTAAAATCTGTCAGAGGTCTCATGGACTCAAGTGCTTTCATTGAATGTACCTTGTGTTTCGTTTATTGTGTAAATTTGTTTGTGCATGTACTTTATATATGTATATATGTAAAACTTTAATAAACATAATGTTGAAAAAAAATGTTATACAACTTAGCTCCATACAGATGTGCTTTGAGCTTTGAGGTTGATTGCTCTGGTCACAAGATTTTCAGAAAACTTGCTTTGACCTTGAGGTCGAAATAACTAAGATTCAAACGGACTTTTACGGCTGAGTGGCAAAGATGCATCCCTGACATGTTATCTTCAGACGTGATCTTAAAAGAACTTTGTTTTCAGAATCACTGCAATAATTAAGGTTGTGATCCAAACTGTTTAAAAAAAAACCCAACTATGCCTTGAAGCTCATTTTAGCTTAAAAGCTATTATTGATATTAAAATTAGAGTCAGTTCTCAGATTCATTGGATGCATGTGTCATTGAGCCAAAAAACTCAAACAGAGGATGTTAATTTGCTTAATGAACTTGAGGATAAGCAGAGACATATAATGTGTTTGCATTTTGTTGTTTAATGCTTGATAATGTTGATCCTATGACCCTCATCCAAGTACAGTGAGAGCCTCTTCATAGTGCATTGTGTACATTTTGTATAACCTTTTATGCTAATAAGATGTGTACCAGCACAGGAACACTTGTTATGTACCAGAAAGCTATTTCAGGAATTCTAGGCTATTTCAGTATCTACATACACTGTCAATCAATTATTTTTTTCATCTTCCTTTTGCTGAAAATATACTGTATGACTATAATTATGTTGTTTGTATGCTTTCATGCTGTAGTATGAACTTATTACCAGTTAAATGCCTTGCTAATGGTATTGTGGGATGGATAAGACTATAAACATATTTCTAGTGCCTAAAATTTTTTGTAGTAATTTACATCTGTGGGATGTTGATAAGTTCCTGCAATAGAGTGCAGTAATGCTATATTAATGGCAAACAAAATAAATAAATAAAATCCCAACCTTCACTTCAATTCAGTTCAGTGCAATTTGGCTTTATTTATATTGCGTCAATTCACAACAACAGTTGCCTCTAGGTGCTTTATATTGTTAGGACCTTAACCTTGTTATGTATGCGCAATTCAAAACAGGTCAAAACCTGTTTACATTTACCAAAGTCGTCATTCATTTTTCTTAATGCATTTACCACCCCCCACACACACCCATACACATAAACACACTGGATGTGCTGGATCAACACTATTCTGTTGTCCACTAATTGTGGACCTCTAAAACAAACAAACACACATACACACACATGCACACACAGCCATAAACACACACAGGTCCTCAAGGCCAAGCTCAATTTGATTTATTAGAGTTTCACCAATCAGTTTTAAGACAGCTCTGTCACTGGGAAGGTCAGTGGAGAAAGGACGAGAGATCATCAATGCACACACACACGCGCACATGTACACAAAGGAAGTTGGTTTTACCTGACTTTTTAACCTTTTAACTTTTCTCGAGTTGCAGGTCTGAAACTAAAAAATTGGTTTAATACTCACAAACATGCCCCCCCCAAACTCACACACACACACACACACACACTCAACAGTGCTGAATCATAAAAAAAATCTTGCTTCCTAGAACTCTAACTCATTGCTGGATATTTCTACTGATAGAGAGGAAAGGAGAAGATATACCATGACCAAAGTTATAATTACAGAAAAGTGTACACCAACATATTTATCAGAATTACCTTGTTTTTTTTAATCACTTGTGCCTCTTTGTGTATTATACAATATGCAGTGGGTGAGGGGTCATTGTTCTAACCAGTATTCCAATGTCCATACAGAAGGTCTAAGATAACTCAAAAGTTTTAAAATCAGGATCCGCGCAGTTTTTTCTAACCTTGATAATTGATGAGTCTGACAAAGCTTTGAATATTTGTATTGTTCTGGTGTTTGGCACGATTTCCAGCCCCCACAGAATTCGTTGAGCTCCTTCGTCTATTATACTTAGCGCTGTTTTCTGTGTACCAAAGTTCTTCTGTTTCATGTCATTGCTGACAGAACAACAAGTTACATTTTTCCATCTCCTGTCTGCTGACTCATCTGTCAGTTTTCACTCCCACTACTCTGCTATCAGTAGTTTACATAAATCACTCACTCATTTGCATGATTCCCTTGGCTTTTTGTAAATGCCAAGTTTATATCTGAATGTCAAGTACAATGAAGCCATGATGAATCAAATTTCAAGTGAGCAATGATCTCCTGGAGCTTTACAGCGGTTTGTGATAGAAGTAGTTAAAAGTTCTTCAATGGTGGATAAGTTACCTGAGATCTCCTCACTTAGGGCTTTGTTTAGGGCTTAAACTCTAACACTGGTTTTGGACACTTTTAACTGGTATGAATCAAATATCAGCAGTTCCTGTTTGCAAAGCAATCATGGGTGTGGAGGACAGTAGAAGTATCAGTACTTTGACTCTAAAGAAAGATTAAAGTGTTCCTAAACTTTTGATTAAGTTTGTTTGGTTTCACATCCTTCCGTGCATGTGCAGTATTTGGACGGGCGGGGGGCATGCACCCCCAAGTTTGTAAATGTGATAAGTCAAGAACAAGGTGACATAAGACTTTCAAACTGATACCATAGGTGAATCCCTGTGGCCTTGAACCCAAGTTTAAGGTCAGAAGTCACATTTCCTGAAAATCCTGTGAACTCAATAAATTGAAAAAATGAATTTAATTTGATACCACAGCTGCATCTAGTTCAAATCCCATGGCCTTGGCCTCAAGATCAGCTTTTCTGAAAATCCACTAGGATTTTCAAAACGCAGGTGCATCTACTAGGAGGCTGAGGGATAACACTGGGAGCTGCCAGTACTTTTATTTTTGCCATCAGCATTTCTCTTCTCTCCCCTTCTTTGTTTTGATGCTTCACTGTCCACACACCTGTTCTGTTTTTCCTCGTTCTTCTTCTGTTACTGATTGATAGTGTTTTTTCTTTGACCCTTTTAATCTTCTTTTATGTTTTAAATGTTTTTTACTTTCCTTATTTATCATTTTTTCCCATCTTTCATGTTACTCATTTATCCAGCTGTTATTAACACAGATAAAAGGAGGAGATCACTTTGTGGAGAGGGTGGTGATTGCTACGTGATGCTTGTTATATTAGTTTTCAAATTCTGCTCTGTCATCGATTTTGGTTGTCTCGTGATAAAACAGCTGCATTTTGGGCCACCATAACTTATTGGATCAGATCAACATTGTTGCTTGTTATCATTGTTTTTCTAGATATTCAGATTAGACTGTAGCTGTTCTTTCCTTTTCACTTATGGAAGTGGTTAGTAATTACATATAATTATAAGTAAATACAATTTTAGTCCCTGTTTTGTGAAAGACTTTATTAGAGGAATGAGAAGAGCTTAGTTACTGCAGTTATTGCTGATCGGCTGTTCTTTCAGTATTTGTTGTATTTATTCTCTTTAATTAATGAATCTATAGGAGAAGAAGAAGACTGAGTGGATTATAGAAAGTGGTTTGAACCTAAAGCAGCATAACTAACAAATGGTTTAGGATCATCTGATCCCGAAATAAAAACAGGCTTCATCAAAGAAGAAATGTTTATACATGTAGATGAATTTTTGCAAAAAAGAACTTTGAATTTTAGAAAATAACCTTTCAAATCCTTGTAATGAGTCATATCATGTGCACCGATGTCTTTAAATCTGTATGAATAATGATCGAGTGCCTGTTTATTCAACAAAGAAAACTAATTTTCTTTCAGTCTAAAATTAAAGGCCCAATTTTTATGACTAATGAAGTAGAAAAGAAGTGGGAGGAGAGGGAAAAAACTTAAGAAGAATTCAGAAAATAATCAGCATAACTAGAGTAATTGGTTGCTATTGTGTGGAGAAATACATACATATACAGCTGTTGTCTGTGTTTTTGATGGGACATCAGTCTACCCTGATTTTAGTGTGTTGAAAAGGAAGAATGTTGGTAAAGAAATAAGCATTTACCTCTTTGCTCAGTTATGAGAATAATTCTTAAATGTCTGTCAGTGAGACTCCTGCAGCTGTCCTCTATTATCTGTCACTGAAACTGAAAATGTATCTTCTCTCTCTCCAGATACTTGTCTGTCTACATTGCTGCCTTCCAATCCATCCATTTGGCACTTACCTCCATCGCCATTCTCTCCAGGATGTCACTGAAGGTACAGACCAGTAATGTGACCAACAAGACAGACCCAAAGTCCATCAATTCACGGGTGTTTATTGGCAACCTGAATACAGCGGTGGTCAAGAAGTCTGATGTTGAGAGCATCTTTTCCAAGTATGGCCGTGTGCTCGGCTGTTCTGTGCACAAGGGCTATGCCTTTGTCCAGTACGCCAGTGAGAGGCATGCCAGGGGAGCTGTGATTGGGGAGAACGGCAGGGTGCTGGCAGGACAAACACTCGGTGAGTTGATGTGAAACAGCATGTGAATTGTAGTTTTACTTAATAAAAAAAGATGAATAAAACTTGACTTTTAGGACTTCCACATTGCGAAAAGACACTGTTGGTCTTTTGGATTAGATATTCAGCTGAAGCTTGTAACCCACAAAAGGACTGATAGATTAATGGCATCAGAATCTACAGTTTTGTTATAATAAAACTAACATCCAGCAGCTCTGACTACAACAAAACTCTCTAACCTGTGACAACCCTTAAGCATCATTACATTCAATTTCCTCTTTAGTCTGTCTGTCTCTCTCTCATATTTTTTTGTTTTTGCTATTGCGGAGGAAAAAACCATATCAGAGGAGCAAAAACAGTTAAGCGGAGTGTGCCTTTAAGCTGCTGGAGTGATTTTCTCCCCCTGCCTGCTCCCCTGGCGAAGCAGGAAGAGACGAACTGTCAGTGAGCTGGTGTGAAGAACTCGACTGGTTTATGCTCAGTCACTGCAGGGCTTCAAGCACATTTCTTTAATAGCTTCTCTCAGTGCGGCGTGTGCGAGAACGAGAATGTACGTGAATGAGTGCAACTGAAAGAAGCATTTCTCTGTGTGTGTGTGTGTGTGTGTGTGTGTGTGTGTGTGTGTGTGTGTGTGTGTGTGTGTGTGTGTGTGTGTGTGTGTGTGTGTTTATGTGTAATGGAGGATAAAGCTGTGACAGCTAAGGGGTCTCTAAGTGATGCTCTCTGCACCTCTGCAGCTTTTGTGTAGGTGTGCGTGTGTTGCTCTAGAAATCATATAAAAGCCATCTTCTTTTTCTGTACCAAATATCTTTTCATTCTCTTATCCTGTCTGTTTCCCCCTCTCTGAGACACTTTTTAAACATGGCCACTACCTTAGGGATTCAGTTTCCTTTTTAACAGAAGACTCAAACAATGCATCCAATGACATGAAGACAGTTTATTTTGAAACTGTCAAAAGACAAACTCTGCTAACAGACTGCTTGAAAAAATAGTCATAAAAAAGCAAAAAAATGTGCAATACAGCAGAAAAAAGAAAATCATCATAAGAAGAATCATGCAATTTTCAGACACAGTAAAATTAACAGTTCACCTGTAATACGACCACTCACTAGAATGGGTTTCAGGAGACTTGGGCAGCCTGAGGTCTACAAAACAAGCTGTAGTCCTCGAATTCTTAAATCATATGAATTTCCAAATATTTTCCAAATATGACAATATTCCTGAATCATGGTCAGTAACATCACAAAATCAGTTATGCAGCAATTAAAAATGCCCCATGATGTTTGCTTTTGTACATTTTAACACACGTGCAACATGTTTGTCAGTTATCAAAACCATTCGTATTTAAATTCATGGGGAACATACGTATATACATATACATGTTATATACCTATGTGGTATGTGACTTTTGTTGCTATGATGCCAGGTCTCTCTTGGAAATGAGATTTTTAATCTCAATGAGATTTTTTACCTGGATAAATAAAGGATTAATAAAAACATGAAGTATATTGCACTCAACCTGTTTGTTTCCAACTATTTAAATGTTAAATTAAAAAAAGTAAATCAATAAGCAGAATATAGAATTTGGCTGATATATGTAGCTGCCATAACTTTGCTTATAGCTAACTTTATCTGCACAGTATTAGTTAGTTTGTAAGAATTAAAAACAAATTATAATAAATAAACTCTATAAAAATAATCAGCATGGATTACTTCACATATGCAGGCATAACCACATATTATTATTACAAGAATTTATGTATAATTATGTCGTCCGAAAGTGTTTTCATAAAATCTGGTGTCACCTTTCTCTTCTCAGTCTAGTCCAGCGAGGTAGGGAGGAATCAGTAAGCTGGTTTAATACTCACCTAAGGCACAAAGAGTACTGTACAAGGTATTTGCCTCAGTGTTGTCCTCAAACTTCTGTAAACACTGTAAAACATGAGAAAAAACCCAGCATGTTGTGTCATCAAACTAATATTTTGACCTTTTGCTTTAGATAAAAAGACAAAGTTAGTGCTCCACCCAACGTTATCATATCAGCTGAGAGTAGTATTGATTCATAAACCACTATTCTAACAAACTACTAATTTTAATGCGCTGATCAGCTGACATGAGGTGTTTTTACAGACTGAAATGACTTGCTCCTCAAAGGGGCATTGTGTGTGTGTGTGTGTGTGTGTGTGTGTGTGTGTGTGTGTGTGTGTGTGTGTGTGTGTGTGTGTGTGTGTGTGTGTGTGTGTGTGTGTGTGTGTGCTTGTGTTTCCCTTACAGGCTTCCTCTTTAAATAGCAGGACCTACAGGTAAAGTCAGTGAGGCATATGGAGCAGCAGGTAAACTGTGTGTGTGCGTGCGTGTGTGCGTGCTTGCACAGTTTTTCACTAGGTCATAGAGGGGAGGGTATGTGTGTTTGTGTGTTTCCTGCAAACCAATGGACTCCAACCATTTTCACACCTGGCTGGAGTCACAGTTCTGGATCACTGCCTCAAACTCACACACACACTCACACACACACACACAGGCACGTGCACACTCTCCTTCACGGTGAAGTTAAAAGGCTTGAATCTGTAGCCTCTGGTTGCTGAAAACTCACTTTCCGTCCTCATCCTCGCTCCATCCTGTTATTATCCTCAGTGGATGCTTTTTCTTCATCTTTCTTCATCTCTGTCTTCATCTTTCAACATTTCTAAGCTAAAAACAATTGTCTGCGAAATTTAGTAACTCCGTGTTTTCCATCACTGTAAAATGTACAGGTTTGTTTTAGGCGATAAGACCTCATGTAAGTTCAGAAATGTTACATCTGCCTTCGTAGTATTTGCTACAATTTGCTTATCCGTCAACTTCAAATCCTTTTATATACTTTTCAACTTGTGGTGATGTCTTTATGCTTCAAGTGCTGCCTGCACTACATAAAATTTAACAAGACAGGAGCATCACCTTATATTCAAGCAGAGGAGGATTTAAGGGGGGCTGGTATTGGATGACTAGCATCAGCTGCTTTTTTTAGTAGCTCACAGGCACTGGCTCATTAGCAGTTTGTTGATTAACAATCATACTCAAACAGATGAACAGAACGGCCAGTATGAGCTTAGACTGTTTGCTCTCCTAAAATGCTCGTGTCACCAGCGTTTCCGGTTGCTTCCTCTGTAACCAGCCCAAACAGCTCTCCATGTAACATTTTGTTTCTGCCTTAACTCACACTGCATTACAATAATGTTATTAAAACTACAATATTATTACATATTGTTTTATCTGATTCTTTATTTAATATTTCTGATTTTAGCAACGTGCTATGTATCCTCTCCTTGTAGTCAAATACGATCACAAACTAGTGCTAGTAGTTTTGCAGAACTGAGATCACAATATTATTGATTTATTACTAATTTAGCTTAAGCAACAGCAATTTTAAACTAGCCGGTTTTCAGCAACTTTTAATTTATTTTATATTTGAGTGTATTTTACTGCTTTACTGCATTTGTCTGAATTTTTACTTCAGTAAACTTTACAATCTAAAGATACTTTGGAGAGTGAAAAAACCCACGTGAACACTGCACATCAAACCTGAAGAGGTATTTTCCCAAGTTGCCAGTAATTTTTGCTTGGAAATATCTAAATATCTCACTAATTTGTGAGAGGCTGCAGTATCAGTGCTTGATTCCGAGTTCTGGGTTCCAGTCTGATACAAATCTGCTGAACCTTTTTCGTCTGTATGGAGTTTGTTTCCTCCAGTTTTGTAAGGCTTTCATAGAGATGCTCTGGTTTACTCCTACAACTAGAAAGTAAATGCTGTTCTGTGATAGACTGGTGAGCTGTGGTGCTCCGTGACCCACTGCATGCTGGAATTGACTCTGGTGCTCTGGTGACCTTGAACCATGAAGTGATTTAGAAATGGATGGATGGTGATTCATCAGTGCAAGTTCTGTTTTCCCCCTCTGTTAGCAGACTAGCCATTAACCATCTACCCATGCTGGGTGGAACTAAAGCAAATGAGCTCTAATATTCTGTTAAATTTAAGACCACAACGTAGGAATCAGCTCATGACATTTTCATCATTCATAATGACAGATCCTTTGTTTTCCTTTCACTGTGTAATTAACAACACAAATTTGAACCAAAAAAAAGAAAACCTTCTCAACAAACTGTCTTTAATAATCTTACAGTGAGGACGCTTTGTTCTTAGTTTCTCTACTATTTCCCCCCCCAATTCATTCAAATCATTTTGCCTCCTGAAAACATACATATTCCATTAATCCTAACTTGGTGTAATTAAGTTTTCATACTTTAGTTGATCATAATTACTATTGCAGTATTTACAAAACATTAGAAGAACACAACAATTATTTCAGGACTTGAGGGGAGAAAAGTGATTTACAGATTATAGTTGTTGCCTCAAAGGAAGATGATACTGGGTTAAAACATGCTTTCCAAGGTTTGTTTGGTTGTCAGTCTGTCTTTGTTAGACCTATGGTTGACAGACAACCTCTTCAGGGTATAGCCTGCTTTTATCCCAGTCAGCTGAAATCAGGCCCTCCACGTCTTTAACTGGATGTCTGATTCAGAAAGTTTGCTGACAGTTTCTTTCTTTTTTCATTTTCTTTCATTTTATTTGGCCTACAAAGCAGCTACATATATTTTTAATTGCTTCTACAACCATGTAATTATTGTAGAGCATGTACTTTGGATGTACTGTTATATTCCTTTTTGACATAAGAGAATGAGCGAAGTAACAAACACAGCTGAGGGGTTAGTTTCTTGTTTTTTTTCCCCTCCCCTTCTGCACAGTAAGGGGAACTGACCTAACAGCTGGCACTGTTATTGTTGTAAAATAGCTCAACAGCTACCTCTAGTGGAAGTTACAAGATAACACAGGAACTGTCTTAGATCTAAGTTAAAGGCACAGTTAAAGGTACAGATAGGGTTACTGTTTTGTGATCTAGCTACAATACTTTTTAATGATCGATTAATATAATTTTATTTGGTAGTTAACAGAGTGTTTGTTCTTTTTTATATATATAAATATATATATATATATATATATATATTCCAGATATCAACATGGCGGGAGAGCCAAAGCCCAGACCCAAAGGCCTGAAACGATCAGCAGCTTCTCTCTACAGGTACACACTGCTATTTATCAGACTTATTGATTATTTGATTAATGTGTCACTCAAATTCCTAAGCAGCTCTTTGAGTGTTTCGGGAACTTGCTAAAAAGCTTCTTTTTAAGGCCAAGGGATTGATTAGGAAGCCTGGCAGAGAGTAATGTGACCACAAACGGTATTACTACATAAACAAATGCACACACACACACACACACACACACACAAGGAAAGTTGTAGTATAGCATCAAAACCACCTACAATGCATAACAACAATTTTCCTTGTGGGATCAATAAAGTTTCTATCTATCAATTTGTAATAAACCCACAGCAGACCTCAGGCCTTTCAGCACTTTATTCACAGTTGCTTGTTTACACACTGGCTGCAGCTGTTCAGCTCACAGCCACATACTCCAACAACAACAACACTCAGGACCCAGCACAGCCTCACAGCCTTTTAATACAGGTGCGGCGTGATAACTAATGGCGCTCAGGTGTGTCCGCCTCACCGCAGAATATCAACCGACCACGCCCTGCCGCACTATCTACAAAGAAGTAATGAGGACTAAGAAATCCTTATTAAAGTCTGTTCTGAATGATTTTATTTTATAGTCTTTTCTTTATATTTAAATTGGTGCAGAGTCATGTTGTACGTCACTCTACCATTTAAACCTGTCATTGTCTGAATACTAATGTAGGCTCATAGCTACCAACTGTCATACTGTGACGCTGGTCATTTTTAGTGATAAAAGGAACAGGTTTATTTTTCGACCTGCTGCTCTTCACTCTGCTTCTCAGGACATGCTAACAGACTGTGGATGCTAACAGTAATTTTAAAATATGTGTCATAAATGCACTCTTGGCCTCTAGCAGTCTGTTTGAAGATCTATTGTCTCTTGTTTTATCTCTGGTTTGAGTACCTTTTGTCTGTTTTTCTGGTTTCTTTCCCACACAGATTGTAACTATTTTATACACTCTTATTTTTCATTTGTATTTTTAACTATAAACTGCATTGAAAACCTTTTTTTTGTCATATTATTGTGCTTTATATGCAGTTTCATGCTCGTGTAATGAAAAATACTCTATGACTCTATGTTGTGCTGTGCTTTTTCTACCCAGCGGCTATGAGTTTGATTATGACTACTACAGAGAAGACTTCTATGACAGGTAACACATGGACTGTTTTCAGCTGTCAGCAACAGGTTAATCATGATAACCCATTTAGGTAACACATGGACATCTCTATCCAGCAGTAACAGAGAAAGTATGGTTTTTAGGCCTTTTATTGGTTTCCAGTTGCAGATATATATATATATATATATATATATATATATATATATATATATATATATATATATATATAATAAAAGAAATTTGTAAAGGTGAAACTATTGGGTTGGATATTTTGATCTATAAAAAAAATGCCATAAATTTGAAAAAGTTACAGTATATCACTTGTTTCATTATTTTACAGTTCCCAGTTTCTTCCCAATAACCGTGACCACCCTTTACTTATCCAATAACACAGTCCCACCCCCCCACCCCCCATCTATTAACCACCACTTTGCAATACCAAATTCTATGTGTCATAACCCAAATTGTATATACATAACACTATTATTTACATATTTACTTTTTAACAGCGGATTGTATATTTGCACATTTTATATTTTTTTTCTGTTAATACTGTTGATACGTATATACTGCTGCAGAATTGTGCTTCAATAAATTATTTCTAAAAATTTGATTTCACATATGTCAGCCTAACAATTTAAGAACCATAAGGTGTGATCTAAAGTTTTTGACTTTAACGTAACTGATTTAAATCAGCTTTCCCATTAAGATTTTCCAGTTATACACTACTTTCAACTATTTTTAGCTATTGTTATTTTTAGATCATTCCCTTCATGACCGCTTGCTCTTCCGTGTCTGCAATTTCACTCTGGACAAACATCAACTTCTGTTTCAAATGAACACAAATTACGTGTGGAGGATCTTTCTGATGATGATAGTTCGGTTTCTGGCTTTGACCCAGATGTTTTCAGCAGATTTTATTATTGGAGGCCTCCAGGCTGAGACTGTCAAAGCAGAGTTCTAATACTCAGCAGAAATGACCTGTGTGCCAGCACATTGAAAATTCAGGACTTTTTTCACCATACCGTTTGCTCATCATCTGTCTTACATACCAGTTTTTGCATCCCAGAGAGTTCTCCTTGTCCCTAAAATAAAAAGTCAAAGCTAAAGTCTTGATGTTGGAATTTCATATAAAAGAACCAGAACATCTCCTAATGACGAGCCACTACTGAAAATGCAAAAATGCACGCCTTACTTCACATCACAGAGTCCAAATGCTGTGATAATGGTTAAACAAGGTCTTTTCTCACTGTTTCATGTGCTGGGTCAGATCTCATTTAGTGGGAACAGTGGGGACTTTTATACTTACTGATGAACTGCAGCTTTTTTGAAGAGACTGATTTATATTACGGTGCCCACTGTGGAGGCTGTCACAAATCCTTACAGCAGCAAGATTCTATGAGCTGATATTTATGACAGCAAAACTTGACAGTTGATCAGATTTAATACTAACACAGCAGGAAGACTAACAGTATCTTTCATCATAGTGATAAGATCTACAAGATTTCAGACAGAATCTTTCAACACAATATTTTCCTCCTTAAGAGCATTTTTTTCTTTTTCTTTTTTTTTGTACCTTTCTTTCAATAAGTCTTATCAGAGAAACATCTGGTTGAATTTAGACAATTTGAATTGACCTCTGCAGTCATGTCACAGTGTGGTAACTATTACTGCTCTGGCAAGACCAGGTGAAAGTCATCATCAAAGGCATTGCAGTTGTGGTTAAAAGAAAAATAACTTCATCTGTACACCAGGAATTCCTCAGACTCTAAGCTAATTGTTGTTCCAGTCATGTATGTCTGAAATGATTTTATTCATTAGTGTTAAGGCCTTCAAAATAAAATTTTTACATATTTTTGTTTGGTTTTGCTGCTTTTTTCTTGTTGAAAAGAATAAATAAAGTTTTAGGGGGAAAAAATAAAATTTGGAATAGGCAAGATAAGTCACAAAAAAAAAAAACTGGAACCTTTTTTCATTTTATTGAAGAGTCTGAGCAATCACTTTCAGTCCACCCTGGAAAAAAGTGAATGTAAGTGATAACAACCTCTTTAAAAGTTATTTGGAGGCAGGTATTCCATTTAAGGAAATAAAATTTAAAGTGTGGGTTGTAGAGATGGCCCTTGATGTGTCTGCTGTATTTGATCTGGTGTGAACCATCCCCAATCTCAATTTCCAAAGGACATTAAAGGAAGAATTGTTCTTGACATGCAAGAAATTTAATACTGTTATTATTCTCCTACTTACATCAAAAGCACAATAAATAATCCTAAAAGACATGAGAAACAGCTAAAATAAAAAAAATTAAAAAGCAGAAACCTCTACAATTTGCAAAAAAACCCCAACTTCTTTCTTGTTTTTGTGTTTTTTAAGCTTTAAAATAAAGGATACCACGAGTGAAAGATATATCAGTTTTACAAAGACTAAAGGTTCCACAACACTTCAAGACAAAAATAAAAAAATGAAGTGCACACCATTAACGAAACTTCATTGGAGCTGTTGTACTTCATTTGCTACCTCAAGGCTTCCACGCCATATAATGGCTGAAGGTGGTGATGGTGAAGCTGTTTGTGACCTGACGTTTGGGATAGTTTCATGATGCACCAAGACAGAAAAAGAAAGAAAGAAAAACAAAGCACACAGGAAAAAAGAAGAAAAATTGATCTGTCGATGATCTGACTCCAGATATGTCCTAGAGAGGAAAGCTTTAAAAGGATATGCCAGAAATAGTGATGAATTGAAATACTTTTTTGGAAGGGAAATGGTCTAAAATTCCTTCTTGTCATTTTTCAAGGTTCTGCAAACAGCATCAGGAAAAATCCTTTGAAAGTCCTTTGAAAGTGGTGGCTGCTAAACTAGGTTCTGTTCTACGAATCACTAAATTGAAGGGTTCATATAATTTTTTCCAGACTTTACTGAGTGATGACGAAACTGCATTAAAAGGCACGAAAATTACAGCCGTTCGCGTGTAATGACACTGTATTTACATATAATTGTGACAATATGAGATCAGACCATATTAAGCATATTCACTAATCTTAGTAACTCAGCAAGCAGGGAGGCTTTTCCTCTTTCAACTTTCAACAACTACATGTGTGAGCAGAACAGAAAACAGAAGTTGCTTGGTGAGAAGAATCTATGATAATGCATCCAGATGACACTAGATGTTAAAATAGTATCTGTATCCAATCTTTGCATTTACCCAGAGGAAAGAAAATCACTAAAACAACAGGGGGTTATTCGGTGTCATTATATGTTGAGGTTTTTGAAGCTTGTGGTACCAAGCATTCGTGTTTCAAGATGGTCATGCTAACAGTTTGAAATACAAAAGTCTAATGGAGTGAAGTGGGGGTAATTGAGGTTTCTCCGTCTCCCAGAGAAGAAGACCAGTTGCGTTTATTAATCCTCTTATACATCACAATTCCACTAAAGTTTACCTCTAAACAAAGAGTGAACTGAGAATTTTGCTCTCAGGGGTGTTTGAACACATGGCTAAAATGTGGGCTAGTGTGGGATGCTTGCCTTGGGATGCTTCCTGTAACCCATGCAAACCCTTTCTTTCACTATTTGGGTGACAGAAAAAGATATGTTTGCCTTTCTGTAAAAGTTACCGCACACCACTGCTGTTTAGTGTCAGATTATTCCAATAGAGCAATTCGCTCTTAGAGTACATGCTTACTTGTGGTTCTTGGAGCTGCTAGAAGCATAATGGAAAGTATAGCCTACAGCTATTATAATTTTCTTTCTTTAAAAGGCAAGCCTGAAAGCCTGTGGAGCAGTTCATAATTTGGGTTCAAATACCAGACACCTTCCGCGTTAAACTTTGTTTTTTTATTAAAGCTTATGGTTAGGTCAGCTAGCCCTGAGCCATCCCATAGTTATGCTGCTATAGGCCTTGGCTCCTGGTGGACTTGATCCATGATGCACTAAGCATTTCTTCCCCTCTTGCCTGTATATACTTGCATTACATTTATATGTTATGGCTGCATGTCATGTCACAGCAGATGGCTGGGTTAGGGCCCTGTCTGTGACTGTTGGAGGTCACTTTCTGTGAGAAGGGAGATCTTCTTTGCCAGTATTGCCAAGTGCATGCTCATAAGGACTTTTCAGATAGTTTCCATCTAACGTTGTGGGATCTTTACATTGTGATTTGAAATGCCTTAACACAGCTGTTATTGTGAATTGGTGCTACATTATATATTGGCATGTATTCCTTTATCCATACAATTTCCACTTCTAATAATCACCCACACAGTTTCAAATTTGTCAAGTAATATCAAATTTCCACCCCTTCAAAGGCTGACTGCTTTCACCCCATCTCCAGTTTAGAGAATCGAAATCAGCTAAGACAGCTTGTGAAGCATTGGGTTTGAATTCATTTGTGTAAAACTATAAAGAAGGTAAACCTCAAAGCAGCACGAGTCAGCTGATTAAAGCTTGTACACTGGAACTGTCAATGGAAATTATCGCCACTACAACCAATCTTTGTGTTCCCCTACCTGCTGAATCCCACTTTAACTCCTGACTGTACTCTTTTTCCTGTTTAACTGTGGAGGCAAAATCAACTCTATAATGTAGGCAACAGAAAATTAAGGTATTTTTAAATTGTTTTTCACTGTGTCCTACATAACAGATTTAAACTGAGTACATTCATGAAAATTAGAATTTAGATTGGAATAACTTTCATATTCATTTTATATTATTGTGTACTGAATTAATATAGCACATGACAAAAATAGCTGGTAGAATTGTCCTTTAAAGTGCTCCTTTTTATTTTCATACTTGGAGTACATTTCCGAGTCTGTACTTTTTATTATTTATTACTTTAAGTTAAGAAGTTGATTGAGTACTTCAGCTTTTAATTTTTTCAAAAATGTTCTTTTACTTAAGTATCTCTACTTTTGCCACCTCTGAAGTTATTTTGTTTCTAGTCCAGGGTGGTATGATTGTACAGCAGACATCTTTAATGACATTAGAAAACAAGAACTGGGTGAACAAGTTTGAAATGTCAGTAAGTACATGACTTTTGACCACAACTGTTTGCTACAGTATACGTAAATATAACTGAAGTAATGTTGCTTTGTAATGTGTTACACCCAACACTGGTTATGGCATATGCACACTCAAAATCGCAGAGTTACAAGGAGAGCGTTCTAACCTGCAGGGCAACTAACAATATTTGGAGAATATTTAATATCACAAGTATATAAAAATTAACTCAGAAGAGGTAGCAGAGAAAATAAGCATCTTTCTACCATCTTATTCTTTCACCAAATTATTAGGAGTGTAAATATGTTTTATGAAAAGATAAAATTCCTATATATTGGAAAGACTAAACTGTAAGCTCATAGTAGGTTGATTTGATGTCACAAGGACGGAATGAACTGAGGTGCAGACCAGCGGGGTTAGAAAGAAAAGTCACAATTTTATTTACACAATCACCAGGTGAAACTATATTCAGTGCGAAGGGTTAAGGATTTCCAGGGAAGGAAGGGAAACAGGTCCAAAAAACACACTCCACGCTCTCGCTCTCCACTCCTTTGTCCGTTGTCGCGTTTCCACACCACACCACATTGCCAGACTTCAGGGAAAACAGGTCAGGAAGCAGGTCCAGGGAATTGAGGTTACTCAGCAATCCAGCAAAGAAGCCCACTGAACCACCATCTTAAATAGTGGCTTGGGCAAAGAATGCAATCAGACAGATCCGTGGCAAGTGGTTGATTACACCAGGTGCGTGGGCCAAGGGCGGGAGCCCAGGTGAGCTCAACCCACGCAGACAGAGGAAAGACAGGAGAAAGAGAGACAAAAACAACATGTGGCCTGAAAACTAGGTCAGACATGGAGACTATGACTCTAACCCCCTTTCTGTTGGAAGACTAGCTGAGGTAAATATTGTATGTGCTCACAAAGAAACTGGAACATACATCTAACCTAGAACTGTCACTAACCAGTTTGGTAGATAATAGTTATTATTTATTTCTTGTCATGTTCCAATATACTGTCACTTGCGAAAAAGTGTCTAAATTTATTTCATTCAGCATGCCATAAAGGATTAATGGCATTTGTGTGGATAGCATATGCAATCCTGTGAACCCAGCGTAAACCAGTTTCTGTGGTTTGGACTTGAAAGATCATTTATACGCACCATCAGTTTGAAATTAAATAAGCACCTCATCCAAGGATTACCACAGCATGACTCTCACATTGCCAACTTATTTAAAAGACAAGTATATCAGAATTGTAGAACGAAGTGGTTGCTTCCTACAACTTATTTAATACTTGTATATACTATTAGGACAATATTTAAAGAACACACATATTTAATGACTTCCCAATTGTAGACCCTATACATGTTTAAAGCTAATCAGAAAGAAACCGATTCGTGTATTTACACCCACAGCAAAGTCAGTGAAGTGTATGCTCACACTTACTACGCATGCACAAGTCATGGTCTTAACAATAAACAAACGAAAAAAAACTTCTCTGTACATCTCTGCCACACCAGCTGTGAGCCTCACGCAGTGTAGATATCTTCTGTCAACAGATATCCTCTTTTAAAATTAAAAACTAAATTTAAAAAAACAAAACAAAACAAAAGACAGCCTCACTCTAATTAATTGTGGCTTTCTTTGCTAAAAATCAGAGCATAGGAACAACAGAGAATTTATGGCCAAAGGTTTGTGAACACCCTTGTGTGGCTGGTGAAGATGTTAAAGCTACATTCATAGGACATTCATATGCTGTGATAATAATTCATTGCTCTGGAAAAGATTAGCACAAGATTTTGAAACCTTTCTGCAGTAATGTGCTTTCATTTAGCTACAAGATCATTTCAAAAGTTGGGAACAGGCTCACAGCCTTATCCCAAATAATGTTTGATGGGGATTGATGTGAGCCAAGTTATTCCAGGCCAAACTGGCAAAAACATTGCTTCATGAACCTGGCCTTGTTTACTGTTACAAGTTTAGGATCATTGCACACACAACAACTTGATTGTATTGTGTATTTACAAATAAAGCATTACATCAGTGAGTTTTTTTGTCTAATATTGGCAATGTGCAATATTCCATCTATTACTTCTTTTATGTGACACTTGCTCCAGACTGGATTGTCGTGTTGGCAGACTTGGGAAAGGGCGGGTAAGATGCGCCTCCACACGGAGGCATCCGTGTCCCATTCTTAATCAGGTATCTGAATCAGCCACCTTAACTGGCTTATTTCCAAAGCTTTCCAAAGAACAGCACTGCTACGCAGAATTCCTTCCAGATGTTTACAGTCGTATTCCCAGTGTTCAACCACCCTGCGAAGAAAACAAATCAATAGCTTGCACCCACTCACCTTTTGTCCACAATTTGGGTTCTCAAACCCATTTCGGTCCCTCCAGCTTCAAAACCATAGTTGTAGATTTTTTTCTGAGCTCAAGTGGGCAGACACATTTTGTTAACAGTTGGTGAAACATGCTGACCAGCTGGGCCACAGACCTCAGCACTGATTTACACCCATCCCATGTGTCAATCTCACTTTTTCACTCACATTTTTAAATGTAAAAATATTACAAATAGTCCAGGCTATAAGTATTTTTATAGCTTAAGAGTGTTCAGGCTGAGGCTGTGCACATGTGAAATAAAATACGATGACCCTAAAATTGAAAAATCTGAGTTAAGTGGATCTACTTCTATATCAAAAATGGACTCTATGAGAGAGAATGCTTCTGCTGTTGTCTTTTTCCCCCATTCTTTTTACTGTATCTTATTTATTTTGAAACTCATGACCCTACATCACCTGAGCTGGGATCAAAGTTTATCCACCTCCTAAAGTATGATCTTTACAGTAAATCAGGGGATCAGGGACTTTTTCTGCTGGGGTTTGCGTGGCCCAGCAGAATAGCTTTGTTTAATGGTGGTATTATGTTTTCATATTACACAATATGATTTACCATTTCATGGTTTTTATTAAGTTAGTGGAGGAAATCGCCATGCCATCTGGACAAATTATGTGCGATGACTATCAGCTCTTTGACTTTACAGTTTTATTGCTATCTGCAAAAATCTCAGTTTATCTAATATCTGAACAACTTCCAGGAGTGTGTAAATCTAGAAGTTATGGACTTTGTTTGGGCGTATTACTGAAAACAGACCAAAAAATGATGTTGCTTGTCCAAAAAGTTTCAAACTGCAGGCTTAGCAGGACATCCTGTGCAGGATAGCACATAATGTAGTAAAACCAAATGGAGTTCATTGTTCCCAGAGTGGTTGAATTAAATCACCATAATCCAGAAGGTTTCTAAAAAATGTCATTATTTTTCATGACCCGAATTGAATAACCAACACATGACATGTTTTCTCCTGGGTGTAAATAAAGATTTTGATTTAAGCAGTTAACTTTTTAACTGTGAGGTTCCTGGAACCCTTTTTCAGACTTGGGACGTTAAATTGTAGTAGTTCATTGCTCTCCCACAAACAGAAGAAATGGCCACATTCTTACCATTTAAAGTAAATCAGTGTGTTACGCAGAATGGGATTATGTTGTTGAGATTGCATTATAGAAATCTGCATAGTTTTATAAATTTATTACTCTTTAAATTATTCATTCTTCTCAGCGTTTAATACATTAAACAAGCAACTGTTGAGTTCCTGCTTTTTATTCAGCTACAGAGATCATTAGAGCTGGCAGTCACATCTTTTGCTTTTAATCTCGGGTTCTTTGGGATGGGAGTAAAATAAATACAAATATATTTAAAAACAGTAAAATAAATGTATGTAATAGATTATTTATCTGTTTCTCCTAATCAATGCACTTAATAAGGGCTGGCCTTTTCCTCATTATAATTTGTAAAGCTGCCTAAGGTTGTGGACTACACCTGAACCCACAAAACGAGTTCAACATGGCCAGGGTTTCTTACCATTAGCTAGCGCAACAAAATTTAAAACCTCAGTAAGAGATGATGGCTCTCAAGCAGATATAGAAAATATGTAAATGTTTACCTTTTTATGCGATAAAAGACTCACTGGCTTTAAATAGCCTGTATTTGTATAGCGCTTTACGAGTCCCTAAGGACCCCAAAGCGCTTTACACATTCAGTCATCCACCCATTCACACACTGAATGACGGCAAGCTACATTGTAGCCACAGCCACGCTGGGGCGCACTGACAGAAGCGAGGCTGCCGGACACTGACGCCACCGGGCCCTCTGACCACCACCAGTAGGCAACGGGTGAAGTGTCTTGCCCAAGGACACAACGACCGAGACTGTCCAAGCCGGAGCTCAAACCGGCAACCTTCCGATTACAAGGCGAACTCCCAACTCTTGAGCCACCATCGTCCATTTAACTGACATTCTGTCCCTACATTAGCCTGGTTGTTGCTAATCTTTGCCAAATAAATAACCAGTGGCAGATATTGCTAAATGAAGTTATTTCAAAACTATTTTACAATTCATAATTAAGAATCAACTTGTTTGGGCCGTCGTAATTCATTTCTGCTCCTCAGCTTATTCTGCTTATTCCAATTTGTTTAAAGACATTTGATGTTTATTGAATTGCCTCAGCAGTTTCACAGCATGAGCTCATGTTTCTTTTATTTGCAGCAACATGTTCAAACACAACTGAGATTTAAAATTGAAAATGTTTCAAAAGGTTTAATTTATTACAGATTTATGTTTGGCTGAACTGTAATGTAACCCAATTGTATTACTTTGGCAACATAACTTTGCATATATTTTTTAAACTTGTGAAACATGAAGTTCATAAATTTATTTAAGCCATCAGCAGACTGTCATCAGGGTGTACCACAAGAAAATGAGGCTCATATGTTGGATTTCAAAAAAGACATTTTTCCTCTGGCTCTTTCTGTGGACTCTTTCATAAAATGATAAAATGATGCCTGCGTAAATTATTTTGCCTTGGAATTTCTAAACCACTTTTATTTAGATGTCATGCTCAATAAAACACAAATGCCAAGCTTTGAAATTACTAAAGGCTCAAAACATTACTAAATCACTGTGTTAAAGCCACAGGGGTAACAAACTACCAGAAGTTCCACAAAGAAAGATCAAAAATATTGTTTTTCCACAATAGTAATAAAGTCTTTTTTCAAAGTGTTTATCCTCATAAAATCCAAGTAAACCATTTGCAACAGATGTTTTTCCCAAAAGCTCTGCTGAGAAGTTACAAGGCTAATAGAATACCTTAATAGTTGTTGTTGATTCTTTGCTGAGCAGTTGCCAATGGAAGTACTAAAAAAGCCAGGAACCTAATAAATGTGGCCATTAAATCTTGGTATTGTTTGGGTGATTTTTACGTATAGCTGTGAGCAGCACAGTCACAAAGCCAGACATTCTCAGCTTTACTGTCAGTTTTTGTTTTTTTTTTTGCATAAATTATTTACTTGAATGTACTTTTTTTCCCGCTTTTTTTAAGCAAGTTTCCAGACACATCCATATATCCAATCTCACACTGCTTCAGTAAGGCTGTCGAGGTCAAGGCTCTGGGGAGGCCAGTCCATGACAGATGTTGTGTATTTTTCTATCCAGGTATACTTGTACTGTACTGCAGCGTATTTGGGATCATTGTCATATTAAAAATTGAAGCTGTTGTCAATCTAATGTTTCCCAGATGGTGGATACAAATATGATCATACTTTTCTGAATTTGTAATTCCATCAATTTTGACAAGCTTCCCCACACCACTAGGTGAAATGAAGCCATAAACCATGATAGAGCCTCCACTGCATTGTACAGATAGCTATCTGTCAGATAGTTTATTTTAGGCTCCCAGTACATTCTAAGGCAAATTTTTATTCATAAAGCACATTTAAAACAATAAATTTGACCAAAGTTCAGCACATGAAATAAAGGATACAAGATACAACACACACACACATACACCAATAAATATCTAAAAAAAAAAATCAAAAGAATATAAGCGATAATACAACATCTAAAGCTTCCATCTTCTTTTTTTATCTTCCACGTCCAGTTTTCTCAAATTTTTCCGTGACACTCAACACACAGTAGCGAGGTATCCCAGGTTTTATGCAAAATACTATTTTATGCTGTCAAACTGTTTCATCTTTGGCATTTTTCATAGATTCAGCTAAAGATAAATGTAGTTTTTTTTTTAGCACAACGTCATTTTCAAAACATTGCCTCCTTATTTGACCTCTATTCTCCTATCTCAACATTTCCTCTTGTTTCCCTCCTTTTCAACCCTCCTTTCTATCTTTCTTTACTTTGATGCCCCTGCTTCCTTCTCATTCTTTCTGTCTCCCCTCACCTTCCTCTTCGCAGGTTGTTTGAGTACCGTGGCAGAGTGTCTCCTGTTCCACGTGTGGTGCCAGTCAAACGCCCGAGAGTGGCTGTACCCCTCGTACGACGGGTCAAGTCTCTGCCTGTCAAACTGCTGGCGTGTAACGCCTCCATCCTCCCAACCAGCAATGGCAACAAACAAAGATGTGAGTTTCAACGTGTACAAATGAACCATCAGCCAGTTTTGCTTTACAAGAAGCTGTTGTAAAGCATTGCAGTACCTACACCACATTAATCCACCATTAAAGTCTGATGTGTTGACTTTAGTTTGTCACTGTTTACTTTTCCAAGTAGAAGTAAAAATAAATATCAACATTTTAAGAAAGTAAATATGCACGTACATATATTGATATACAATTCTGTACATATAACTTGTTAAATTCTCAAATTGTCAGTGATATTGATTTTAGGAAAAACACACAGCTCTGTCACCAAACATTTTCCTTCTGACTACATATATTTCTTGCTTTTCTCTTATTCATTATCTCTTCTGGTTAAATTTCTAACCAGCTCCACCCTGTCTCAAACCTCCTCTTCATCTATCTTTCAAGCCCTGCTTTTACATGACATTGGAAGGCCAAAACATCAGGTTAATCCTTGTCTCTCTCTTGTTTTTTCTCTTGTTTTTTTTCTTTCCTTTTTTTTTACCAGTTGCCCATCACATGAATTGAAAGCATATTCAGATTCTAAACAAATTATGCAAAGGCCCTGTCAGCTCCCTGAATTTTTCAGTCTACGTAGAGCTCACAAAGCAATTTACATGTCACAGATTTAAGTGTCTTTCTGTGTATTCATTAAACTTACATTGCAAATTGTTTTAAAGAGAATAAACAAAAGCCTTTTTTAACTGCAGATTTTTTGGGGATATCAGAACAGGTTTTTTTGGCCTAATGCTCGCTGATATGAACTAAGTTTTGCTTGCAGTTACACAGGACATCCTTAAACAACTGGACCTATGGTCAACGGTATGACATTTTTATATTTCACATGATTTTAATTTGACTATTAATATTTACTACCGCTATTACCGCTCGTTTTCATACTCCCATATAGAAAAAGCCATTCATGCTTTTATTTGCTTTGGAGACTACATCTACTACCTCTTTTCTGGGCTAAATATGAAAAAATTATCTTTCTTGCCTCCAATTCAGAATGAAGTTAGAATGAGTAGAATAACCAGTCCTGGCTTCTCTACAGTGTTCCTATGTACTGTATATTTTGGGATTTATTTTTGTTTTATTTTGCTGATGACTTTCGTAACTTATCTGGGTCTGGCCCCGAGCTACATAGGAGAAATGTTTGCAGCCTTAGAGCTTGAGCTGGGGGCTCTTCTGTCTGTTCCAAATCAAGACTTAAATCTAAAGATGATCCTGCTTCACCGTCAAGGGACCTCAGCTTTAACACAACCCACATGAGGACATAAGCATATTGAGTGTAATGAAATACACTATATAAATAAAATTGCCTTAATAAAACTTTTTTTTTTACTTTTTTTACTTTTGAATATTTCTTTTTTAAAATTGTTAATAAAGGATAATTAAATAATTATCTAGTAACGGCCCAGCTTTTAGATTTGTATTTACATGATGTGTATTCTTTTCTTTAAAACAATAAATCTTGGTTTTCTTGCTTTTTTACTTTAGATTTGTGTATCCTGTTTTGCATTCTATGCATTAAGTAAGTAAATTTTTATTTATATAGCAGTTTTCAAGACAGAGATCATGAAGTGCTTCACGACAAAAAAGATACCAGAGCAGTAAAGCAGTTAATGTTAATCAAACTCCAAAAAGATGAGTTTTAGTTGTTTTAGTGAATACTTTAACCATTATTACTCACTTCCATAACAATTTAGCACATTTCATGTAATCTTTAAAGATTTTTTTGAAGAATTGAAGATTTTACCTTTCAAGCTGCGATAAGCTTTTGTGAAGAGGCATCTATGTATACGCCGAATAAGACCAAAATAATAATTTAAGCTCTATCAATCATTTCCAAAAACTAATACATGGAAAGGGTTTTTTTTGTTTTTTTTTAATATTAAAACTATCATAGACAAAGCATAAGCATGGTCACATCCATCACAGCGCTGCCTTGAAGATACTTCCCTCCAGCATGGAAATGGGAAACAGATGACATTTTAACAAACCTTGGATTAAGTTAGGAACTTAGTTGTAGATAGAAGTGATATGAACTTCAGCGACTTCTGTGTCCAAAGAACTTTACTAACCCCCCCCCCCCCCCCCCCCCCATTTTTTTAAATAAAGAAGTTCTCATCGGTTTTAAATGGTAGTATCTTTTGTTTTCCTGCTCGCTGTTGACCCCCTTCAAGAATATTGTCTGTGCATTTAAATTCAAAAGAATAGTCAAAATTAGTTTATTGCATCAAATACAATAGATGCCAGTATCACATTTAAAATATATATAGTCATGTAGCTTCATACAAAAATTATTTTGTTCTATGAAATAAATAAAAAAATGCTGTTACATACAGCTACATGTGGCCTTTTTCTTTTTTCTTTTATAGTATTCAGTTTATTTCTGTTTCCTGCGGCTTTAAGAGAATACTTAAATAAATAATAATACACTCATATTATTAAGTTATCACTGTAACTATAAAAAAACAGTTCTTCTTTTATTAACATAATGTTTTGTGAGGATAATAACACATAATGTTTTATTTTCAGTTCCGCCATGTTACAGTACCATGTTAGAATACCCAATTCTCGTGCAGCCTTAAGGGTTAGCGGGTTTATATGAGCAAAATGCTACAGGAAACTAATTAAATCAAATTCAAATTTCAGCGGGTCTTTGTCATAGAAAGGAATGGTACATCATTACCTTCGTGGTACAGTCATGAATTGGATCCAGAGTTGTTTTTTTGGTTCTGGTTCTTCTCACACAGCTGTCCAAAGAGGTGACACTCTCCAGAATTCAGCAGGCGCCAGGCGTGGGTTGAACAATGCGGATTAGCTGAATGTTGGCTTGAGCTGACGTCACAGTGTGTGGGCTGGGAGATATTAAAGGCAGATTCTGGGTCCCTTTTGTTTGAAGTCAAATAACTCTAATAAATTCATTAATCAAAATTAGACTCTTTAAGTGTGAAAGGAATCTCATGTGCTGGACAACAAAATAACAATTCTCCAGATAGGGCAGCAATAATGTAGCAGAAACTGCGTTGCTCGGGTCGATTCTTTGTATTGAATTGAGCTTGTGCTTATTCGAGCTTAAAGATCAAAAAGGTATACATAAGTTAGTCAGAGAGAAAAAGTCAGAGTTTTAGTGATTGTTCATAAAGTCTTCAGTAGAATAAATGTAAGACCAAAATAAAAGCGTCAGACACCAGTGTCTAATACCAGAGATGGAATAAGGCAAAAAGCCATGGCAGCACAAGCAGGCAACGGAAGACTGCCAGGTCTTTTATCGCCTGGGGTCTAGAGTCAGAGCAACCTTCTAAAAGAGCCTGTGTGATAAGGCTTCGGGTTGTGCCTGCATGTATAACTTGTAATGAACAGACAAGCCGTAAAAGGCGGGGGGGATTCTTGGGTTTGTGTGCGAGGGAGAAGGGTGGAAAGAGTGAAGACATGAAGTCCTGGTAACAATTTAATTTCATTAATCCAATCATCGATTTCTGCACGACAAGCCATCTTGTCTACTTAAAAGAAAAAGTGTCTTTTTCCCCAGTCCTTACAGCAACATACACAGCTTGAGTGCAGCTTGCGTCCAGTTGCTTCTGGTGAAATCTTTACAATCTTAACAGCCATCAAAGGCAAAACACCCATTAGATCTGAAAACTTTTATCTTGGTGATTCTGTATGCTGTAAAAAACAGATCTTCCCTAGAGGTCGTGATAAGTGGTAAAGAGAAACTAATGCCAAGTCACTGCAGCGATGTGTCGATTTATTACTAGCTTCTGGCAGACCTCTTATCTCAAGGTTTGTCTTTGTGTGTGAGGCTGTGTGTGTGTGTGTAAGATCACTGAAAGGTCATCAAAGGGTTCAGCTGTCTTATTTTTATGTCAAACAGAGATGCATCTTTTGGATTTTTGGATCTGTTCCATTGCCTTTGATATCTTTATTGTAGGAATAATAAAGGGAGCATTTTTCCAGACAAAGAGTCTGTCGAAATTCAAAGTTGAAAACAAAAATTTAATTGCCCCATAGGTTTAATAGGATTAAACAAAGAGGGTGAGGTTGTCACTACTACATTACAATAACAATAAACTTTGGCTGAGAGAACCAAATTGTCTGCATTTAACCTTATTCAGGGAGGCATGGCTCAGCAAGGTAATGCAAGCAAGGAAAGAAAAAATGATCTATTTATACAGTATTTTTCACAAACAAGAGTCACAAAGTGCTTTAAAAAAGAGGCACACAAAACTAGAATTTTAATACAATGTAATACAAATACAAATACAATGTAAAACTAAAAGAAAATTTGGACAACGGAGTAAAAGACCAGAAAAGAAGGACGGGGGCAGAAGTGAGGACACAAGAGGTACGCTGGTAGAGTTAAAGGGGGAAAATGGAAGGCTAAATAGAAATAGTATAAAACTTGAGTAGATTTCCTCACATTTCTATCTTCAAAACACAGACAAGCTTTCATCCATTTGATCAGAAAAATCTATTACGTTTCAGAGAAATACATCAGAATACTTTGATTAAAGAAAAAGATGAAAAAGTTTAACATTTACTGAATAAGACTGTAATTCATCACTTTGATCCACAGCAGGATATTTGTCTGTAATGTCATAAAATCTGGCACAGATGCTCATGAATCCCAACACACGACTCCAGATGTTCTTGGTGATCCCCTGACTTTATCTCCGGTGCTGCTAACACATCAAGTTTTTGACTAGCACATGATGAAGATCAAAATATATTTACGGATTTCCATCAAAGCGATCAGAAGAGGGACCTGATGTAGCCAGGGCCATAACTTTGGAGACAGTGACACATTTCTTGTACAGTTTTGTCGTTGTACATCACCGCCATGGATTTTAAATCAAACGATCAGGATGTGATTAAAGTGCAGACGTCCAGCTTTCATTAAAGGAGCTTAGCAAAAGTTTTGTATTGCCTGCTTAGAAATATGAGATATGAGATCAAATCAAAGAGAATCTAAATGTTTAGGGGGGGGGGGCACTTTTTTAAAGGAAAAAAGGCGCAAATGAAGCTTCAAAATAGGATCAAAAATGAAAGACATGTTACTGTCATAAAAGGAAAAAAGATAATTTAAACAATAGAGAATGTTTAAAAGTGTGTGGATCCACTGCTTTCTTTGCAGGCTTATCAATCAGGACATGGACACTTACATCCCCTCTCACCTCCCTCCCCTCTGTCTATGTTTGTCTGTGTCTCTCTATCAGCAGTGAAAGGCACAGAGCTTCAGGCGATAAAGTCAGAGTTGACTCAGATTAAAGCCAACATCGAGGCTTTGCTGGGCAGACTGGAGCAGATCACAGAAGACCCACACATAGCTGCCACAGGTGACACCCCCACCCCACACACATACATACCTTACATTATAAATGAAATCATTCAAGGAATTGGAACTCTACAAAACCAGTGCACACTCTGATTATGCTAATCAGAGTTAAACAGTAGTAAAATAGTAATGGTCAACTAAACAAATGCAAACAATTACCTCATTTTCAAGGGGCCTTGACTTTGTCCCTGCGATTTTGCACTAGCTGAGTAAAATCAGTCATTGAACTGTATAGGTCTTCCTTGAACCTTGGAAACCATTATTTGTATCTGTTATTTTTCTTCTTTCTTTTGTGTCTTAGTGCAGCCTTTTCTCTTATATCAACATTGTTTCCACTTCACCTCCAAGCAAACTTGTTTCTTGTATAGAGCAAAGGGGGTCTAGCTGGTAAACAAATAGTATGCAGACTGGAGACAGCGAGCATGAGCCTTCTGATTTAAAATGAGTCTTATTTACTAACATACACATGGCGGTAAGACAAAAATTGGCCGGTGTGCACGTGTCATAAAACTGAGCAATTTTGCATGCAGACTCTTTTTTTTTTCCACATCATAAGAACATTTCCATACACATATTATATGAGGGGCCATTAAATTTAGTAATATTTGTGTGCTTACTGAGAAAGCTGCTCAAGATCACCAGTATCAAGGTTAGAGCACAGTTTGTTTGTTTGTTTGCTTTTTGGTGTTTCCAACCAACCTTGGAGTCTGTCCTCTTCAGGAATCAGAATTAGTAAAACAAATAAAAATATTTTCCTGGCAGCCACAGTTTGTAAAGGGAGCAATGGTGGAAGTCAGATGTAATGGGACTTTTTCTACTTCCAGAGTAATCACAGCATTTGAATCGTTCCTCTTTTGCATAAAGCTTATGGTTAGGACTGGATCCCTCTAACTAACCCTCGCTTAGTTAAGCTTAAATAGGCCTAGATTACAGGGAGCTCCACACAACGCATGGCCCCAGTTTGTTTGTGTTTGTTTTCCTCACTCACCTCTTTCCACCTTCTCGTTTTTCTGCGTTTGGTCATTTTTCGTTTGTATTGTGAAGTGCTGTCCATTTCAGTTTTCCAGCGTTTGGCTGGATTTGAGTTGAGCGTATAGCCTTGTACACTTCAGAATTCATCCTGTTACTCCAATCATAAAATCTAGTGATTCACTTCCAGAAAACTGTATCCTCCATGCTTATGATCATGAGATGTTTTTTTCCCTTCTCCATACTTTTTTCTTCCCATGATTCTTGGTTTCATCTGTCCAAACATGTTTTTTTTGTTTGGTTTTGTCTCTGGGGTGTGAAGGCTTTTTCTTCTGCATAACCAGCAGTTTGCAGCTTGTTGTAAACCCTCTGTATTTAAAGCTGAATTCTCATTGGAGACAACAATGCCTTCACCCTCAAGACTGTTTTTGACTTGACTAGGTGTTGTGAAGGTTTTTTCTTAACCGAGGAAAGAGGAAAGGGAAAGGAAATTCTTTGATCATCCACTTCAGTTGTCTTCTGTGGTCTTTCAGGCTTTCTGGTCTCACTGAGCTGGCCAGTGAATTATTTCTCCTTTAAAATGTATCACATTGTTAATCTGGCCAAATGTAAAGTTTTTTGCTATCTTCCTGATAGTCCATTTTGTGTTTTCAGCCTAAGAATTGGCTCCTTCCCTGGCATCAACCTCTCCTTGGACTTCATATTGAGAATTTCAGTGGATAGCCAACAAACACAAGTTGAATGCTTTGAATCAACATCATGTGTTATTTTCAAATAACCTCACTAGGCCATGCATACAGTATAAATCAAAGCCTTATAAACGATTTTCTACTTCACCGCTCAACTAAACAAAGTAATGGTAAGTGTTGATAAAATAACCATCGGCCTTTATATTGGAAAAATTTAGAGAGAAAAAAACATGAACAAAGAATCGTTAAAAGGACCGAATTGGTCAAAAGGACTAATCACTGCAGTAAAAACTGTACCAAAATGTGATTACAATACTGACTATAAAAAAAAAAAATAATAATAATAATAATAAAAACGTAAGAAATGCAACGGCACAAGCAAGCAAGTCCAAGATGAGAAGAAATCAGAAACAGTTGACTTGTATCCGTACGAGGAGTCTGGGATGCAGCTTTAGAAACACAAAAATGTTAGTGTCTGTGTTGCCTGATTCCAGATTTCTGAATGGCAGCCCACCTTTGAAACTTTGCCAAACAATTCTGAAGCCTGCTTTTGCTCTTTTCCATAGATTCGGCCTATGCACAAGAGGAAAGTTGCTAAGGATGGCTGGAACCATAATCCATTTCTTTTAACAAGATTACTGATGCTTACTCACTTTCTGTACTTACATGAAGATGTCTCTTGATTTGATTTACTGCAAGAGGGGTAGTAACAATAGCACTTGCCTGACTAAGACCATTGAACTGTTATCCTGCAAAAAAGCAAAGCAAACAAAAATTACTCCTTCATTCTGGATTGAATTTCCATTCTTTCTTTATTATCCCATGAGGCCTATTTTCAAATCAGATTACCCCGTGAGGACGGCCGTGTTTTCTTTCCTCAAAGACATGGATCATCAGCATTTGTAAAATCTGATCTACAGTTTTCGCAGTTGCGACATGTCCATCTCACGTTTGGGTTTCTTGTGTGTGTTCGCGTTCATGCAGATTTGATCAATACAGAGGAGTGCAAGAGTGAGGAGGCATGGCAGGGAGGGGAGGAATCAAGTTCAGAGCTTGAAGATGAGGATGAGCAGAGACAGAACAGCGAAGCTGAAGAGGAGGAGGAAGATGAAGAAGAGGAGGAGGGAGAGCACACACAGGATGACACCCACAACCATATGGTGAGTTAATGTGACAAACAGTAGTGTGACTTCTTATTCACACAAAGATGATTTTAGTGCAGGATTCAACCATTTGAGCCCTAATTAGTTCATTTTCATCAACATAATTCAGTTATATTTAAACAGTATCAGTTTATAATAACAGTCATTACAAGATGCCTTATATATAGGTAAATATCCTCCAATATTACAGACAGAACTGCAATCATCAGAGTATCTTCTATCATTTTCCCTGCATTACATGCATCTTATTATTTTACACTGATACTACATACATTTAGAGCTTCTGTTGGAACTGCAGGATTTTAAACACATTTAAACTGAATGACAAAAAAATAATAAATAGAACAAAATTACAGTCCATCCCACTATATATATGTATATATATATATATAGAGAGAGAGAGTCATGGGTGGTTTGGATTCATAGGAGTTGTTCAAGGAGAAAAGGAAGCACTGACCCTTTCCTTCTGTCTTATTATCTCATAGTCAGGCATACAGTGGCTTGCAAAAGTATTCGGCCCCCTTGAACTTTTACACATTTTGTCACATTACAGCCACAAACATGAATCAATTTTATTGGAATTCCACGTGAAAGACCAACACAAAGTGGTGTACACGTGAGAAGTGGAACGAAAATCATACATGATTCCAAACATTTTTTACAAATAAATAACTGCAAAGTGGGGTGTGCGTAATTATTCAATACTTTGTAGAACCACCTTTTGCTGCAATTACAGCTGCCAGTCTTTTAGGGTCTGTCTCTACCAGCTTTGCGCATCTAGAGACTGAAATCCTTGCCCATTCTTCTTTGCAAAACAGCTCCAGCTCAGTCAGATTAGATGGACAGCGCTTGTGAACAGCAGTTTTCAGATCTTGCTACAGATTCTCGATTGGACTTTGACTGGGCCATTCTAACACATGGATATGTTTTGTTTTAAACCATTCCATTGTTGCCCTGGCTTTATGTTTAGGGTCGTTGTCCTGCTGGAAGGTGAACCTCCACCCCAGTCTCAAGTCTTTTGTAGACTCCAAGAGGTTTTCTTCCAAGACTGCCCTGTATTTGGCTCCTTCCATCTTCCCATCAACTCTGACCAGCTTCCCTGTCCCTGCTGAAGAGAAGCACCCCCAGAGCATGATGCTGCCACCACCATATTTGACAGTGGGGATGGTGTGTTCAGAGTGATGTGCAGTGTTAGTTTTCCACCACACATAGCGTTTTGCATTTTGGTCTCAACTCCTATGTGCTCTGGTCTCATCTGACCAGAGCACCTTCTTCCACATGTTTGCTGTGTCCCCCACATGGCTTGTGGCAAACTGCAAACTTCTTATGGTTTTCTGTTAACAATGGCTTTCTTCTTGCCACTCTTCCATAAAGGCCAACTTTGTGCAGTGCACGACTAATAGTTGTCCTATGGTCAGATTCCCCCACCTGAGCTGTAGATCTCTGCAGCTCGTCCACAGTCACCATGGGCCTCTTGGCTGCATTTCTGATCAGCACTCTCCTTGTTTGGCCTGTGAGTTTAGGTGGACGGCCTTGTCTTGGTAGGTTTACAGTTGTGCCATACTCCTTCCATTTCTGGATGATTGCTTGAACAGTGCTCCGTGGGATGTTCAAGGCTTGGGAAATCTTTTTGTAGCCTAAGCCTGCTTTAAATTTCTCAATATCTTTATCCCTGACCTGTCTGGGACTTCATGGTGTTGTTGCTCCCAATATTCTCTTAGACAACCTCTGAGGCCGTCACAGAGCTGCTGTATTTGTACTGACATTAGATTACACACAGGTGCACTCTATTTAGTCATTAGCACTCATCAGGGAATGCCTATAGGCAACTGACTGCACTCAGATCAAAGGGGGCTGAATAATTACGCACACCCCACTTTGCAGTTACCGTATTTTCACGACCATAAGGCGCACTTAAAAGTCTTAGATTTTCTTCAAAAAGTACGGCGCGCCCTATAGCGCAGTGCGCCCTGTGTGTTGTAAGGAGGACGTAGTAGAGAACACCATGAGAACGCTAAAGGGTGAAGTGTGGGCGCAACCCTGAAAATGGCAAAGAGACACGCTTACGAAGCACAGTTTAAACTGAAGGCCATCAGCTACGCGGAGGAACATGGAAATCAAGCAGCGGCGAGAGAATTTAAGATTAACGAATCGATGGTTCGCAAATGGAGGAAGCTAGAAAACAAGCTCCGGCAGGTCAAGAAAACGCAGCTGAGTTTCCGCGGACATAAGGCGAGGTGGCCCGAGTTGGAGGAAAGACTCGAGCGGTGGATCATCGAGCAAAGAACGAGCGGGAGAAGCGTTTCGACGGTCACCATTCGGCTAAAAGCAGTTTCACTTTCACTTTTTATGAAACGGTGCCATTTTTCCATCTGGACCAGGACTACGGTAGCGCAGCAACTTCCAGCGGATTATAAGGAAAAGCTGGCCATCTTCCGCTCCTACTGCAGCAAACACATCGGCGACAAACACATCCAGCCCAGCCACATCACTAACATGGACAAGGTCCCGCTCACTTTTGACATCCCGGTGAGTCACACTGTGGAGAAGAAGGGGACCAGCACGGTAGCGATACGCACAACGGGGCACGAAAAATCTTCTTTCACTGTTGTGTTTGGCTGCCATGCTAATGGACAGAAACTGCCGCCTATGGTGATTTTTAAGCGACAGACTTTGCCTAAAGAGAAGTTTCCAGCAGGAATCATCATTAAGGCAAATGAAAAGGGCTGGATGGATGAGGAAATGATGAAAGAGTGGCTGAGGGAGGTGTATGTAAGGAGACCAGGTGGTTTTTTTTCCACGCATCACCATCGCTCTTAATCTGTGACTCTATGCGTGCCCATCTCACAGCCGATGTGAAAAAACTAGTGAAACAAATGAACTGTGAGCTTGCTGTCATTCCGGGAGGCCTGACAAAGGAACTCCAACCGCTGGACATCGGTGTGAACCGCCCGTTCAAAGTAAGGCTGCGAGCGGCCTGGGAGCGATGGATGACCGATGGGGACCACAGTTTCACCAAGAGTGGAAGGCAGCACCGGGCGAGTTACGCCACAATTTGCCAATGGATTGTAGATGCTTGGGCTAACATGTCTGCTGGCACTGTTGTTCGAGCTTTCGCAAAAGCCGGCATCATTTCCGAGGAGCTGCACGGCACGGAAAGTGACTCTGACAGTGAAGAAAGTGAACCTGGCATGTTTGATGGAGATTTAGCGCAGCTGTTCAATTCAGACACAGAGGATGAGGACTTCCATGGGTTTGATGATAAAAATGTGAGTACCAAACTTCGTTTTGCTCCTGCTTTATTTTTAAATACGCACACTTGTATGCTTGTGTGTTGTTGATGATGACGATTACTGTTAATAAAAATGTGAGTAAGGTACCGAACTCAGGTTTGCTCCCGCTTTATTTTTAAATACGCATACGGTACTTGTATGCGCCCTATAATCCAGTGCGCCTTATGTGTGTGTTAAATACAGTAATGGCACACATAACTGAGACTGCACCTTTTAGTACAGTGCGTCTTATGGTCGTGAAAATACGGTATTTATTTGTAAAAAATGTTTGGAATCATGTATGATTTACGTTCCACTTCTCACGTGTACACCACTTTGTGTTGGTCTTTCACGTGGAATTCCAATAAAATTGATTCATGTTTGTGGCTGTAATGTGACAAAATGTGTAAAAGTTAAAGGGGGCCAAATACTTTTGCAAGCCACTGTATGTAACAGGCAGCTGACAGAGCAAGCTGCAATCCAATACTCTCTCAGCCCATACACATCGCTTATGCTGCTTGTTAAGGACACGTTAGTGTAATTTCTCATTATGCACAGTAAAATCTTGTCAAAAGAAGTAGTATAAAAATGAACAAATGTCCAAACGAGGAACTCAGTGGAGTTTGTGGTATAAAATCCAAACCCAGAAGGCATCCTTGTGTCTAAAACTTTGTTTTTAATTATCTAGTTTTGTTTTGATTTTACTTTTCGTAGTCTACTCTTGTAGTTATGTTAAGGTACAAAAACTGAGAAAGGCTTAGGAAAAGGTCATTCTTTGAGTTAAAATATACCCTTTCTGAACTTTTACTGTGTCAGAAGGCAAACGTTTTTCACATGCAACAGACTTCTCCTACATTGTTTTTTTTTTTAACTTTAAAAGTGCTAGAACAGTGGCATCGTGAGTGGAAGAAATGTGTCCAAGGTCTCACTGTGTTGATTTAGGATGTAGAGGGGTTTCTGCTGCACTCTGTGAGATATGCTGAAAAATGTTATACCCGCAACATACTCGTTAAGTAATTCAGTGGGATCCCTATTATGCATCAGTATGTGACAAATGGACCAAAATGTATCTGATATACTATACTTATTCCAAAATGTAATGCCTTTTAAGCTGTGGAGCTTAAATGCTAGTAATTTCCCAAACATAATTTAGCTACAGATGACACAATTTGTAATAAAGAATAAGAAAAATCTATCATGTGAAATGCTAATTATATTCACGTTTTCAGTTCCTTATTTTGTCCTAAAATTTTCCATAATAACAAAAACTTGAACACATGTAATCAGTATTGTGTGTGTTTTGACTCTTGGTTGATATTCTGTTCTTTCTTTAATGTATTACGTTTGTGTTCCATTCAGTAAAAAAAAAAAAAAAAAAACGATAAAAATGTACCAGCAAAGTCATACTTAAGAGTTTAGTTCATTATTGGATGAGCAAATTGCTAAGCCACAAAGATTTGTTTAAAGAAAAAAATTTAAAGTTCAGTATTTTTGTAGATTTGTGTTGCATTATTGTGATTCTCAATTATGTACAATGAGGATTCGTGCAAAACATGGCAGACACATTCAGTTCCCATTTATCAAACAACTTTGAAATAACCTGGGGGTAGCGAATCATGTTTGGAACAAACAATTCCAGTCACTACCAGATTTTCAGTTCTAAAGATTGAGTGTTTTAAGACTCGGAGGCAAAATGTCTGAAATGCTTTGAAGAGGCAAGTCATAGTCAGTCTGGACTTCATCTAGTTCAACCAGATGAACTTACTAGAAATTACCAAACAAAAGCTTTGCACTAGTCATGTAAAATTCCATAAATGTCACTGAGAACTAGGCTTTTGATTCAGAAATAGTTTGATCAGATTCACTGGGAGCTCCGCTGAGTAAACTCACCCACCTCAACAAGTGTTGCTTTTGAACTCGCCAGTCCAGTCCAGTCCAGTAAATGAATGATGATATTAAGTTAAAGGGCCGATGGCATTTTAAAAGCACCTTAAATGTGACAGTGGTCAAAGTATATAAAAGGAGTCAGAAATAATATTAAAAAGATGGAAAATCTGAACAATGTGAAACTGTTTTCTCATAAGAGCGGAGGGAATTTGCAATTTGTGCAGGCTTAGGGCAAGAAGTTATGAAAATAACACATAGCACTGTTCAAATGTACACACACACTCATACACACTGAAAACATCCATGGTTAACAACATAAATTTAAAGCTGTGGATTTGAATAAGCCCAGGTCCTTATAATGTTACATGGTTTAATCCCCAATTTCTGCAGCCTGCACTGACTATGTGTAGTTACACAGACATTACTGTATATTGTTGTATATGAGGGAAACAGTGTGGCACTCTATGCTATTTATTTTTCTGTCTTTCTTTTGATTTACCTGCACATTATCTACCACATCATAACATATATGACCAGCTGTAACTGTATATTTAGATTCATGTGTGGTTTTGGAGCCAGTATACAGACATGTTCCTCTACATGAGTACTGCTTTGGTGAGAACACAGTGTACAGTATATCTGTATAACATTATTCCAGGCATTTTCTTACACTTACCCAATTAAGGGTTACCTATCTCCAGTGTTGGGGAGTAACGGAATACATGTACCGCCGTTACGTATTTAGAATACAAAATATGAGTAACTGTATTCCGTTACAGTTACCGTTTAAAAAGGTGGTATTCAGAATACAGTTACTTTGTTGAAATAAATGGATTACACTGCGGTACTTTCCTGTTTCATTTTGTCGCGGGTCAGGACTGTTTGGGTTTTGTTTGACAGCTAAGTTCTTTTGTTCCAGGCGGCAGCGTTACGGTTGCCATGGTTACAGGGCGACGCTCTCTCTCTCTGCGACTGTGTGTTTCCTGGGTGAGAGAGCGCCTTTTCGTTGTTGTTGTTGTTGTGCTAAGCTAACAGGCAGAATGCTACAAGCATAGCTCTAAAGAATGTAGCATCATGTTCAGTGTAGTCCGTGCTGCTGGGAGAATGGACTGCCATACACGTTATGTGTCTGTGAGCGCTAGGAGGGAGAAAAAGGGGAGTGGAAAGGTACGAGCAGTCATCGAACAAAAACGGGAGCTGGAAGCATGTAAATATAATAATAACCACTGCAGCCAAGAAGAGTGCCTGACGAGCCCAGTTGTAAGTAAGCTATTAAGACTCGACTGTACACTGTGTTCGTGTTTTCCTCCGAAAACAACAAGTTCCGTTGGAGCAGCCTTTCAACGCCTCTCTCTGTCTGTCGCAAGAAAAGTTGACCCACACAACAAAGTAGAGCTATTTTTCGGCTACCAGCCGTATTATGCTGGGCTTACACTGTGCGATTTTTTCAGTCGCGCGATTCAGCTCCTGCTCAAACTCGCAGGGGTTAGAAGTTCATAGGTCACGATGCAGGGTCTCGCACTATACGGCCCGATGCTCTGATGCGACCTGAGTGCTCACACTGTGCGTCCATAAAAATGAAGGTTATAACAGAAATTCTGTCGCTCGCTCTCCCTCTCCGTCTTTCACTCACACAGACACACCACCACCATCAACTTTGCTAAATTGCTAATGAAAAACATTGGTCAGGCAGAGCTCTGTGATTGAGCAGCAGTGTCGATCCAACTATTTTCACGGTTGTTGTGGTCGTGATAATTTTGTGAGGCCACATTGAAAGGGCTCGGATGGTTCTACAGGTTGTGCCTCCATCGCTTGTGTCCAGATCACACGCTGCACTGCCGTGCTACGCCATCTTTTTCGCTGACATTTGTGTTTGCGCGTGCGCAGTGTGGCAAACTGCGGTGACACCCTCACGACCAAGCGATTGATGATCGGGAGCTGGTCGTGAGGTGTCAATCGCTTCTCGTTACCCCACGTATACTACACGATGCACGACGCACGATGAAGGCCAAAATCGGGCCGATCGCCAAAACGATCGCACGACTCAAAAATCGGCTCAAAATGGGCCAAAAATCGCACAGTGTGAGCCCAGCATTAGTCAGAGGTCCCTTTACTACAGTTCGGAGTCGCGGACCTTCAGTAATAGTAATAAATCACACAGCAATAGTACATTCACGTTGTTGTAAAAAGCATGATAATATTGTAGCGGGTCAGGGCTGTTCGGGGTTCTGCTTGTACAGTTATGTTTTGTGTATGTTGCCATGGTGACGGGTGACGCCCTCTCGCTGCGACGGTGTGTCCTTCCGGGGTCAGAGGGCGCCCTATGTGTGTTGTGGTTGCCGCGCTGAGCAGTTAGCTAGTGGCAGTGTGTTCTTCTGCAAATGTAATAAACGGCTGTGCTCCCTGGCTAGCTCACGGGAAGCAAGACCAAACGATACCTCCGTCTCCTCCTTGTCTGAACTCGCCACAATATATTAAGTAATCCAAAGTATTCAGAATACGTTACTGTCATTGAGTAACGTAACGGAATAGGTTACAGAATACATTTTGGGGCATGTATTCTGTATTCTGTAATGGAATACATTTTAAAAGTAACCTTCCCAACACTGCCTATCTCAACAGCCAAACTGGTACAACCATGGACAGGTCACCAATCTGTCACAGGGGTAACACATCGAGAGGCATTCACTGTACACATTCACATCTACGGGCAATTTGGACTCTCCAACTGACCTAACACTATGCATGTTTTTGGGCTGTGGGAAGCTGCAGTACACAGAGCGAACCCATGCAGACACAGCAAGAACATTCAAAATCCACACAGAAAGGCTGCAGCCAGATTGAACCCAGGATCTTTTTGCTGTGGGGCAGGAGGGCTAACCACCACTCCACCTTATAACAATATTCAACATAATAAATATGAGAACAGTGTTTACACTGTGTAGTGATCCCCATACAGTCCCACAGTTCAGACCAATAATATTGTCCTGTCCACTCATCACAGCCGGCCGCTCTCAAATCCCTAGGTCCGACTGGTGAGGAGCGTCGACGGCGTGAGCGCCATTTCCCTCTTGAAGGCTGGGTTGACGGGCCAGGCAGAACATCCTCCGTTGGGCCGGGCAGTGAAGCATGAGTTTCAGGGTGGATGGTAGCAGCCGGGGGTTGAAGACGAAGCTCGTTCAGGATGAAATTCTCTGCGAGTGGGTGGAGTGAGCTGAGTAACCAGGGGAGACCATAAACCAAGCACTGTAGCCGATTAGCTATGGCTTGGCGAAACCCTCTCACCTCGTGCTCCAGCCATATGTTAATTAATTTATCCACCGAGTAAATAATATCCTCCCGGAGCTCCTCGGGCAGGTTGAATGCTGCTGGGTCCATTGTGGCCGGTTCGTACTGTCACGGCTGCCGAGGCGAGCCGTGTGGTGTTGGAGGGAGAAAGGACCCAAAATGCAGGCAGTAGATGATAATGCTAGTGATGTTTATTTACAAAGTGGCGTAGTGGCAAAACAGGCAAATGAGGGATGACAAATAACTAAAGAAACCTAAACTGGGAAAACTAAATAACAAACCTGAGCTGATACTAAACGGGGTGAGAGGCAGAGCGCCGCACACAAGGAACAGGACACCGTGGAACACAGACGAACAAGCAACAGGCAGGAGAACACACAGGGCTTAAATACACACAGCAGTAATCAGGGGATGAGAGACAGGAGGGCAACACACCTGGGAGAAATCAGAGCTGACGGGACAGGGGAAACATAATTTGAACACACTCACAGACAGTGTGACAGCATAGACAGACAGAACACAGGGACCAGGGCAGGCACAAAACAGAAACCTAACAAATGGCAAATCATAACAGAATACATACTCAGAATAAACAAAAGCATAAAGAAACACAAAACACAGAGTCGGCAGACTCAGGACCATGACAACGTAAGAGTTTAGTTTATTATTGAGCACTGAGCATCGGCTCCCCACAGGGCTGTGTGCTGAGCCCCCTCTTGTATTCTCTCTACACCCACGACTGCAGTTCGACCCACAACAACACTCTCGTCATCAAGTTTGCTGATGACACCACGGTAGTCGGACTCATCTCGAAGGGAGACGAGGCAGAGTACAGAGAGGAAGTCCTGAAGCTGGCAGCATGGTGTTCAGAAAACAACCTGGCACTGAACACTAAGAAAACTAAAGAGCTCATTGTTGACTTCAGGAGACACAGCACCGACTTGGCCCCCCTCTACATCAACGGGGAGTGTGTGGAGAGGGTCCACACTTTCCGGTTCCTTGGTGTCCTCATCTCTGCTGACATCTCCTGGACAGACAACATCTCAGCGGTCATCAAGAAGGCCCAACAGCGGCTGCACTTCCTGAGAGTCCTCAGGAAGTACAAGCTGAACTCCAACCTGCTGCTGACCTTCTACCGCTCCTCCATTGAGAGCCTGCTAACCTACTGCATCACGGTATGGTACGGCAGCTGCACCAAGGCGGATAGAGTGAGGCTTCAGAGTGTGGTCAAGACAGCACAGAAGATCATCGGCTGCCCTCTCCCCTCCCTGATGGACATCTATTCCTCCCGCTGCCTCACCAGAGCAGCAAACATTATCAAGGACAGCTCCCACCCTGGCTTCAACATGTTCAGCCTGCTTCCCTCAGGGAAGCGCTACAGGTGCATCAACACAAAAACCCACAGACTCAAAAACAGTTTCTTCCCCCAAAGCGATAACCACCCTGAACTCACACATGCACAGATAACACAGCCCCCCACTTCCCACTTCCTCTATGGACCATCACTGTGCAATACCAATTCTATGTGCAACAACTGAACTGTATATACATAACACTATTTATACCAATTCCATGTGCAATAACTCAACTGTATATAAATAACACTATTTATTACATATTACTTGCGGCTTGTATATTGTACATTTTATATATATATATGTTTTTCCCTATGTTAATACTGTCCATATGTACATAGCGCTGCAGAACTGTACCCCCCCCTCCCCCCCAGCATGTTTACACTGAGTAGGAGATGCTCTGTATCTCATTGTACAACTGTATAGTGACAATAAAGGCATTCTATTCTATTCTATTCTATTGGATAAACAAATTGCTAAGCCACAAAGATTTGTTTAAAGAAAAAAATTTAAAGTTCAGTATTTTTGTAGATTTGTGTTGCATTATTGTGATTCTCAATTGTGTACAATGAGGATTCGTGCAAAACATGGCAGACACATTCAGTTCCCATTTATCAAACAACTTTGAAATAACCTGGGGGTAGCTAATCATGTTTGGAACAAACAATTCCAGTCACTACCAGATTTTCAGTTCTAAAGATTGAGTGTTTTAAGACTCGGAGGCAAAATGTCTGAAATGCTTTGAAGAGGCAAGTCATAGTCAGTCTGGACTTCATCTAGTTCAACCAGATGAACTTACTAGAAATTACCAAACAAAAGCTTTGCACTAGTCATGTAAAATTCCATAAATGTCACTGAGAACTAGGCTTTTGATTCAGAAATAGTTTGATCAGATTCACTGGGAGCTCCGCTGAGTAAACTCACCCACCTCAACAAGTGTTGCTTTTGAACTCGCCAGTCCAGTCCAGTAAATGAATGATCTACGGTAGGCCATTTTCTTACTTTAATCCATCGCAGTCTTGTAGTACCAATCCGGGTATTTTAACATCCCACACCAAAACTTTATTTATGACTTGTTTTCTGCTGAATTAACTTCTTTAGTGGAGTTTTACAAGTAAGTCTTCTGAAACAAATGAGTTTATTCAGCTGATATTAAGTTAAAGGGCCGATGGCATTTTAAAAGCATCTTAAATGTGACAGTGGTCAAAGTATATAAAAGGAGTCAGAAATAATATTAAAAAGATGGAAAATCTGAACAATGTGAAACTGTTTTCTCATAAGAGCGGAGGGAATTTGCAATTTGTGCAGGCTTAGGGCAAGAAGTTATGAAAATAACACATAGCACTGTTCAAATGTACACACACACTCATACACACAGCACAGTCTCTTGCGTGCCTTCGTAAATATACGAGTGACTGAAAACATCCATGGTTAACAACATAAATTTAAAGCTGTGGATTTGAATAAGCCCAGGTCCTTATAATGTTACATGGTTTAATCCCCAATTTCTGCAGCCTGCACTGACTATGTGTAGTTACACAGACATTACTGTATATTGTTGTATATGAGGGAAACAGTGTGGCACTCTATGCTATTTATTTTTCTGTCTTTCTTTTGATTTACCTGCACATTATCTACCACATCATAACATATATGACCAGCTGTAACTGTATATTTAGATTCATGTGTGGTTTTGGAGCCAGTATACAGACATGTTCCTCTACATGAGTACTGCTTTGGTGAGAACACAGTGTACAGTATATCTGTATAACATTATTCCAGGCATTTTCTTACACTTACCCAATTAAGGGTTACCTATCTCAACAGCCAAACGGGTACAACCATGGACAGGTCACCAATCTGTCACAGGGGTAACACATCGAGAGGGATTCACTGTACACATTCACATCTACGGGCAATTTGGACTCTCCAACTGACCTAACACTATGCATGTTTTTGGGCTGTGGGAAGCTGCAGTACACAGAGTGAACCCATGCAGACACAGCAAGAACATTCAAAATCCACACAGAAAGGCTGCAGCCAGATTGAACCCAGGATCTTTTTGCTGTGGGGCAGGAGGGCTAACCACCACTCCACCTTATAACAATATTCAACATAATAAATATGAGAACAGTGTTTACACCGTGTAGTGATCCTCATACTTGTATTCCTGCGAGAGTAGCGTTTTTGTCATCTTAGAAATTCTTACATCTGGATCCGAGTGTTGACACAGCATGCAAAGCCCTCCCCCGCGCCCCATTCGGCCAATCAGATCACCGCTCCATCCTGCTCCTGCCCGCCTACAGGGCAGAAGCTGAAACAGGAAGCTCCAACCCGGAGGGCGGTGCACTGTTGGACAGACCAATCGGAGTCTGCGCTGCGGGACTGTTTTGATCACGCGGACTGGGAAATGTTTCACGTGGCTGCTAGGGACATTGATGAGTACACAGACTCAGTCTGCGGATTTATCAGGAAATGCGTGGAAGATGTCGTCCCATCCAGAACAGTTAAATCCTTCCCAAATCAAAAACCCTGGATCAACGGAGATGTTCGCGCGGCACGGAGCACCGCCTTTGCCTCCGCGAACACATCGGACTACAAACACGCACATTACCAACTCCAGAAGACGATCAAAGCAGCCAAACGTGAGTACAGGGACAGGGTGGAGCAACAGTTTGACAACCCTCGGAGTATGTGGCAGGGACTAAACACGATCACAGACTTTAGAGGGAAAACCAGCACACCGCAGACCACGGCCTCTCTGTGTGAGGATCTAAACGTATTCTACGCTAGATTCGACACAGCGAACACCATGAGACCGGACAGTGTGCGCACCGTGGATGACGTCAGTGCGCACACTGTGTCTGAGGAGGATGTGCGGAAGTGCTTCAGGAAGGTGAACGCACACAAAGCTACTGGTCCGGACGAGATTCCCAGCCGCGTCCTCAAGTCATGCGCGGCTCAGCTGGCTGGAGTGTTCACGCACATCTTCAACCTTTCCCTCTCTCTGTCTGTAGTCCCAGCCTGCTTCAAAATGGCCACCATCGTCCCTGTACCCAAATCCTCCACCATCTCCTCATTGAACGACTGGCGACCTGTAGCCCTGACCCCCATCGTAAGCAAATGCTTCGAGAAGCTGGTCAGGGACTTCATCTGCTCTGCACTACCCGACTCACTGGACCCTCTACAGTTCGCATACCGCCACAACAGGTCCACTGATGATGCCATAGCCCTGACACTACATACTGCCCTGTCACACCTGGAGAAGAGAGACACCTATGTGAGAATGCTGTTTGTAGATTACAGCTCAGCATTCAATACCATCGTTCCCTCGAAGCTGGACAGGAAACTGCAGGATCTAGGACTGAGCAGCTCCCTCTGCAGCTGGATCCTTAGCTTCCTGTCTGACAGACGCCAAGTGGTCAGACTGGGCAGCATCACCTCATCCCCCATCACACTGAACACTGGTGCTCCACAGGGGTGTGTACTGAGCCCTCTCCTGTACTCACTCTACACCTACGACTGCACAGCCACTAACAACTCCAACATCATTGTGAAGTTTGCGGACGACACTACAGTGGTGGGTCTTATCACCAATGGTGATGAGACGGCTTACAGGCAGGAGGTCAGCGCCCTGACCCACTGGTGTCAAGACAACCATCTCACCCTCAACGTCGCAAAGACAAAGGAGTTGATAGTGGACTTCCGGAGGTGCAGAGAAGTACACACCCCCATCACCATCAACGGCGCTGCTGTGGAGAGAGTGAGCAGCTTCCGGTTCCTTGGTGTACATCTGGCTGAGGATCTTACGTGGTCAGTACACACAAACAAAACAGTGAAGAAGGCGCAGCAGCGCCTCTTCTTTCTCAGGAGACTGAAAAGATTCGGCATGAGCCCTCGCATCCTCAGGACCTTCTATCAAATATAAATATAATGGTTTCATTATATTTACAAAAATCTTTAAAAAGAGAGCATCCTCACTGGATGCATCACCACCTGGTATGGCAACAGCACCGCCTACAACTGCAAAGCTCTCCAGCAAGTAGTGCGGTGCTCTGAATGGATAATTGGAGGTGAGCTTCCCTCCCTCCAAGACATCTACAGGAAGCGGTGCCTGAGGAAAGCGGGGAGGATCATCAAGGACTCCAGTCACCCCAGCCATAAACTGTTCAGACTACTTCCATCAGGAAGGAGGTTCTGCAGCATCCGGTCCCGTACCAGCAGACTGAGAGACAGCTTCTTCCACCAGGCCATCAGACTGCTGAACACGTCATAGACACCTCAGCTTCACTACTGGAACTTTAACATTATGCACTCCATACTGTACAGTAATGCCACTGTTTTGCACATGTCTCAACTCTGTATATTTTATATTTTTATTTATTGTTTACTCTATTTAATTTGTAAAATATGTGTACACACACACACACACACACACGTAGAAAAATATTTAGTATACACATCCAGAAATGCATATACTATTATATATTGTACATATATTTATTAGTTTCAGATGTAGCCATTCTTGTATTTTGCTTGTTTACATTATTGTATTTTGCACAACTCTGTTGCTTGTGAAGCTCGCACACAAGAATTTCACTCACATGTACTGTACCAATGTACCTGCACATGTGATGTGACAATAAAAGTGATTTGATTTGATGAGTTTGTGTTGATGAGGTCCGCCCCGAGTTCCTGAAGGCTCTGGACGTTGTAGGGCTGTCCTGGTTGACACGCCTCTGCAATGTTGCGTGGAGATCAGGGGCAGTACCTGTGGACTGGCAGACCGGGGTGGTGGTCCCCATCTTTAAGAAAGGGGACCGGAGGGTGTGTTCCAACTACAGGGGGATCACACTCCTCAGCCTCCCTGGGAAAGTCTATGCCAGGGTGCTGGAAAGGAGAGTTCGTCCGTTAGTCGAACCTCGGATACAGGAGGAACAATGCGGTTTTCGTCCTGGTCGCGGAACACTGGACCAGCTCTTTATCCTCTCCAGGATACTTGAGGGTGCATGGGAGTTTGCCCAACCAGTCTACATGTGTTTTGTGGACTTGGAGAAGGCATTCGACCGTGTCCCTCGGGGTGTCCTGTGGGAGGTGTTGCGGGAATATGGGGTGTCTGGCCCATTGCTACGGGCCATTCGATCCCTATACAACCGTTGCAAGAGCTTGGTTCGCATTGCCGGCAATAAGTCGGACTCGTTCCTGGTGGGTGATGGGCTCCGCCAGGGCTGCCCTTTGTCTCCGGTTCTGTTCATAATTTTTATGGACAGGATTTCTAGGCGCAGCCAAGTGGCGGAGGGCTTTCGCTTTGGTGGCCTCAGAATCTCATCTCTGATTTTTGCAGATGATGTGGTTCTGTTGGCTTCATCGGGTGAGGGCCTCCAGCTCGCACTGGAACGGTTCGCAGCCGAGTGTGAAGCAGCGGGAATGAGCATCAGCACCTCCAAATCTGAGGCCATGGTTCTCAGCCGGAAAAGGGTGGAGTGCCCACTCCGGGTTGGGGATGAGTTCCTGCCCCAAGTGGAGGAGTTCAAGTATCTCGGGGTCTTGTTCGTGATGGGAGAAGGGAGCCGGAGATCGACAGACGGATTGGGGCTGCAGCTGCAGTAATGCGGACGCTGCACCGGTCCGTCGTGGTGAAGAGGGAGCTGAGTGTAAAAGCGAAGCTCTCAATTTACCGGTCGATCTACGTCCCTACCCTCACCTATGGCCACGAGCTGTGGGTAGTGACCGAAAGAACGAGATCGCGGATACAAGCGGCAGAAATGAGCTTCCTCCGAAGGGTGGCTGGCCTCTCCCTTAGAGATAGGGTGAGAAGTTCGGCCATCCGGGAGGGGCTCAGAGTAGAGCAGCTGCTGCTCCACATCGAAAGGAGCCAGCTGAGGTGGTTCGGGCATCTGACAAGGATGCCCCCTGGGCGCCTCCTGGGTGAGGTGTTCCAGGCATGTCCCACCGGGAGGAGGCCCCGGGACAGACCCAGGACACGCTGGAGAGATTATATCTCTCGGCTGGCCTGGGAACGCCTTGGTATTCCCCCGGATAAGCTGGAGGAGGTGGCTGGGGAGAGGGAGGTCTGGGCCTCTTTGCTTAGGCTGCTGCCCCCGCGACCCGGCCCCGGACAAAGCGGATGAAGATGGATGGATGGATGGATGGATGGATGGATTTGATTTGATTTGAATTCCCTGAAATTGTTTGGAGACACTACTAAATAAATCCTGATACATGCCTTTGCATAATATATGAAACATGAGCACATATGTATATATTTTTAACTGTCTCTTTCAGCTTATACTTGATTAGTTCTACAGATCTCAGTAAAAAGAGAGCTTACAGAATCTTACTTGAGCAAATCTGACTGTCTACACCAGGGATAGGCAACCTTTCTGATGGCGAGTGCCATTTAAAATTTCCTCAGAAGTCAGTGTGCCATATGATTGCATTAGCAATAAATTTAATAACGCTCTATATGAACAGTTACACAATATATAGAACCACTTTATAGAATTATATTTGTTCGCAGATGTTGGCAGCTATCAGTGAATAGTTATCAGCTATTTTGAAACAAAAAAAGACACTTTTTATCCATAACAAGAACTCCATAACAGCAAATGAACTGTACAACAGAAAATACAAATGCTATTTGGGGTCTCCTCACAACAATGATAAGAAAAATAAACTAAGCCAATATGGCATGTCTGTTAATACACATTAACACACATGTTATGTGATCTCTGGTCTCCCACTCAGAGACACAGGTCTCAGAGTGTCCAGCATTCAGACGGCTACCTGAGGACACTCATGTGAGAGAAAATCTGCTCACACAGACATGTAGAGCCAAATACTGTCAATAAGGCCTCTGCAATGTTCTGAAGACAGTTAAACTTGTCAGGTAGTGATGTCCAGCAGGTGAAAATGCAAGCTCCATGAACACGCACAGCTGTGGATTTCAGCTGCTTCGATGTTGTATTAACTAGCATTAACTCAGCCAGTTAATGCGAGACAAATCTAGCTGCTCATTAAAGATTTCTGGTTTGTTCAGAAAATAAAACATTGGTCCATACACCTGAATGTCCCAAAAATGCATTGTGTCTCGAGTCTACGGATGTATCCGTGTATTTCCGCGTGCTGATGCTGTGCTGAGCGAACAGCTCCTGAAGCTTTTGAAGTGTCGGAGTGTGGAAAGCTAACAACATCCCTCTTACCAGTAGACTAAGTTATTTTTAGCCAATTACAAGTTGAATCTGGTAGTTGGGGTTATTAGCTAAGATACCGTCATTAAGAAGCGGCACAACTAATGTGTCTATGCGAGCTGATTTGCGATGTGCACCGCTGGCGCGGCCATTTGTTTTTTGATGCACCTTCTCAGATTAATTCACTGCGTGTCGTGCCCAGGGCTGGACTGGGACAAAAAAAAAAACAGGCATTTTGACTAGAGATCGGCCCACCAGGTATTAAAGCCATTAAGCCTTTGAATGAAAACAAACGCTGTTGTGACAGTGATGTACAGTCTTGTTGGTATATGTATAATTTCTATACATTTTATGTCAGATAAAAACTTTGGTTGTAAGATTCAGATAATTATTTAATAACAGCCCGACATTTTAAATGAAAATAAGAAAATATTTCTTTGTGCCCCCCTTTCCTTGTTAATGCCCCACCTGGCCCCCCTGGCAACACTTTGCTACACCCGCCCCTGCACAGTTACCAGCTGTCAGGTACTTAGAAAAGGATCCTGGTGTTATTTGTCTCTCAGAAACAGTTCATAACTTCCCTTCAACTCACTCATGTCACCTAAAAAGGTAAACCTGTTTCTCCATCACTTGTTCAGCTCTGATGATTCAGTAAGGACATCTCCTGGTTTCATCTTCATGTTTCCCTCTCACCAGATATACAAACCGACATCATGACCAGCAGCTTTTACAGCTGTGGCTCCAGCAAACATCAGCTGATACTAGAAATTAATATTAAATACATTCTAGCAACAGCTCATCAAGCTTAAATGTGCTGCTGTTTAGCGCGACAACCAGCGGTTTCCTCTTTCTGGCGCAAAGTGGGCGATAAACAAACAAGACAGAAAAGCCGATCAGCTGATCATTGATCAGTTTCATGATCAAAGTAGCAACAGGAGAGGGAGATAATGAGAGAAGAAGAGGCAGCTGTGCTGCGTAACGACACAATAGATCCACCTTTGTGTCTTTTTCTATCCTAGACAAACTGCGTCCCTTCTCAGTTCAACACGAAACGCGCAATAATTTCTCTGAATGCGGGACGATTCCGTCTTTTTACGGGACGGTTGGCAACTCCACTAACTAACCTTATGAATAAAATAAAGTTCACTATCAGTAACATCATAGCACCCACCCAGCTGTATAGAAACTCTGTCATGCTAGCTAGTACGCAGTATGAGTTATTGTAACTGACTGTAAAAAGGCAGCACAACGAAAATAAACTAAACTTGGTTTATATCTGACCCAGATAGATTGCAGGTCATAACTTCTTACCTGAAGTTCAGTTCACCTGACACTCGGACCAGCGGCTGCCTTGGGTCTCTCCTCCTCCTGCCTCCCCTCTCCCTCATCCACCTGCTGGCCTCCACCACTTGTTAATTTTACTGAACCTGTGGAAGCTCCGCCATAGCCACCATCAAACAACTGAGTTATTTTTACACATGGCCAGCATCTGGCCAATCCACCACCTTTCATTGTTTATATTGTTACAAAAAAAAAAAAAAATCATCGGCCCACCGAGCAAATGCCCGATGGCCAGTCACGCTATGGTTGCGCCATCAGTTAACTCTAGGCACGCGTGCCATGAAGTGAAATTATTCTATGTTCAGCATTGTTCTATATAATCAGGGAGGAGTTATAATATTTTTTATTTTATAATATTAAACGGAACACCATTGATTTCGTTATGTTACAACATTTTTTGTTTTGTTTATTAATTTATTTGACAATTAAAGTTCACATGACAGAGCAGTCCATCATAGATTTGCTAACTTTGGGGAAAAAAAACATTAAAAGACAGATGGATTATTTTACCTTTAGTCAAATCAGCATTTTCTTTTCCAAAATGCAAACAACTTATGATGCAGATGTTTAGTTAGTATATTGAGGCATTCACATTACATTTTTTTTACATTCTTTTATGTTTTTTTTAACCTTTTCTTCTCATTCTCTCCTTTAATAGTTTTAAATGTTGTACTTTCATATCGTATCAGTGTTTTAGTGTCTTATTTAACAACAGCAATTTCACTGCAGTCGTGCTGATTAATGTACATTGTCACTAGCAAAAGGTTACACTTCCTTGTGCACCACACAAGAAAGACAACTGCCTTGTTATCAGCAGACAAGACAGCAGTTCACAAATCACTAATAGTTTTATGTGCATGTAAGCAGCGCTGATGACCTTCAGTACTTTTCTGCATTAGCCTTACATTGTTCAGCTTCTTCAATTTCTCCACACTCCCACATCAAAGCCTTTGTACACACAGGGTACCTCGCACCCTGCGCAGATGTAGCACTTCACTTCACGTCATATTTTATGCATCGTGTCCATCATGCTGTTCACATATGGGCTCCAATGTACGCATCAGCATGAAAATAAGCAACTGTGTAATGAAAAAAACAAAACACAACTGAAATTTCAGCATGACAGACAACTATTTTACTATTTATTTATATATTTTTTTAGGTATCACTGTTTTAGAAGCAAACCTTTAGATATTGACCAGAACAGGAGATATGTTCAAGATAATATAAAAATAATCAGTAATAATAATCATCATCAAATTTGTCCCCTATAAGACTTAAGCCATGTTATAGTGTTCTGTGGCACTGTCGTTAGTATGTGGTATTGTAATTTGTCTTTGTCCTATATTTAGAATAACACCATATTAACTACTATTTCTCCTTTGTAAATAGAGGAGAATAAATAACTGAAAGCTAGTAAGCCTGTCACAAATAGATTAAAATATTTTATATCCAGCAAGTCTGATTTACACACCTGATCTTTCCACCATCAATCATGTCCACGGGAAAATTATACTTCTGACATGGATTCCCTGAATTTTTGATACTATTTCAGCTCTGTTTCTAAGTTTCCCAGACTCAACACAACACAACACAGTCATTGTTGTGACAGAGTTTGGTTATTAATTAGTTTTATTTGTGACACTGATATGATTTTGTTTCTATAATTTGGGACATCTTTTCAGTGGAAATTACTAATAGCAGTAATTATGAAGATGCATTATTTTTTACTTTCGTCAACCAAGCTTATACTGGACTATACATTAATGCAACATCCACTGACTATAAATCAGAATCAGAAATACTTTATTTATCCCCAAGGGGCAATAGCATTACTCCCTGCTTAGTTTCTGAATGTTTTGATGAATTTGCATGCACTTTTTCTGAGATAATGATGTTTGCGATGCTTGTTTTGTACCACTTTTGTGAACTATTCTTCCCTCTTTGTCTTAGGTATTAGGAACTGTGGAAGGAGAGACAGAGGGAGAGAGAGAAAAGCGCTCTGGACAGACAGAACTAGAGAACAGAAAAGGAAGACCATCAAACAGCAGGGATCATGAGACTCACAAGCTCACTCACTAACACAGACAAAACTGTAAAAACACAGCAAAGAGATATACTTGACACTTTGTCCAAGCCACAGGAAGATAATAAAACAGCAGGTTACTGCCTGAGTGCATAAAATGAATTACACACACTAGCACACAAACACACACATTGATATAAAGAAGACAAAAAAAACCCCAAAAAAACTTAGTGATGGAGCCAGATTCACTGTGTCAGAGCAACAGGGGGATAGTAAAGACAGCAGGCTGTTGTCAAAACACATCTTAAACTGACAGGTTCATTCACTCACAGAAGAGCTCTCTTTGGGAAAGCTGGAGCTTGTCAGACCGTCTGCTGCTTTATAGGCCATAAAATATGACTGAATGGACAACATATAGAGATTGTTATTTTTAGTATAGATTCTTTAATATCAAGGTAAAAAAAATCCCGGGGGCTATTATTGTTGCAGAATTATTTGCAAGAGTTGAGCAGAGAGTTGCATACCTCAATCAGTGTGCGAGTAATCAGATTTGTAAACATGTAAAAATAATCTTCAAATATGTACTGAGATTTGTTCATGTCTACATCAGTCATGTATTCAATCTGTGTATGTTTGTAATGACATTTGTAATCAAATCCCAGCACGCGTAGATTATCTGTCACATTTTGCAAATCTAAGCATGCACACCAGGACTTTTCTAATCGTTCTGTTACAATTACAGCCTCATAAAATCCCAAATATCAAGTGACAGTGTTCTGCCAGGCCGGGCTAAAATTACAAGGGAAATAGGATGGTAAATGCCGAACATCATGCAATGAACTAAAAAACAACATAAAAAGATGCTGATGAGCAAATATTTCACATGTGCATGTATTCACTGTCGCTTGGTAGTATAGGCTCTACACAAATAAACCAACATGTAAAATTAACCAGACAAGTACACAAAGCAGCAACATTTTACTTGACAGTTTCTGATGGATGGAGTGCTGAAGGGCGTATATATGCTTGGCGATTCATGCTCACACATGTGTGAACATGCATACATACATGCCTCCATGATTGAAAGACTGTAATAGCCACATTTTATTTATCGCAACAAGACACCAACAAGAATGTCGGTTCACATCCTGTTTCTTTACCTGTTGATGAAATTGAAGTCAGCTCTACGTTTTTGCTGTGTCCCAAAGGATGTGGAGACAACTCACTGGATTACTTCAAGTCTAATTTTTAATGTAATTAAAAAAATAATTATACTATCAAAATGCATACTTTCATTCTTTCAGTCCCGGTTTTGTTTGGTTTCATAATAATAAGATAAGTACGATAAGTACTGTGTAATGTACAACAGAGTAATGTGACAGAGTGGGGATGCAAAAGAACTTAAAGTGGGAGTGAATATCTGTCCATGTGAAATCATTATTTGGCAATTTTTGGCACATTTTACACAAATATGACATCATTAAGTAGCATCATTGATACAATTACAGTGACTTATTTAAAATAACACAAGCCAGAGTCTTTTAATCAGTAAACAGTAGCTCAGGGGAACATGAAAAATTGGAAAACATCTACAGTCAATCATTTTTCAGTAGATTATAATTTTTACTGTAAATGGAAGTATTACAGCAAAGACTAACACTTCAAATTCAGCTTCTATTTTAAAATGAATAAAAAAATAAATAATGAATTCAATGTCCCATTACAAACTGAGGCTGATGCCCTGAAAATACTAGCTATTAGGAAAAACCCTTTCAAACTTCAGGTTTTTAGCCTCCAACTAATATAAAAGTCTTTGAAACAAATTGGTTTTAATCAACATGTATGATTTTACAAAGAAATTTGCTCAGAGGATTATGGGAAGTATGCTTACAGAAAGACAAACCCCTGAAATACACTGGACTTATCTGTGTCACATTCCAGCTCCTATGCAGCCACCTGTGTTGATTAAACCATCCAAGACATTGCTTGCAATTCCACAAGACATACACCAGTGAATCCCAAAGCATCCCAGAACAGACTTGCAGCTCTACATCACTTAAAATTGTGCCGGCTTTAGTTTTTACAGAGGCCACATCAAGCTGCACAAAGCTGATAAGGAGGCCAGGAGGCTGGGCACAGAAACAGCATGGAGAATCCAGTCAATTAAACAAAAATACATGCAGAGTACACTTTGCTTCTAAAAGGCTACTGATGTAGTCTGAAGCTGGGCAACGAAGGCTTTAAGTAACACCGGATGCCTTTTGAAGTCGACAGTTTAGTCACAAGGTGGTCTTTTATATTTTTAAAACTGACCAGATTTTCTATGCCATCCCTGTGTCTGACGTTATGCCCTCCTCGCCAGCTTCTTGGATGCTTCTGAAATGCGCTGTGGTGGGTCCTGGGATGTTGTCTTAAAGCTGTAATGAAACAGAGCTTCATCTAGCGTATTCCCAGGTTAATGGTCATAAAAATCTAATTGAATAAATGGAATGTCAGAAAAAATCATTAGAAAACTGACAACATGTACATTCCTCTCTTATGCATTAGGCCACCATAAACCCTTCTATTTAAAGTGAATACATATTTATTCATACTGAGTAATGACATAGTGTACAATATTAAAACTTGACATTTATGGAATAAAACAACTATTTTAATCACATTGCTCAGTTGATATAAATTTGTTATTAATACTGAGTGAATTTATACAACAAATAAAGTAATAATCCCACTGTAGAAGTTGGATGGTGACGTCATTTAAACCAAGAGGTTGGAGGCCCAGAATGAGTCCTTAACAACCGGACACTGCAGCAATAAACTGGTCTCAGACAACAGTTGATATAATCTTAAACGTTATTGTCTATTATACTATATACACTATAAGATTGTTTTTGATCCTGTCTATTAACTAGTAATTAATTGGTCATAAAATAGTAATTACATAAAATGATTTTTGGTGAAAAATGCCAAGATTGGAAAGTACAGTGCACATTGTCTCTACCAACGGGAAACAGTCAGGAAAAACATCATTTATTACCCAGAAACAAGAAAAAAAAAGTTTGATTACATAGTTTTATTAAAGGATTCATTGTTTTTATAACATGTATTTGAGTGCACTGAGAATATTTTTGCTGCTCTGTGTTTTGTTTAAAAGAAGCAACATTCATTTACACAATTACTGAAAAACCTGTTTTTTTGTGTGTTTATGGTAAGTCATTCATTTTGGACCAGTTTCAGGAATAACCCTAACTAAAATGATGTGGGGACGCAGTCATGCATTGCTGTAACTGTTCAAGAACTTGGTCATTTTTGCTTTGAGAAGCTCCATTGTGGAAGTGTATTACTGTTGCCTGGTAGCAAAGAAATCTTGAAAGTTTAAAGTATTTGGGATGTTTTGTCTGTGTCTATAGTAAAGGGAAAAATAAGGAAAGAGGTCATAAAAAGGTGGAATATTGATTTTTTTTTTCACTCTTTATTGGTGGTGTAAATTTGTCTCTGAATGACTGTACTGCCTCATCACTGTACTTTCACTTTCTGAACCTTTATGATGGCTTTTTTAATCTTTTTTATCTTCTGTTCAATTCTTTTTTATTACTTACTTTCAGATTTCCAAATCTATTGTAAATATTTATCTGTTACTTTTAATTTAATTTGTTACCTTTCCCCTCTTTTCTTGTTGGACATTCTACTATTTTTTTTTCTTTTTCCATTCTGAATCACCACCATGTTCTTTAAATGTCATGTATGAAGAGACAGTATTTATTTTAAGTAACAATATTATTTATATCCCCTTCATTGTGTAAATTAGGAAGCCAGTTAATGTTTGATCCGTATTGATTGTTAAGGTGTAAGGTTGTGTAAGGTTTTTATGGTTATTAAACACCCTTGAATAATCAGGCCTTACTGCAGATTTTTACCCATCACGTCATGTAAAATTGAGCTATGTTTGACTATACAATGATCTCTGTCTTTACTTCTCATCCTAGAATGAAAACTGAATATGAATTGAAAGTGTTTTAAATTGTATATGGCTCTTGTTTCAGGCTCTCTTCTCTTCTCCCCCATTTTCCCCACCCCTACCTGCCCCTAAAGTCAAGTCCATCCCAGTCTGCTTTTTACATGCTGATGTTGGCTTTACTGTTATTTTTAATGACTTGTGTATGATACTGAATACTCCGTCAGCACTGAGGGTGCTGGAGGCCTTTACAACACATGTAAATAAAAGGGTTGGAACTTGTGATTGTTGTCTGAGGACTTTTGGGATCAGAGTCTTATAAACTGAAGTTAACATTCTTAACATTGCTTAAGCAGTGCTTTTTTTCCTCAGTGCTATTCTCTCCATTCTCTCTCACACTTTGCATCTGTTCTTCACATAACTTGACAACCAATTTCGGAAATCATTGCATGCATGTGATGCATTTAGAGAAAATGTCGATTGTACATTTGAAAAAAAAAAACAATTAAATAAATAATTCAGAGTTTAATCTCACAATTCTGAAAAAAAGATGTCCCCACTTTTTTCCCATGGTCCTAATCCTCTTCTGTATATATATAATTCAAATAATTAATCATAAAGGAAAATGTGCTGTGTTATAAACTGAATGTATACCAATCAAAATTCTATTTGACCAGACTCCCTTAAACATAATATTTCACACCGTACTTATCCATCAAAGTTATTAAAAACAAATACTCATTGTTCACATCTGAAACAGATTTTTGTTGGGAAAATGTTAGCCAGTGGGCCCACACTGCTTTTTAGGCGAGAATAAAGCTAAAGCAAATAATTCATTAATTTTAAAAGCATGAATGGGCACTCAAAAAGTTACAGTAATAGATTGCTTCTTGATGGAATTATTGATTTCCAAAGCCACAATCAATGCAGTAGGGTTATATATGTGTATATATATATATATATATATATATATATGTGTGTGTGTGTGTGTGTGTGTGTACACATATATACATATATATATTAGGGGTGCAACGATACACAAAATTCACAGTTCGGTTCGGCTTGATACTTTGGTGTCACGGTTCGATATTTTTTCGATACAAAAAAATGTTCATGCTTTTTTAATTTGTCATTTATTAAAATTATAAATATATATTTTAACTCAAAAGTACAGTTTTTAAATTTAATGTTGCTGAAACAACAAAGTAATAAAAAAATAAATCTGTCTGATCGAGAAATCACTCATCTTTGGAAAAGAGAGTTTATTACAGAGAAATGGCTCTTTCCAAAATAAAAGCTATACTATCCGCTTCTTCTGGGCTATATTCTCAGCAGCATATTAAACATATCAGGTCCCCATAAGGAGAATCATGTGCTAACGGCTGTCTAAATGACTCAGGTAAAGTTTGTAGCATGCGTGCTTGTTGTTTTTGTCTGCTTCCACTTGTCTTTGCACTAGGATGCTGTCGGAGTAAATCTGAAGTCATATTCATTGTGTTCCCACTAGTGCTGTCAGCGTTAATCTGAAATGACGTTAACGCCACAACACGGCAAATCTCCGTTAACGAGCTACCGCGGATCGCCCGTGCGTGGGGGTGGACAGCGTCAACACGTTTACGAGCAAACTGCGCTAACACAGTAGTTCCCACCAATGTAATTTTGCATTGCGTGGCACATCCGACATACTGTTTTACTTTAGTCCATGACGCACTTACCTTCAGGGTCATACTTCACATGAAGACCAAAATAGTTCCAAAGGCCGGATCTGAATGAGGGTGGGGGAGGTTCAATTTGCCATGTTACAAGGAGAGCTTAGCTTCTGTCTTGCTAGCTTGCGCTGCGCTCAGTGGATCTGCGCTCGACAGTGCAGCCTAGGCGGAGTAGGCGAACGCAGATCCACTGAGCGCTCAACACAGACAGCATCGTCAGAAGAAAAGTTGATAAAATAAATTAAAAATTTTGTATTGTTCGATACATATGCGTACTGAACCGAAAGCACTGTATCGAACGGATCAATATCGATATGAGTATCGTTGCACCCCTAATATATATATATATATATATATAAAAACACCCAGCACGCCCCTGTGGGCGGTTTATCCTTCAAGCTCGGGTCCTCTACCAGAGGCCTGGGAGCTTGAGGGTCCTGCGCAGTATCTTAGCTGTTCCCAGGACTGCACTCTTCTGGACAGAGATCTCCGATGTTGTTCCCGGGATCTGCTGGAGCCACTCGCCTAGCTTGGGAGTCACCGCACCTAGTGCTCCGATTACCACGGGGACCACCGTTACCTTCACCCTCCACATCCTCTCGAGCTCTTCTCTGAGCCCTTGGTATTTCTCCAGCTTCTCGTGTTCCTTCTTCCTGATATTGCTGTCATTCGGAACCGCTACATCGATCACTACGGCCGTCTTCTTCTGTTTGTCTACCACCACTATGTCCGGTTGGTTAGCCACCACCATTTTGTCCGTCTGTATCTGGAAGTCCCACAGGATCTTAGCTCGGTCATTCTCCACCACCCTTGGGGGCATCTCCCATTTTGACCTCGGGACTTCCAGGTTATACTCGGCACAGATGTTCCTGTACACTATGCCGGCCACTTGGTTATGGCGTTCCATGTATGCCTTGCCTGCTAGCATCTTGCACCCTGCTGTTATGTGCTGGATTGTCTCTGGGGCATCTTTACACAGCCTGCACCTGGGGTCTTGCCTGGTGTGATAGACCCCAGCCTCTATGGATCTTGTGCTCAGAGCTTGTTCTTGTGCTGCCACGATTAGTGCCTCTGTGCTGTCTTTCAGTCCAGCTTTGTCCAGCCACTGGTAGGATTTCTGGATATCAGCCACCTCCTCTATCTGCTGGTGGTACATACTGTGCAGGGGCCTGTCCTTCCATGATGGTTCCTCGTCTCCCTCCTCTTTCTTGGGTTTCTGCTGCCTAAGTCATTCACTGAGCACTCGGTCAGTTGGGGCCATCTTCACAATGTATTCTTGGATGTTCGTTGTCTCATCCTGGACTGTGGTGCTGACACTCACCAGTCCCCGGCCCCCTTCCTTCCGCTTAGCATACAGCCTCAGGGTGCTGGACTTGGGGTGAAACCCTCCATGCATAGTAAGGAGCTTTCTTGTCTTTATGTCAGTGGCTTCTATCTCCTCCTTTGGCCAGCCTATTACCCCAGCAGGGTACCTGATCACGGGCAGGGCGTACGTGTTGATGGCCCGGATCTTGTTCTTACCATTCAGCTGACTCCGCAGGACTTGCCTGACCCTCTGCAGGTACTTGGTGGTTGCAGCTTTTCTAGCGGCCTCTTCATGGTTCCCATTCGCCTGCGGGATCCCCAGGTACTTGTAACTGTCCTCTATGTCTGCAATGTTGCCTTCTGGTAGTTCAATCCCCTCAATTCTGACTACCTTCCCTCTCTTTGTTACCATCCGACTACACTTCTCCAGCCCGAACGACATTCCAATGTCATTGCTGTATAGCCTGGTAGTGTGGATCAGTTCACTCTTGGCATACAGCTTGATGTCATCCATGTACAGGAGGTGGCTGACAACTGCTCCGTTCCGTAGTCTGTATCCGTAGCCAGTCTTGTTAATGATCTCACTGAGGGGGTTCAGGCCTATGCAGAACAGCAGTGGGGACAGAGCATCTCCTTGGTAGATCCCGCACTTGATGGTGACTTGTGCTATGGGCTTGGAGTTGGCCTCTAGTGTTGTCTACATATATATATATATATATATATATATATATATATATATATATATATATATATATATATATATGTGTGTGTGTGTGTGTGTGTGTGTGTGTGTGTGTGTGTGTGTGTGTGTGTGTGGTTTGTCTGTGGCTGTCTGTGTTTCCCCCAAGGTGAGATTGTAAGTCATGTACAACCTTTGCACGTGTGAAACCTTTCTATGTTTCTAAATTACCTTCTCATGCTTTTAAAATAAATGATTTGCTGGCAGTTTTTGAGACTGTGCAGCACTTAAATAATTCAGGTTTTAATGACGCCATTTTAACAATTTGACATACTGTACTTGTTAGAGTATAGTGAGTGAAGGTTTTAATTGGCTTTTGGAAAACAGTTCAAATTGGAGGCAGGCTTTGAAGTCACAACCCTCACCATGTCTGATTTTCTAGGTGTTTTGGCCTTTTGACCCACTTAGAGAGTTTCACTTTAATCTGCATGCTGTCTTTACCTGAAACTGAAAAATGTTAATTTCATAACTTGATCTCATTACTTAACAACAAAGCCCTGGGGATTAACGGCTTAAGCCTAGTCTCTGTTATCCCTTGTCGCTCTGGCTGCCAGCTTACTCATTAAACAAAAACATTCAACGATGTAATATTTTGCGTATCTATATCAGAGTGACACTTCCTCCACCACAGCAAAAGCACCAACTTTTGTTACACAGTAGCAGACCAGAGATAGATCCCTTGAGAGAGAAAAAATTCCAAAGAATTTTGTATTTCTTGTGTCATGGAGAGTACATATAAACTGCTACTTGATACTGAAAAATAAAAACAAACCAAAGGAAGCTGAAGTGCAAGGTAGAAGTCCTGAAAAAACACAAAACAATGGCTGATAACTGACTCTATTCTCAGGTTTGTGCAAGGAGTCGACTGTCTACTCTGGAGTCATGGGTATGAAAATGTATCCCATGCCCCAACATTTACAGCAGTAAAAAAAATGTTTTCAACTTTCAAGCAAAAATTCTACACGATGGTTAAATGTTGCTGCCCTTACTTATTATTACCATAAAGGAATTCATGCATAAGTTCAGTAAGGAAGATCTGTATCGAAACATCTCTGCTTCCCAAGTATTTGTGGCTAATCTAAGCTTTACATCACTTCCACTTTCCCACGCTGTCAAGCTGATTGTCACGTCAATGCTGGCCTTCTTCAGGCCAATCAGCCGTCACACCACATACTTTAATTCTTCTGTAATTCTCCCTCACCTTTGTGAGACTCACATCCTCCCCACCACAGCCTCTCGCTCGTCATTCAGGCTCCATTCAAGCTTCCATCTTCACCTCCACCACTAGCATCTAGACTCCAGGGGGGTCCTGCCCTAATCCTTATGACCACTGGGATTCCGTTCTGCTTTGATGGGCCATCAGAGTCTAAACGCTAAATACCCTAAACTGAATTCTGCACATCAATAAATCATGTTCGGTTTCTTCTGAGGATCTCTCCTTTTTGAAATACTATCCAGTTATACAACTTATTGTTCATTCATGAATGTACAATGTTGGACCTGATACTATTTATATAGTTCGTAGTTTGCAGTTTCCCATACGAAACACCTTGTGACCAGTGCAAATAAATTATATTGGTTGTGCCTGCAAACTGGCGGTTCTCTTATTGTACTGTGAAAGAGTTTGGCTTTGTAATGATCTTGAAACCAAAGATACCCTGGGATAATGACAGTTTCAGAAATTTATGACAGCTGTCTCAAAATGTATCTGCAGAATGCAGTCTTCTGGGTCTGATCCAGGGGTTGGAGTCTATCGCAGTTGTCATATGGTGAGCAGTAGGGTACATCCTGAACAACCTGCTAGTCTATAACAAGGAAACAGAGAGACAATCAATATAATCAGCATTTTTCTACCAATGATATCTTTCAGACAATTTAAACTCACAAACTGGATTCAAACCCAGGACCTTCTTGCTCTGAGGTGTGTGTGTGTGTGTTTTCCTTGGAAAATTGGCTGTACCCTATCATACTTATTATTGTTAAACTTGTATTGTCATTTCTAATATTTGTTTCGACCCACAGTAATATTTTTTAAACTTGAGAACATCTGTTGCTTGTTCATCTGCTTAACTCTTTGCACCTGCTGCTTCTCACAGCAAGAGTGTGACTCATTCCATCTCCAATGACACCACTCGTCAGATAATCTAAACTATGACAAAGATGTCACAGTCATGGCCTGACTATTGCAAGCTGTGTTGTAGTTCAGGTTGCGTTTCATGGACCAGAAACAACTTTGTGCAGCCGATCAGGAGGGATATATCTGTGACGACCTGACACGTGATGGTTGATCTGGAAAGAGTTTTCTCTGTAAGCTCCTCGTGTATTAGATTCTGAATTTTTACACATTTTCTAATTAAAGCCCAGTGGGAATAATTTGATCTCCATGCTTTGCTGAATCTGGCAAATTGTATTTGTATTTAGTTGCATTGTCAAATTATGTTTTCAGCTTGGTGATAATCAGGGCCCATGTTTTCAATGTACACAATCACAAAAGGTTAGCATCAGGGTGAATAGGCAGTGCTGCAGGATTTTAACAGGATGTTTTGGTTTGACTGCGCAAGGAAAAAGAAAGCAGTCGTTTTTGGATCGGTTTTCATGTTGATTTATTGTTAGTACAGTCATATATTCAAGGCTCTGACAAGAGCTCTAGACCAACATACTGGTTGTTATGTCTGACCTTTAATGCATTTCTAACTTGGCAAATTGTTCAAAATTGACTACCTGACATTACACCTAAATCCTGACAAAAGCCCACAAAGTATTTGAGAGCTAGTTTATTTCCAGTCCATCATCAATATGCTAGTTTAAGAAAGTAGTACATCTGTTATTGTCTTCCCTTTTGACATTATCTTTCAAATTGGCAATCACGTAATCTTCATGATTTTAATTTTATGCTCTGGTTCCGCTGGTATTTTGTGTGTGTGTGTGTGTGTGTGTGTGTGTGTGTGTGTGTGTGTGTGTGTGTGTGTGTGTGTGTGTGTGTGTGTGTGTGTGCGTATGTGTGTGTGTGAGAGAGAGGGTGGGGGGGGGGGAGAGAGAGAGAGAGAAAATGCAAATAAAAAACACATTGGAAATCCTTTTGCAGAACCACCATGGTTAAAATGTTAAAATGTAGACCATTTACCATTAAATCGGGGCAGTCAACAGTATGAAAGAAGGTTGTTCCTCCTGTTGCTGTAATCATGTTTTAATTGCTCAGTTATGTTTTAAATATACTCTGTAAAAAAGGTCCTGTATACTTAAAGGGCTGGTTTGAGTATCTCTTTTTTTTTTTTTTTTTTTGCCTGTCCCGTTTGGCTCTTTTGCCATCAGAATTGTTGTCTAAAGGCAAAGAAAGATGCCCAATGGATTTACTTTACCAAATTGACCATCCCAGCCTTGCCATAATGGTCCATTTGATTCACCTTTTATTGTTTATTTTATTTTCACTTACTGAACATGGGACAGACTTGACTGGGGGAAAGAAGGGGAGAAAGAAAGAGGGAAAGAGAAACAGCTGAGAAGAGGGACGGGGGAGAAGGGCAAAAGACAAAAACCAACAGAATGAGCAGAAAAAGAAAAGAAAGAAGAAAAAAAGGAAAAAAAATGCATATATCAATCACCTGGATCACCTGCTGAGAAAGAAAAAAGAAAACAAGCAGAAGAGAACAAGAGTAATAGAATAAACAACATCACAATAATATATGGAATATGACAGTAAATACTAAATGTTAAACATTATTGTGCAGCACATAAGATCAACAGAACACAGTGTGCTTTGAGGTAGGAGCCAAAAAGGGTGTAGTTTGTGGGTGTGATCACCCGTGTGTACACCTGTGAGCATGGACGCGCTTGTTTTTTTTGTTTTTTTTAAAAGGTTCCTTCATGTAATAATCTGCTAGAGGGTGTGGGGGGGCCACAGCCCCGTCCTCCAGGGCATGAAGCAGGTATGGAGGAGATCAAAACTCCAGACATCCAGAGGCCCCCAGAAGACAAATGGTAAAATGGCCTGCATTTGTATAGCGCTTTTCTAGTCCATAGGACCCCAAAGCGCTTTACACTACATTCAGTCATTCACCCATTCACACACACACTGGCGATAGCAAGCTACATTGTAGCCACAGCTGCCCTGGGGCGCGCTGACAGAGGAGAGGCTGCCGGACACAGGCGCCACCGGGCCCTCTGACCACCACCAGTAGGCAAACACGGGGTTAGTATCTTGCCCAAGGATATTTAGCATGCAGCCAGGATGCAGCCTGGGATCGAACCACCGACCTTCTGATTAGTGGCTGACCTGCTCTGCCACCTGAGCTACAGCCACCCACAAGAGACCAAGGAAGACCAACAGAGGGGCAGCCGCGCCACTGGTTTGAGTATCTCTGACCAAACATCAAAAACAGACTTCATGAGGATGGTCTTAGGGCCAAAAGTCCTCTAGTGCAGCGGTCCCCAACCTTTTTTGCGCCACGGACCGGTTTATGCGCGACAATATACGGCCTTTAAGGTGTCGCGGATAAATACAACAAAATAAAACTACCAGTACCGAAAAAAAGAAGATTTATTCATAACACACGTGAAAAGACCCAGGAAAACCGAGTTAACGATAAAAACGATGACAAAATAACGCCGAAAACCGATAAAAACCCTGAAAACCATACATTTCACACCTGAGCCTCAACTCTCGCCGCCCGGCACCGCTGCTCTAGTGGGCCCTGTGCTCATCCTGGAGCCTGCACTCAAAAAAATAATTCATTGGATGAACGTAATTTTATCTTGCCACTTATATTCCATCTAAACAAATCATGTTATATTAATCCATCTTGATTGTGTTGTGTCAACACGATATATGTGTGTAGGTTTAACATAATATTAACATTAACATTCAATTAATTTGACTTTTGTTCAATCAACATGTTTGCACCACGTTAGTCTAATTAAATTTATTTAAATCCATCTTATATTGTTTAAACGCTTTGGCACATCAAAAATCAGTCTTGTTACATGAACTAGTAAAATATTTGTTTGTTACACCAATGATAATCTTGTTGAATGAATAAAATGTAACTTATATCTGTAGTACATGTTGTATTCATATTAAGTAATGTTCAACCAAAAAAAAAAATCAATGGATTTACAGCAACTTCCAATCCACCCATCTTCTTAGCCTTATCTGGGCTGCGGAAGTGATAGGGCAAGAGGGACAGGGTACATCCTGGACAGGTCGCCAGTCAATCATACAGAGACAAACAATCATTTGCACTTTAACACCTTTGGGCAATTTAGAATAACCAGTTACTCTTACAACTGCATGACTTTTAACTGTGGAGGAAACTAGAGTACGCAGAGAGAACCCACTGCAAACTTCGCCACATTGTGGATTTGAACCCACGATCTTCTTGCTCTGAGGCCACCATGGCATTAATCTGTCAATACAGACTTAACAAAAGTAGGAAAGCTATGCTTTGATGATGCTTTATGTTGTTGTTCTTGACAAGTTAAACCATAAGAAATAGTAACAGCATACACGTGGTGTGGTTGTCTTCCTCTTGTAACCCTACTGATTTTCCTGTGGTTTGACATCTAATGTGATCTTGTGAATTTCGTGAGTCGACCCCCAAAATGAAATTGGGTGGTTGTTACATGCATAAGATCCAAACTTGTAATTTGAACTAAATAATTCCATGTTTCTATGGTGAACGTAATTAAATCATGTAGCATCTGCATGAAATTCAGCAACTTAATTTGTTCTTGTTGAGATGACATCATACAATCTAGTAAGAGCGGTTAGTTGCCTGGATCCAGCCACATGGAATTATTTAGTTCAAATTACAAGTTTGGATCTTATGCGTGTATCAACCACCCAATTTCATTTTTTTGAGTGTGATTAAAATTTGCTATAGTATACCAAGTCCACCACTGGCACCTTGTGCTTTTCACAGATATAGTGTAGGTTCACTCTAAGCACATGTCACAGATGTGAAAGGGTCTGGAGAAGCCACGGAGAATGAGGCATATTGGTGGATGGACACCAAGACTTCAACAGACTCAGCAATCGCAACCTGACTGCCATTAGGTGTCAGTGCTAAATCCTTTGACCCACTGTCAATTGAATTAAGCTCAGCTTTATTTACTATATAGTGCCAAATTACATCAAACATCTCAAGGTTTTTGTCAGACCCTACACTGGTGCAGCGGGTCATGGGGTCCTGCTTGTCGTCAGCTACACAGAGCCTCATGTGGTGAGAGTATGAGGCATTTCCTGGAGTCTGAAGTAATTGATGACACTGACCAAAAAAAAAACATCTGGGAAATTATGTTTTGATTCATCTGATGCAACTCAGATTGTGCAGGAACTCGGTGCCCAGATCTGGGAGGAGATTCCCCCAGAACACCATTTGTTGTCTCATTTAGCGCTGATGTTGTCAGGAAAGCCTGGATCATACAAACTACTGATCATTGTGAGTTGGTGCAGTAGCTTGGTGCATCAGTTTTCACTTTGATTCTCTTCAAATTCTGCCCTCTGTAGATTGATCATGTTCATTTTGATCAAACTACTGTTCATCAAACTGTTGCATCCTTCCATTCCTCCACTGTGTTTGTGTGTGCAGCTGTGTTGGTGTTTGTGCATTAGCAGGACACACCCCAGATTTCCGCCTTTCGGTTTTCACACGCCATTTTTATGTAATCACGTGATTTTATTGAAGCTGCTTTTTAAGGACGTTAGCTAAACATCATTTTTTGCTAGATTGTTCGCAATAGTTAATGTTTCCCGGCTCCTTGCCTCAGCATATGTTTTCCTTTATCTACAAAAATGTTTCTTATCTTCTTTAACTTATGCTCAGGTTTTGTCTGGTAGACCTGTGGATAAGGAGCGACATGCAGTTATTGTTTGGAGTGAACATTTGGATTGGAGATTTTTTAGACTCTGAGGAAAGCCTGAAGGGAGACTGGGACCGTCATTACTGTTGATTGTTTTTTTATTCACTGTAATTAAATGCACTAAACTTTGACCTAGAGACTGCATTTGAGTCATGCTTATACCAAGAACCTTGACAAGCTCTTGTAAATTATTGATTTGAACTTAAACTTTGATATTTTTATGACCCTTTGCCACTGACAAAGTTAAACAAAGAAAGTGTAATAGACTGTAAAGTTGTTCAGTGGCTTGTATTTTATATAGAGGCAGCATTCAAAGTATTTGTAGCTATTCACAAACAATAGTGCAAATGAATGTGAAAAACATGGATGTCATAAAAAATCTGGATACCTTCATGTCATATTAAAGTTTTCCATATGGTCACTTACAACAAAATTAAGACCTAATTGATTACCACAATCATCCTTAAATTTTTTCAGTCTAGTTAGCATTGCCATGAGCACAAGTCCAACGGTTAACAGTCCAGAGCAAACACTTGTGCTCAATGTGCTTTACCAAATCTGTTGTAATGAACTAAAACACATGAAAGGGGCCAAATCTTTTCATTATAATGCATTTTAGGGCGATCACCATCACTTACTATGACCTTAAAAATGAATATAAAATGGAAATATCACTTTTCTTTGGCGTGAACATAATGTTCATAACAGTAAAATTTATGGCACAGCTGTTAAATGGGTTTATGTTAAATTTCACAGGTGTACCTAATAACGTTCCCAGTCAGTTTGCTTTATGATGCTTTGTCAGCCTCTTTACGGAGGCTTTCCTACACAGACCAAGTTTTTTTTTTTTTTTAAAGCATCTCTCTGCTGCTCAAAACATCCTTGTAAACCCGAAAATCACTAATCGTAATCATCATTTCATGTAAAATTACAAGTACATATTTTATAGAGTGCCACAGCATTTGGGTCATATTTAGCTAGATATTATTGCAGTGTCTCTTTACTGGCAACAAGAAATCAAAAGGTCTTGAATCATGAAGAGCTAATTTCTGTCACAATATTTTCCTTACATATCAGTTAAATATATCATATATCTTTACTTCAGCAAACAATCTAAACATTAAGCACTTCTCCTCTCATAAATCAAATTTTTATTCCTATGGCTAGGTTGCGAGTTGCTGGTGAAGCAACCCTCTGCCCTGTGTTGAATGCGTCACTGCACCGGTTGTATTTCACAGAACTTGTTACCTCAGACTCCTCTGACTATTTTTTAACACATGTTCAGTAAGCAGGGTGCTATGCATCAACATGTTGTAAAGTGGAAGAATGAAAGTATTTCAAAATGACATTGTATTTAACACATTTACACATTTTCTAAAAATCCATTGCTTGTGTTTTCTTTCTCTCTCTGTAGCTCCTCTTGTCACAGGTCACAGATCAGTTTGGCCCACTATTCAGTGTGGACAAGATTCCTTTGACATTGCCCTGTGCTCATGTATAAAAATGTCTATATAGGGAATAACAGAAGCAGGAGTATGTATTTATTGGTATAGTATGTCTTTGATTTAATATGTGTTTTCTGAAATTAGCCTCATGCTATTTAATATAACTGGCCAAGCAGCAAATTAAATACTTTTTGACATACTAACTTCTTCATGCCTAAATATTCTTTCTTCTTTTTTTTTACTAAAGGTCACAAGAGGCAACAAGAAACACATTCGACACGCAAAGTCCTGATGTCACATTTAGTGGACTTCTGCTAACAGCTTTGAATAAAAGGATCCATAAAATAGCAAACTAAGAGGAATTTAGTGTGATCTGCTCTCTGTCAGTATTTCAGTATCTTTCGCCTGTCCCTTCAGAACTCAGAACTGCCTTCCAGCTGTCTGTGATAATCCTTCCTGCTCTATCCAACTTTTTTTTCCAAACCAGATGCCTTAACACACACTTTAGACTAGTGGAATGCTGCAAAAATATTCTGACCCAATAAAGTCAGTCTGAGTCAAGTAATGATGTGGGAAATTCTCCTTAATAGTAATTTTGACAACTATAAATTAAAGTATCCATAAATAAATAATGTACATGTTTATATTTGTAGGAGATCAGAATTTATTCCTTCCTCAAAGTTTTTTCTCCTCATGTGAATTTTATTATTATTATTTATAGCAAACTTACTTGTTTGAATTCAGTGGTACAGATGTTGGACAAATATGTTGAGCAATCCTGTCAATGGGATTATTTATTTGAATGTATTTTTCCTCACTGTAAATTGCTTTTAGCTTTTTTAGATTTTCACAGCTTAACTACTAAAAAAAGAAAAGAAAGAAAGCTACTTGCTTAACCTGATAAAATGTTCAAGCTTACAAAATATTGCTTTACACATATGGCACAAATCACAATCATGCTAAAAGTACAATATAATTTACTTTTACCCTCTGAAGTATCTGGAAGTATCTAAAGTAGCTTTTTAGCTGTGTCCAATTTAATTAATTTCATTCAATTTATTTTTCACAGCTGTTTCAACAACAGCTGTCTCAAGGCGCTTATTTGCGTATTTATTGTAAAGTAAAGATCCTACAATATGAGCGAGAGCAAGAGACAGTGATGAGGCACTGAGTGATGGTGAGGAGGAAAAACGTCCTTTTAACTGGAAGAAACCGCTGCCTGAATCAGGTTCAGGAAAGGGCCCTGACCAACTCGGCTGAGGGGACAGAGAAGAGCACAGAGAGACAACGAACAGCAAACAGGCCAAAAACAAACAAAATGAAAGTAGAGACAAAAGTTAATGACTTGCAACTATGGCGCAGTTTATATGGGTTTTTTTTCAAAGGCACTTTTAAAAAGTGGTTTAAAAAGAGTCATGACATTTAACCATAGAGGTGTACATGACTGGGACAATTTTTTCATCAAATGATTTTTTAAAGAAAAAAAAAATCCTAAAACCCATAGCTACGGTTAGACTGGACTTTTCTGGATTACAGCTCCATGTGCTTTATGAATAGCGCCAGATAAAGAATTGCTTTTCTATAAGCTTTAATTTACATCACAGAGGTCACATTAAAGAGTGGTTGTGCTTGTAATAATAATATAATAAGGGAGCGTAATGTGTGTGCACATTTATGTCTTTTTTGTGCACACAGTTTTAGTTATGAATCTGCATAGTTTTATGTATCTGGCTCTTTATCTAACTAGCCTAATATTAATCTAATATTAATGTGGAACATGAGCAGAGTCTATAAAGAAAGTGATATTACTGTGCCTTTGAAGAATTCAATTGACAATTCACTTCAAGTAAGTTAGAATGAGTTTCCCCTGAAGCATATGTATGAAGCATATGCAACTCTGTAACTGATTTGGCAAGTGAAACATTATTCCACAGAGAGAAGACAAGATAGAGAAGGAGCTGCAAGAGCACAACAGATGAAGGAATGAGGCAATGAAGATAGATATTATCAGACTGAGAGATCATAGAAAAGTTTTTTTTTTGTTTTTTTTTTGAAAGACTGAAGAATGCATATCAATATTAGTCTGTTATTGGCATCCAATAGCATTGGCCAATATGGAGCAATGAACATCAATGGCCGGATCCTATGGGATACTATAATTTCAAATATTGATTTCTGTATACTAACCAGTTAACTCAATGTTTAAAATAAACCTATCAAAAACTGGTTTGGTTCAAATTTGGCTGATTTATGCTGATTGCGTCCTTTGAATGACCAAAATAGGAGAGTTGAAAACAGGAGACCAGGGCAGAAAACATCAAGAATTAGAAAAGATAAAGAAAAATACCTCTTCTGAAAAAATGAAAAACAAAAAAACAAAAAACTTTGTACCATACAAGGTGATGGCCAGGAGCAGCTGTGGTCACTTTGGATTCATTGGAGGTTCAGGGAGGAGATGCTTTTTGTTCCCGTTTACTTCTTTGGGCCAGATTTTCCTTCCAGTGGAAATATATGATCATCCAGGCTGACACTCCCTTGTAATCAATCATCACACGACAGTAGTTATTACTAGCATCTCAATATTCCTTATTAGTCATCTCCAAAGGGAATGTGAAAAGTCATGTGTTTATCATAATGTAGCAATTACTTGGAAATCACAACATAAAGGTCCCTGGAAATATCTTTAATTCTTGCTCAACAGGCGGTAATTTAAAACTGGGGAAGGACTCCACCACTGAATTTATTTCCCTCAGTAACAAAGCACAGATGATAATAAAACACTGATTAAACAATCAGTTTAGCATAATGATATGCTGGTGAAGAGAAAATGCTTCTGGAGAAACCTGGGTGTCATGGTCCTGGGTCGGTGACCCAGCGCTTTTAGGCTACGTTCACACTGCAGGTCTTAATGCTCAATTCCGATTTTTTGATCAAATCGATTTTTTTGTCTCCTCGTTCACACTACAAATAAAATGCGACAGCAAACGCTCTCTAGTGTGAACGCTCAAAGCGGCCCGCATGCGCAAAAGAAGATGTCACACACAACGCGCTCTGTTTAGACCAAGAACAAACAGTATTGTTTGACTGATGGCCCTTAATATAAAGACTTCGGACTTTACGTTTCCCAATTTTTGCTTTAAGTTATTTTGTTATTTACATAATAATGTAAATAACCTAATAATGATCCTTATTGCTGTTTAAGAGAGGAGCGGTGCTTCAAAGGATAGCTGCAGATTTCTGTCAGAATCTGCAGATTATACAGTACAAATAAAATGTTTACGTTGTCTTCCCAACAGTTTCACTGACATCTACACTGGATGGCTAGGAAGCGTTCGCGATGTCTTCTCGGGCGCTGATAATTGGCTTCAGTCTTGTGTCGGTGACGTAAAAGGCGGATTTAATGCGACTTGACCGTTCAAACAGCAGTCGCTTTCTAAAACATCGGATATGTATCGGATTCAGTACCACATACGAAAGTGACCCAGATCGGATTTGAAAATATCGGATTTGCGCCGTTCACACTGTCATAGCATGATCGGATATGGGTCGCATAGGGTCAAAAAAATCGGATTTGATGCGCTTTCGCCTGCAGTGTGAACGTAGCCTTAGTTTGTTATCATTTTCCAGATGATGATGATGATTGTTTTAGTTCTGTGTTATATTCGGTCTGCCTCTGAGTCTGCATCTGTATCTGTCTGTCTATGGTGTCACCCCATCTGTTCGTGAAGCTGTCTGTTTAGATCTGTGTCTTGTTTGGTTCCCCGTGTCTGAGTTTCCTGTTTTATTGTGAAGGTCTCTGTCTGATGTGAGTGTGTTCAGTTTACATTTCCCCTGTCCCGTCAGTTCTGATTTCTCCCAGCTGTGTTGCCCTCCTGTCCCTCATCCCCTGATTACTGGTGTGTATTTAAGCCCTGTGTGTTCTCCTGCCTGTTGTCGGCTCGTCTGCATTCATCCGTCTACCTCTGCGTTCTATGGTGTTCCTGTCTCTGCGTCTCTCTGCCCCGCACCCCTTTTGTATGGTCTCAGGTTTGTCACTTAGTTTCTCCCAGTTTAGGTTTCCGTTTGTAAAGTACTCATACCTCGTTGCCTGTTTTTGTCACCACCACCTTTGTAAATAAAACATCACTCGTATCATCAGTTTGCTGCATCTTGGGTCCTCCTTTTCCTCCACACCACACGGCTCCCTCCGCCAGCCGTGACACTGGGCTTTGTTTTAAATAAGATTTAATTGAACTAAATATATATATATTTTTCAATTCATCACACAATTTTATTAAAAAAAGATTGTAGGGTTTTTACCATATACAACGCTTTGAGGTGACTTTTGTGATTTATTTATATATAAATAAAACTGAATTGAATTGAAGTGAACAGTAGGTTGAGATCATTGTACACACAGCTCAGTATAGTACATTTTTAAAAAATTTGATAATAAAACGTGTCCAACAACCAATATTGTCCTGTTTGCAAATAGACTTTTGAGCCCTTTTGAGTCAGTAAGAAAAAATGTAGACATTTCTGTTTAAGTAGAAACAATGTATGTCTATACACCCCAAAGACATGAACTCAAATAAATCAGATTTAGGATTTAGTCACTTTTTTATTAATTTACTTGTAAATGCAAATTCATACACCTTCATTTTAGAAAACAGGCATGATTTTGTAGACTGTGCGCTAAATAGAAAAGAAACAATACTTTTTTTTTCCAAATAATTGCTTTAACATTACAAACATTTAATCCGTAGAAAGCTTAGTAAAAAATACAACCATTTTTAAGTATACTGTTGCAGTCATGCATTCATGTGAAAAATAAATTGATTATTTATGGAGAATGTAAATTGTTTTTATGCATGCTGAAAGCTCAAAGTACAATAAAAACTTGCTTTATAACTTTTATTTGAGAGTTTCCTAGCAGTGCTGTAAGCATCACACCCTGTAAGAGTTTAGGAAAGTTCCCGGTGGTGCAATCCTCTGTGATAAAGTGCTTTCATGCAGTGAATTTTAGGGAAAATTATAAACCAAGGGGGAGGAGTGATTAACCTCTCATGGTGTTCATTGCAAGTGGTTTGCTGGAGCATAAACATTTGTTCTCTTAGCCTGGAACTGGGTTAGGCTGCCGGTGGCTATTCAGCAGCGAGGGTTACCCATTCGGCAGTAACAAACAGTTCTGAACAGTCGACACTGGCAGAAAGCACAATAATCACAGCACACGGTGCCTTGAGATTTACAGCTTCCCCACAGGGAAATACAGTTGGCAGGAGGAGGAGGCCGCTTCTTCACACCATATTTGTTCTGAAAGAAAAGGAGAGAGAGAGAAGAAGAAGAAGTTAGAACATAGAAAATCATATTTTTAAAACAGGTTGCTGTAAAAAATTAGAAACAATATGTTTATGGAGTTGCTGAACTGTGCAGCTTACCCCCTTTTTTCTACATGCCTGCACAGAGTAGGAGTTGCTCTGAGTGTCATTGCACATGTGCATAGTGACAATAAAAGGCATTCTATTCTATTCTATTACAAAAAAAAACAACAACAAGCACTATTAATGATGTTATGTTACTGAGTGTTTTGACTGAGAATTGTGGCATTTATTAAGTGTGTTTATAAAAGCCAGGCACAAGGACCTGAGGCAAGAGAAAAGAACGGCATCCTGACTGCCAACAGAAAACCACACAGGGTACATTTCTGCCCCTTGAGTGCACAGAAGAATGCATGAGAGGAAAAGCATCTTTGCCAGTAAGTTTTTTCCTTTCTCCTTTTCCACGAGCAAGAGGGTGTGATAAGAGTTCCCTTGCTCTTGTCCACCTTTGATTCTCTGGATGCGGGAAGTTCTCACTGTTCTTTCATATGATCAATTTAAATGGTCACTCTAAATACTGACATGCCTTGATTGGTTGTATGGTTTGATCACTGACACACTGATCACTGGTTGCAACATTCAGTCCAGCTTGTTCAGTTAATGATAGTAATCAAATCATGGTATATTATAAAACGTTTCATATGTAATATGTTGTTATAAATCTTTCTTTTAATTATTGAATTCTTTAATTTTAATTTGGTTGTTTTAACTGTATTCAAAATTGATTTGATCAACTAAATTACATAATTAAACATAGTTTCCATAGCAAGTTCACTTGTGTAGGGTAGACAGTTTTCATTTTCATTACTTCACTTTAAAAACTAGTATATTAAATGAAAAACTATAATATAATGACGCTATATGATAAAAGGTAATGGAACCCAGTATTATATCAATACCATGGTATTATTATTATTATTATTATTATTAATAATAATAATAATAATAATAATAATAATAATAATAATAATAACAATAATTTTTTGAAACAACCTTTTTCTGTTTCTTTGGTTTCTTGCTCTTCTTTGCAGATTTTGGTAACTCTGGAAGAGAAAATTAAGAATTGCAATTATTAGAAAATGTGTTAGAAAAGAAAAGTGTCATCAGCATAGATGATACATGATGATCCTTTCAAACTTACCTACAATAACCACAGGGGGTGAGTCTATTTCTAGATTTTGAGACAAAGCATTAGATGCAGAAACTCTGCTGGTGGAGAGTCTCTCATCTGGGATCATGTGGGCACAGCCGAGGAAGTAGTCTGTCGCAGCCAGAAGAAAGCAACTTAGCAGCAGTGAGATGTGCATCTTTCTGTGAAAACAAAAACGAGTAATGGATGTCTGTTAGATAAACAGCACATCAGGAACTCACTCTGCAGGAGGGGGAGATATAGGAGAGGTGGAGTAAGATCTCAGCCTGGGCGTCTATTTTCTTGTGTAGTCTGGAAGATGAGTGGATGACGAGGTGGGTGCAGTTTTATCTTTGGTGGGGTCGGGTGGACTGTCCTGGGCTCTGCGGGGCAAGGTGGCGCTGCCAAACTAGGCCCCAGTCCAATGGGACCTGCCCCCCCCCTTTCCCTGGCGGGTTGCAGAGTATCCCTCTTCCCGCTCCACCACAATCACCCACACATGCAGGGCCTTGGGGTAAAGATGTGTCACCAGGGTGCAGAGGAGGCATCCCCCCCCCTCTGTCCCGTTCTGGCTGCCTGTGCCTCAATTTTATCCCACAACTTAGACATTCACATTACTCACACTCTCATAACACATACATATAGGATCTTGGGGGTGGGCACGCTACACGGTATCCAAAAGACCATCAGGGTGTACAACCTCACCCCTGGCATCGTTGCCCACCTCTCAATTTTAAATACATGAAGACACTGAGGGCTATCAGGAGGGGCTATGCGCTTACCTGCTGCTCTCTGGCAGGTAGCTCCATGCCCTCCTGGGTTTTAAATGCACCTTAGAACACACATGCATCAACACTACATATGAGCGGGCAGAGGGAGGTTTGGAGTCTTCTCTCACCCCCATTCTCTGCGGCCTGCTGGAGCGGGGGGCTAAGAGGAGGAGATGGCCGTCCGATTGGGGTCTGGAGTGTGGGGCCTCCCTGCTGCTGCGGAGCCAAGCCGGGGCAGTCTGCTTCTCCCCACCCCAGGGAAAAGGGTAACACTACCTGGGTCTGGGTGCAGTTTCCCCCTCCAGGGGCAAGGGTACCTAGACCTGGGGCTTAGAGTACGCTTGGGGAGTGTGATCGTGTGTACAGCGTCTCTTTATGTCTGTCTCCACGTTGGTTGTGTGGAGTAAGTGCATATGAGAGCATGAGGGTGGGAATGGATGTTTGTATCTGTGTGTGCCTGTATGTCTGTTTCTATATGTCAGGTTGGGTATCAGACGCCACCTCTCTAGGGACATCTCAGGTCCTCCAAGGTATGGAGGCCTATCTCCCCCCACCACTTCCCCTGCCAGTGGCGGACCCCCTCAGACATCGGTGCATTGGTGTTTTTTTGTGTCTGGGGATGGGCGTCCGGGTACACACCGGCTCACTCCTTGGTGGCTGCTTGTCGGGGCCTGGAGCCTGGGGCTCGCTCGGGCCACTTCGGGGGTGGGGTGCCCTCAGCCTCTCGGCCTGGGGCTCGGTCAGGCGGAGCTCACGGGCGCGTCACTGCAACTCCCCCTGGCTTCTGCTCCGCGGCTGCTGAGTGAGCCCTCATCTGGGACTCTCCTCAGCTCCTTCTGGGATAGTGGCGCGGCTGCCCCTCTGTTGGTCTTCCTTGGTCTCTTGTGTTCTGGGGGCCTCTGGATGTCTGGAGTCTTGATCTCCCCCATACCTGCTTCATGCCCTGGAGGACGGGGCTGTGGCCCACCACACCCTCTAGCAGATCATTACATGCATCTTTCTTCGCCTTCAGACAATAATTCTAATGGCAAAAGGGCCAAATCCGGACAGGCAAAAAAAAAAGAAAAAAAAAAAGATAAACAGCACATCTGTTTATCTGTAATTTGAAAACAATAACTACATTTTAAAAACATCACTAGAAAAACAGTAAATTGGCCTGATGAGAAGTGTTTTAACTTCAAATAAGCTTTCTCATCATATTTGTTAATGAAAGATATTTATATTTAAGATATTATATTTAATACATGTTTTACTGTGATAAATCTGTTTACTTTATTCTCTGCTTTATCAGTTTGTCTGCACACAAAGTAAAAACAGACAGCAAAGAAAAATTAAATGAAAGTAGCTCAAAAATGATGCTGTTCTTTGAAGCACAAGGCAATCCGTATAAGCTCCTACAATGAAATGCAAATATTTCAAGCACAGTCAATGGGTTTTTTTCTCCTTCCATTTTTTAGAAAATAAACAATTGTGACAATGCTTCAGTGGTATTTTTAAAAAAATAAGTTATCCATCTAAATTTTATTAAAGCTTAAAACGTGCGTAAAAAAGTGAATGGTCTCTTTGACTCTCGGGTAGACTGTGCTTCAGTTTTGGTGACTGCTTTTAGTATTTTCTCCATCCTGTTGTTACTGAGCACTGAGTTGCACTCCACCTGGTCACTTTTGACATTTCAGCTGAGTGCAGTCAGGATAATCTACAGAGAACCAGTAATCAATTTTCTTATTTAGGATCGGGGGGATTTCAGCTATTCCAGCAACCACTGAATTTTTGGTCAAGCTGTCTGTCCAACACTAGACAGGTGAATTTCGAATCAGCAGTTAGCTTCAGAAGCATGTCTTTGGACTATGGGAAGTAACCAGATAACCTTAGGGAAAGCTACACAGGCTCAGCAAAAAAAAAAAAAGGCTCCACACAGAAAGGCTTCAGCTGAGTAGGAGGTTTTTACTCTGTTATTGTATTTCAGTGTGTTTCAGATTAGCAACAAATACACATTTTACGTTCCAAAACAATGTTTTTCTGTCTGTACAAAAGGTTTTGCTGTATTTTTCATACTGATCAAATACTAATTAATATAAATAACATCATAGATACACTCTGCACAGAAAGCAACAGCTCTGGTGGGGAGTGTAATTTGAACTGTTGGGAAGGATTACTACTTTGAGGTCAGTGAGAAGGTTTAGGGCTCTATGTTTTCCTTTTACTTTTCATTGTGATCATTATCTGGACTTAAATATCACAGTTTGTTCATTTCTAAAGGTTTGGTGTGAGCAGTGTCTATTTTGTTTTCAGGGAAAGGCTGTAAAAATAACTTGCATGCAAATATTTGATGAGGAAAAAGGAAGAAACAAGGAAATTATGAATGTTAACAGTACTTTTACACAGTGCTTTAAAAGTATACATAAAATAAACCTAGACTGAATTTTGTTGTTTTGTTCATACTTATTTTTAAAGTTTTTGTACATCATAGTTGTATGTTACACCTTTTTCTGGCTTTTAATTTAGGATGACTAGAAATGTAAGAATGACCAGTGGTGCAATATGACATTATTATTATTATTGTTGTTGTTGTTGTTGTTGTTGTTGTTGTTGTTGTTATTATTATATCTAATCATATCAGTGTCACACAACCAAAACAAATCTAAATTGTGAAATCTATCCTCAAAAAATCCTAAATCCTAAACAGTCTCATGAATTTTATTTTATGCATGTTGTTCTTAATTTGAGATTGCCTTTCTATTTTTTTCTGCAAATGAAATCCATATCATAAATGGAAAACACCAACCAAATTCTGTGCACCATCCCAGTTACTCCTTCCTTTGGCAACTGAACAAGAAATTTCCATACCCTCACCACTGAAGTTCACCTCTGTGCTTTAAAAGACATGGCTCCTATAACATATGCTTGAAATATTGTTCAAGACTCTGGATAGTATTATTGTATCCAGCATCCTCAAAACCACACCCTCCTGTAGTATCAAAGCTGAGCCAACCAGTGAAAAATAAACTTTTGTAGAAGCTGAAACGCTAAGCTCAGCTAATAGTTTTATTCATCACAGACTCAAGAACTCTTCCAGCTGATTCTGCCTTGACTTAAATAGCCTAGGCTGTATAAATCCCATATGTTCAGAGACCAAACCAAAATAGTTTTAAAAACACAGTTTTATAGCAGTTTTTTTTTATAGGGGACTTGCCTTTAATATCAGGTTGTTTTTGTACTGACTGCTAGTAGTTTATTTCAATTTAATTCTCCATCACATGGTGGTTAACCTGATTTAAAAACCTGTTTTGAAAAGCATCATCATTTTTATTATTATTTAATATAAATTAAACAAGTTGGGGCATGTTTCCTATTTCCAATACAATTTCCAAATATAATTACAAAATTGATTGTAATTAACTATCACAGGATGGTTTTCCACCTTGCGTCAGTCCAGCTTAAAATAGTCCAGGCCCAGCTTATAACTTTTTTTTTTTGCATGGTAAAGGTTTAACTGACATATGTGGATGTGGTGACAAAATGTGTTCACTGACAATGGTTTTCACTACAGAATGGTGTCTGTTTTTAATGCTGTGCTTCGTGAGGGCCCCTAAATTCTTGGCAATTTTATGCTGAGAAATGTTATTCTTACATTATTGAACTATTTGACCACACAGTCTTTCACAGAGTGGCAAACCGCACCCCATCTTTACTTCTGAAACACTCTTTGAGATGCTCTTTTAATACCCATGTTTAATACTCATGTTACTGATTTGCCAGATTAGTTGGCAGATGTTCCACCAGATGTTCTCTGCATTGCACAACTTCTCCACTTTTAATTGCAATTAAATGCTGCTGGCGTCAAATTCACGACTCGGTAGACATGTTTTTAAAACACAAAAAAAATGTAAAAAATTGTCACTTATTAATATTTTACAGTGTGGTGACATTTTTGGAAACATTATTAAGCTCAAATAAAATAGGTGAAATCACTTTCCTTTGCTTCAATCCAGATAATCCATGCTTTTACCCACAAATGTGGATTTCTATTAGACATTGATGGCGCTAAATTTACCATCAGTATATATTAAGTTATGCTTTAAGAGGTCTTACAGTAAAGTGACTTGCATTCATTATCAAGAGGAGGTCTGCTAATGTTCATCCTAATCCTTTTCTTGCATTCCCTGCCCAAACAGCAGCTGCAAAATGATTTAATCTCTCAAAGGAGTAAGGGTTGAAAATCACGACCCTTGCAACTCAAATTCCTGAATACTCATTTTGTAACTAGCCAAAATATGTGGAATAAACAAACAACTAAATCAACTAAAACAATAAGATATACACAAGAATTTTTGACAAAGAAGATCTGAGTCATTCGCAACTCATGCCAAGTGGACTTGGCGTGAATTCAAAGGTGACCATAATCACCGTGATATAATAAAAACACATTTTAGCACCTTCTCCCACAGATCTGATAGAAATTAATTTTAAATTGAGTACAGCGTTAAGAGCTAAGCATTTCCTTTGAAAGCAGGGCAAACATAAAAGGAATGCCAAACACATACACTAAGTCAAAAAGCACCTAAAACCACCTTAATATGGCTCCTTTCCTGCATCTGGATAGACTTTAGCACGTCAGCTGAGGATCATGGATGCTGCTTCTCATGAGGTTTTGGAAACCACATTATAGTGCATTGAGACATTTCAAAGCGGAATGATTTAAAGAGGTGAAATGATGACAGTAAATGCAGAGGGAAGGTAAACAATCAACAAAAAATATGTACAGATGTGCAGGCAAAATATGAAGTGCAAAGTCTTTTTTCTCTCACGGCAGTATTTTGTTCTTAGAAAAAAATCCTAAAAGGTGATTTGTAGGCTAAGACAAGGGTGATACAAATTTCATAAAACTTTAGGAGCATATTTCAGTATGAAGTAGGTCTAATGACTTCTTAAGACATTTTGTTTATATATTTTGTTATCATCAAATCATCAAATAATTGTTTATTGCAAAGGTGATCATTTATGTGGAAAGAGATTTTTTTTCTTTTCCCGACTCAGCTCATCCAATTAAACTAAATTCAATTTTATTTATACACATGCCAAATCAAAACAACAATCGCCTCAAGGAGCTTATATTGTAAGGCAGGCCCTACAATAATACATACAGAGAAAATCCATGTCTAATGTTGTATTTCTCTTTCACCCACTCTCTTGCTCAACATCTGAAGAGTTAGAAAATAGAAAAGCTAAAAGTTACACCCCTGATCTTGTAAGGTTAAATGTGAGGTGAAAGCTACGTAATAATCCAATGATTATTCATGATCCAAGTCAAGACAAAAAGCCTCGAATTCCATAAATATACCAACAGAATACATCAACATTTTCAACTCCATGAACTACAAGGATTACTTGATGAAACACCTCTAGAGAGAACTCCTGAAATAAGTCATTCAAAAGTCATGTGTATTAAAAATAGAAAAAAAGGAGGTATGTTTACAGCCAAATTCAGCATGCAGTGGAAACACCACAAATCAACTAAAATTATCTTTAAGAGAGCTTTGTGAAAGTAGTTCACCTAAACACAGTCTAACTCTCTCTTATGACAAGCTCCACCAATTTAAAAAAGGCAATTATGATATATCCATAGGACACGAAAAAAAAATTTCTTGAAAAATGCATAAATACAAATCAGTGAATGAATTAATGAATGAACAGATAAACAAACAAATTAATGGGAAAGCTCCTTTAAAATGTACCTTTCATGTTGCAATATCATGTTGCAGAATGCCAAATCTTTATTACTGCTGTTTATGTAGTTTAGATTGTGGATTCTATTCCTAAGATGTTTTTAATAAAAACATATAAAAAATAATTATTATTATTTTTGAGAGTTCTGGATCAACCAGTCAACTGGTGCACGGGAATGGCAGCTTTACAACCTAAATTCTAATTTTAAAGAAATTTCTCAGCTTGAACATCTGTTTTGTAGAACAGCAGAGAAAAGCTGCTCTATTTGCTTTTCTCTACATTTTAACCTTTGGCTCTATTTCTAAACAGAAAAATAATCAGAGTCATGCATTAAATTGATATTTGGCAGGTGGGGGGTACTCTAGGATAAGATGTTGCTCTTGAGCATTGGGAAAAGAATTTAGATAAACTCATGAATAAATAAGAATAATTCCTATTGAAAGTGCCAGTAGATTTTCTTTGTATACACACTTTGAGCAGCTGACATGTCCTGCTGCTACTCCCATGTTTCCTGGTGGATTTTAATACAACTGAATTTATCAAATTATAAGCAGGCATTACATGATGACTGATTTCCCACCTTTAGGCACTACAAAGCTGTTATGAAGGTGGAATTCAGTAAGTAAATCACCTTAAATTTGATTTGATATGCATTGCTCTTGATGTCATTTAATTCCGACCATCAAATGTTACTGAGCAGTCCTCTCATTTTTTTGTCCTCTCTGAATGATGTTATCTCACTACCAGAAGGATTACAGTCCAAACAACACAGAAACAGTCTGTGTGTTTGCTCATATTTGTTGAGCTGAAATGAGCTGCTGCATTTGAAATTTCCTGCCATTTATAAAACAAAAAAAGCCTTTAAAAAAATACTGCTTCATTTTCCTCTTCCTCTTTTGTAGCTGTTAGCTTCTGTTATTGGTTCCTCCACTTAGGTTCAAATCTTGTGAAGACATGTACATGGAGTAAACTACAGATACCTGAAAATTCTACCTAAACACAGTAATGAATATTTGTACTTTGTTACTTCCCACCTCCTAAACGGACCTGTGTTTGAGTGAGTTTTCATTCAGCTGTGAGATGGTTTTCCATTTGGCTTTGCACACTTCTATTTATCTTCAAATTTTGTGGCACATGTCTATTTCAGGGACATAACATCTGTGTTAAAAGACACAGATGTCATAGCTGTCAAAACTGTCATACTAGACACTCAGAGAATCCAGGGTTTCCTACCTAGCCATAAACTAATTTGCTTACTCAGAGATCTACAAAGATTACCCCCACCTCAACAGGCTGATGCCCACTGTTTTCGCTCTCCTTTTGCCTCTTAAACACACGTGCACCTCATAATTGATGCCTTGTGTGCAGGACGAAGAAAGAATCATATCAGCACAGTATTCTACAAATCATCCCAGATGATTTGTAGCTTAAGGTAGAGTAACATATAACTAACGTTTCAATGGTATTTGACTGATTATATTACAGTAAAGTAGTCCTAACTATGTCAGTTCACTTTTGACTTGCACATCAGTCAACTAACAATTACTGTTATATTACTGTCATACCTTAATGTGGCTAGAAAAAAAAGTTTTTGTTTTTTGTTGATGCCTAAACTCAATTTTCTGCCTTAGATGGTCTTTTATAATTAAAAAAGCAAAGATTTTGGTTCATCTTTTGACCACATATGCACCAATACCACTTCATGATGAACATTTTTCAAAAAAAGATCCCAAATTCACACACCATGAGATGCACACATTCATACCTGGAGTAAGTTTTTTTTCTTTTTTGTGTCATAGTTGGAGAAATTACAGCATTATAGTTGCTCAGAAAAACCCTCTTGACCTCGCTGCTGTGTCACATACTGAGCAAATTATGTAATTTACGTACCCCTAAGGTGACCCTTGAACACAAGATTATGCACCTTGAAAAGAAACACATTTCTTCTGCCATCACGTTCCCTCTACACGATTAGACGTGTGTTTGTAAGTGCATGTTAAGACTGAAAGGCTTAGCTGCGTAGAAAAAAATGCACACTAAGAGAGGCACACAGGAATGGCTTATCTTATCAGTCGTACACCCTTCATGTTCTCTCAAATACACAAAAGAAGAGGTTTCTTTTACAATAATACCAACATATTATTATAAATAGCCAAAGAAAAAAGGGAATCTAAAACTAGAAAAACTGTGCATTAAGTTAATTGAGATAAAGAAAATATGAGGATAAAAATAAGGCAAGGTTCAGCTACACTTTGAATAAAACTGGACTCTCCAAGCTAATCCAATAATTTGAGGTTTTGGATAACGAGCTCAAATTATGTCATTATAACACTACAGTAACTATGTGTTTTTTAGAGGAAAATAAATGTCTTCTTCTTTCTGTTCTCCTCTGATAATCACATTTTCTGTGGTTCAGCTGCACTAGGTACACATGTAATGCGTGACATAAAGAACGTTTTCGCCCTACCACAGCTGAATCTCCCCCGTGGGAGCCTGAATTGGATAAGCAGAAAATAATAGATGGATGGATGGATATAAAGAAAGTAGGCAAACCAGGTGGTATCTTGTTCAGCTAATGTGCCCTTAAATAACTGGTTATTTCATGCAGGTGTAATAATCGTCGTTACAAATGAAAGAAAATGAAATGTAACCACGTAGAATCTGAATTGTAAGAAGTTGGATCTATTAGTGATAATATTCTCTATAAGATCCGCATGTGGTGGCACTTTTGCCTGTAAAAAAAAACAGTGAAAATCAACTTAATTTAACCAGACCATCAGCTCACGAACAGTTCTCACATCAAAGATGGTGAGATGTTTTTTTCTGCCCACACCAAAACATCTGACCTTCACCTCAGAGAAATCAGTTCAAGGATCCTTCTCTGAGAGTTGTCTGTTCAAACACACACACTCACACCTACACAGACTCACTCACTCATATTTTTTGAAGACACATGGTTAGGAAATTGTGGTGAAGCTGAGGGAAGAATAACAGCACAGTGTCCCAGTGGCCTGGTTCTCATTTTGAAATAATTTTCAGTAATTTCCATCACCATGGAAGTCAGCAATAAACTCACGGGGTTCCCTTTTAAATTGATCTGCTCTGTTGCAGAGGCTGTTGGCTCTGTTTTTCGCACACAGCCCTTTGTGCCTTTTTCCTTTTTCTTTTTTTTTTAAATAACTTTTTTTTTTCAAACAAAAGGAACCAAACAGCAGGGAAGCATAAACAGAGTTTGTTTTTTTTCCTATTCAAAGAAATAAAGCTGACTTTTTCAGAAAACAAATATCCATTTATTTGTATTTTTTAATTAAACAAGTGTCAATACCATCAACGGCTAAATGGACAAAATCATTTGAATGTTTTCTTTTGCTTTAAAGAGAAAAGAAAATCCACCCAATATTTTTCTTATCCATTACAACACGTAGAGAGAAAGTTCACCCATTCAGTTTTAAAATGAAATATTAGCTTCAAATAACCCTAAAAAATGTCCTTTCAATGTGCCAATAAAAATCAAACTTTTAGCCTCAGTCTTAAACACAGACAAACGTTTATCATGTTTTAGGGATAAAGGAAGGTCAGTGCCTTCAAAAACAACTCTTTAAGGCCAGCAGCGTTTTGTGTGTGTGTTCTGTGACGTGTTTCTCATACTTTTCATAATCCTTATCCTTGAGTTTGATTTTTTACCAGATGGATTTGCTCTGACTGTCCAAGTGCCAGAATCCAAAAGAGAGATAATTTTAGATTAAAATGGTTTCTGCGCTTGTCTAAGTTGCCCTGAACTGCAACTGTTTTACTATTTTGTTTTGTTTTTCTTTTCTATTTTTACATTTTCTAGGAGCTCCAGCTTCTAAATATGTTTTTCAGGTTTCAAAATCTGAACGTTACTGGAATATAAAATATTTGTCTTTGGATTATCTGTCATCAACTATTAGGTTGCAAACAAATGCCACAGTATATAACATATGTCATTTTTATTTTTTGTTTATTTTTTGTATATTACCCTTACTTTAGGAAGCACATCACCAAGTTTATTTTATAGTGTTACCTTGAGATAAACTTATATTAGAAATAGACTTCCTCTTTGTTTTTGTACCAAAAACCTTTTTTGTCACTGCTCTTGTTAACGTTTACTCAGAAGAAAAAGTTATGTTGTCCAATGTTTTAAAAAAAAATTAGGGGAAAAAAAAGAAGTGCAAGCTTCCATGTTTTTTATTTATTTATTTTTAGAGCTTCTGTAGGCAGTCAAATAGGTCAATCATCTGTGTGTTTTTGTTACTGCGGGCACAGACTATGCAGAGGTCATAATAATATTTTCAAGTGTGAAGGGATAATGAGAACAAATATCCTTTTAAGTGGAATATTTTTAATGCTCATCAACTATAACCATGAAAAGAGGAATGCGTCTTGTGCCTTTATGAAGGGTGGAAAGTATACCTTTAATTATTGATTCCAACATCAAACCAGTTTTTCATCAAATCAACGAATCAAATGCTCAGAGAAACTTTCCAGCCCTTTCCTGCAGCATTCTTCACTTTCACACTGCCGGTTCGTATGTTCAGTCTGTTTCAAATTCTCACGTTCACTAAAATATGTGCATCAAACCTCCACAGCGTTCCCATTTTTACAAGCACAGTGGGCTCATTAAAGCCGAACAATGTTGTCTGATACAGCTGGAAACATGCTGATGAAAATCTGATTATACAGAAATGTTCTAATAACTCAATAATAATAATTTTTTAAAAAAAACCATTTAAACAGCAATGACATGGAGTATTAATGAATGTGTCCATAAGAATGCTCCTGAGGTTTTCGGTGAGACACACCTCTGGGGAAGTCTGTGGGGAACTATTAAATGCCGTTTCACATTTCTGCTGATTTTCCAGTTGAAAATGAAAAGGTTATATTTGTTAGTACTAAAATCTGACAGCCTTTCATCAGAATCAAATACTGACAACACATAAAGGTGGGGCACCAAATGTGAAGTTCAGTTTATTTCGATTTTCAAAGATGTGATGCAAAGAGTATTCAAAAGTAAGCTACTTCATTTTTGCAGCATGACTAATGCTGCAAATAATCAAATATGGATTAGATAAAATCATAAGGACTGTATCTGAAATTACTGTAAACTTCAAAAGCTGAATGTAAATGAAAATCACTAAATGCTGCAAAATCCTTTACTTTTTAAAAAGTGAATAAAATTCATTTAAATCCACAGTTTTATAGGTTTTACAGTTACAGTATTTTGATTACCTGTCCCCCACACGTGGACATTGTAATACCTGAAAAGTTTTGTTTCTAGATATCACTTCTATAAAACATAGAAAAGAACAAGAGTAAAAGAAAAATCCCCAGCAGACCTCATAACAAAGTTCAGGCTCTCCTGTTCCAAGAAACAACTCTTAAAAAGGCCAAAGTTCAAAGGTCAGCTGCTGAATAATACTAGTGTGGCTCAACCTTTTGTTTGTGTTCGGACCCAGAAATCTGGGAACTGAGAGCGTTTTATCTCTCTCATCAGTGTGTGTGAGGCAGCTTTAAAAGAGAAGACGAGAGGCTTCTGGCAGATTTGGGGTATGACTTCAGGAGGATAAATCAGCCAGACAGTAGTTTTAATGTCTGTGTCTCATCTATCATCTACCATCTGGGGCTACTTTGCACTGCGTGCCTTTTATCTGTTAGTTGTTCCACAGGTAGATGTAAATTATTCTAAATGGCAAAGTGTTTGGAAAAGTGAACAACATTTTCTGATCTTCCTTTAGAATTTAAATATCTTAAAATGAAAATACTACAATATATCAGACCTTCAAGGATTTTTATAATAAGATCCTATTTTTTTTTTCCCATCATGAAATCCAGCATATTAAAGCACTGTAGCCAAGCCACTGTACTACAAACTGCTGATATTTCACGCTTCACATATCACATACCCGTGAGTTTAAAAAGCAACAGGAGTTTCATTTTACAAAGTAAATACCAACTTTATTACATTCCCACCATAGCATATTGACAGTAACTGCACGACTGCTAAATTAAGACCTAACATGTCTTGATTTCTGTTCTGTTACAGCATGCTTGAAGACATAGAGAGAGAGAGAGAGAGAGAGAGAGAGAGAGAGAGAGAGAGAGAGAGAAAGTCACAAATTTGAAACAGAAAACTTAAAAATTTTAATATAAACTCGTTACCTGATGGTAAAGATTGAACTGATGTGCTGTTACATCGCACATTTTATACATGTTTTCATGTTCTGCAGCACACCGACTGAAAATAAATATTTCCAACATTATTGCCAGCTAATAATACTGTCTTAATTGTCAGGAAGATATCTAAGAAACCAGAAAACAGACACAGGTAGTATTTTTTTTCCATCTCCTGCTGCTCTATTAGGTCAAGGTATGTAAAGACACAGTAAGAGGAAGCAGACCAACCAGAAAACCATATCCAGCGAAAGCGTCTATGAGAAAATTCTGACGACTGCTTCTGTGTGCTTATTAAAACTAATCAGCAGCTATAAACCTGTTTGAAGATGGCTAATTATTCAAATGTGTGGCAGCACAAGAATGTACTCAACATTACTGAATGACTGTTGCTCCTGTTTTTTAAGTAAGACTAAGCTTAAAGAAAAGTCTGTCTTTAGCGACCGCCACTAAAATAGGAAGGAAAAATGTATTTATTGAGGAGTATATTAAGTGGTAGATTACAGCACTTTCTGGTAGCAGACCCACAAATAAAGTGTGTTTGATTTGTCATACATTTATAACAACCTGCCAACTTGTGCAAAACTGCAAAAGAGTTCCTAGACATGACAGAGACGAATAAGCGATTACGCTCTTCTCAGTTTTATTTGATCATAGTATAGAAACATTTAAATAAAGACAAAGTATAAATTTTATTCCTTGTAATTGTGTTAGGAAATCTTCTCCTATTGAAAGGCAACATTTGTTTTTCAACACTGACTTTGCATGAGATCTTTAATCCCTAACCTTGAAATAATCCTATTCTCCTGGGATTATACATGGACAACACAAAATGAGAGAGAGAAAAAAAAAGAAGCTTTTTCTTAATATTTTCAATTCATCTTTGTTTCTATAAGTGATATCTTTGCCTGTTGTGAAGTGTATGAATATTCACTATATTGGGAATGTCGCACCAGACAGCGTCCACTGTTGCTAGCGAGTGCTTAACAATCACTAGTCAATACTTTGTATCCAAAACAAAACTGAAACTCTTACAAAGTGTTTATTTTAAGTAAAAGAAACAAAGCATGCAATACGTCGGTCCATCACAATAAACATCATGTACTGTCACACAGGATCCCAGATGGCACTGGCTTTAACTTGCATTGATTGTTTATAGTTTTTTAACAACTAAGCTGTAGTGCCTCTTCACCTCACTGTGCAATACCTTTTGTGCAATACTTTTGTAAATAGTCAACGGTGCAATAGACTCAATACTTGAAATGTGCAATTCACTTGTATTTTTATTTTTATTCCTATTTATTCTATTTATCCCCTTCGTATATTTTATTTATATTGTCTCTGTATTTATATATATGTGTGTGTGTATAACTCTGTAACTTCTGTCGGTGCTGTGCTTTTTTGGAAATCGAATTTCCCAGAGGAACCCACCCGAGGGATTAATAAAGTTCTATCTTATCTGATCTTATCTTAATTATTAGGTGCCATTTCTTAATTAATATTTCTAATATGATTAACTCAAATAATAAATTATAATGTGTTTTTTTTTCTCTATTTAACAACCATAGAAATAAAGATAGGAGAAATTATGTTAAAAACATATGCAAGCGCTGAGACACACATATTTATATTCACTCTTTTAATGTTCTGAGGACGATCATCAGTTTCAGAATGTGTTCTTAAAATATTAGTACACTCTGCAGGTTGCAAAAATTCGGTTTAATATTTTGTAATAATAATATTAAATTTTTTAACATATAATCAAACATAATATAATAAATAATAATAATAATAAAAATATTTATATACATACAATGAAAAGACTGTATATTTCATTATACATGTGAACTGTTATGCATACATATTCTATAGGGCTATTAATGTAATGTATTTAAAAGGGGAAATGAACTGGAGAAATTGATCCTTTACGCTATCCCAGCAGCTCAGACTCAGACCCCTGTGCAGTTTTACATATTCAGTCAGCAATCTGCTGATGTGCTGTTCCTTTGGAGGTTCTACTGACATTTCAAGAAGACTTTTAATGTAAATACAAGAAGCATTGATTATTATTTATTTTTCTTATTATTCATTTCAGTGAATGTCTCGGAACGATGATACCTGACAGCTGCCAATAATGGAACAATACGGTATAGTCGATAGATGGAGCCCTGAGAACACTGGCGCTCTACCGGAAAACAATCGGGAAAACTGCTCTTGTTGTTTCAGTTATACTTCGCTACAGATCTTACTATGAACACGTGTGAAGATGTAATTCGGTCCTCAGTTACCAGTGACGACTTGATCAGCGTCAGTATTTTCGTAATAATTTAGCATTAGTGGTCCGAAACTCTAAGTCACATGACAAAATAAATCAAACACATTGACAACTGAGCTTGAACAATGACTAATTTGTTTCTCATTATTGGTTTAAGATTTTGATTTCAGCTATGTAACTGTGTTTTGCCCGTTGTATTTTACAGGCCACAGCTGGGGAAATCCTGCTAAAACAATTGGCACATGGGAGACAACATTTGAAGGATTTTTTAACAAGCTCATAAAGGATGACTACGGCCGAAATCTTGTTTGTGACTTAAAACAGGATTGAGGAAAAACGATCATAAAAAGCATTTTGAAATTTCTCATACATCAGTGATCCAGGTCTCTGAGCCTCAGATGTCTGTGTTATACTTTCGTTACCGTGTCTTTCCGGCGCTCAAACGATTTCATGGAACATTTCAAACAAAACAAGACAGGAAGAAACTATTTGTCTTACCTGTGTTTGCCAGGCCAGCTGTCTGATAGTATGTCACACTCAGTTTCTCGTTCTTTCTTGTTTCTCGTTTCTCTGCGCTCCTCTTTTCCCCCCCCTTTTCCCTGTCTTGCTTCACGTCTTTATTTCTCTGCTACTTTTAAGCAAGTCACCACTCTCCTTTTCTCTCCTCCCTCTCTTTTCCCACACTTCACCTCTGATTTCGTCTTTTTTTTTTAGAATCCTTATTTTTTTTGCCTTGTTTAACTTCCCCCCCTTTAGCTGTCTTGTCCGCCTTCCTCTTTTTCGCTCTGTCTGTAAAAGTTTGCCTTTTTTTTCCAAAACGTCTTTTTATCCTGCCCTCCTCTGTTTCTTCTTTTATCTGTTCTTAAGGAGCAATACCTTGCTGTTGATAATGAAGACATACTGGGAGGTTTGTACTGGAGGCGGGACCAGTGCTGCAGTGCTTTGGGGGATGGGAAAGGTCATATTATGCAGAGAATAGACAGATAAATGTAAAACAGACCCTCCAGTGAAGTGCTCTTATGGTAGGCGCTGTCATTATAGCCCTCTTATGCTTAAAAAGCCAGTGTTTGGCCTTTTGTGAAAAATTTCCTTAAATAACTTTCATCTGTTTTATCTGTCTATGATGTCCAATTTAGGAAACTGGCAATCCCCCAGCCTGTCCAGTGTACTTTTGCTTCTGGATGTAATTTTTTGGCATTTAGCGTTCCAATCGGGTCATACAATATAACCTATATCCAGACAACACATTAAGTCTAACTGTAAGCAGGTACTGATTCTGCTGTGTGTTCATGCTGGAAAAGTGACAAACTCCTTTTCTCAATTCTGTCATCTCCCTCTCATCACCCCCGGCCAGTGAGGCAGAAGGTTGGTCCTCCTGATTCTTTCTTTAATATTTGCAGTCGTCACCTTATATAATATAAAGCTTGTGACTGTTGCTGTGAGCTGATGTTTTTTAATAAAATTGAATAAAATGACACCACTTGGCAGCCATCTTTTTAATATTTCATTTAAACTGTGTGTGTACTGAAACACCAGTCATGTCTGATTAAAGCTGCTTAAAATGATTGCTGATTTTGCCTCAAAATATATTTAAAAAAAAGCTTTGCTTGCCCAGTTCTCAGGGGGAAAAAAACACAAATGTTTTGAGATGGAAAGGGACATCTCATCAGAAGCATACCACATAAATTTTTCGAATATGGTGTAAGCAATGTTACAGCATGAGCATGAATGGGTGCCAGTGCAATCATGGTACAAAACTGATCAGATAGTGCTCCACAGTGCAAATGGATAACGATCCAAAGTATACTGGGAAAGCAATCCAAGAGTTTGTCAAGGCAAAGAAATGGGATAGTCTTCAATGGCCAAGTCAGCTTTCACTCAATATAGCATGCTTTTCAGTTAATGAAGTTAAAATTAAAACAGTTAAAATTGAAGGCAGAAAGATCAATAAACAAGAAGCAACTAAAGGAAACTGGCATAAAGGCCTGGCGGAGCATCTCAAGGGAGGAAAAAACAGTATTTGATGATGAATCCGAGACATCAGACAGTCATTTACTGCAAAGGATTTTCATTAAATTTCCATTTTTCATCAATTTTCTGATCAATTTTGAGCATCTGAAAACCATAGGATATGTTTAAAAGGGGCTGTAATTATTACATGATTTATGCAGCATTTCAATAAACCCCTAAATCAAAGCCAGAAATTGCTAATAAATTTAAATTCAGGACTGTTTAAGTGTCAGTTTTCTTTCTTATCTTGTTTTTCATAAATGAAAAGTAAAGTATCACTAAAGATAAAAAGGGGAAATATGACTGTAGCAAATCTTAATTTTTCACAACATGGTGCTAATTTATAAAGAAATCTTTGTATGTCTATGTTTTTTTTTCTTACACAACGTTTAACCTGATTTACTCCAATTAAAGTTGGTTTATTGCTTGGGACCCAAGTAAGGGCAGTGTCCAATTAAGACTAGTTTTATTTCTGGCATCTTCTTCACAGGTTGTCTAGTTAGGAAAAAGAGGGATTTCTGACTTCATCGTCAACATCACAAGTCTCTGTGACTTTGTGATGTAACCAGGTCATAGAACATATAACTTAGTTCATATAACATAGTTTATAAACTGCTGACTCTGATGACTGCTTGTGACAACGTGCACTCAACTTGCTAATGCTGGAAGATGAATTCAGGTCCAAACTTTGTGGGCACTAAATGGATCTACAGAATTGCTTGGCTCTTGGCTCTACTTCCTTGTGGACCAAAGTTTTGGAGAATCAGATGAACAACCAAAAGAGTCAATTTTCTTTAGGTTAATTTTGACAGTCACCATAGCCAGTGGAACCTGTAAAAAGTAGAATAAAGTACCTAAATAAAATTATTATTATTATTATTCTTTTTTTAAATACAGGCTATTCAGACCACAAAATAATATTAAAAATAAAAATAAAATTAGAACAGTAAGACAGAATATAGAAGTTACTGACTTAACATTAATTTGCACTGAATGGGCTCCTTTTTAAAAATAACACTTTTTTTGTCTTATTTTGTTTTTGTTATTATTTTTGTAATCTACCTGAATTTCATCCATCAAATGAAGAACCCCATATTAAAACGACAAAAATGTATCTGTCCCACTTGAAAAGACTGGTATAGTGATCAGTAAACATCACTGATCTCAAATCTTATGAGTTACTATAAATGACATTAGGAAAACACACGGAGAGGCTACATGTAAAGCAGCTGTGTGCACACACAACAAGGCTTCAAAGACACATATGGCACATACCATTGTTGAGATTAAAAAAAAAACAGAACAAAAAAACCTGACCCCTGCATGCCCACATTTTGGAAATTGGGAAAACTTTGCAACACAGATGGTTTCGCCTTGAACTGAAGCCAGATTTTAATCTCCTCAGATTCAATTTCACTCAGACCAGCAGTGTTGGGCCACCCTTTGTGCTTGTAAGACACTAATTATTTCTTTTAAAGGATAAAGATCAAATCAAACCTTACCAGTTCACATCTGTCTCTCATTTTTAACAAATTATTAAACCACTTTGCTGGTGCATTAACACATTCCAAAACTGTGAGAGGTAAGGGTTTGTCAAACATCAAGAATAACGCCAGGATAGATGAGGTGGGAGTTTGTGCATGTCTTTTCCCACTTATATCTTCATGTGGGTTCATCACAGCCTCATTAATGGAAGGATTAATTGTCATGTGTATCTCAAATAGTGACTGTAAATATCTAATACACCACATAGTTCCTGATATGAATTTGCTTGATCTTTTTGGTAGACGGTGGTGGTTATTGTTTTATAGATATTCAATGTAAATGTTTGGAAGTTACATAATACACACACATAACACACACCAAGAATACCTGTGTAATCAATAAAAGTTATTTCACTTTGATCTGCAAAAACATTTCATTTATTAGGCTTTGAGGCAGACAGATTTTATAATGTGCAGATGTCATGTTAAAATAATTAATTCAAATCAAAATATTTGTTATTCTGTGCTAAATTGATCAATTATCAATTTTCAGCAGCATTAATTTCCCATTTTATTTGCAAAATTGTTGCATTGTACTGTTAATTTTTTTTAAATATAATTTTCTATCACAACTGTATCGTCATTTCTGATTGGAGTAGGCTGCACTCACACAGAATATTTTGGTGAAAGAAGAGTGATGTGATGCATGGAACACCCATTTATATGTCTGTGTGCACTGACTCCGACCTTGGCTACTGACCTAAATTCCTAAACAGTGAATATACAGTGAATAGCCTGTGTTTCAATTTTACTCTCAATGTGGACTTAAAATCATCCCAACGGACCCTCAGTTGCAATTAAATATGGTCCACAAGATTCTGCTAAACCTTCCTGTAACTTTCTACCAACAGCTCGTGCAGCTGCCATCTGAGATTTCACATTCTCCACAGGAACAACATTCAGATCAATATTTAACAGATTGTCCAGTTGTGGAAATGCGATTGATGGAGTGTTAGGATAGAAAAAAGTGATCCCACTGTGTGATTTATATTAGGAAATGTACATGCACCTGCATGCACACCGTTCTATGTCATTTATATCTATCAACTTTTGGTAAGGATCCCACACAAAGTCTTACCATAGAGGAGACGTCAGGTTTTGCTGGGCTACTCTCCAAAGATCGCAGTGAAAGGTTTAAAGTTTAGTTAAAAGATGGCTGGCTCGCTGATCGGAATTAGTCTCAGAAAGACAGGCTGATTTCTGGTCACTTGGGGGGCCACAAATTTATAAACTGACTTGCCAAAAACAGTTATTGTCTTCCACAGGCATGTTATGGGATAGAGTTCAGCTAAATTAAAAAAATAATAATAAAAAATTCAGATGAGGACACGGCACTGAACACAGATGTCACAGCAGCTGGAAGTTCCTCTCCAAAATTTGCAAAGTGTATAAAAAGGACATGGCCTCTTATAAATAAAATAATCAAATAAAATGATATAAAATAAACTAATCACAAGCTAAACAGGCAATGAAGCAACAAACTGTGAACAGGGCATCCACTGATACTGAGACCCTCTGATGTGTGCTCAGGCTGTAAGACCATATTTTAAAAAAAAAAAAAAAAAAAAAAAACCTCTTCATTAACTAAAACAGTTGGATCAATGTGATATGTCCACATTATTATAAAGAAAATGTAAACACTGATCTTAGATTTTTTTTGACACTATAGAAGATTAATCTGGTATCAAAATTTAGGTAGAAACCTACATGAGTCCTTATGAAATTACTCTTTTGACCAGACACGTATCCCTCAAAACTGTTTACTGAAAGTTTTCAAATCTCCATGGGTACTGAAATTGCAGCATATTTTTTCATGATCTCTGCATCTCCTGTGCAGTTTTGGTTCTGTGTCTCATTATGCGTTAGTGCTCACTGAAGATTCTGGAGGCATGGCCACCAGCTGGAACTGTGACCTCACTATGCACCAGTATCATCATTTCACATCTCCTTCAATACCAAAGGGCTGGTTCTTCCTAGCCAACATTGCATGCTTGTTTCGGCCGTCTCATTGGAAATCTCCACGTGTGTGTTTGTCCAACTTCCTCACAGACAGACCCCAATCAGTGAGGGTGGGAAAACAAGTCTCCCCCTCCATCACACTCAGCACTGGAGTGTCTCAGGGCTGTGTTTTAAGCCCCCTGCTGTACTCACTGTACACTTATGACTGTGTAGCCACATCCGACACCACCTCCATTGTCAAGTTTGCTGACGACACTGCTGTTGTGGGCCTGATCTCCGACAACATCGAGACGGCCTACCTGGAGGAGATTAGGAACCTGGAGACCTGGTGCCAGGAGAATAACCTCCTCCTAAACATCAGTAAGACTAAGGAGCTGATCGTGGACTTCACTACAAAGCAGGCGAGGAATTACAAACCCCTCATCATCAGTGGCACGCCAGTGGAGAGAGTGGACAGTTTCCGATACCTGGGTGTCCACATCACTCAGGACCTGTCATGGTCCTGTCACATCAATACCCTGGTTAAGAAAGCCCGTCAGCGTCTCTTCTTCCTCAGAAGACTTAGAGACTTCCATCTGCCACTGAAGGTGCTCAAGAACTTCTACTCCTGCACCATCGAGAGCGTCCTGACGGCAAACAGCTGCACCTGGTTTGGGAACAGCACCAAGCAGGACAGACGAGATCTGCAAAGAGTGGTGCGCTCGGCCGAACGCATCATTCAATCAGAGCTCCCTGACCTGCTGTCCATCTACACCAAGCGGTGCAAGTCCAAAGCTAGGAAGATTATGATGGACCTCTCCCATCCCAACAATGGACTCTTCTCACTGTTGAGGTCTGGGAAGCGCTTCCGCTCCCTTAAAGCCAAAACAGAGAGAATGAGGAGGAGCTTCTTCCCCCAGGCTATTCGGGGCCTGAACCAGGTGTAGGACTGGACTCTCCCACACGTCACCACACGCACCACCACACATTTCCTATAATCCTATAATCCTATAATTCCTATAATTTATAATCCTTATCTTTATAATCTCTTCTGCTATTTGCACATTCTTTACTGTAAATTCCTAAGTTAATTTGTAAATTTTTGTAGTAAACTGTAAATTGTAAATATTGTAAAACTTTTCTTCTGTCATTTAATGGTCGGGCATTGTACAGCTACAAGCATTTCACCCCATGTCATACTGTGTATGGTTGTGTGTGTGTGACAAATAAAATTTGAATTTGAATTTGAATTTGTCTGGATCACTCCTCCATCTCTCCCACTAATACTAGATTAAGTCCGGGATCCTCAGACCTTTATCAGTCAGTGATCTCCCCTGTGAGAAAAAGCTGACTCAGTTTAGGAAGTTCAGTTTACACATCTGCCTGCTCACTCCTCAGGGGAACAATCAGCTGAAGGACAATTCCTTTGATGTCTCACTTGCCTGGTATAAAATCAATTAGGAATAAATCTTAACCTGTTCACTACTGACCTTAAGAAATGTACCTCACGCTTCCTTTTTCTGACTCTTTTGTTAACAAACTCTGTGTTAATAAATCTGTTAAACTTCTCTTGTTGGCTCTTTCTGTCTTATTGTTAAAATGTGATGGGAATAAAATCAGAATATAACATGGCCTAGCATTCCTATACTGTTTCTTTTCATTTGAGTTATTCTCACTATCCTTCATGTTAAAAATACCTAAATGCAAAATGACTTCATATTTTTGGAAATCCACACCCCACTCTAGGACTCTCTTTCTCTCTGACATGTGTGTGTGTGTGTGTGTGTGTGTGTGTGTGTGTGTGTGTGTGTGTGTGTGTGTGTGTGTGTGTGTGTGTGTGTGTGTGTGTGTGTGTGTGTGTGTGTGCTCACAAAGGTAGTTCAGTTACTGTAACAAGCTATAATGTCTAGATGTTAAACTTACTTTACATGCTGGGCCACGTAGAGCCCACTTTGATCTTAAGTGGGTCAGACCAGTATAACACTTTTCTGTCAATACATATTTAATTCCTGAGATAAGTTATATAAGAAAACGAAATGCAATCTTAACAGTGCATCCCAGTTTTTTTTTCTTCATGATAAACAACAATACTGTTGTCAGCAATACTCTTTGAGATTTGCAATAAATAAATAAATAAGTAATGAAGTAATGAGAGTTAAAACTATTTAAACAGTTAAAAGTCCAAAATTTATCCCTCCTTCACATTCTCTAAAACCGTCCAGGTTTGCATCTTTGCTCACTCTCATGTCTTACGATTGACATCCCTGGTCTAGCTAGAAATAGTAGTATTAGTTTTTAAAAGACTGTAAACACTGTTGACTGCCTTAGAAAAGAAATATAACCGTCAGGCAATGTTCCAACTGTACTTTCTGTCAAAATGTCTTGTCAGACAAATAAAGACAAAAACTAACTTGTGTAAGTAATAATAAAATGAGTTTAGCATTCATGCAAGCAAGAACATTAAAGTAGACCTCCCACTATCCAAAGTGTTTATATTTCCTTTCTCAGATGTTAGGATTTAAGTGAAAATCCACAGGGGAGGTTAAAGCTGGAAAACTAAAAGAACTACTAAAGGCCACATGCAGAGTTTTATTCTGAAGAGGAATTATTCACGAGAGCACAGAAGCCCGCCAAAACTGTCGTAGCAAACTGCATCGTTATTAAATAAGGATTACAAAAGCTTGTAGTTAATGAAGAAAAAATGTATGATTACAGCGAATGATGTTGTTTATAGTTGGTCCATTCTCTGAAACCTGTGGATAGACAACACATTTGCTTCTATGTTAGTCGTTTAAATTAAAATTGAGAGAGAGAGAGAGAGAGAGAGAGAGAGAGAGAGAGAGAGAGAGAGAGAGAGAGAAACCATTAAAACCATTAAAAGTTACTAAAAGTAACAAGAATAATCCACTCCTTGCTTTTTAGACCTTGAATCCTTGTTCTTTTCAAGTTTAGATGACATGTATGCAGGTTAAAATCTTTCAATTTTTAAATTGTTCACATTTTCATCAAAAAAAAAAAAAAAACCGATGATGAACTTCATTTTGGGTTTTCTTTGTGAAGATACTACACTCTCGTAAATTTATGAAGAAAGAGAAGAAGCATGGCTTTACCCTGGACCTCACTTCAGTGCAATTTGGCCAAAGAGTAATGTGTTTTTAAGTAAAAACTCTGTAACCTGCACAGTGATTAAACCATCAGACCAAGACAATGCTTCTTAGTCCAAAAATGCCATGCCAAGTCCAAAAATCATGGCCATCTTTTCTAAAAAAAGCGGCCCTTGGCTCCCTCGCTCTCTGACCTCAGTAAACACTTTCTGATCAATTAAAGGCCTACATTGTTAGTTTAAGGTTTCAGTTAATTAAATATGATATTCATTTTGTAAACTATGCACCCCATTAATGTCAAAAAGAAGGATGCAGCAGAGTGTGCTTTAATTAGCCCACCCTTCACATTCTTAGTCATGTCTGTTTTTTAAAAGGCCAAGATGGAAACAACAAAAATGCTCAGCTTGAGGCTTTAGCAGTCCTCAGTAACTGGTGATGTCATTTTGGCTACATCAGTGTTCTAACACAGAGCTGATGGTTTCCTCATCGTATAAACTTTAGACCAATTAAATGCAGCTATGTAGGTAGTTTACCATTTCTTTGCTTTGCAGCATGTTGTGCTGGAGCCTCTCAAAATTGCAATCATTGCAAAGTGGTAAAGGTCAAACATTAAAAGTTTGAATTTTGCATGTTTTTTTTTCATATACAGAGTTAAAGAGCTAAATAAAACATTCATTGCATCAGGAATAACACATATACAATACTCATGAGGGACAATGAGAAGGAACATGTAGCCACTGAAGTCTCTGAAATGTAGTTGTGAATAAAGAAATAAACTATAAACTTTTACAGCTATCTAGCAAGGCTTTAAGGTTTAGATGGTTGATACTAAATATGTACGGGGCAGGTATAACGTTTTTCTTTCGTGGGACCGAACATCTGGGTGATCATAAAGTTGTCACATCTTTTGATACTTGTCTTTTTTCCATTGCCAGCTTTACTGTTGGAATTTTCCTTCAAAAGCATCTCACATCTCTCGCATTCTCCCGTTCACTGGTATACTGAGACTTTTGGCCCTTTATTATTCACTTTAAATCAGCTTTTAAAATACACGCTGGAACTGCTCTAACTGCAGATTTTTGCAGCGTTTTCATCTCCATGGGTCCATTTATTTAGCAGCTGAGCACATATGCATAAGCTGCAGTGGGTCAGTGGGGATTTTTCTTTTGCTTTCTTTAATATTTATATTTGTGTGTTAAGGTTGATACAGTTCATTATGATACTGCGTGCATTCTTCAGTCTTCGTATGGCATGCCAGGGTCATATTTACAGACAGAGACATCTAAAAGAAAAGTGGTTTATGCTTGCTTAGAGACCAAAACAGGATTAATATTTCATTTTTAACTTATTTATAACCATTGCAGCTGTTTGGCTTGACGTTACAGCACTTCTTTGTTGGCACGTCAAACTCAAACCAGTACCTTCTCAAGCATTTCAAACGAAAGAACTGCCAGCAGCAGATACTCACTCAAAGCCACGAGAGACTGAATGTGGTAGGAACCAGGCACTCTTTCCTGTGGCTTTGAGACATTTTAATTGCTGTTTATAGATTAATTTTGAAGAACTGTAGCACAACAAAGAAATTCAGCAACAGATGGTTTTGAACAAGCTGTCTGATAGGTTAGATAAGTCATGCCAGTGCTCTCATAAAGCATGCCATTTTGCTTTACTGGTTGTAGCGTCGTAAGTTTACTTTATGGTGCTGTCTGCATAGTTGCTCTGTGTCCAGTAGGATGGTTTGACTGAAGCCAATATAAGTGTGTGTGTGTGTGTGTGTTCAGTGAGCTGCAGGACTGCATCAGTCATTCAGTCTGAACTCAGACTAGATGAAAATCACTGTCTGTTGTTAGGTTGTTTTGGACTCTATCTTTAGTTGTTATCAGCTGTGCTATTTCTTTCAAAACACCAAACTAATAAAAGTTGAATTCGATTACTTAGCTGTAAGACAGCAATTGCACTTTGTTACCTCTGCTGCTCAGGTTCACCTTGGAATACTCAAATACAATTAACGCCATTCAGTGAGTCTGTTCTTCTAGCTGTCTTCTTAAAAAATAAATAATTGAACTAATAATGTGCATTTGTGTGTGTTTACTCAGCCTGAACAATCATATGGACTGTTTGATCCTTCTCTCTGAACAGCCTGTGCAAGCATTCCTAAAATAAACACAGTGTACGTTTCACCAGAAGCAGATGTGGCGTGGTGTTATGGGCTTTTGTGACAACCAAACAGTATGAATTATGAATGCATTATGAAACTGCACAAAAAATGTATAAGTGATATGTTGGTTTATTGTGTTTACTGTTGGAAACACACATCAAAGTGATCCCTAGTTTGTTTGCACAGTCACCGGATGGCGTCTGATTGACAGTGAGGAGGTTAATAAGGGGGAAAAGGGAAGACTTTCTACTGTGGAGAAAACCACAATTTACTCTCATTAGTGTGAGAGACCCACAAAACTAAAAAGACAAAAAAAAAACCTGTTACTACATAGTACTGGCAGTGCTTAAGTGTCCTCTGGCTTCTGCTGGATTATGGATTTCACTTCTTACATCACTATTTTGTACAGATATGAATATTGGTGGACATTAATTCTTTTACTTCTCCTTTGGTTCATTTTGAGCAGCAAATGTCTGAAAACCATTGACTAAGAGGCTAGAGTTCAATTATAGTCTTCCTTTTAACTCAGTGTGTTAACACAGCTTTGGTGGTTTAGGCACCAAAGGGAAGTGTTGTGAAAAGATAATCAATTTCATCTAAAAATAAGCAATATTGAAGACATAATACAGTTATCTAGCTCGCTGTTCCCTATCTAAAACAAGCACATGTGTGCCCAGTCACAATCCATGAACAACAAAAGGGTTCATTCACGCTAAATCTCACTTGAAATGTACACAAATGTGGTAGCCGCAGCGCTCATGTCAGTGGGGGGGATCTGGGGTTTTCTCGTGCGTGATTTGAGGTTTAATTTTTCGCTGTAGAAATAAGTTTTCTTCCCACGCAAAGTGAACTGCGGATGCTAATGTTTTTGTCACTTTTAACATAATCTAACTCAAAGTAATGTCAGTGTTTTCAAGCTTTAAACACTTCATGGTCATCCTCTCTCCTGCACTCCATATTATCCATTGTTGATCTACACACGTCTGTTGCTTCCACGGACGCCGCACACTCGTACATCATTGTCATGAGACATTCTCACAAACAAAATCATGGTTTAGTAACGCAGTAACACAGCGTGCTTACGGGAAAGTAACAGTAATCTAATTATTTTTTTGCAATAGTAATCCCCTACTTTACCCGTTACTTGAAAAAAGTTATCGGATTACAGTAACACATTACTTTTAACGCGTTAATGCCCATCTCTGGTCTGCTGTAACAAATAGCTCGGTACATTTAATAAAGCAAAGAGCACTGTGTTGGACCAAAGTCGCCAACTGTTCCATAGCCAAAGACCTATGCTAAAAAGACTGGGACTCTTGTTTTCACCAGTACAACATGTCACCAGACAGATGAGATCAGCTCATATTTCTTCAGTTTAATATTTCCCTCTTTAGAGCTCTCGTGATCTAGCCATATCTTTTGTTTTCCTACCTTAAAATGGGCCTTATAAGCATGATCAGTCTTGTCTACAGCAAGGGGAAAGAGGCTGTGTTATTATACAGGAATCTATTTTTTGTCCTGTTAATTCTGACCATTAATTCATGAATATTGCGTCATCTTCATGAACATGACATTCCTGGTGTTGTCTTTTAAGAACACAGATGCATCACTGAGAAACAGTTGAGGAGGTCATGGAAGTATGTGTGGACCTGTGTGAATCACTTCTTCAGCCAGGAGTGTAACCTTAGATCATTCTCATCTGCTGGAAAAATAGTCTGCAGTTTGGCCTGGCCTCCTACAGAGGAGCAATTGCCACACGTACCACAGTGAGATCAGTGTTATCTATCTCAGTTTCTCTGATCAAACTATGCTTTCGCCCCAAAATGCCAAGAAAACTGGAGAAATGACAAACATGGTGTCTATACAATCATTAATATAGAGTAATGTACAGGCAGTGTTGGGAAGGTTACTTTTAAAATGTATTCCATTACACAATACAGAATACATGCCCCAAAATGTATTCTGTAACGTATTCCGTTACGTTACTCGATGACAGTAACGTATTCTGAATACTTTGGATTACTTAATATATTATCATGCTTTTTACAACAACATGAATGTACTATTGCTGTGTGATTTATTACTATTACTGAAGGTCCGCGACTCCGAACTGTAGTAAAGGGACCTCTGACTAATACGGCGGGGTCCCTGTCGGCTTGTAGCCGAAAAATAGCTTTACTTTGTTGTGTGGGTCAACTTTTCTTGCGAGAGACAGAGAGAGGCATTGAAAGACGGCTCCAACGGAACTTATTGTTTTCGGAGGAAAACACGAACACGGTGTACAGTCGAGTCTTAATAGCTTACTTACAACTGGGCTCGTCAGGCACTCTTCTTGGCTGAAGTGGTTATTATTATATTTACATGCTTCCAGCTCCCGTTTTTGCTCGATGACAACTCGTACCTTTCCACTCCCCTTTTTCTCCCTCCTCGCGCTCACAGACCCATAACGTGTATGGCAGTCCATTCTCCCTGCAACACAGACTACACTGCCCATGATGCTACATTCTTTAGAGCTATGCTTGTAGCATTCTGCCTGTTAGCTTAGCACAACAACAACAACAACGAAAAGGCGCTCTCTCACCCAGGAAACACACAGTCGCAGAGAGAGAGAGAGAGCGTCGCCCTGTAACCATGGCAACCGTAACGCTGCCGCCTGGAACGAAAGAACGTAGCTGTCAAACAAAACCCAAACAGTCCTGACCCGCGACAAAATGAAACAGGAAAGTACCGCAGTGTAATCCATTTATTTCAACAAAGTAACTGTATTCTGAATACCACCTTTTTAAACGGTAACTGTAACGGAATACAGTTACTCATATTTTGTATTTTAAATACGTAATGGCGGTACATGTATTCCGTTACTCCCCAACACTGTGTACAGTGCTATAAATATGCAAGACTTCCAACCATCAAATGTTACTTATCTTTGGTCCTTGCTCAGTAACGTGTCTCATCTAATAAGAGCATAAAAAAGGCTTGTTTCTCATGTACTTTGCATATAGCTGTATAGAAACCTGTGCAATGACTGAGCATTTAAAGTAGTGTAGAATGACAGCTTCAGCCTGAGACTTCAGAATTATAGGCAAGGATCTGTTCAACGATGTCATCTTATGGAGACCAACCTACTGCAGAGACCTGTGAACCTGTGCAGGTGTCACTTGGAAATACTTCCCCCAGGCCACATGGCGGTACAGGAGTTGTAGCAGGATGCCCTGATGTTGTTTATCAAAGCAGGCATAAAATGTCTGTCTGAGTGGTTTGCTGAAGGGGTGGAAGAGTGTTTTTACTGTGGTTGTCTGTGACAGCTTGGAGTTCTTTCAACCAACTGTTAGTGTAGTTGTCAGAAAAGGAAAACGGATCCTCTTTGCTGCCCTGATCAATGTCAAAACAGCATAATTACTTGTATTTTGGAAAGCTATGCAGCCTTCTCTGATCTTAAGGGACCATTTTTCAGATTGAAGTTATTAGCCAGCTTCTAGTATTTCATCCCCATAATCCAATGTTGATGCTCTGATGACCACCTTCTAAGCTGTTGGCAGTGGATTTCTCAAATGTGAGGAAATAAATGTGTTGACAACAGCAATATATCTCAACTGTGAACTGTTTCCTAACTCATTTTTCAGGTCTCCATTTCTTTATTATCTTAACCACCTTAATCATGTTCAAAAGCTGAGAAACTGCTGTGAATCTGCATTGTGACTATAGGAAATTTAAAGGCTAAGTATTTGTTAATCTCCTGCCTTGTCCTCCTACAAATTCAGTTCATATTCCTCTACATTGGCAATTAAAGATATTTAATATTGGCCTTTAAAGATGCAGGAAGAGAGATGGATTGAATTCTACATCGGGTTGTTGCCACTATTACCACAAAACAATGAGTTGCAATAGCGGCAAAGATTTTCACTGCTTAGTAACATTTTCAATAGATTTTTTTCAATAAATTGGCTTTATGACAAAGTCTGGTTGGAGGCCTAGACTGAAAAATAATGTTTTGACAGATGAAGCAGTATGCTATGGTCTAATTATGAACAGTTTTCTCTCCTTCTGCAAGCTTTCCATCTTTCTGGTAGAAGTTAATCTTGATTTCATCTGTCCAAAGAATTGTTTGCAGAATTGTCCAGATTTTTGTAGATATTTTTTAAATTTTTTTGGCCAAGCCAAGTGCAGCCTTCCTGTTCTCAAGTGTACCCAGGGGTGTACATATTGATCTAAAGCCCCCTGTGATTCCATTCATGAAGTTATGATAATGATATTGCTACCTCCTCATGAGTGTTGATGGCTCTGTGAGATGGCATCCGGGCGTCTGATTCTATTCAATCTTTTAAATCACGGCTTAAAACATATCTGTTTGAACTTGCTTTTTCTACCAGTTAAATACTGGCCTTGTTTGCAGTGAGTTATTCTATTAATTTTTCTGTCTGTCTTGCGTTGTCTTGCGTTGTCTATGTTCTCTATCACTGTGTTTGATGGTACAGCTTTACTTTGCTATAGCTATGTGCTATAGTTTACTCTTATTAGTGGTTTTTACCTGTGAACATAATTCCACACTTATATGACTCTGATATTATAGTGTTAATTGTTTTATTCTTTTATTCTTTTATGTAAAGCACTTTGGCATGCCCTTGGCTTTTAAATGTGCTCTATAAATAAAGATTGTTGTTGTTGTTGATGTGTTAAAGGTATTTTTCTTCATTAATCATTTAATTGTCTTTTGTGATTTTTCAGGCCTTTTGATGTTGCTGAGGAGTCGAGTGCATTCCTTCTTTTTGAGAACCTGCCAGATTGTTGCTCCTAAAGTTTTTGCTATCTCTTTGATAGGTTTGTCTTGGTTTTTCAGCCTAATGGTGGCCTTCTCCACTTGCATCAACATCTCTTTGGCCCAAAGTCCAAAAACGTCTTTTCTCAGATCTTTTATCCACCCAATCTGTCATGGAATAATGAAGCCACAGGATTTACCTGGTCCTGAAACTGCTCATCACTCAATGCTAAATTACTGTGCATAAACATGGCTTTAATTCTTAAACAGTACATTCGATGCTTGCTTTAAAAATCTTGAATTAAAGCTGAAAGTCTGCACTTTGCTTTGAGGTGACTGGTGTTGTGATTTGGCACTACATACTTGAAACTGAACTGAAAATTGACTTTTATGTATTTTTAAAAAATCCACCGTGATGTTGTTTAGAGGCAAAATTACAAAATTGTGTCATTCCACAAAGACATATGGACCTAATTGTATTCCCCAACCTCTCATCTAAGCACTGTTGTTGTATTTTTCCAATATTCTTAATTTCTAAGCAGCCAGTGGATGTTTTCTTTTTTGCTTGTTAGCAATTACTGAAAAAGTCAATTCTGGTATCCTTGAATATTTTATGTCCATTTTTTAACTTGCAATGGTGTATCAGAGCCAAGAAACAGAAAATTGCCATACTGAGGAGAAGTAGTAAATTCTTGAGAAACAAAGAAATAATAAATTCTCTGATATTAAAGTTACAAATTGGTGGGAGAAAAACTAGGGAAAAAACAGCAGACCCACTTAATTTCTCTTTACTAGGTTGACTCCACTTTATCATCCCACTGACACCTTTGAACAGGAAGTGCCACGTACAAACTTTCATGAGAAGCTGCAACAGCACACAGAAGGCCTTATTCTTGGTCAGTACCACATTCACAGGTATGTTGCTTTAAAATCCTAATGCTTGTGAAAAAATTGTGGTACTAAGGTAAAATCGTAAGTGTTTGCATATTGCATCTCGTGCAAGGTATAATTTGGTAAATGCTCCCTTGCAGCCATAATTATGTCAAGTGGCGGTGTCTGTGATGTGATGAGGCTGGCTTGTTCAAGAACACCATCAGTGAAGTGATGGTGTCCTTGAAGGGGGGAAAAAAACCTCTCCCACACACTTCTGAGAATTGTACCACTCTCCCCTGGCTGTGATTTTTTTCCCCTTGGTCCAGGAAAGGCCCTAAGATGCAATTGTAGATCACTCCACTTCCATTTTGATTATTTATTTGATACAGTTACCATTTGTCCCGGGTATGTAAACTATGTATCTAACTATTCAGAGAAGCTACCATACAATTAGGCTTAATAGCACACACATTTACTAAATGAAAGCCTCTAATGTGCTATTTACGGTTATTAGGGCTAATGACTGACACATTTCCACCAACAAATACTGATGTTTCAGTTGATGGCAAAATAAAGTGTAAATGAAAACCATATTGGTGTGTGGAAGACAGGCTTCTGCTGGCTCTGGTGGTCAACTAAAACTATAACCACATGGAAATGCAGTGAAACCTCAACCAGCGCAAACAGTGAAGATAAAGAAAAGAGCTTTCGTTTAAGGAAAAATAGTTGGCATTTACTTAAAATATGACAAACAAGAGATTTAATGATTACCTGCATTATTATAGATCAAATGAAAAGGCAAAATCAGCAGCAGCTGCAACATTAAAGTGATTTGCACATCAATAAATATAATTCTGAAAAGTCGCATTCCACATAACGGGGACACTTACTTTAGTACTTTTATTAAAATCTTTAAAATGTTTTATTTAAATATTTTTAATACAACATGTCCACTATTAAGCTACAGTCAGATTATTACTTTTTCTCTAGTAAACAATCTAAATGCTTTTTTCACCAGTTCTCTACACAAATTTCTAAATAAACATTTTTGTGTCCAGCTGTGTTCTTGGTCCCCTTGAGTCAAACCATTTTTAAAAAATCCTGGAAACACCCATGTTGTTCAGCTGGAAACTTGAAAAACAACTCATCAGATGGTGCAGGATGAAAATACAGCCACAAATTTTATAAGATTGTGTTGCTTGAAATAATATGTGCAGTGCGATATCTGTGTATAATTACATGTTACCTTTGTATGTGAATGTTTCTTGTGTCTTAATGGAAGAACCTGACTGCAAAAGTGAAGAGAAAATGCTTCTTTTAAAAGACTTAGTATTTCTTCTGAGTAAGGCTGTTAAATTCAGTGCAGATAATGGGGATTTCTCCATGAGTAACTGTTACAGTGGATTTTCATCAGTAGGTTGAAAGTTGGCCCTCATATGATGACACCTTGGTGTAAGAGCACCTTTCCACACTATAGAATACAAAACAGGTGTGGCTGTGTCTTCAGCCTGAAGAAGAAAGAGCAGCTTGTCATAGCATGACAGTTACTTTTAAAAATGAAATATGGTCTGAAATTCTCACTCTAGTCACTTCTCTCTGTAGTTTTCTCACATGGCTGATGCAGAGCTGCTTTGGACACCAATTTTAACTCACCTCAGGCTTACAAGGTGATGATATGTCGTGCAAACCTAAACATTTGGGTAACTTATCAAGCATTGTGTCTAAATTAAGCTTGTAATAGATTTACCCAGGTATCCACTTTAAAGGTTCAATATCCTGGAAAAGTATTTCAGTTAAGTTTTGTGGCTTTTTATACACCTTAAAGTATGACAACAGTTACATTTTTAAAATATATAAAATCTCCAGTCCCACCAAAACCATACTGTGTCCAAGTTTGACAAATAGGTTTAGAAAATGTTATATTTTAACCTAAGTTTAGTATTTGTGGGGCTTGCTATTTGTCCTTAGTTTCCTCAGTGCTGTGTTTAGTAGTTACTCTGTGCATTACTTCCTGTTCTGTTTTTATGTAGAATCTGTGTTTGATGTTGAGTTCGACTCCTTCCTTCCTTCCTTTGATTATCTAATTGTCTTCTCCTGTTTCTTGTCATCCAGCTTTGCTCAGTCCCCAATTAGCCTTGAACCACAAATGAGTTCAACATACCAGACTATCTTTCTATTATCTGCACTTACTTACCCTAATGGTTTTCTCTTTATCTGGCTTAAACATATTTCTCAGGTAGGTGAATATGTGTTATATGTTGAAAATGTATAAATGTTTCAATCAATCAGCCACTTATATGGATCATGTTGTGTGGAAGAGTCATATGACTCAAAAAACACTTTTAATGAGAGCCTCCACAGAGCCTGAAGCAGAAAGCCTGTCTTGACCCTCTATCATCGACTGATATTTTCGGTTTTGTTGAGCTATTAGGAGACTAAACGCACAATAGCAACACAGCTGTTCCACAGAAATCAAGGTTATCAGTGTCTGTAGTAAGGAAAGAACCGCACAGTAGTTTAGTATTTAAGGCGCTGTATGAATTTGTGTGCATTTTAAGCACTTTGGTCAATAAATCAGGAAAAGACCTACACGTCTATATTAAAGTCTAAATAATTTGAAGCTTTGAAAAAAGCCAGCAATTGCAGAAATGCAATCTATGCAACTCAACAGTCACAATTCTACCTAAACACGAGAGAATCTGATTGCTTATAACTGACTTTTTATTAAATGAATGTGTTAAAGACTTTTTTTATTCTTTCTTGTGAAGGCTTGTTGGCAGTTAGTAAATAATAATCATAAAAACAGACTCCAAATGAAGGCTTAGACTCCACGGAGATTTGGTATAAGGCCTTTAAGGATAAACAGGTGTCCTGTTTGAGAAAATGGAAGCGTATTGAACAATAGCATTGTTGTAAAATTGTTTGATTTCAATTGCAAATGGATTTCACTGTACTCCTAGAGGTCGACCCAGATAGCTGCCTAACAGGGTTCTAGTTGTGTCTGAGCTTTCTTCCTGATGAAGGAGAGTTTCTCCTCTCAGTCTGAGGGTTTGCTTAAGAGGAAATTACTGGGCTTTTTTCTTTGACACCATAAGGTCTTGACCTTACTATATAAAATGCCCTGGTATGACACATGTTGTGAATTGATGCTATCTGAAGTCAACTGAAATATTCACTTTAGTTATTGAAGCCCGTATTGAAATTGTCTTTTAGCTTAGGGAGGTAGGCAAGGCCCTGACCTTAATTAAGAAAGCATGGGTCTAAATTTGTCTGTTTTCTAACAGCACTTTTAAAGGCTAAAAACCCTTTGGGGATGAGAGAGAGAGAGAGCTATTTGGGGTTATTGCCCTGTTTTCTACGATTTGTAAAAATCGTAAAATGTTGTTTATCTCTGTTCTTTCCGAAATGTTGAAACTTTGAAATGCCACTACATTGTATGTTTGCTGCAACTTTGACATCTGGACTGTGGTCAGAAAATTGCAACTGCTGAAAATAGGATAGTTTGTGGAAAGCACTACTGTTAGTTAAACTAAGGCTATGGATGAACTCTTTGTCCAAGTCACACTCAGTGTCACAAGAGTCACAAGCTCTTGTGACTTCATCTTGTGACACAAGATGAAGTCACAAGAGCTTGTTCTTCTGAGATGACAAATCCATCTGTTTCTCTTCTGTCAGTGAGATCTGAAGCTATAAACAAGGGTTTTGGCACCTAAATTTCATTCACAGGGAGCTGGTTCATTTGGAACATTTTCTGTTGCCTCCCAAGCTAGCTCTGTCACTCATCAAACGTGGGATTATAAGGATTTTAAGGAAAAGGTCTCAGCGCAGACAACAGATTTCATCAGCAGTCAGTGTTTCCACAAACAAAGGGGATTAAAGTGGAGTCTTTTTACAGGCGCATGGGCTACAGACCTCCTCTGGAATTGTTTAAAAGTACCAAGTTAATACCTTTGCCTTCAAAACACCAGACATCTAATCCTCATGTATGTTTTTCCCACATGTAATCCTCGCAACAATATTAGTGTGCTTACTTTTCATTAGTGTACTCCAGTGCCATTACAGAATCATGGGCATTCATTTTAATGAGATGTAGAACTATTAAAGGTCCTAACCTTTCTTAGAAGTCAAATGAGGGTAAGCTTTTCAGTTTGTTTTGTTGTTGTTGTTCAGGTTTTATTACTTCGTCACATTTGCTTTACAGATCAAAATATATACAGTGAACATTGTTTTGGTCTCCTTTGTTGATGAGAACTTTTAATTTGTATAGGATGGTTGTCATTACTGAGGGTTTGTGCTGGACATGGTTTCAATTAAAGCTGAAATATGAGTCGTTTTTTTTTTTTAATTGGTTTTTCTGTACACAGTGGTTTTAGTACTGTGCTATTCATGCACATCTAAGCAAATGCTTAGGGACGGTAGTTTGATGTGCTGGTGGATGTGTTGGTATGCTGATTAATACCACTATGTTAAAAACTATATGGGAAACTTCATTATTTGTAAATCTCCACACCCCAACCCCAAAACACAGAATAGGTGGTGTGTTTTTAATAGCGGTTCCTCTTCGATCAGGTTACTGGTCACTCTCTCTTCAAATCATGTTCCCAGACAATCTTACCATTCATGACTCAGGTAACTTACCCTGGGTTGGGTTGAATGCTAATATGTACAAGAATGAACCAGGTTTCACTGGCGATTAAAATGATCCAGCGAAGACTGACGTTCAGCTGCTTCCTTAAGAAGAATTATGAAGTAATCAATTGCAGGCATGTGATGACCCACAGGTGTGTGGAAGCCAGAAGGCGATAACTGAGGCAGAGTCTTGACAAAACACTTAAACTAGTACACATGCGCACGCACACACACGCACGCACGCACGCACACACACACAGAGATACTGGGAAAGGAGAGAGGAGGGAACAGAGAACTTAAAACACTATGCAAACAGAAAAAGGCAGGTTCACACAGTGAGGGCTGAGGGACCATGACACCAAGTCTACAATCATTTCCACAAAACCAAACATACTTTCCTTTTTTTTTTTTTTTTTTTTTTTTGCCTGTCCTGTTTGGCTCTTTTGCCATCAGAATTGTTGTCTAAAGGCAAAGAAAGATGCCCAACGGATTTCCCATAATGGCAAGGCTGGGATTTTATTTTCACTTACTGAATACGGGACAGACTTGGCTGGGGGAAAGAAGGGGAGAAAGAAAGAGGGAAAGAGAAACAGCTGAGAAGAGGGACGGGGGAGAAGGGCAAAAAACAAAAACCAACAGAATGAGCAGAGAAAAAAAAGGAAAAAAATGCATATATCAATCACCTGGATCACCTGCTGAGAAAGAAAAAAGAAAACAAGCAGAAGAGAACAAGAGTAATAGAATAAACAACATCACAATGATATATGGGAATATGACAGTAAATACTAAATATTAAACATTATTGTGCAGCACATAAGATCAACAGAACACAGTGTGCTTTGAGGTAGGAGCCAAAAAGGGTGTAGTTTGTGGGTGTGATCACCCGTGTGTACACCTGTGAGCATGGACGCGCTTGTTTTTTTGTTTTTTTTTAAAGGTTCCTTCATGTAATGATCTGCTAGAGGGTGTGGGGGGGCCACAGCCCCGTCCTCCAGGGCATGAAGCAGGTATGGAGGAGATCAAAACTCCAGACATCCAGAGGCCCCCAGAACATAAGAGACCAAGGAAGACCAACAGAGGGGCAGCCGCGCCACTGTCCCAGAAAGAGCTGAGGAGAGTCCCAGATGAGCAGAAGCCAGGGGGAGTTGCAGTGACGCGCCCGTGAGCTCCGCCGGCAGCCAGCCTGAGGGACCGAGCCCCAGGCCGAGAGGCCGGGGGCACCCCACCTCCGAAGTGGCCTGAGCGAGCCCCAGGCTCCAGGCCCCGATAAGCGGCCGCCAAGGAGTGAGCCGGTGTGTACCTGGACGCCCATCCCCGGACACAAAGAACCACCTAATCGGAAGGTTGCCGGTTCGAGCCCCGGCTTGGACAGTCTCGGTCGTTGTGTCCTTGGGCAAGACACTTCACCCATTGCCTACTGGTGGTGGTCAGAGGGCCCGGTGGCGCCAGTGTCCGGCAGCCTCGCCTCTGTCAGTGCGCCCCAGGGTGGCTGTGGCTACATTGTAGCTTGCCATCACCAGTGTGTGAATGTGTGTGTGAATGGGTGGATGACAGGTTGTGTAAAGCGCTTTGGGGTCCTTAGGGACTAGAAAAGCGCTATACAAATACAGGCCATTTACCATTTACCAACCTGACATATAGACACAGACATACAGGCACACACATATACAAACATCCATTCCCACCCTCATGCTCTCATATGCACTTACTCCACACTCAACCAACGTGGAGACAGACATAAAGAGACGCTGTACACACGATCACACTCCCCAAGCGTACTCTACGAACCGGGTCTAGGTACCCTTGCCCCTGGAGGGGGGAACTGCACCCAGACCCAGGTGGTGTTACCCTTTTCCCTGCGGTGGGGGGAGGCAGACCGCCCCGACTCCGCAGCAGCAGGGAGGCCCCACACCCTAGACCGCAGTCGGACGGCCAACTCCTCCTCCTACCCCCCCCCCCCCCCCCCCGCTCCAGCAGGCCGCAGAGAATGGGGGGTGAGAGAAGACTCCAAACCTCCCTCCGCCCGCTCATATGTAGTGTTGATGCATGTGTGTTCTAAGGTGCATTTAAAACCCAGGAGGGCATGGAGCTACCTGCCAGAGAGCAGCAGGTAAGCGCATGGTCCCTCCTGCTAGCCCTCAATGTCTACGTGTATTTAACATTTAGAGGTGGGCAACGACGCCAGGGGTGGGGTGTACACCCTGATGGTACTTTGGATTCCGTGTATCGTGCCCACCCCCAAGATCCTATATGTATGTGTAATGAGAGTGTGAGTAATGTGAATGTCTAAGTTGTGGGATAAAATTGAGGCAGAGGCAGCCAGAAGGGGACAGAGGGGTGGGGGGGGGTAGCCTCCTCTGCACCCTGGTGACATACCCCTACTCCAAGGTCCTGCATGTGTGGGTGATTGTGGTGGAGCGGGAAGAGGGAGGCAGCTGGAGATGGGGAGGGAAGGAAGGGAGGGACCCCAGTAGGCACCCCCATACTCCGCAACCCACCAGGGAAAGGGGGCCCAGGCCCATCCAGACTGGGGCCCAGTGCAGCAGCGCCTCCCGGCCCCACAGAGCGGGACAGTCCACCCAACCCCACCACAGAGAAAACTGCACCCACCCCACCATCCACTCATCTTCCAGACTACATAAGACAATAAACACCCAGGCTGAGATCTTCTTCCACCTCTCCTGTATCTCCCCCTCCTGCAGAGAGTTCCTGAGGGGAAGAAAGCTCCTGCAAGATGTGACAATCTCCCCCACCAGTTGAATAATAATAATAATAATGGATTGGATTTATATAGCGCTTTTCAAGGCACCCAAAGCGCTTTACAATGCCACTATTCATTCACTCTCGCATTCACACACTGGTGGAGGCAAGCTACGGTTGTAGCCACAGCTGCCCTGGGGCAGACTGACAGAAACGAGGCTGCTATATCGCGCCATCGGCCCCTCTGGCCAACAGGCGGTAGGGTAAAGTGTCTTGCCCAAGGACACAACGACCAGGACAGAGAGCCCGGGGATCGAACCGGCGACCTTCTGGTTACAGATACGCTTCCCAACCCCCTGAGCCACGGTCACCCACAAAGAGTTGAAGAGCCCCCCAGGTGGCTCGATGCACCGGCGACACCCTGCTCCAGGGCTGGGCCCCCATGCACCCACCCGCCCACAACCCCGGCAACACACCAACCAGGACCCAAGCCCCTGAGGCCCGGCCCGGGCCCCAGCCCAGAGACGGAGCGCCCCCAGAACCTCACGCCCATCCCGGACCCACCCAGGGGCAGCCAGGCTACCAGGTCAGTAACCCACGTCCGTCAGCACAGACCCTCCCCTAGCCCCGCTGCACGCAGCCGCGAGGAAACAGTCACCTGAGAGCCAACAGAGCCCCTAACCGGACATGACCGCTACCCCGGGTTGAGCCCCCCAAGGAAGATGCCTCCGGGGAACCCCCCGACGCCCTAAGCCTGTCCCTACCCCCACACCAATCACAACAGTGAAGGCGGGACCAAACTATGACCCCCCACCCCCACTAGGTGATGGAGCTGATCAAAGGAGCCCAGAGCAATTGATCTGATGTGGTGGCAGAGGCTGTATCAAGACTAATGTAATCTAATAGATAATTTCTATATTGGTTAGAATTAAGATTATTTTTATTTTTCCAGTTCATGAGGACTGTTTTCTTGGCTATGCATAGGGCAGTGAAAACCATATGGGCGATATTCTTTTCTGAAGTGACATTATCTAAGCTACCCAACAAACACACTAAGGGGAAGTTGGAATGTTACATTTCAGACACTTCGATAAGTCTTCACATATCTCGCGCCAAAACTTCTGAACTGGTGGACAGAACCAAAGAGCGTGGATATAATTGTCCGGTGAATTGGTTTGGCAGTGTGAGCAGTTGTTGGTAGACGTAAAGCCCATCTTGAACATCCGATGACCTGTATAGTGCACTCTATGTAATATTTTGTATTGAATTAATTGAAGATTGGGATTTCTAATTAGATGAGAGGTTTTTAAGCAAATCTGAGACCAGAAGTTTAGGTCTAAGTTAACTGATAAATCCGCTTCCCATTTTGCAATAGGAAGTGATATTGATTCATCTGTTTTAGAAAGCATTCTGTATATTTTGGATAGTAATTTGGGGGTTTTAAGAACAAAACATACTTTTCCAATTTCCCTGCTTGCAGACTAATAACCTCTCTCAATTTTTAATTTCAATGCTAATTTCATGTCGTGAATAATTGAATCCATGCCTAGAAGTAATAATTTTGTAAAAATAAGCAATATTATTGCAGATTAACCTATTCAGCAATATGTAAGGTAGAAAAGATTACCTTTTACCTTTTTCTTTTGGCAGACCAGTAAAATGCTGATGTTTGATCAGTGTGGGAAAATGTTACATCAGATGTGGCATGGAGACAAGAAAAAAGAAAACCACCAAAACAAAGAAAGAGCAAAAACACAGCAATGCTGTAGCTAGAGGGGAATGATGCAACACAATTTGAGGTTAGAATATAACAATGTAAGGGCTGTAGTTAAGGTCACAAGTAGTATCTAAATATATAAATCCCCCCTGTTTGAAGCATTTAAAGGCAGTCTTTCCCATGAATTTGAATATATTCATTTGAAGCTTTGTCTCTGCAAAGTAGTAAGCCCCTTCTCACGTGATACCCCAAATGCTGCAAGGGGTCAAGAACAACTCCTAAATATTTTTTTTAAAGTTTCAGAGAACAGTCAAACTAGAGTATGTCACTGACAGTCAGGTTTAACTTTTTCCACATGGTGAGAGAAACCAGGCTTCTGCATTATGCTTCAACTTGGACTCAAACTCAAGAAGCTCCTTTAATTGAATACCGACTGCAGAAATGATTGATACAGTAATAAAATGCATTAACAAATTGTGGAAGAATTTTAGAAAAGTATTCCTAAATGTAAAATTGCTTTGACTATCTTATTGTGTACAATATATAATTTCATCAAATGATTCACATCTAATCTGAATTCAGATTTGAAGAAATCTCTGTGTGTGAAGAACAAGGCTAAAAATCAGTATTAAATGACCATCAGGTGGCACTGTGTCAAAAACAGGCACGATTCTGTCATGGAAATCATTACGTGGGCTCTTCACATTGCCATCGGCAAATGTAGGTTAAAGCTCTATCATGCAAAGAAAAAGCCTTGATGCATGCTCAATCATCCAGGTAAGGAAATCCCAAAAAGTTTATTCTGTTCGTCAGGACGTAGCATTTTCAGTGGGAGAAACACTTCATCAGACTGACTTCTTCAGTATCAGCTGACTGCCGGTTTCCCAAACCTGACAAACAGTACATTTGCACAATGACTCAAACTAGCCCCACTAACAAACAATGGGCTGTAAGGTCACTTTCTTTATCATTAATATGTAAATTGTCAGCAGGGAGTCAAGGAGGCCATTTAAGTCAAAGACTGTCTCTGAATTGAGAAGGGGACCAAAGGGTACATCTTTCATCATCTTACAATACTGAGATTGCAGCCATTTCCCAACTCTCTCTGAATGGAATTCATGACCATTGATCAATGGTTATTGATCAATTCACTTGAAGAATTCACTTGGATGAGTGACGAAATGTTTTTCCAACTGAAAGCGCTACGTCCGAATGAACAGAATCAAATTTTTGGCAAAGAAAAAGCCATCTGAAAATATGATCCAGTAATGCCACTGTCTTTTCTATGGACAAGGCAAAGTGGAAACCTAGGTTCAATCAAAATCTACCCCTCTGATGCGGGCATTCCTTGGTGAATATGGAATTTGCTGAAATGCACCATAAATGCTATATACATGCTTTGGAATTGGCTGGATGGGAGATGTTCCCATTATTGCATATTTTAGTAGGACAAAAGTAGGCTGTTGTTAAAAGAAGATGGGAAGCTGCACAATGATAAACATGTTGCTGTCATTACGTTAAAAATGGCAATCTTATTAAATGCTACATTTTCATAGTTCAAACATTTGATGTTTTCTATGTTCTATTGTGAACAAATATGGGCTTGTAAGATTTGAAAATCATTGCATTCTGTTTTTATTTGCATTTTACACAGTGTCCATGCTTTTTTGAAATTGGGTTTATATTTAAAAATTTTCAGAATTGAGCATCATAAAAGTTCAGCTTTGTTCAAAAGTACATGAAACAGGAGATGTTGGCTGTCCGATTGGCCTCCCTGCTGCTGCGGAGCCTGGGACGGTCTGCTTGCCTCCACTCCGGGGCGAAGGGTAACATCTCTTGGGTCTGGGTGCTGTTTCCCCCTCTGGGGGCGAGGGTACCTGGACCTGGGGTATAGAGTAAATCAAATCAAATCAAATCAAATCAAATCACTTTTATTGTCACATCACATGTGCAGGTACATTGGTACAGCACATGTGAGTGAAATTCTTGTGTGCGAGCTTCACAAGCAACAGAGTTGTGCAAAATACAATAATGTAAACAAGCAAAATACAAGAATGGCTACATCTGAAACTAATAAATATATGTACAATATATAATAGTATATGCATTTCTGGATGTGTATACTAAATATTTTTCTACGTGTGTGTGTGTATATACATATTTTACAAATTAAATAGAGTAAACAATAAAATAAAAAATATAAAAATATACAGAGTTGAATATGTGCAAAACAGTGGCATTACTGTACAGTATGGAGTGCATAATGTTGAAGTTCCAGTAGTGAAGCTGAGGTGTCTATGACATGTTCAGCAGTCTGATGGCCTGGTGGAAGAAGCTGTCTCTCTGTCTGCTGGTTCGGGACCGGATGCTGCAGAACCTCCTTCCTGATGGGAAGTAGTCTGAACAGTTTATGGCTGGGGTGACTGGAGTCCTTGATGATCCTCCCCGCTTTCCTCTGGCCCCGCTTCCTGTAGATGTCTTGGAGGGAGGGAAGCTCACCTCCAATTATCCGTTCAGAGCACCGCACTACTTGCTGGAGAGCTTTGCGGTTGTAGGCGGTGCTGTTGCCATACCAGGTGGTGATGCATCCAGTGAGGATGCTCTCAATGGCACAGTGATAGAAGGTCCTGAGGATGCGGGGGCTCATGCCGAATCTTTTCAGTCTCCTGAGAAAGAAGAGGCGCTGTATGTTTGGGGAGTGTGATTGTGTGTACATGTCAATTTATGTCAATCCTTACGTTGGGTGAGTGCTGAGTGTTTGTATATGTGTGCATGAGGGTGGGAATGCATGTTTGTGTCTGTGTGTGCCTGTTTGTCTGTGTCTATATGTCAGGTCGGGTCTTAGACTCCACCTCTCTGGGAACTCCCAGGCCCTCCAAAGTGTGGAGGCCTATCTCCCCTCACCACACTCCCTGCCGGTGACTGATGCCCTCAGGGGTCGGTGCATTGGTGGTTCTTGGTGTCCGGGGCTGGGCGCTCAGGTATGTACCAGCTCACTCCCGGTGGCTACTTGGCGGGGCCTGGCGCCTGTTGCTTGGTCAGGCCTCCTCCGGGGTGCGGGGGGCCCTCAGGCCTTCGGCCTCTGGGCCTGCGGCTCGGTTCACTCTGGCACAGCTGGCTGCCGGCAGAGCCGGCGGGTACGCTGGTGCAGCCCCCTCTAGCTTCTGCTCGGTGGCTACTAGGTGACGCCTCGTCTGGGGATCCTCAGCCCTTCCCATGAGGGTGGCACGGATGCCCCTCCGGTGGTCCTCCTTGGGCTCTCGCACTCTGGGGCCTCTGGATGTCTGGGGCCTGGATCTCCTCCATGCCTGCTTCATGCCCTAGGGGACAGGGCTATGGCTCTCTACATCCTCTTGCAGACCATTACATGTGGAAACCATTTGAATACAAGCGCGCTGATCCACACAGGTGTGCACACGGGTGTTCACTGCTCGTAGACTTAAATTACACCTTTCTTGGCTGCTACTTCAAAGCACATTGTGCGCTGTCTGTCCCACGTGCTGCACAACAACATTGAATATTTAGTATTTACTGCTGTTTACACTTAGCTAGATTAGATGCGATGGTGTTGTGTTTAGTATGTTGCTTTGGTTTTTTTTGCTTGTTTTCTCTTCTTTCTCTCTCAACAGGTGATCCAGGAGATTTTTTTTTCCCTTTCTCAATGTCCCTCTCCCCTTCTGTTTTTCTTTTCCTTCCTCTTTCTTTCTCCCTTTCCTATCCCTCACTCATGTCTGTCCTGTCTGTAACAACTGAAAATAAAATAAAATAAATAATAAAAACAAAGGTCGATCAAATGGACCATTACGGCAATGCCACGATGATCCATTCGGCAAAATAAATCCATTGGGTATCCTTGTTGGTCTTCAGACAACAATTCTGAGGCTAAAGAACCAAATGGGACAGGCAAAGAAAAACAAAACAGTACATTAAACAGTTCAATCTAAAGCATCTTAGAAATGAGAATGTTGACTGCTGACTGGATAACACTTCAGATACAAGCACCAGTTATATGCTTGCACCAGATTAGAGAGCTCATTTTACCTATATGAAACCCACTGGTTAACTTACAAATGATAGCAAATCATTATGCAGCTTTTGAGCCTGAATGCGCTGAAACACCCGTTTTGATTTTGTTTTTTCCCCAGAATAATTAAAGTAGTTGTTGTAGTTTTGTAATATACTTGAATCTAATGCATTTCCACAGCTAGAGTTTGTTTTCTATAGTCTGAATCAGATGATAAGTTTGGTTTCTTTGCACACATAGAAAACTACTTCTCTACAAACCACGAAAGAATACTGAGTGCTTTTATTGGCCAGGTTTTTGTGCTTTACGAGCAACCAAAGTTATTACAGCAAGAAGCTACCGTTTTCTGCACTAGTGAATAATGTGGAGAATTTACATCTATTAATTAGAGATGGACCGATCCGATATTACATATCGGTATCGGTCCGATACTGACCTAAATTACTGGATCGGATATCGGAGAAAAATAAAAAATGTAATCCGATCCATTAAATATCACGAAAGCACCTCACAAAACTTGCAACACGCCGTAACTCACCTCAGAACGTTAGCACGTCGGAGCAGTATGCATCACCTGATAGAGCGGCTGTGGCATGCGGGACCTGTAGGTGGTCTGGATAGCATTTGGAGCTTCGCTAGCAACCCGGCATTTCATCTCCGACAAAGTTATCCCGAGAGAAGTAAAGCAAGTGTGTAAGTCCATCTCTGAATGTTTGTAAAGCATTCCTGCGTTAAGCTTAACAAACGATATATGGAGCGACTGCCTCTCCTGCTGCTACTTCAATCATGAAACTGCTTAACGATCAGCTGATCGGCTTTTCTGTCGCGAGTCCGTGTCTCTAGTTTGCTTTTGGCCCACTTTGCACCAGAAAGAGGAAACCAGCGGCTGAACAACAGCAGCACGTTTAAGCTTGATCAGCTATTGTTAGAATGTATTTAATATTACTTTCTACTCCAGGATCTTTTTCTACGTAGCTGACGCTGGTAACTGTGCAGGGGCGGATCTAGCAAAGTTTAGCCAGGGGGGCCGATAGGGCATTAACAGGGAAAAGGGGGCACAAAGACATACTTTTCTTTCTTATTCTCATTTAAAATGTCTAGCTTTTAATAAATAATTATCTGACACCCAAAGTTTTAATTTGATGTAAAATGAATAGAAGTCAATTACTGTATATAGTAACTATTAAGTCTAATATATATACCCTAGTAAGCTATAGTACTTTTTCCTTTGGGAAGGTACCATCTGTGCAGTCTGCAATTTTGTTGAAGAAAGATGTTGAATCTATTTAATATTTCTTGAAAAATAATTGATTTCTGTGCATTTTTTTTCACACTGCATCAAATTAAGGTTGATTACGTCGATTAAGCATCATGAGGTGGAGCGTGAGGGGTGGTTCCTTATTTTTTATTTATTTATTTTTGTTGTTGCTGGGAGTTGGAACCCTATTAGTTAGGTTGCTTAATATTTATGCTAAGTACTCTTTAAAATACCAGAATAGGGAGGATGGTGTAGGTTTAAGTTTATTAGATTGATCAGTATTGCTGAACTATGAAATATATTTTTTTGCATACAGGTATAACAGAATAGCTTTAGTGTACTTGTTGTTTTAAACTTGAGTATGAACTTATACAAAACGCAGCAAGATATTTAAAAAACAGTTTTGTTGATTAAATAACACTATATCGGATTCATATCGGTATCGGCAGATATCCAAATTTATGATATCGGTATCGGTATCGGACATAAAAAAGTGGTATCGTGCCATCTCTACTATTAATCATATTTATTTGGACAAAATTTTATAGTTTGTGCATGCTTCACATCAGTGGTACTCTGCTGCATCCTGGAATGCAAAGTATACCTGGTTACAACAATGCATCTGGCTCAAACTTGGAGTGAACATCTGGCAGTTTGAGTTTGGATCCCATTCTCACCATAAAATAACCACTGTGGTGTTTGTTTGGAACTGGACTGAGACCACCTCCTCTTGATATCTTCATGCGGTTGATTTCCTCCACACACAAGTATAATTACTGTGTTACATCTGCACAAACAAGCTTTAAAGGAACACTAAAGCTTTAAATGGAGTATTTTGACTTTGGGTATTAGCAGTTGGAATTAAAGCAAAACTTTTTATATATTTTTATTCCCAGACATCATTTAAATAAAATCTTTTCATCCAAAATGGGGAAAATCTTTTATTCACTTGTGTTTTTCAAGTGTGATGCACAGGACATACTGTACGGCGTAGGCATCAATATCTTTATAAAGCAAAGGTTATGTGTTTCATCAGTAATACAGCTATTTAAATCATTGTCTATCAATAACAGTAGCAATAAACTATTTTCTGATGTACAACCCACTATTCTTGTGCCACTCCTTTTCCTTTCATTGCTTTGACAGTATTATTTTTTTTAATGTCATATATTTCATGTAACTAGTATTTCAGACACTTTTACTGCTCCAGAGAGTAAACAGTGAAAACATGATGGTGTCTGTGACTTTAAGATAGTTAACTTATGACATCAAAGATTATTTTTGCCATAATAGGATTGATGTTGGTGTGATTTCTACAATAAATAAGTTACTATGTATTCATGTTGAAATGAAAAGGGACATAGAGACAATAGCATTAAGGGGGGTTTTTTTTGTTAAAAAAGAAAAGCAGGCATTGAAAGTTCCCAAGTAGTCACAGTGAGTCTCTTGTCTATTACATGAAGAAATCTGGGGAGACCCAAAGCATGATAGCTGTCTCTTAAGTGTTTTTGGTGTATGGGTTAAGAGTATATAGTCTGAGGGTTTCAGCCTCTGCAGTGAGCATGTGTCTATCAGTGAGAACCTGCACTGTTTACAGCTAAGTCATGTCATATGGTTGCCAAGTGAATTTGCAAAAAAGTTGAATCTGTCATTGTACGGCTGGAAGTCCATTTGAATATTTGAACAGGGGAAGGGTTCAGACATTCGAGATCAAGGATATCGCTGCTCCCCAGGCAGAATGTAGCCACGGAGTCTATCAAAACTCATTAAGTAAGTGTAGAAAAGATGTAAGATGGCAGGAAGTATCTTAATAACGGAGACGTTCCACACATGCCTTTAACACTAGGAAGGCCCAGAGCCCAGCCATTTGGCTTTTCTACCTTTAAAACCCGGAGAGCAGCCAAATGGCTGGTAGGCTTTTAGCTAAGCTTTAGCTTCAGGCAAGTGGAAGCTAAATTGGCTAGTCATTCATATGTAAATTGGGTTGTTACCTGGGAATTCTGGAGGGAGGGGAGTGGGGGTGTGTGGATGAGGGGGTGGGGGAGCTGCTAAAAGCGGTGAGCTTCCTTTTGTTTCATCTTGATGCATTCTCAATCATCCAGGGAAACAAATCTCCAAAAGTCACCAACTTGGAGTGTTTCAGTTTGCCATCTTAGGGAGAAATCAACACACATGGGTGTATGTCCTTTGTTGCTGAGATTTATTGATAAAAACAGTACAAAAAATCAACCATTTGTACACATTTTTACAAATAATTATAAAAAGTGAGTGAGTACATTTCAACATTTTCAGCAATCACTCACAATCCTGGCACTGCCATGGTATCTGTAGTCTGCATTTACCTTGGCTTGGCTTCCTGATCAATTGTCCACTACCAAAAGGAAGCCAAGCCCTGTGATCACACCTTGTTTTGTTGTAAAGGGTGGCAGGGCTTGGCTTCCTTTTGGTAGTGGAGCATTGATCAGTCGTCCATTGTGGCATCAATGTGATCACACCTTGTTTTGTTGTAAAGGGTGGCAGGGCTTGGCTTCCTTTTGGTAGTGGAGCATTGATCAGTCGTCCATTGTGGCATCAATGTGATCACACCTTGTTTTGTTGTAAAGGGTGGCAGGGCTTGGCTTCCTTTTGGTAGTGGACAATTGATCAGGAAGCCAAGCCAAGGTAAATGCAGACTACAGATACCATGGCAGTGCCAGGATTGTGAGTGATTGCTGAAAATGTTGAAATGTACTCACTCACTTTTTATAATTATTTGTAAAAATGTGTACAAATGGTTGATTTTTTGTACTGTTTTTATCAATAAATCTCAGCAACAAAGGACATACACCCATGTGTGTTGATTTCTCCCTAAGATGGCAAACTGAAACACTCCAAGTTGGTGACTTTTGGAGATTTGTTTCCCTGGATGATTGAGAATGCATCAAGATGAAACAAAAGGAAGCTCACCGCTTTTAGCAGCTCCCCCACCCCCTCATCCACACACCCCCACTCCCCTCCCTCCAGAATTCCCAGGTAACAACCCAATTTACATATGAATGACTAGCCAATTTAGCTTCCACTTGCCTGAAGCTAAAGCTTAGCTAAAAGCCTACCAGCCATTTGGCTGCTCTCCGGGTTTTAAAGGTAGAAAGGTAGAAGCCTGGGCCTTCCTAGTGTTAATTTGAATCATCCAAAATGCATTGTTCATCCTTTTCTGCTTTGTGCCTACTTGATGGATTAGCTCTGTCACCGAAAGGTTTTTGTTGTCTTTCTGAAAGGTTTTAATTTAATTATGTGTGACATCTAACCAGGGGCGATTTTAGCCCATTTTGATGATTGAAATGATTCAAAGCACCCCCAAAGATTTCTTACTTTTTTTGACAATATTTTTAGTTGTGTGACACACTACTAAAAATATAAAAAGCATACAGTACTGTACTTGTTTGAGACGTAACATTTTAACAACAAAAGTATAGATAACCCCCCCTCCCAAAATGGTTTGTTCCAGCTCTCCCCTGCTCTATCGCTCTTGCTGCCAGAGCGATGGTGGCTGAGACGCAGCGGAGCGGAGGTGTAAGTACCTGGCTTAAAACAGGACATATTAGCTGCATTTAACCTTCAGTTACTCTTTATATAGTTAGGTAGGAGTCAGACCATGTTTCTTTTTAGCTGAAAAACATTACACCAGGTAACCTGCAGTGTTGAAAACGTGTTTTCCGACGATGTTTGCTACCCTTCAATCCGTCTTGCTCTGTAGTAAATTCAGCGACATTTCACCGTCCTGTTGCTAACATTGAAATGTATACAGCCTATTTAAAAATCTAAAACTTTAAATTATCCGTAGCCTGCTGTTGTTACCACTGTCCTGTTTGAAATGGATACTAACTAGCTAACTGACTGGATGCCCATTAACCTTATAACTCCTGTTGTGTGTGTGTGTGTGTGTGTGTGTGTGTGTGTGTGTGTGTGTGTACAGAGAGACAGCCAGGTTCATAATGGATATGAGGAAGTTTTTTCAAAATAAGGAGCCACATTCAGGTAAAATTGTAAAATCAAATGATCCGTTAATCAAGGATAATGTTGGATCAGTGTTTCAATATTTATCTTTTATTAGATGTTCATGTGGTTTGGTTATTTGCCTTTTGGTTGAAAGTACACTGAGAGTGGACTTTTTTATTAGTGATCTTAATAGTATTTTTTCATATTAATTTAATTTTTCATCTAATTGAATACAATCTATTTGTGTATGATTGTCAGTCCGAAGAGGGAGAGAGGAAAGAGGGGAACGTGAGGAGAAAGTACAAGGTCAGGAAGAACCAGGTAAGAAAACAGAGAGGGAACAGTGACAGGCACAACAGAACCTGTTAAACTGACAAAGAGAAAAAACCTGATTTTACTCAACACAATCTGGAAGTTGTGTTCTCCCTATATTAAAGCTGCTATACAAAATCTGTAAAACAAACTGGGTTGAAACATTTTTGACCCTCTTTAACGACATTCCAACATAACATTATCATTGATTGGGGAGATTAAAATTAATGATATATTTTTATGTGGTTCAGCCACAACTCTACTAAAACCTCAGCTAGTAATAGGTAGGCCAACTTTTGGACCGTCCAGTTGTCTGTATGACTGCTGCAGTACGTACATCACATTTGCACACTATCAGAAAGTGCCAAACAGCCCTGGTGGAGTGAGGAGCTGTAAAGAGAAGCAGATGTTCTGTTTATATTCTAAAAATGTTTTAAGCTAACTTGTTTCAAAGATTTTGTACAGCAGCTTTAAATGTTTTCCAAAAGCACACATACGCTTATCAGTGTTTCTCAAACTTTTTACAGTGTCAAGCTCTCCTAAGTACCACTATGAAAGCATGAAAGTCATAAATCTTACAACACAAAATTATTATTATTAAATTAGTAAAATTAGTATCTGCATACATTGTATACATTGTATACATTCTACCACAGCCAAAGTTGCCTCCAATTTTATAGTTTTTATTAATATTATGTAATTTATTTGTAACAATTTATTCTGTTTTGGGAGTGTTTTTTATGTATCTGTATTATATTATACATACATATTAAAAGTGAATCTCTGTCCAAAAAATGCACTCAGTTTACTTTTTACTCACTATGAGCATCACTCATTATTCTCCCCAGTAATTAAGGTTAGGATATGTATTTATTTTTTATTCCAATCCATTCTTCTTTAGCAGCATTTAAATAACCTTTATCAGATTTGATGGTTTTGTTACAGACTTTTCAAAAAAGTGTTTTGCTTTTCTTTCACAAATGTGGGGATTAAATTGTGTGAAAATGTACAAAACAGTGATGCCATGTTTTGTGACGAGGACCCAGGCACAGAGAGACTTGAGGAATTTAAGAATCTTATGATTTAATAAAGAAATTTGCAGACTTGCACAGAGATGGTAAAATTATGATGACTGATAATGAAGACAACAGACGATGAGGACAGGGAGGAACAGGGGTTTAAATGCACCAAAGTGACAGTCAGAGAGAACTCGGGACAACATTTAAGGATGCAGGGACTGACAGAGACAGGTTTATCTTGCCTGGCTGGGCAGCTCTCTGGGTGCTCAGCACCCCCAAAGCTCTGATTCTAGAATCGCCCCTGCATCTAACAAAGATATAACTCACATCTATCCCTTTATTTAGGGAACAAAAATGTGTCTCTTGATTTGAACAGGTTACAGTCCTCAGCATTGGTACTTCCTCAGTGAACATTTATACCAACCAAGTTTAAAGGAAAATATTATTTTGTTCTTGGCCTGTCCTTTTAAGCCATGTGGTTATTGTGCAACCATCTCAAGAGTCTCTCTGGGTTCTTTATGTCTTCAGCTGTAATGTAGATAACAACTATAAAAGCTTTTATATGTGCCAAAATATTGAAATATGTCTCTCAAAATATAAATCCTGAACTTGTAGCTAAATAACTGCACATTTCAGGGTTATTATTATCTCATTATATGCTATTGTATTAGACTTCTTGTCAGGGTCCTGGGTCGGAGTGACCCAGGATCCCTGAGCAGTTATGAATTATATTATTATGGTATGTATATTTGGTGTTGCTGTCCTTCTTCCTGTTTGCGCGCGTTTGTGTGTATATGTGTTTCTGCGGGCGCCTTCAGGCCTGGTGGGTGTGGCCCTGCTGGCGGACTGGCACACGAAGCCACACACCTGCTGCTGATCAGGCCTCGTTGGGGGAGCTACTTAGGAGAGTCTTGGAGCTCCCACCGATGCAGGATCATTTCGTGAGACTTCCCGTCAGTTCTCCAGCTGGTCTGTTTGTGTTATGAGTGGCTGTGTGCAGACAGGAATAGGACCCAAGGTGCAGACTCCGGAGACAGTCGTGAACTCAAAACAGCTTTAATGTAAAACTCAAAATATAACATAACTGGAAAAAATCAAAATAAACTTAAACCAGAGGACTGACAGAACACACAGCTAGGTAAACGGTAGATCACGACACAGACACAAAGAAACACAGGGCTTAAATACATAGAGGGAGCAATCAGGGAATGGGTAACAGGAGGGAAACACAGCTGGGGCAAATCAGGCCTAACGAGACAAGGGGAAGCAAAACCAGACACATTAACATCAGACATGGACTTTCAAAGTAAAACAGGAAACATAACACAGACTCACAGGCAGGCACTATAACAAAGGGAACAGAGACGTGGGACCAGGGCAGACACAGACACTGACTGGACGTGGGAATATAGCAGACAGGGGAGACAGCAACTAAGGAACACAGACAGAAAACCAGAACACTAAAACTCTAACCAAACCCCACCCAGAGAACCTTAACTAAGAATAATCCTAAAACCCGTAAAGCAAAGCTAGAATATAATGAAATAACAAAATCAAAGAACCAAAAAACACAAAACACTGGGTCAACGACCCAGGGACCCTAACAGTTTGTGAGTGTGAGCTTACCAAGTGAACTGAGGGTGCTAACTACTCCCAGGAAGGATTGCTGGACGAGAGGGCAGCAGACACAGTGCACTGGCACGAGGGAGCAGACACATGAGCTCAAACACTGGGAGAAGACACAGAGTGGAAGTCGGGAGCACACAGGGATGTATTATTGTTGTGTATCAGTTCCATCACTGTAAATAAACGCACTGCTTGTACATAGAGCACCGCGCCTGGGTCCTCCTTCCCCCCACCCCCCACGGTTTGCCATGCCAAACCGTGACACTTCTGAAACCCCACAGACCTTGAAACTTTACCAAACAGATGGATGTAGTGGAGATATTGTGTTGAACTGAAATACAATATTTTAACAGCTTTTTGAAATTGGCAAATATAGCATCTTTTCATTTACGTTTATTTTTACACTGTTTATTTGTCTGGTACTTACAAAATTAATTCAAAGAACAAATAATTTCACTGGGTATTGATGTTAATGTTAATAAAAAACCTGACATGATGCAAAACTAGTTCAAAATGTCATTGTACTAACTGGCTTCATTCACACCCACTGAAGCGTTTCCTAACAGTATTTTACAACAGACGTTTTCTGCTTTCCCTGAACAACAATAAAGCAGATTTCATGAACAACACAACTGTTTAAATCATTAGCTTGCAGCTACATCGATAATAATAATGAAAATAATAGTAACAATAAAAAGAGAAGCATTAGGATAGAACCTAAGAGTGTAAAGAGTTCTTCTTAGGGTTTCTTTCTTTCTTTCTTTCTTTCTTTCTTTCTTTCTTTCATTGCTTTAAGGCCAATATTTTTTTTTTAAGTATATATTGTAATTCTTTTTCCTTTAACTACTGTGTCAGATAACAGTACCAAAAACAATCCACTAATGAAAAATAACAGACAGCTTCACAAACACAGGCTTCTGACCTCGACTGAGACTGAGACAAAAAGCTAAAAATTCCTTCAGCTGCAAGATTTTTGAGGTTTTCTTGCATGCGTTACCTATTACAAGGCCTCGAGTATTTCAACTGGATTCAAATCTGGGTTTTTTTCCCCACTGGCCAGTCCGTAACAGTTGACTTCTTTTTTCTGAGCCATTCCTGGTTGGATAGACAAGTGTGTTTAGGATCAATCTTACATAGAGACATCCACATTTATAACTTTTCTGTTTTTTTGTAGTCACATTTAAGCCAGTCAGATGCTGAATTATGAGGACTCATATCATTCCCTTTAGACTTAAAAAACTGACACTAGCGCCTCTCTGTTGGCATGCCTGTTGATAAGCTAGAGAATTGATTCACATGCTGTGTGCCTTTTGCTGGTTGGTTAAAAAAAAACAAGACCGCACAGCTATCATTAAAAAAAAATAACAGAAAAATTGTGTTTTCTTAGTCTTTTTGGCTGCCAAAAGAATGTTTCTGTTAAAGCTTGAGAATTTGCAAGCCAACGTGTTTTGCAATAAATGCTTTTATCCTTCTGGAAGTGATATGATTAGCTCTACTAGCAGTAATTCTGGAGCAATTTGTGACTATGTTTTGAAACATAATTCCAACATCCCTGAATCACAAATAATGATTGATTTGCTTGTGCCAATTTTTCCCCTTATGTAGATCAAAATCTTATGATGATGAAAAGTTCATTGAGGACCTGAATTTTACACCCCTAACTGCATCATCTTCAAGTACTACTTAATATGCCAGTTTTATACTATGGTATAATAGTGCAACCTAAACTAAACTGACTTCTTTGTCAAAATTCTGTATACATAGAAAAAAACAAAAAGGTCTTCAGAGAGTGCACCCTTCTCCAAGGTTAATACTCTACATACCAGTAGCCCTGACATCACATCTGATGAAGACCCTCGAGAGGTTAGTTCTAAACCATCTGCGCCTCCCTGGTGAGGTCTTCATTGGATCCGCTGCAGTTTGCATCGGGGTGGAAGACGCCATCATGTACCTCCTGCACCGAGCTCTGATCATGTTTTTTGATTTCTCCAGTGCTTTCAACAGCATCCAGCCACGACTTCTGAGGGACAAGCTGGAGCTATCTGGAGTGGACCACCACATGTCCCAGAGGGATACATGTCCCTCATCTCTCCTCCACTCGCACACTGAGCACCGGCTCCCCACAGGGCTGTGTGCTGAGCCCCCTCTTGTATTCTCTCTACACCCACGACTGCAGTTCGACCCACAACAACACTCTCGTTATCAAGTTTGCTGATGACACCACGGTAGTCGGACTCATCTCGAAGGGAGACGAGGCAGAGTACAGAGAGGAAGTCCTGAAGCTGGCAGCATGGTGTTCAGAAAACAACCTGGCACTGAACACTAAGAAAACTAAAGAGCTCATTGTTGACTTCAGGAGACACAGCACCGACTTGGCCCCCCTCTACATCAACGGGGAGTGTGTGGAGAGGGTCCACACTTTCCGGTTCCTTGGTGTCCTCATCTCTGCTGACATCTCCTGGACAGACAACATCTCAGCGGTCATCAAGAAGGCCCAACAGCGGCTGCACTTCCTGAGAGTCCTCAGGAAGTACAAGCTGAACTCCAACCTGCTGCTGACCTTCTACTGCTCGTCCATTGAGAGCCTGCTAACCTACTGCATCACGGTATGGTACGGCAGCTGCACCAAGGCGGATAGAGTGAGGCTTCAGAGTGTGGTCAAGACAGCACAGAAGATCATCGGCTGCCCTCTCCCCTCCCTGATGGACATCTATTCCTCCCGCTGCCTCATCAGAGCAGCAAACATTATCAAGGACAGCTCCCACCCTGGCTTCAACATGTTCAGCCTGCTTCCCTCAGGGAAGCGCTACAGGTGCATCAACACAAGAACCCACAGACTCAAAAACAGTTTCTTCCCCAAAGCGATAACCACCCTGAACTCACACATGCACAGATAACACAGCCCCCCACTTCCCACTTCCTCTATGGACCACCACTGTGCAATATCAATTCTATGTGCAACAGCTCAACTGTATATACATAACACTATTTATACCAATTCCATTTGCAACAACTCAACTGTATATACATAACACTATTTATTACATAATACTTAATACTGTCCATATGTACATAGCACTGCAGAACTGTACCCCCCCCCCCCCCCCCCCCACACACACACACACACACCCCAGCATGTTTACACTGAGTAGGAGATGCTCTGTATCTCATTGTACAACTGTATAGTGACAATAAAGGCATTCTATTCTATTCTATTCTATACTGGACTACCTGACAGGACGCCCACAGTATGTGAGGACACAGGGCTGTGTCTCTGATACGCTGGTCTGCAGCATGGGGGCCCCAGAGGGAATTGTGCTGGCATTGTTCCTCTTCACCCTCTGCACTGCAGACTTCTCCATCAACTCCAGATCAACCTACAGATGTTCTCTGACAACTAGTCGGCCTCATCACAGGTGTGGACGACTCAGTGGACTCTGGACGTTGTGTACTGGTGCCAGCAGAACCACCTGCTGATCACTGCCAGGAAAACCAAGAAGTTGGTGGTGACTTGAGGCGACTGTTGTTGTGATTTCGCGCTATATAAATAAAATTGAATTGAATTGACTTCTGGAGACACAGACCCACCACACTGACACTAGTGAACATCCAGGGAGTGGACATTGAGATAGTGGACTCTTATAGGTACCTGGGTGTTCACCTGAATAATAAACTGGGCTGGAGCCACAACACTGAGGCTCTTTACAGGAAGGGTCAGAGCAGACTCTACCTGCTGAGGCGGCTGAGGTCATTTGGAGTCCAGGGAGCGCTTTTAAAGATCTTCTATGACTCTGTGGTGGCATCTGTCAGTTTTTACAGTGTTGTATGTTGGAGCTGCAGTTTATCACCAACTGAGAAGAAGAGGTTGGATAAACTCATCAGGTGTCAGACTGTACAATCAAAACAAACACAGACATTTACATCAGTGCTGTAATTTGCACTAATCCACCGAACAACTACTACTGTTATAACTTGCACATTATTTTTCTCAGTTCATATTTTAAAAAAAAAACACTATACTTTCATCTTAATAACTGTACAGTACTCGGTTTTTGTAACTATTGTCCATGATGTAAATATTTTTTTCTGTAAAAGTTGTGTGTCTTTCTGTTCTGTGTATTGTTCTGTTTGCATATGTGCTTTTCTTCTGCTGCTGTTACAACCAAATTTCCTCTTGTGGGACAATGAAAGGATTATTCTATTCTATTCTATTTCAACAGAGCGCTAACAGACTGAAAATATCTCAAACATACCTTGAGTTGTTGAGCATTGGCTCAGGGTTTGGGGAGTAATAAAGTTACTATGCAGGTAGTTTGAGGGGGGAAAGTAGCACTATTTCAATAGAACACTGCCTTTTTATAACGCTGACACATCTGTAGAAGTCTTTGTACTGGCTCCTATTCTGGAAAATAAATACAGGCTTTTCTTTAAAATAAAGTATATCCCGTCTCAAGATCAATATAGATTAATAGCCTTCAATGATTGTTTAATACTTTTGTCTTTCTCCAAAATAACAGATTGACCCTTATAAAAATTATATCTGAGCATGAAAAACATTAATCCAATTTTCATCCATTGAAACTTCATAGTACCAGAACTTCCCTATTCACAGGGTAAGCATTTTTACAAGTGCACTTGCATAGTACACACATAGAGAAATTAAGTTAAATTTATAAAAATGCAAAAATATGTCTCAGATTGCAGAGGCATAGTATGAGATGAACAGGACAGACATTTCCTCTACATCCGGAGGTGGATCAAGGAACTTAACAAATACTAAGAAAGTAGCACATGAGTGCAGAATATCTTTAACACATTTCCATTTGTTTTGCAATTTTAAGAGTGAGGTCATGCTTTAAAACCGGCTGCACAAGATGATGAATGTACTCTTTTTAGTTCTGAAGGGACATGGGGGCACTTCCCAAAGTCTGACATGCATAGGTCAAAGTGTCACCTGCGGTATCCTCTTTAGTCATGCTGGTTACCACGAGTGCTGCAGAAGAACTCGACTGTTAGCCAGATACTTAAACTGAAATTACATCTCAATAACTTGGGTGTTAACTCATTCATTACCAAACTGTATGAAATGATGTGACTCATAGTTATAGTATATAAGACTGGACAGGCCTTGGATCCCAAAGTCTGTCCATGAAGCTGACGCTGCATATCAAATGCTAACCCTATTCTAGAAATGAAAAGGAAATTTATTTTGTGTGCATGCGTGTTTTTCCAAGATTTCCAACTGTGTGTGTTCTGCCAAGATATCTGAGAATATGATCCATCAAGACACACAGCAGGTTTGAATGTTCATCAGCGGGACTTGTCATTTCACTGAAGTACACAGTTATGACATTTGATCACAGTGTCAATAATTAATTGCAGAATTTGAAACTCTTGGAAAATCCATCACATTTCTCATTTCATTTTGGCAACAATAGTTGGGCTCAGGCCTTTAGTTCGACGTAAAGGAATTCTTGATGTTTAAGCACATCAAGAGCTTATGGATAATTTCATGTTCCCAACATTAAGGGGAACAGTTTGTGGATGACACCATCCTGTTCCAAAATGACTTCCCAGTAGTGCAAAGCAAGGTTCATAAAGACATGGATGAGTGAGTTTGGTGTGGAAGAATTTGACTGGCATGCACAGTCCAGTCATTTACCTGATACAACACCTTTGGGATGAATTAGAGTGGCTGTTGGACAGAAGGCCAGCTGAGGCCTTCTGCTTCAGCATCAGCATTCCCATAAACACACTGCCTAACTGGTGAAAAGCGGTTCTGGAAGAATTGAGGATGTTATAACTGGGACAACATTGAATTCAATCCAATTCAAATAAACTCAATTACCAACTCTCAAGGAGCTTTATATTGTAAGGTAAAGACTGTACAATAATACATCATATTACACCATAGGGATTGAAAATGAGACTGAATAAATATGACCTTACAAAACTAATTTCACTGAAACTGAATTGCATAGTGACTTAATGCAAACAGAAAATAGATGTACTTACTGTAACCTTAACATTTATTATCAAAAACACACACACATCTTCACATGCTGCCTCGCCAACAACTTACAGCCATACCATTCTAAACATCCTGGATCTTGTCTAAGTGCTATGTGGGGTTAAGCTTTGTTTAGTCTTTGATGGGAGACTGCCTGCATATACCAGGTGATTACAGCTCAGGGGGGAGAGAAGGTCATCTAATGGCAAGGTTGGTCTGGATGCCAAAAGTGGCCTTGGGCAAGATACTCAAGTGCTATATAAGAGCTGTTTTTGTGCATGTATTCGCATTTCCAAAAAACACACACAAAAATCCAGTTTGTCATACATCATTATGTGAGTGTGTTTAACAGAGTAGATGAGGTGCTTGGAAGTTATGCTGCTCTGCGCTTTGTCAGATTACTACCAGCAGCTTCTAGGAAAAACAAAACCATATGATATTTTTTTAAGTATTATTACTGCACAGAAAACCTGCTAAGCTTAGTCTCATGTGACACAAAAATGTACAATGGTCCGTAGAGCTTATCCTCTTTTAGACACAACATTATTCAAGTAAGAAAACACAACCACATATGGAAATGGACCGCAAAAACAGGAACCTGCTGCTAGTCAAGCCAGCAAACATGGTTGGAACATAAGTGTTATCTCAGGCAAAGCCAAGATTCTACTAGAAACAGACCAGTTATAGGTATTATTGCTCATACAAGGTTATACATATTGATCACATTATTGCAATTAAGCAATAACAAAAAAAAAAAAACAAATACAACCATCTGGCTCTTTGGTTACTAAATGGTTGTTCAGACACTCCGCTCCATTTTCAGTCTTGCATTACTGGATATCAGGTAGCTTTGTACTGTGTTTTTACTTTTTTTCTTTATATTTGATAACTAAAAAAAAATGATATATGCATATATCATAATTACATGTGTGTGAACTTTTCATTTTGATTCTTATTTTTATTATTATTATTTTAGCACAATCATCACCTCTGCTTGATGTTCAAGAAAAATATGACTGATGTTATTCAGTCATATTCAGTGCTTGCTGGGAAGTGTTTGGAGGGTAGAGAAAAAAACAAAGTTTTAATCAAAATCACAGCTGACACATTGTTTTTTGCTATCGTTTTTGCTGATTTAGTAAACGTGTTTCATTTTAATTGTATTATTTCAAACCAGAGACACAGCAGCTCATGAAATTTACATCTTATATTTTTTATATGTGCAGAAAGAGACATTTCCCCGTGTTGTTTTGAGTCCCTGCACAGTATGTTCTCATGACAAAAGAAAAATTTTTTAAAAAGCTCTAAATGAGGGTTAGGGTTATTTAATTCACAGGCAGTGTTGAACGTCTAGATTCATAGCTTACGGCAGCCTAAGGGCTAAAAGGCAAATTGGGTTGTTTTATGGCCCAACATGTGTCAACTATAACTCTTACTTAAATGTTGTCCCTCAATAAAATCTCTTCTGGGGGGAAGTTTGCACGAATAAGGCTTTTTGTTTTTGCTGATAAATATTTTGACCAAAAAGAGTTGGCTGCCTTAATATAACCATATGTTAAGAAAAGTGAGGGTAGATCAGAAACAACATGTGTCATTTTGGAATGCGCAGACCCATTTTGCAGTGTCAGATTGAGAATTTGTTGAACCACATTGTTAAAATAAAAACACGGAGCTGGGGAGAGGCATAACTTCACTCATCACATAAGAGATAATAAAACATAAAGTAAATGGCACTCAGTTTTTCACATGTCAAACACTGCTCACTGGATTTCCGACCCTGTCATTATTACACCCATGAGCCCGAGCTTGTTCCAAAGTTCCAAAGTCTCAGGATCTGCTTTTGTTTTTCCTTTCAAAAAAAAAAAGAAAAAGAAAAGAAAAGATGTTTATTTTTTCTTTGTCATGATGACCTGACAAAAGACATGGGATTTGCTCACTGACAATTGCACTTGGGTAGAAAGTAACATAGGAGGGCCAAGGAATAAAGGATGATTGCCAGTTTGGCTGAAAATGTAGATCTGGTGGGACACCAGCCACAGAAAAGAGAATAATGAGCTGTCTCAGAACAATATCCAGATCTGTGGCCACATCTAAAAAATGTAGTTATCATTTTTTTCTCAGGAAAACTATACCCTTATTGTGGCATGGACAACTAACACAAGGGACTTGCTCTATCTGTTGTTTTTTAGTATTGTTTGATACAAGTATATGTCCAAGCATTTACCAGACTGAACGATGTGACAGAAACCTTTGTTTTACCTTTAAATCATTTTGGTCAAAAGCCACTGTTAACTAAACCTTGGAGAAGGAGAGGAAGGAAGTGAAGAAGACTAATCGCACCCTGATTTTCTAAGGGGTCACCAACATATAGTTGTGATACAGAGTAGTAGCTTGTGTCCCACAAAGGTCTCATCTCGGTCTCCAGCTGGGGATCTTTTACATTTAAGGCGAATATGTTAAAACCACTACACCATGGAGCCACACTGATATTATATAAACTCCCCATCAGAGAACCCCTTTCATTTTTTTTTTTTACAATTTTAATGGAAATCACACTACAAGTATGTTGGTTTTATTTTTAAGGTACCAGATATTTATTTATTTATTCTTATTTACGCACCTATGTATGTGCAATCAAATGCAGCTGAATTGTCAATGCAAGCATTTTGCTTTTGAGATTCTTTCAGCTGTACTTTAACAAAATTCACTTGTTGACTCAGAATTTGAAACCTTTTTTTGTCTAGCATGTCCTGGTGTTTTTTTAGGTACAGTGTTCCAGGTGTTGGACAACTAGGATAAATGGACAGAAACAGCAATGAGTTTCAGCATTTAAAAAACAATTTTGGTCTCAAGAAAATTGAGACCGATATTAAGGAAGGTGTTTTTGTTGGTTCTGAAATCTGTGAACTGATATTTGATAATGACTTCAAAAGGAAACTGAATCAGCAGCATGCTAAGAATTTTATATCACAACTTTTTTCACAAAATCTGGGCAGTGTCTGCAATAAACATGGGAGAAGATTTCATTGAAATATTAAAGTGGGGGGGGGGGGGGGGGGGGGGGAATTACATATAGTGAAGACATTACCTGCAAAAAACTTTTCTTTTTTTTTACTTTTGTCTGCTCCGGGGAACTACAGAAAATAATAGCTATGAAACAGACTAAATAAAGTGCTAAGAAGAGTTTGGAAAGTGAGAGCAGAAATTCAAGATTTTTTTAGGAAGAAAGGTAAAGACATTGTAGAGCTCTCAGGTGAACCTGACTGTAATGCATTTGTTCAAATCCAAAATAGACTTGATTTCTGTGAATGAAAAAGAAAAATATAAATAAAATATAAGCAAAATAGCAACAGCACTTTGTATGAAGCTTGACTTTTTGGCTAAAATGTCCACATTTTGTTCACAATTGTTTCATGGTATGTTCATTAAACAGTGAGAAAATGCTGCTTATTTCACATTTTTATTGTTTATTATAATTATAGCATCTGCTTTTGCCAGTAGCGGTTCATAAAGAGGTCAAATTAATTAATATTGAGCAGCACTTAGTTCAGCTTAGTGATTCGGCCATTCTCATTAGTCCCAGTTTGTCATGTGGTCCCTTGGGAAATTACTGCATCCCCCTGTTCTAGATCATAGCGATTGAAGACATGAACCATTAACTTTGAAATTCCATTTTGGACTTTTGTCAGCCTCTTTTTTTTTTTTTTTTTGCTAATGCTAATGTTAATGCTTTGTGGGTGGTGGTAGCTCTATGTAGCGGAGATGTTTCTTTGCTCAGTGGAAAGAGGTTGTTTCTATGTCACTACGTCTGCATACCACATCTTTTTCTATCTGTGAGCTCATGACCATATATGAGGTAGCTGAACTGGTAAATCAACAGTTTTGCTTTTACACTTAGCTCTCTCTTGTTTTATACTAAGCTGCAAACATATTTATTTGTGCTCTTAAGTTGTTAAGTTGATAATTTAGCTTGAACATTGAGCCTCTTTTGGAACCGACCTTGTATGGTACTTTGGCCTTATTTTTAAGCCCCACCTGGCCTTTACTTGACATAAGTAATCTTCCTGCTGGTTATATAATGGAACTATTGATTTCCCCAAACATTAACTTAATTCCACAGTTATATATATATATATATATATATATATATATATATATATATATATATATATATATATATATATATATATATATATATATATATATATAGGAGTCAGCTGAATGGTAAGAACAAGATCCGGGCCATCAACACATACGCCCTGCCCGTGATCAGGTACCCTGCTGGGGTAATAGGCTGGCCAAAGGAGGAGATAGAAGCCACTGACATAAAGACAAGAAAGCTCCTGACCATGCATGGAGGGTTTCACCCCAAGTCCAGCACCCTGAGGCTGTACGCTAAGCGGAAGGAAGGGGGCCGGGGACTGGTGAGTGTCAGCACCACAGTCCAGGATGAGACAAGGAACATCCAAGAATACATTGGGAAGATGGCCCCAACTGACCGAGTGCTCAGTGAATACCTCAGGCAGCAGAAACCCAAGAAAGAGGAGGGAGACGAGGAACCATCATGGAAGGACAGGCCCCTGCACGGTATGTACCACCGGCAGATAGAGGAGGTGGCTGATATCCAGAAATCCTACCAGTGGCTGGACAAAGCTGGACTGAAAGACAGCACAGAGGCACTAATCATGGCAGCACAAGAACAAGCTCTGAGTACAAGATCCATAGAGGCTGGGGTCTATCACACCAGGCAAGACCCCAGGTGCAGGCTGTGTAAAGATGCCCCAGAGACAATCCAGCACATAACAGCAGGGTGCAAGATGCTAGCAGGCAAGGCATACATGGAACGCCATAACCAAGTGGCCGGCATAGTGTACAGGAACATCTGTGCCGAGTATAACCTAGAAGTCCCGAGGTCAAAATGGGAGATGCCCCCAAGGGTGGTGGAGAATGACCGAGCTAAGATCCTGTGGGACTTCCAGATACAGACGGACAAAATGGTGGTGGCTAACCAACCGGACATAGTGGTGGTAGACAAACAGAAGAAGACGGCCGTAGTGATCGATGTAGCGGTTCCGAATGACAGCAATATCAGGAAGAAGGAACACGAGAAGCTGGAGAAATACCAAGGGCTCAGAGAAGAGCTCGAGAGGATGTGGAGGGTGAAGGTAACGGTGGTCCCCGTGGTAATCGGAGCACTAGGTGCGGTGACTCCCAAGCTAGGCGAGTGGCTCCAGCAGATCCCGGGAATAACATCGGAGATCTCTGTCCAGAAGAGCGCAGTCCTGGGAACAGCTAAGATACTGCGCAGGACCCTCAAGCTCCCAGGCCTCTGGTAGAGGACCCGAGCTTGAAGGATAAACCGCCCGCAGGGGCGTGCTGGGTGTTTTTATATATATATATATATATATATATATATATATATATATATATATATATATATCACTATTCTTTCCACTGAGCTGATTTACTGTTACTATTAGCCACAATTTTTTGTTTTTATCCTTGTCTTTTGTCATCTTAACAAACTGTATACGTTACCTATCTTCATCTGCCCCAACTGTTGCTGCGACTTTGTCCTCCAAAAACTAAGCATTCCTTTTTTTGGTATAGGCTGTTCCTTACTATGTCCCCATTAGTGGCAGGAGATTTATAGGTAACATTACATCAAATAAGGTTTCTGGGAACCTGCTCAAGCAAGATTTTTTTTTTTTTAATCAAATACTCAGCATCTTTATGGAATTAAGCACACAGTCGGGAATGATCTAATGTCTAAGGTCAAGTATAAATTCCATTTTAGAAATGTGGTCTCTGAAGGGCTCATTAAGGCTCCGAATGCAACTTTCACACCATGTAACATGTTACAGACCTTTTCCTAAGTAGACAGGTCAGAGCCTTTGTAGGAAGTGGCCCATGAAGGTGTGCCCATTTCAGACTGACCCCGTCCACAAGTCAGTGTGAGTTTGATTTGTGACAGCTTCTCACATATCAGAGCTCTAACAAGGACAAGCACCAGACAAACCTTTATTATTCACATCCTGTCATGAATTTCATTTGTCACCTAAATACAATATAACTCCAGCATTCAGGAGACTTTTTGATTTTAGACTAAGACACCTAAACTCTGCAAATAGATCTTTACTCTGTGTCTTGGGCTTGGGAAGTGCTCACCAATCTATCGATAGAAAATTCAGTCCAGAAGGAGCAGCTCCTGAACTGGGACACAGCTTGTGTTCTTTTTTGTTTTGTTTTGTTTTGTTTTTTGGGTTTTTTGTTTTGTGAAATGTAAAAAACAAAATGGGTTAATCCAACACAGCCACACCTGCTGCCTCTTAGATAGGCTATGACTGAAGTCCTTGTGTTTTTGATTTTAACAAATTCTGCTTCCAAACAGGAACAGGCGCCTTGGCCCTTCAGATTTGATTTAGTGTCCTTCCCCAGTGTCAAAAAGAAGTTCCACATTTTCAAACCACTAGACGTGCAGAATCCAGATCATTTCAAAGGCCAAAAATTATGCTTTTCATGATTGTTTGTTTCCTATCAACTCTACTGCAGCTCTAGGAAGTGCTACATGTTTTAAAAACATACATGGTAAACTTTGTGTGTGTGTGTGTGTGTGTGTGTGTGTGTGTGTGTGTGTGTGTGTGTGTGTGTGTGTGTGTGTGTGTGTGTGTGTGTGTGTGTGTGTGTGTGTGTGTGTAAAAATACATAAAAATATATATCAGGTCAACTGAAAATCTGACTAAAGTCATAATCCAGTCTGTCTTTCAGATTTTCTGAGGGAGATGTCGCTTCTCTTCCTCATTTATTTGTTTATTTATGTGTTTTAACGACACTTCTCCTTCACCCTAGCTTTTGGCTGCAATCCTTTTTCCCAGTTCTGTCAGAGTTTTCTTCCTTTTAAAAGGGAGGTAAAAAAAAGCCCAACAAAACAAACTGAAATTACCCTAGACTGATAGACACCAGCAGTTTCGGCCAAACCACCTAAACTTAATTTGTTTTAACATGCTGACAATGATGAGGAAGAATAGAACTCCACCAGAAGCAGGCTCAGGAAGGGTTATGAGCAGACAGAAAAGCAGAGCAGACAGACACAGCAAACAAAACAAAACAGGTTTGTTACATGCAGTAGCATATGAATGCATATAAGTGATCCCTGCATCGAGGGTGTTTGTCTCTTGAACCCAAACTGAGAGCTGGTTCCACAAGAGAGAGAGCATGAATTTTTTGCCTCCTATTCTACTTTTAGAAACTTTGTGGACTAGAAGTGTACACTCTGAGAGCTAAGTGATCCATTGAAATACTGGTGCCATATTATCTTTAAAATAGGCAAAAAAGAAAGGACTTTAATAATAGTACGGTTCCCTTATAGCAAAAAGGTCCTGGGCTGGAAACTACCATCTGACCGGGCCCTTTCTGTGTTGAGTTTGCGTGTTCTCTTCGTATCTGCATAGGGTCTTTCTGGGTACTTCAGCTTCCTCCTACAGTCCAAAGACACACAATTAGTGAGGTTAGGTTAAATGGTGATTCTAAATTGCCCATAGGTGTGAATGTGAGTGTAAATGGTTGTCTGTCTCTCTGTGTTAGCCCTATGAGAGGCTTGCAACCTGTCCAGAGTGTACCCAGCATCTCGCCATATAGTATCTGGGGTAGGTTCCACCACTATGACTGACACTTTGACAATGAAACTTAACCGGTCAAACAGTCTTTGTCATTTAAACTCTTGTCAGTATGCTAATAGTACTTCAGTTTTTTCAAGTTTCCCCTAAGAGTCTAAGTGCTCATACGTAAAAGACAAACACCCACATTAATTTGTTCTGTGCTGGAGTTGCCGTGGGTCGCAATGGATCATGTGTTTGCTTTAACATCTGGTGTTTTATTACTAGAAGCTGAAAGGCAATAAATACTGATGTACCATAAAACCCTGCAGTCATTTCCCCAATCACTGCTTCACCTTCAACGAGCATTTGAGTTACTCAGCTCCCCTCATGAGAGACCTGCGGCCCTCTGAAGGCAGCTTAGAGCATTAGTCTGAAATGGTAAGAAAAAAGATGCCTATTATATTAAAGAGTGTTTTAATTGGGCTTTGTAATTGTAGGAGAATTGTATAGTAATTATATTTGTTTGTAAAGGCAGTAACAATATCTTTGCAGTTAACAGGGGAAGTTGTTGTAATGATTTTTTTTCTTTCTTTCTTTCTAACAATCCACTAATGCACCCAAAGCTGAGGGTGAATTGGAAAGTGATGTATCTGACCTGACATGGGTTAATTTAGTGTTGAAGTAAGAGGATATATTTGCTGTATCTATTTGTCCATATATATAAAACACATTATCCAAAACCTGTAAAGTGACACATTTTATCTGTAATTGCTTCCTATGTGCATGAGGTCTACTGTATGCATGTCAGCGGCGGAGAACGTTTGTAAGCAGCCTGGACCTCACCTTGAGGCACCTGCATATTTTTAAGTCTGTTGGAAAATTACAGGTAACCATAGAATTTTTCTACCCTTCCTAATACAAAAGCCCTTCCAGACCAGCATGTCAGATTCACTTCAGTTAATTGGTCATGTGCACACCAGTTCAATCTCAAGCAGGCCAGTAAAACTATTGCGTGATAATCTACCTTTCTTTTAATGTGAATGAACTGGTTTACAGATCAGAATTTTAATATCTCCTCCTTGAATCGCTACCTTATCGTGGTGAAGGGGTTTGTGTGTCCCAGGGATCCCAGGGGCTATGTTGTCTGGGGGCTTTTGCCCCCTGGTAGGGTCTCCCATGGCAAATTGGTCCTGGGTGAGGGACCAGACAAAGAGCGATTCAGAAGACCCTTATGAAAAGAACATTGAGGGAACAGTTTACCCTGCCCAGGATAGGGTTACCGGGGCCCCGCCCTGGAGCCAGACCCGGGGGGGGTGCCCGAGGGCGAGCGTCTGGTGGCCGGGCCTTAGTCCATGGGGCCCGGCTGGGCACAGCCCGAAGAGGAGACATGGGCCCATCCTCCCGCAGGCCCACCACCCGCAGGAGGCGCCATAGGGGTCAGGTGCATTGTGTGCCAGGTGGCGGCCAGGAGCGGAGGCCCTGACCCCCGGCTCTGGAACCAGTCTCCTGGAGAGGGGCTGGACTCTGTCTCAGTCTGGAGTTGCCCCTGGTGAGAGGCGGCGGGCTGGGGTGGGTATTCTAATATCCCCTCGGCTTGCTGCCGGTACGTTGGGGTTTTTCCCGGTGGATGAGAGGGTTTGTTCCCTGCCCCTTAGGGTCGGGGAACAGGTCCTGACTGCCATCTGCGCTTATGCGCCAAGTGGCAGTTCGGAGTACCCAGCCTTGTTAGAGTCCCTGGGCGGTGGGGGGGTGGGGGGTAGGGGGGTGCTGGAAGGTGCTCCACCTGGAGACTCTGTTGTCCTGCTGGGAGACTTCAATGCTCACGTGGGTAACGACAGCGAGACGTGGAGGGGCGTGATTGGGAGGAACGACCTCCCTGATCTGAACCCGAGCGGTGCTTTGTTATTGGACTTTTGTGCTAATCACAGTTTGGCCATAACGAACACCCTGTTCGAACATAAGAGTGTCCATAAGTGCACGTGGCACCAGGACGCTCTAGGCCATAGGTCGATGATCGATTTTGTAATCGTATCAGCAGACCTGCGACCATATGTTCTGGACACTCAGGTAAAGAGAGGGGCTGAGCTGTCAACTGATCACCACCTGGCAGTGAGTTGGATAAGGTGGCGGGGGAGGACGCTGGACAGACCTGGTGCACCTAAACGTGTAGTGAGCGTGTGCTGGGAACGTCTAGCAGAGGCCCCAGTCCGCGAGATCTTCAACGCACACCTCCGGCAGAGCTTCAACAGCATTCCGAGGGATACTGGGGACATTGAGTCCGAATGGACCATGTTCAGCGTCTCCATTGCCGAAGCTGCTGCATTGAGCTGCGGTCGCAAGGTGGTTGGTGCCTGCCGTGGTGGTAATCCCTGAACCAAATGGTCGACACCAGAGGTGAAGGGAGCCACCAGGCTGAAGAAGGAGTCCTATCGGGCTTGGTTAGTCTGTGGGACTCCGGAGGCAGCCGACAGGTATCGACTGGCCAAGCGGAATGCGGCTCAGCAGTGGCTGAAGCAAAAACTCGGGTGTGGGAGGAGTTCCCCCGGATAAGCTGGAGGAGGTGGCTGGGGAGAGGGAGGTCTGGGCCTCTTTGCTTAGGTTGCTGCCCCCGCGACCCGGCCTCGGATAAAGCGGATGAAGATGGATGGATGGATGGATGGATGGATGGATGGATGGATGGATGGATGGATGGATGGAATTTTAATATCTAGTAAGCGGTCCATTTACAAAACAGATAATAAAGAGAGCAAGTTATCTTTAAAAAGTGAAATTTCAACAGTGTATCTTATTACTTAAGCACAACACATCATAATGTATCTGCAAAAGAAGAAAACCTGAAAACTGACTATTTTTGCCCTTTGCAAATCCAGATTGTACCTTTGAATCACTGGTTCTGTTGAGCCGCCTGCTTGACATTCCTCCTCCAGAGGAAAGTCACTCAGCTTGGAAATGTTTTCCGACAGATGTTTAGGACTACCAAAACTAACCTTCTAACTAAATGAATGGGAAGAGAGCCACAAATTTTTATGATCACTGTGGACATGGAAACTGTATGTAGAGACTTGTTAATCAAATCTAATAATAACTGCTTAAAGAGTTTAATGACTTTGAACCAAAACAAGTTTTATATTGCAGGCTATGCTTCTATGGTCTTTCTTATCATTTCTATGTAGATGAAATTCAGATGTATATGTCTTTTAAGCCTCACTGATTGAACAGGTCAAATCAAATCACTTTTATTGTCACATCACATGCGCAGGTACACTGTACAGCACATGCTAGTGAAATTCTTGTGTGCAAGCTTCACAAGCAATAGAGGTGTGCAAAATACAATAACATAAGAACAAGCACAATATAAGAATGGGAAGCTGAGACTTATAAGTATAAATATAAGAATGTATGCGCATTACTGAATATGTATGTGTGTGTGTGTGTGTGTGTGTGTGTGTGTGTGTGTGTGTGTGTGTGTGTGTGTACATATGTATAAAATTCAATTAAATATATAGAGGTCAGCAGTTGGATATTGTGTTCCGGTAAGTGAAGGTGAGGTGTCTATGAAGTGTTCAGCAGTCTGATGGCCTGATGCAAAAAGCTGTCTCTCAGTCTGCTGGTTCGGGACCGGATACTGCGGCATCTCCTGCCTGATGAAAGTAGGTTCACCCTAAATCACTGTTTAACCCAGATTGTTCCAAGGTTGAGACCATGATTATATTTTAACTTTGACATAAAATCAGCTTGGTCAAACTAGAGAAAATTTCATCCATTTGTGTCATTAGATTACTGTGAAGGCCTGTGAGAGCCAGCGAGAAGGGGGAGATGGGTTGTTTTTACCTTATATACTTTATTTTCGTGTATATTTGCACCTTTCATTAAATCATTGCTCCAATTTCCCTTGTTACAGATAATAATGGGCGTGGCTCTAGATTTTTTTACAGTACTCTAAATTGGGTATGGTTCATATTATTGTCCGATAACACAATTCTTCTAGATGTGATAGCAAGAAAGATCTTGTTATCAGAGAATATATGGCACTGAAATGAATGGTTTTCAATTTTATTGAAAAACCATAATAATCCATCCCCAACCAAGTTGAGCTCGGTTGGGGATGAGCAGATTGAACACAAGACATCCTGTGGAAGAGAGCCACAGGAAACACATATTGAGTGAAAAGGGTGAGTGAAGAAGAAACACAATGCACAATTCCTGCAATTTAATTAATTCCTATATGTTATCTGGCTTCACGGATAGATAAAGTTAAAGTGTCATCTGCATAGCAGTGAACATGTATGCTATTTCTTCTAATGATACTGCGTAAGAGAAGCATATATAATGTAAACAGAACTGGTCTTAGCACCGAACCTTGTGGAACTCCATAATTGACCTTAGTGTGTGAAGAGGACTCCCCATTCACATGAACACATTGGAGTCTATTAGATAGATTACATAGATACAAACCACTGCAGTGCAGTACCTTTAATACCTACAGTATACTCCAATCACTGTAATAAAATGTTATCGGCTACAGTATTAAACGCTGCACTGAGGTCTAGCAGGGATGAGTCCACTGTCAGAGCCATAAGAAGATTATTTATAACCTTCATTAAAGCTGTTTTTGTGCTGTCATGAGCTCTGAAACCTGACTGAAACTTTTCAAATAAACCATTCCTCTGTAGATGATCAGTTAGCTGTTTGACAACTACTCTTTCAAGAATTTTTGAGATAAAAGGAAGGCTGGAAATTGGCCTATAATTACCCAAGACAGCTGGGTCAAGTGATGGCTTTTTAAGTAATGGTTTGACTACTGCCAGCTTGAAGGCCTGTGGTACATATTTCAAATTACCTTTACACTGGGCCTGATTACAATCATCATTTTTGAACTTTTGAATCATTTATGACTAATCATAATTCCATTTTCATATACTGACAACATTATTTTTAATAGCTTAGTTTAAATTTCAGACATCAAGACTTAAGGCATCTGAACTGAAGATGAGAGCCGGTAGAAATACACAGTGGAATTATCGGAAATCCGTAACAATTCGTTTGTAGCCATCCAGAATGCAGTTTCGAGAAGGAAAAAAATGCAACAGTGGATATTTGAATCTGAACGCCCTATTCAACATGTCTAAAATGATATTCATCCTACAGATATCTTCAAAATATTACCAGTGCTGCTATTAAATGTTAAAACTGCTTGCCATGGCTACAGGGGCCTGTGCATGTCTAATAAAGGGCTTATATCATACCAGTAATGTATATTACTAACACATGTCAGTTTCAATCTAAACAGAAAAAAAATGCATCATGCCAATTATTTCACCAATCCTAAGTCCACCGCCCACAACATCCTGAGAGGCGCCCTGATCACAATAACTAAAAACACCTGTGCCTGTGAGTGCAGCCCTCAGTACTTAATGGATTTCAGCACTTTTCCAGGTCTAGTCTGGAGTAGCACATACCTTCATTGAACCACCTGTCCTGCAGATGTTTTTAGGTTAACCCTAAACATTAAATACAACTTCCAGAACAATCAACAGTAAGGGTTAGCATGATAAATCATAACTACTGCATAAATCTAACACACATTTTAGTTTTTCTACCAGCAATTGTCATCGAGGGGGAGCTTTCTGTACACCACTAGTAACATGCAGGTAAATATACTGTTTCATGAAGCGATGTGCTATAGTGAAATCAGCATTATATGATTAGTCTTGTTACAAATTAATTCCAGTTTTATTCTGGTCACAGTTTTTGTTGCTCCACTAAAGTGGCTGAGGGCCATAAACTGGAATTATAGTTTAAAAAGGAATGGTATTAATTGTAAACTCAGATTTACAAAGTCAGTAACAGTGACCAAGAAATGCTGTATGAATTCTTTGAAATATCATACACGAATCACACACAGGCTGAGGCAGAAGACTTCCGGGAAGAGAGTTAATAGGATCAACTGATCCTGTTTTATTATCAAAGCCATTTAAGATTATTTTATATTTTTAAAGCAAAATGATCAATAGTCAAGCTCAACTTTTTTTTAAAAATGTAAGTCATTGCCATGGTAAATGTATCTAACCTGGTTTACAATTCTCGGAGATTTTGAATTTTTTCAAATAAGTTGTTTGACAGAAACATGTCAGGTAAATTAAGGCTTAATTTAAGAATAAACTGCAAATTCCAAGAAGATTACATGAAATGCAGTACCTCTGTTTACTCAGTCGCACACCTCTGGTTATAATGGACACAATGACATAACTGCTCTGTTTGCACTTAGCGTAACCACTGTGCCTGTAGCCAGCTATGAGGTCTCTGATGTTTGGACATCAGTGAGCTGAAGTGCAAATCAAATGTAAAATTTTAAAAAAAGGAAAAAATTGTTTGTCCCTGCATTCTTTAGTCTTCTTTTATACTTTAATGTTTGTTAGTTTGTGTCTGCTGTGCTAATAATGAGTTGTAAACATGGGCACATTCATAAACACCTTGCTTTAAGAGCATTTCTTGTATTCTCTGTAATCATATATCTTCTAATTGCCTACAGCAATCTGCTTGTTTCTGATCTGCCAGACTACAAACCATTCTGTAAGACGTTATGCTCTTATCTGTAACAAACGTTTAAAAAAAAGTGACCTGATACAGTGTTTGCTATTTGGCTTTTTACTAACATTTAAATATCTATTAACAGCCAGGGTTGAGTTTAAATCTGGAAAGGTTTGGACATATATAAATAAAAAACTGGGTCTTGATTTCAGCCCCTCAGTTCATTCTTGAAATAATATAGTTTTCTCCTTTTCCCTTTCTTCTGATTGGCTGCCCCTCACAAACACAAGCCTTGAGCAGAAGGTGGGTGTGGCCTCTATACTTATACAGCCAGAGCTGTGTATCAGAGATTACCATGTTCATTTTATGAAGAGTAACTGAGCATTTAGAGCAGGCTGAAACCTGAACCTTTGGCTCAAAAGGATTAGTCCTCATTAAAGTAGCGAATGGTACTCATGGCCATTGATCAGTGGGTTTTGGTCAGTGGTTGTTGATCAATGGTCATGAGAATTTGCATAATTAAGATTAAGGAACTGACCTCCCAGCCCATTGTTCCTTCAGTGGGCTGATTTCAGTCATTATGCAAATGTACTGTTTATAAGATTGGGGAAACCTGCAGTCAGCTGAGACTGAAGAAGTCACTTGGATGAGTGACGAAAGGTTTCTCCCACAAAACGCTACGTCCAGATGAACAGAATCAACTTTTGGAGATTTACTTCCCTGGATGATTGAGAATGAATCAAGATGTATTCTTTCTAGCTAAAAATAAATAAATAAATAATTTAATAAGCTACCATCTATCCTTTGGACTTTTTAATGTCTACATTCTCAGATCAACACAGCCCTGCCCTTCAGCACATAAAAAAGTGGTATAGTATGATGTGATTCCATATTAGCTTCTTGATGAATGTGGGTTGTTGGTATTGAGCCTGGTTCGATGGGCCCCTTTTTAACTTTGAGCACCTGTCCCTACAAACATCTCTGCACGGCTCTGATCTCAGGACTAACACAGACAACCATTCATACTTATAGCCAATTTAGAATCACCATTAACCTAAGATGCATCTCTTTGAACTATGGGAACAAGCCAGGCTACCTGGGGAGAATATGGCAAAATCCACACCACTGTGTGGCCATTTTCAAATGGAGAAAATTGCACACTGATGCACACACTGACTACTTCCAAATGGACCTGTGCACTTTCATCAGGAATAGTTTGCACATTGTTCCGCTGCACCCTTTGCTGGCTTAATGATGCAGCAGTCATTCTGTTATTTACAGGGAGTGCAGAATAATTAGGCAAGTTGTATTTTTGAGGAATAATTTTATCATTGAACAACAACCATGTTCTCAATGAACCCAAAAAACTCATTAATATCAAAGCTGAATGTTTTTGGAAGTAGTTTTTAGTTTTAGCTATTTTAGGGGGATATCTGTGTGTGCAGGTGACTATTACTGTGCATAATTATTAGGCAACTTAACAAAAAACAAATATATACCCATTTCAATTATTTATTTTTACCAGTGACACCAATATAACATCTCCACATTCACAAATATAGATTTCTGACATTCAAAAACAAAACAAAAACAAATCAGCGACCAATATAGCCACCTTTCTTTGCAAGGACACTCAAAAGCCTGCCATCTATGGATTCTGTCAGTGTTTTGATCTGTTCACCATCAACATTGCGTGCAGCAGCAACCACAGCCTCCCAGACACTGTTCAGAGAGGTGTACTGTTGTCCCTCCTTGTAAATCTCACATTTGATGATGGACCACAGGTTCTCAATGGGGTTCAGATCAGGTGAACAAGGTGGCCATGTCATTAGTTTTTCCTCTTTTATACCCTTTCTTGCCAGCCACGCTGTGGAGTACTTGGACGCGTGTGATGGAGCATTGTCCTGCATGAAAATCATGTTTTTCTTGAAGGATGCAGACTTCTTCCTGTACCACTGCTTGAAGAAGGTGTCTTCCAGAAACTGGCAGTAGGACTGGGAGTTGAGCTTGACTCCATCCTCAACCCGAAAAGGCCCCACAAGCTCATCTTTGATGATACCAGCCCAAACCAGTACTCCACCTCCACCTTGCTGGCGTCTGAGTCGGACTGGAGCTCTCTGCCCTTTACCAATCCAGCCACGGGCCCATCCATCTGGCCCACCAAGACTCACTCTCATTTCATCAGTCCATAAAACCTTAGAAAAACCAGTCTTGAGATATTTCTTGGCCCAGTCTTGATGTTTCAGCTTGTGTGTCTTGTTCAGTGGTGGTCGTCTTTCAGCCTTTCTTACCTTGGCCATTAAAATAATGGTTGTAATGCATCAGCTACTTCCATTGATGTAAGATTTTACTCAGATCCATCCTTATGAGAGACTTGCTCCCAAATACACCAAAACATTTCAGAGGAGGTAGGGGAGGAGCTGAACCGGCTCTGCCGCATTATGGATCGCATCATCGGATGCGCGGATCCAAGTGTGGTTTCCACAGGATTGGCGGCCGTGGACGCCGTTTTGTTGCGGGAGCCACGGTTGCGACAGCTCCCCCACCTCGTCGAGGCGTTTGACTCCCTGGGCCCCCTTAAGGAGGAGCTTCGTGCCCGTGCGCTGGCTCAGAGGGTCCTGAATGCCGCCTCAGCACCCACACCTCCGTCCCGTGAACGGGTGTCATCGCCGCTGCCTCATGAGCCAGAGGCTGTGAGAGGTGGGACGCTGAGGTCCACTTCCACTCAGCCATCGCCTCACCGTGGATCGGCTTCCTCGTTTCCGCCACAGTCAAGCTGCACTGACCAGCACACGGAGGCGATGGAGGCCATAGATTTTGGTGACGATGAGCGTCAGCAGGTGTTGCGGGCTTATCGGGAGGAGGAGCTCCGTTGGAAGCCCTGGCTCATCCCCGAGGAGGAGTTCTCGCCAACTGCCCCGCCTCGCACCTGCCGCCCGCCCTCGCCGCCCCGATCGGACTACTCGTCCCCTGCTGTCTTTCTAGCACGGATGTGGTTGGAGGACGAGGAGCCGGTCGCCAGGGACAGTCAGGTTTTGTCCACAGCCGCTTCAAGGGGAAAGCGGCGTTCTCGCCGCCGTCGCACACTGCTACGTCCTGTCTCGCCCTCCACGAAGCATCCCGCGGACGCTGTGGGGGTCCTGGACGTCGATCACGTGGGGCAGCAGCACGCCGCAGGCGCACAGCTAGTGGAAGAGTTCGGGAGGGAGCCGTGGCTCGCTCCTGATCGTGACGAGCGCTCTTTCCGGGGAACTCGACTGGCTCTTGGGGGTCCCCGGAGCTGCCAGGGACTTCCACCGCTCACCCCGCCCGCTTCCACGGATAGAAAGAAGCGGCACTCTCGCCGCTGGCGCTCTGAGCCTCAGCCCAAGGAGGTCCCTCGGTTATTGCCATCTGAGGCTTTGACTTCCATCAGCCATCCAGTCGTGAGTACCACTGCCTCAGTTTCTGACATTGTATCTAGCCCCATAGCCAAAGACCTTAAGTCAAAGGAGAGTGTTTCAGGGGCAGCTGTGAATAAAGACTTCTTGTCTGACTGTGACCCGGCTGATTCGGCAGGTTACAGCATCCATGAACCAGTTAACAATCCTAACAGCAATAAAGATGACTGTGTCCTCAGCATCATGACTTCTGAACCTAAATGTTGTGCTGATGCAAACAATAACTGTATTGTTCTTGAGTTGTTTAACCCTGGTACTATGAGCAACAGTTCTAATGTTGCCGTTAATGAAGATGTGTCTGTGCCCGCCGGCACTAACCTAGCACCTAGCTCTACACAGGTTTTTAGCGCAGTACAGGACAGATCGTCTGTAAAGTGCAACGCTGTAATAACCAACCCACCATTGTTTACAGCCACCAACCATTGTACTTCTGTGTTATGTCTTCCTACCACGTCAGAGGGGTTTACTGAGTTAACTAGTGATGAGGACGTTAAGTCTCACACAGTGAACCTGCAGTCGGTGGATTTCTCTGAAATAACGTCGGATGCTGGGAGTAAAGGTTCAGACTCGAAGTATTCTGTGTCATGTGACTTTCGAATTAATGTGTTGAAACCATCAGCGAGCAGCCCTAGTTGTGTGGGTGATCGAGAAGTAACTTCTGTTACCTCTGACAATTTAACAAATGCTACGCCACCTCATGCCAGGTTTGAAACGTTGTGTGAACAAGTTACCGGGTCTGAAGAGAGACTGCCTAGCTTTCCTCAGGGAGCGACTAAGGACTGTCTGTACTGCGCTGAGGTCTCTGGAGAGGAGGGGGCAGCAGCTGTCCAGTCCGCACCCGTCCTAGTTCTGTCCCAGGCTCCTCCTATGACGGAAGTGAGTGACTGTGCTTTCTCATCTCATGAGCCTGTCATAGTGGAGTGTACTGGGTTACCCTTTTTTGGGCCCAGCTACGAAGAAACTGGTGCCAAAGACCGCTCCACCATTAACCATGATTTCATAAACATCCATGCTGTGGCCGACCTACCTCTGGTTAAGACTAAGGGCCAGTCAGAGTTGGGTTGTGATAATGAAAGGATTGTGTGTAACAGTTTTTATGAAGCGCACAATGAAATCACAAACCATATTCCTGACTCTGTAGGATCCAGGATTTTTTCTAGCGTTGCTCTCACAGTCGCGCCACATGAAGCCCAGGTTCAGGAGACGGCGAAAGGGGACCACACGTCTGCTGTACAGGTTGCTTCTCAGCCTGCTAGGACTGGCGTGAGCTTTCTCTCCGCCTCAGACTGCCTTCTGCTTCAGCCGTCTCTTCCAGCTGGAGGGCCCGAGGAGCCCGTTCAGCCTCATGCCACGTCTGCTGTACAGGTTGCTTCTCAGCCTGCTAGGAATGGCGTGAGCTTTCTCTCCGCCTCAGACTGCCTTCTGCTTCAGCCGTCTCTTCCCGCTGGAGGGCCCGAGGAGCCCGTCCAGCCTCATGCCTCGTCAGCTGGAGGGCCCAAGGAGCCCGTCCAGCCTCAAGCCATATCAGCTGGAGGGCCCAAGGAGCCCATCCGGCCTCATGCCTCGTCAGCTGGAGGGCCCGAGGAGCCCGTCCGGCCTCAAGCCACGTCAGCCGGAGGGCCCGAGGAGCCCATCCGGCCTCCTTCCACGTCAGCTGGAGGGCCCGAGGAGCCCGTCCGGCCTCCTTCCACGTCAGCTGGAGGGCCCGAGGAGCCCGTCCGGCCTCCTTCCATGTCAGCTGGAGGGCCCGAGGAGCCCGTCCGGCCTCCTTCCACGTCAGCTGGAGGGCCCGAGGAGCCCGTTCAGCTTCCTTCCACGTCAGCTGGGGGTTCAGGAGAACCGCACCAGCTTCATGCCTCGTCAACTGGAGGGTCCGAGGGGCCCGTCCGGCCGCCTGTCTCCGCTGGAGGGTCCGAGGAGCCCGTCCAGCACCATGCCTCGTCAGCTGGAGGGCCCGAGGAGCCCGTCCAGCACCATGCCACGTCTGCTGGGGGGCCCGAGCCGCCCATCCAGCCACCTTCTGCTTCTGCTACGCCTGGTCCAGCCTCAGCACCAGCTCCTGCTTCTGCCACGCCTGGTCCGGCCTCCGCCTCTGCTTCGTCTGCTGCAGCTCCAGCCTCTGCTTCGCCTGCTGCAGCTCCAGCCTCTGCTTCGCCTGCTGCAGCTCCAGCCTGTGCTTCGCCTGGCCCCGCCTCAGAGTCGTCGCCTGGCCCCGCCTCAGAGTCGTCGCCTGGCCCCGCCTCAGAGTCGTCGCCTGGCCCCGCCTCAGCCTGTGCTTCGTCTGGTCCCGCCTTGACTGGTCCCGCCTCGACTGGTCCTGTGCCCACCGGGCCTCGGCCAGTACGCCTGACACTGGAGAGCCGCGGCTGCCTTCCGCGCGGCCGGCCTCCTGAACTGCTCCGTCGTCGCCTTCGCCGCCGCCGCTGCCTTGCGCCTGACACTGGAGAGCCGCCGCTGCCTTCCGCGCGGCCGGCCTCCTGAACTGCTCCGTCGTCGCCTTCGCCGCCGCCTCTGCCTTGCGCACTGCCGGCCCCCTGAACTGCTCCGCCGTCGCCGCCGCCGCTGCCTTGCGCACTGCCGGCCCCCTGAACTGCTCCGCCTTCGCCGCCGCCGCTGCCTTCCGTGCGGCCGGCCTCCGGATCTGTTCTGTCACCGTGGCCACCTTTCCCGTGGCCGGCCTCCGGAACGGTTGGACTGGACTTTTGTGTTGTCGCCTCTCGGGTTGGCCTTCGGGCCTCTTTGGACATTCGCCTTCCTGTTCTGGACTCTTTTGTGTATTTGTGGACTCAGTTTTGTTCTCGTGCTCCTTGTTTTTGGTTCGTTTTGTTCCCTCCGTCCTGGTCCCCCGCCTCCCGCCCTGGGTGGGGTGTTTTCTGTTTTGCTTGTGTTTTGGTTCCTGGGTTTGGGCTGTCGGGAGCCAGCCCTTGTGGGGGGGGGTACTGTCATGGTCCTGGGTCGTGCGACCCAGTGTTTTGTGTTTAGTCTATTTTGATGTTTATTGATTGTTTAGGTTCATTAAGTTAGTCCAGCCATCTGTATATACCACCCTTGCATTACGTCTCCCTTGCCCTTCGTGTGTTCATGTCTGTGTGTCTTGTACTGTCAAGTTCATGCTGTCAGTTATGTCACCTCCCCCTGTACTACGTCTCCCCGGTTCATGTCTCATGTTTCCTGTTTTACTTTGAAGGCCTGCATTCACTGTCAGTGTATTCAGTTTCACTCCTCCTGTCCTGTCGTTAAGTTCATGTGTGTCAGCTGCGTTCCCATGTGTGGCCACTTCCCCTGATCATTCCTCATGTGTATTTAGTCTCTGTGTTTCATGTAGTCTGCGTCGCGTCGTCTGTGTTCCCACCCTCCATGTTTCCATGCCCGGTCTGTTGTATTCATAGCCTTACCTTAGTTCATTCCCAGTTTAGGTTTCTGTTTAGTTATTGCTTTTGAGCTGCCCTTATTCTTGTTTGTTTCTCTTGCGTTACCAGCCACAATAAAAGGCTCGCTTTTGTTTAAAGTTTACTCCCGTGTCACTCGTGTCTGCACCTGAGTCCTCCACGCACTCTCCACACGGTCTGCCCCGGCGGTCCGTGACAGGAACAGCCTTTTCAGCAGGGATTGGAGGCTTGGCTCAGCTCCTGCAGCGCGGCTGTCTGCTTTGGACTTTGTAAAAGGTCAGGATACAGTCTAGTTGCAAAAGCAGAGTTCCAAGCAGTAACACTGAGACGAGTCTCCAGAGTGTCACACGGTTCAAAAACTATCAAACACTGCTGATATCATTCTCTGGTTTTGTCTAGCATCCATCACAGATGTCAAAGTTTAAATAAGCTTTTAAATAAAAAATGAGGTGTCTCCTTTAACTGGTCCTTTTTGACAGCGTTCAGTTAATAGGTTGCCAGCGCCTGCTTAAGCTGCTCTTCACACCACTAAAATAATGTATTGTTGAGTTAGGATGGCTAACAGCTGTGCTTGAAGTTGGTCCAAAAAGTAGTTGTTGCTGAATGACCTGAGGTAACTCTGGACCTCAGCACACCAAACAAAGCAGCAGATGTTTTGTCTTTGTTTAACCTTGAAGTCGAAACACACTGTGAAGTTGCGGGCTCTGTTCACACTGTTTTTCAAAGTTCAGCTTGTCTGTTCCTGTTTGTCTTTTTTGTTGTTGTTGGTCCCTTTTGCGCCAACATTTCTTTTTTTTTTTTTCTTTTTTTTAAACAGACGGTTTGTTCTGCATTTGTGGTTCTAATTTCTGAATTTTCCTTGAATGCAGCACATATTCTCACGACTGAATCGGTCTGTTGAGCAAAATATATCATTTTCATTTTTTCTGAAATTATACTTTGGCTTGTGAGTCTAGCTTTACAACATTAAGTGATCATGATAATCGGATCACATGACTGATATACAAGGATTACTCTTATCCTTCTGTGCCTTAACAATTGTGCAAGAAAATTGAACTTTTAATATTTAGTCTTACTATAATACAAAAATCTCTGTCTGTCTGCAAATGTCTCCTACATGATCAGGAGTTAACCAACCAAACAAAAGTATTTGCCACCTAATGATTTCTTCCTTTCTTTTATTTTTTATTTTTTGCAAAACATTTTTTTTGCATCTTTCTGACCTTCCCTGGTTGCCGTTTCTGTTTCTGCTGTATGCCCCACAGCAGTGAATGCACATTAATGCTCATATGTCACAGCATGAATGCACAGCTAGATTAGATCTCCCTGTTTCTGTATGTATACTCCAGTTTCCTGCTATAATCTCTAGTCATTTATTTTATCTCTGTGACCTATAATGGACTAGGAGCTTATCCAGGGTGAACCCTGCCCTTTGCCCAGTGTCAGCTGACTCCAGCACACATACACATAAGAAAAAAAACAAACAAGGCATATTCTTAGTTTTGTATAACAATATATTGGGAGGGGGGGGGGGTTGACATTGTAAATGTAACTTTTTAAACCATTACCTTAATCTTTAATAGCCCTTTTTTTTCCAAACAAGCCTGTAATTGCAAAGTGTCTTAAACAGCAGGGAAGCTTCAAACCTGCAAACTGAACCAAAAGAAGTTTGTGAGTTTCTCAGACTAGCTTTAAATATGAAGAGTATTTTTAAATGGAGCAGAAATCAACCAGATCCACTGGGCACAAGGCTGATGGAATGGTTTGATTATAGGGCGGAAACAACAGTTATAGACAGCACTGTTGGAATAATGCTCAAGAACAAAGTAAACCAATATAGAAATGACTGGAAAAGGGTTTAGCTGTTACGGGCCATGAAGTGCAGTGGCAGGTAATCTAGAAATGACTGATGATACAGCAAGTATAATTTGACTCTATGAACAAACAGCCAAGAGGCTGCACTTTACTACCAGGTCCTCGGTTTCCAATAAAAAGGCAGCTACACAGTAGAGAAAACTCATGTGTCACCACAGCGGAGATCAAATAGCAGGATGTAGAATACGATGCTTTTAGGAGAAACATTTTGGGATCAGCAGGGTGGACTGATTCCTGCCAAGCGTCGCCATTAATAAAGTGAAAAATACCCACACGTGCACATCAGAGACAGTTTTAAAAAGACAAACTTCAGGACTTATCCAGAGCATTAAGCTAACACAAAATGAAATAACCAAAGTCATTATTCATTCCTTTTGCTAGATATTAATTAGTTTAATGATTGAGTATATTATTTTTTCCATCGAGTAATCAGATAAGAAATACTTTTATCTTATTAATGAGCAATAATGAATAAAATAACAGACAAAAATGGGTCTTTCAAATTGTACTGCTCATTGGTTTCCATGTTCACAACTGTAATTGCAAAACTGTAAGTTAACTACATACAACATATCTCAAAAAACAGTTTTATTGTGCTCACGTGCCATATTAAAATTGCATTTTTAAAGAATATATGTTCTTAATTCCAAAAATAAATAATCAGAAGTACAGATTCAATTAAATTAAGGCATAAAATAAAACAGCCTTTAGTCTTTTCTTAGAAGGCTTCCTTTCATTAGCAGGAGAAAAAACAGAACCGGACATAACTGTATCTCCTCATTGAGGCACATTTGGTGTGTGTTCATGTGCATGTGTTTTTGTTCAAATGTGTGTGTCTGTGTGTGCTAGTAAATGCGTGAGTATATGTAAGCCTTTAAAGGAACAACTCAATATTTTGCAGAGTAATTTACTCTATTTAAACTGACGTCTTCTATTATCATCATGGCTTCACATGAGCGTTTTCAGAACAAACCCTGACCTGTAAAGTGCTATTTGCATTTTTCAGTCAATGGATTTTGTTTGCCCGTAACCTGAATGCAACCTTTTTATATTTCTCCTCATAATGTTCTTTAACAATCAGAGAGAAGTGTATTAAACAAAAAGAACCTGGCTGTGAGGTTGAGTTTAAGTCTTTGTTATGACATTTTTGCTAATGGTAGGGTGCCATAAAAGAGGCTGTCTGCTTTCCAATGTTTTTTTGGCTGACACCAAGTGGAACGGCTTAGTACAAACCAGAACTGATGGCAGCCAAGAGCTGGAACCTGAATCACAGTCATTTCAGTTTTGTGGAAAATGTAAAAAAACATTGTCAAGGATTTTCTTGAAACCTGTGTAGCATCTCTATTAAAAGTTGAAAACTCATTTTAAAAAAATAAAAAAAATAAAAAATAAAAAAGACTGAAACGGCAGAAAAAGCAGATATACAACATCAGATCAGACACATGTTATTATGATTCTGTCAGTTTAACACCTTTTCACTCCATACCAGCATAAGTGGTAAGTTTCATGGTTGATCAGTCATTCAGAGAAAACCTGACTGGAGCTGAAACATAGCCAAGAGACGGCCCGCACTGTGGGCAAAGCATCAATTTTTGTCAAAATACCAAAATCCATCAGCCAAAGTTCTGCTGTTAGTTGAAGAACTGGCAAGAAGCCTTCAAGATCTAAGCTTAAAGTGAGAGCCTTAAAGTTCAGCTTGACCATTTATCTTTCTGCTTGTAGAGAAAATATAAAAAATTAGAGCATGATGATGGGATACTTGGAATAGGGATCCTTGGTTTACAGCAGGGGTGTCAGACTCCAGGCCTCGAGGGCCGGTGTCCTGCAGGTTTTAGATCTCACCCTGGGTCAACACACCTGAATCAAATGATTAGGTCATTACCAGGCCTCTGCAGAACTTCAAGACATGTTGAGGAGGTCATTTCGCCATTTAAATCAGCTGTGTTGGATCAAGGACACGTCTAAAACCTGCAGGACACCAGCCCTCGAGGCCTGGAGTTCGACATATGTGGTTTACAGGATTCACAACAGAATGTATTTTTAACTAATCTGGCCATGAACCAGATGTGCTAGAATGTCACTGATTATAATTACATATTATAAAATAATAATCTGAAACAAAAAGATGCATAAATTAGATTTTCAAATTGAAAGCATTTTACAACCAAACTTAAACTAGTAGTAGTTTTATTGTCTATCCCTAACCAGGTACTTTTCCCCCATACCAATAAGTTATACTAGTATAGTTATTATAATACTAAAGGCTCATTAAGATGCTTTGGTTGCATAAATCTAACAAAATAATTTAAGTGCCAAACCGAGTAATTTTATTTCAAACAAAGACATTGTGGTTTCCCGACCTAACCAAACAACAATGTAAAACACAACTTGTCTAACAGTCACACCAAAGAAAGTGTAAAAAAATTATTGGACTCATCTTGGCTTAAAACTGTTGTATCTGCTGTGATAGGCAATATGAGGTGATGGTACTGTGGTTGTATTTGGACAGGCAATATGAGGTGATGGTACTGTGGTTGTATTTGGACAGGTATCTGGCTCCACAGAGTGGATGGTTGTTCATATGCAACACATAAAGATGTGTTTCCATGTGGTCCTCTTAAGAAAAACAACAACGTGCAGTGATGGTGCTGCACATAGAGATGGCAGAAAAGTGGGTTTAAACAGGAAATGGTTCAAGAAAGTGTGAAGGTGGAAAAAATAACACCAAAGACCAAAAAAAGCAACATTAAAAGTAGAGACAAGCTGCAGGAGACAGTTTTTAACATTCAGTTTTTTCTGTCTTGACTTCTTCAAGCTAAAGGACCACCAATAATGCAAACACAGACAATAATACCCCACAAATAAGTTGCTGTTCATATTTTTGACGCTGCCTCCTGGTGATGGTGCATCGATCCTTCTAAAGCTCGGAAGGATCGATGCACTACACCACTCAAAATGTCAGCTTTTTCACATTTTAAAACTGGAAAAACTGAAACTCATATCCAGGTAGATATGAGTTTCAGAATTATTCAGTAGTCTGGTACATTTCATTTGTATTTCACAAATTGTTGCATTTTAATTCATGCATCACATGATATTTTATATATCTGTTACTATTCAAATGTTTTATTATTTAAAATTTAAGATTCATTTGTGCATTCTGAGTAATATGAATTTCTACCCCTCAATGATACAAGCCGGAGACTCAGTGGATACTCAGGCTCAGTCTTGCGTCTTTTATGAATGATAGTCTAAGTACGCAGTCCAACATCCTGAGGAAGGAATCTGTCTCTTTAGCCGCTAGCTGACTTTGTTTACCCACTTGCCTCTAAACATGTCTTTCTACTGGAATATTGTGGGTGTTTCAGTGCCTGTTTGCCAAAAACAGCTGCCTGCCATTCCTGCCAGAAATGAAGTTGAGAAGAGTGCCTGAGCAGCAAATGAGCCATAAAACCAAATCTAGGCGTAAAAGTAGTTTAGAAGTGCTTTAAAGCTGCAGAGTTGATGATGTTATCATCATCAACTCTGCAGCCAATTCCCTCAGATTTCAAGGCTTCGCACAAGTTCTTTTACATTACACAAAATCCTTTGATTCAATCTCAATATCAAGTGGATCACTTGAGAGCTCAGATGAGACATTTCTTCCAATCACTTAAAGAAACATTGTCTGATGTCTGTTTTTCCACATTATAGACATTAACTGGAATAGCAAAAACATTCTGTCGTGTCCGTAGATGTCCTGGCGCACTTGATTGTTTACAAAATTATGTTACATGTCCTCAGGCAAGAAGGCTGTATAAATCCAAACAGATGACACGGTCGTTTGTTCTGGCAAAGGTAACTCCAGACCACGATATGTCACATTTATTTTCATCAGGTTCTGTTTAAATTTATGAGATCTGTCAGAAAAATGAAACAAATTCATATCTTTAAATAACTTACTGCAGCTGTTCTAAACATAGAATAATAAATATGATGAACTGGAAAAAGAAAACAAAAAAAGGACAGACAGACAGACAGCACAGAGGACGTATGAAACATGCAAATCAAGAGGCAAAGCGAATTTTCTCACAGCCACCAGTTTAATCCAATCTGTGCATCGTTACTTCCTGTTAAAAGCATCGATTTTTTTTCTCCAACCCAGAAGTGGTGACTTTATTGCATGTTGTATGTAGATCAAGGACCGTATACAATGCTGACAGAGCTGGGTTGTTTTTTCCTTTGTAGTCAACCACACTGTGGTTCAAGAACCGTACTTGCCACTCAACAAAAATACTTCACTACAAGTAAATGTCCTACATTACAAAAAGAAAAAAAACAACCTAAGTACCGATGACGGAAAGCTTATTGGTTCAATTTATAACAAACATTGAAAGTCAGCACATTTTTATTTATTTATTTTGTAGCTGGACAGCGTAGGTATGGAAAACTGTAATCTGAAAAGCAACTGTAGTTGTCAGACGAATGTAGTGGAGTAAAAATTGTAATGCTTAATGAAACATTTAAGAGCTGGCCATACTTTCTGGCACCTCAGCATAATTGTGAATTTTTTCTGTTACACATCATTTGGTGCGATGAAGCAGAGCATCAGGAAGAGCATCCGTTTTTATTCACTTTGCTTAGTCATAAATAAAATGTTTTACATGACTCAGGATCTCATGTAACCTTTGCACTTTTGCTCAAACTGAAGACTAAGCAATGTCACATTTTTTAAACTATTGCAGCTTTTTTAAAGGGCTTTAAGGAGCTTGGAAAGAAAAGAGTCTGGAGGTTTCACCTCACATCCGAGAAGCTTCTTCAGTTCTTAGAGCAATTGGTTGAGAGTCCCAGATTTACAGTCCTATTGGGAGTGTCTCAATGGATCCTCCGCCTAATCACACAAGCCAAGGTATGAAAACGGGTGCGGCTCACAATCAGCCAAGGTTTTTGCAACCCATACCATGTCTTCAAGAGACTTAGTCCAGATGCTTGTCTTTCCAAGCTCCATAGACTACAATGACCTGGATGACTGACAACCTTCACAGACATTTTAAAGGGCTCCTTTTTTCAGAAATGAAATTCATGATTGATGAGAGGATCATAGGCTGCAATTCAGTCTTTGGAAACAATGGAGAAAGAAGGGGCTTGCTTTAATCTTCTATCGACCCTTCTCCTTAAACAAGTATCCAAATAAAGTCAGAGAGGAGCTGGATCTGATCCCAGGTAATAATGGACACAATGCAGGCTTGACCCTGAACAGGCTGTCAGTCCATCACTAATACAGAGAGGCAGACATCCAAACACTTCTACATTTAGGCCTGAGGGCAATTTTGAATCACTGTTTAACTTAACATGTACATCTTTGTTGTAGAGGAAACCAGAGCAAGCTGAGGAAGCCCACGCAAACACATGGTTGCCAGCACTGTGCTAACCACTACACCGCTTTGCCACAGCTTTCACCCTCTATAGCCAATTTGGTTGGCTGTGGCTAAGGAGAATAAGATTCCTACTTATTAGAAGGTTGATAGTTCAATCTCTAGATGAGTCTGCATTTGTAAGACTGCTATGGGTGGTCTTTAGATTACAAAAGTGATATATAAATAGCCATTTACTATTTTTCCTTCTGTAACTTTGAATTTTCAATTCACTTCTGTTTAATTTTACACCACAATGAATTTGTAATTTTTTCGAGGAGAAACTCCCCTTACTCTTTCTCAAAAAATTACATAGTGACGACACCTTTTTTTTTTTGCCCCTATCGACCTTTGTTTTGATCTCAGCTCCACAAGCTTCATGGCTGCGTCTCGCTGGAGTTTGATGCTTTTATGTTGACAAAATCTGTCCGCAGATTCAGAGAGACTTATAAACCCCTGTCAGAGTACTCAGAGCTGCCTTTGTGGGAGTTCCAGCAACAATGTGTGTTTCTAAGACCACATGTCATAATGACATGCTTAGACTCACAAGGGAGAACAATGATAGCGATCACAAATCCGAAAACACACCAGTTTGCATAGTTTGGTAAATATCTGTCACAAACATTTAAATTCTAATAATCCAGATGACTGGAATTAGCATGTCATTTTTTAAAGATTTTTTTTAGGAAAGCATTTAAAAAACTGAAATGCCCAAAATGTTTTGAATGGAACGATGTGCTAGTTATTCTGGATTATCCACATACTTCAAACGTAGCGGTTTTCGTTGGAACTGTATCCTCCAGAGGAAATAGTCCATGAGAAAACTGCTGTGTGAAAAACATCTTATTCAGTTATCATGAAAGGCAGAAGCAGGGTGCTTCACAGAATAAGAACAGCATAATTACAGGTATAGCATTAATCTCTGCACACATGCCTGCTGCCTGGCATCTGGTGTTGCCTATTGTTCGAAGGCAGTTCCTCTTTTATTTAATTTGTGGTCTTAAAAAAATCCAGTGACATGGGCTCTGATACTGGGCTTTAATATTGATGAAATATAGAAAAATCGAAGACGATTCATCACAAAAAACACCAACAGACATGAAAAAAACAACCTGATTCTCCGTTCTTTTCTAAATCTGCATTGTTAAGATAGCTTCCAATTCTTCAAAAATAAAATAAATATAAAATTATGCACAAAAGATCAAAACATCACATCATACCAACATTTCCAAAGGTGAATTTATATTTATTTAACATGTTATAGAGTACTTACACTGCCACCTGCTGGTGAAATCAGGTTAGTAGCTAAAAAAAAATGTAGGTACTAAACGCTAAAATAACAATAATAAAATAAACACATGCAAACCTGAACTAAAGCTTATTTCATTTGAGCAACAATTAAAGCCCTTACCATCTCAATAATATAAAACAATAAGCATTAAAGGAAAGCATTTATTCTTGTGGGTATGTCTTCTTCCAATTATTTCTGCTCTTTTTCTGTACCAGCAACTGTTAAATCTGCTAAGTGTTATTAAAGCTTTTATTCTATCTGGTAATAATATTTGGGCTTCAGAAGGGATGCATCTGTACATCTCTTTAAGACCACAAATGCTTTGGTAATCGTCTTTCAGTCGAATCACCCAGTTGTAAACAGTTTACAATTCTTTGATGTCGCTACATTTCCTTTTTCTTTGTGTTAGAATTTGCAGAGCTTGTGACTTTGTGGTGAATTTCCCCTGCTGGTCATAACATTGGCAACAAAAATCAGTGACTGGTTAACCTGCGATGAAAGCTTTCCTGGCTTTCTTCACAACTGTTGGATTAAAGCCAGATGTTATAAAAGTATTGAAAAGTAGAGCAAATCAAAATGTGGGACATTGTTTCAATGTGTGGGATGAGGGACAATGGGTAAAACTGGTCTTTAGTCTCACATGAAGCGTGACAACTGGTGGGTGTATATAAAATACTTTATTGTTAATCTATCAAATACCACTTAGTAGAAGAGCAACATATACATTTGTTACCCAGGAAGTACAGATACTTGCAACTATACAACAGGATAAAAAAAAGAATAGTAAAAATATCCAACCATGCAATAAAAGTAGAATAAGCATATCAGAAGTAAAGGGTGCTTTGTGCATTGACCCAGGGGATAGCCGTCCTCATTAGTGCTTCTGAAGTGCTCCACTTTCCCTAATTTAAATCATTGAACTGGAACTCTCCACCATATATGTGTTGTTGGCATCTTTAGAGCATTTTCATGGAGTTATCTGCCAAATACTCTGGCCTCCTGTAAGGTACAGACCACACAGGACGTTTATGCTTCAGTTTTGGTTAAGTGAAATTCTGGCATTTTACCAGACTGTTATTCGTACCAATTAACAAGTATACATATGTGCATCGCACCCTTGGAGGCAACATGCAGGCATTAGCTGTAAACTTAGATCAGCTATTTACCCCGAATATGGTCGCTTTTGGTTCAACTGAATAAAACATATAAACCGTTTCATACACACTGAATTCTTAATGTGAGGTTTACTTTGGAGAGGGCTTTAGTGTCTCTTACTGCTGTGTGTTTTATCAGTCCAAGCTCGTGTTTTCAGAACAGTCTATTCCAATAATATCTCAAGTCATGTGTTATCTTGTGTCACAATTTGGCCTCGAGAGAGATTGAGGTCTCCATAAAACAGATTTAAATGAGCTCTTCCACGCCACTGGAGAACTTCTTTTTTTTTTTTAAAGCAGATCAGGTGAAACCTCAGGAGACATTCAAAACAGCAGACTGACATTATACATGTTGAGCTTCCTTCATCCCCGTTTGCCCCAACAGTCACCTTAAGGTCCTTTTATCCTGCCTCTTGATTTTTTTTTTTAATCCAATCAGTCAAGTGACTCTGAAAATGATTTAAGTACTTAAATCTGCATTAGGTCTGCTGATCTGACATCTGGCTTGTGTTGTGTCAGCTAACTCAATTTTATAGTCTTTTTTTTTTTTTTATAAACATTGTGACTGATGCCTTGAGGACTTGTACAGCAGACGATCTTATCTGGATTTTCAGCTGGTAGGGAGCATGTTTGGACTGTGAGGCCAGAGCACACAGTGTCTTTTCCAAAAATTCATCATGTTATAATATAAAACAACTGCTCTGCAATGATGTCCATTACTAGCAGGAACAAAAGATTTACCAACAAGATAGTGGAGCCAACCACAGCTGTCAGACTAGGCACTATTGCATTCTGCAAATTCACCTTTAAAAAGTAAAGGACCTAGAGAATGACAGGCACTGAAGCAGTTGAAAGGGGAGGGGTTTTTCTATCACTTAAAAGTGTTTCAGATATGTGATTAGCACAAGAGCTGTCACTGGTTATTATATTCAACACATTACATATATTTAAAATGATGCAGAAGACATTTTTCCCAGGTAAGGGGATCAGGCCTCCTTGTGTGACTCCTAACTACACTCATTTTTTGGGGTTGGACACCCACACCCCAGGTCGCCCCTTTAGCCTGTAAGCAAATTTGAAAATTTTAGAGCGAATGCCTGTGGTTTAGCTGTGCTCGGGGCAATGAGCTGCGTCGGGACGTGGATTGCTTTAACTATGAGGCTTGAATTTATCGTTCATTTATTTTTTTAACTGGTCATTCCTGCCAACCTGTTAGGAAAGATTATCACAGTATTTATGCCATACAACTAAAAATTTATTTAAACCTCATTTAGGTCACAAGCAATTTATCTGCTAAGACCCTAGAAATATGGACCGGAGTTATACCACAGACAATGGTAGGAGGACAGTTTTATCTTCATTTGGGAATTTTTTAGCAACCCTATGAAAAATCCTCAGGACTGTAATATATACACACAAGTGAAGAATTTTTTAATTATCTGCTGCTCTACTCAAACATGGTAATACAGTAGGCTATCAGTTGGCCAGAGTGAAAAATGTACTTGTCAAATAAGGCAAAAAGGACTTGTTGCTTTTACTGTATATCAATCAATCGCGCTTGTGTGTGGTAACCCTCCTGACTCTGAATGAGCCAAGAATAACCCTAAAGGTTTGTTTCAGTTTAGTGAAAGATCACAGCATGGATTAAACTAAGAACTTTGTTATGGTTAGAACCTGCTTTGTCATAGCTGCAATATTAAACACAGATAAGGTTATGAAAAAGGCTTAATATCAATTTAAAACAGGCAACGAACAAGCCATCGGGTGTTTCAGCCAAATGTTTTCTTGACCCGACCTTTCAACCCAATATAAAAAGTCCCCCCTCCAGAGAGATGCATCACCTTACAACCATACGAGGAGAAAGAATTCAGAGTCGGCATGTTTTTCCTTTTTGTTTTTTTAATCGTCACTTGGCAGTTTCAACATTAATCCACTTACAAGCAGGTAAAGCCTGCATTGAGGCTTTAACCGTTGAGGGGAAAAGACGGGCACTTCACCTTCACCGTGATCCATTTACACCCAGCATTGCAAGAACCTAACTGGCCATAGTGCGTAACGAAAAGAGTTGAGAAGGTGGGGCACTGCAAACACTTTGGCCCTTCGAGTTGAATTACATTAATTACATCAAAAGGAAGAAAATGAGGCATCAAAAGGACTCCTAAATCAGGCAAAAACGTTACGTGCTTTGGTGGTACTTTGATTACTTTGGCTGCGGCTTGCCTCTTGACTTCAGTGATTAGTCTGGATGAGTGGTTATCGCTTCAGGACCGATCCCAGTTTTGTTAAGACAGCTTGAGTGCAGTTTTCAATTAAGTGCTAACACATGTCATTATTAGTGTGAACACACTGGAATTAGGCCAAACATTTGCCTGGCTTAAGATGCGGGAGAAAAACCTGTCCCATCATGTTCCACCTTGAGCCGCTATGAGACAGAGAGAAGAGTTTAGATAGAAAAGCATGAGGATTTGTTTTATTCCATAAACAGAGAGGGAATGACAACCAGCAAGAGAAATTCTCTTTAACAGCAGTAGCACTTGATGGCGTTTCGGAAGAGTATGGGCGAGAAAGAGGAGAGATAGCCGAAGAGTTTGGCGTGTGTTGGTGTGTCAGAGCAGAATAAGACGAGATTAAAAAAAAAAAAAAAGCTTCCACAGCTTCATCTATTTATTCTTTTAAAAAAAACTAACCATTTAAAGCTACTGATGGAAGCTTTGGTGGTAGAATGGCATCCACCTAAAGTCTAGCTTCAACCAGAGGCGAGTCGTTCAACGCTCGCTAGTTAGCAGAAGCTACCGTTAAGGGTACCGTTTTCAAACGTCAGCATCACCAAATGGATTGCCAGATGCAACTTGTGAATTAATGTCTTTAGCATTTCATTTACAGGCTGGGGGGAAGAAAAATGTCTCTGTATCCCTGAATCACTGAGCTATTGTCCAGCCTAAAACCAAACACAGCACCCAGAGTGCAACATGGTTCAAGTGCTCCCACCCACCAAACACCAACACCATTCTGGCCACACCTCTTCCTCTTTCTTCTGTTCTTCCCCAGACTTGCAGGGGAGCTTAATAACGATAGTGGTCCGGTTTGAAGGGCCCCTCGGTGGGCAGGCCCAGGTACTTGGCCTGCTTTTCTGTCAGCTTGGTAAGCTTCACTCCCAGTTTATCCAGGTGGGCAGCTGCCACCTCCTCATCCAGCTACAGGAACACAAATAAAGAATAAATGAGCAAAAACATGTTAAATAAAGATTCCAGTTATTTTTCTTTTTTGCCTATTCAGTTTTGGGGGTTTTTGCATTTATCCTTCATGCTTTAATGTCTGCCTGAAAATATTAACAAGCAGAAACTTAGAATTTCAGAAGAGATAATTTTCTTGCAGTGGTTATTTAGTCCCAGAGGTCATTTTTGATCACATCTTAAGATATAATAAATTACTGAATAAAGGTATATAAAATTGCTCTTCACTCAAAAAAATAAATAAATAAAAATAAATTCTGTTTGAAAATCAATGTCTTTACACATCTAAAGAAATTTGACTTAAGAAAAAAAAAAAAGAAGATTCTAGTTTAAGTAAATATCTGACATTTCCTATTCATGTCCAACAAAGTACAAACCAGATACAATGCAAGTGCTGCATAAGCTTAAGCAGTATTATCAGTGTATGTTCTGACCTTCTTAGGCAGGAAGTAGACTCCCAGAGGGTACTTTGCAGTGTTTGTCCACAACTCAATCTGAGCCAGCACCTACAGTAGAGAACTTGGATTTAATAAAGACTACAAAACAATTATAATGTTATCACTTTGTTTCAAAGACTCTGTTTCAAAGTTCCAAATGTTAATAGAATTCTAGTGTTACAGATGAAAGTTTACAGCATACATTATAATTTTTTTCTGTAGCATCGCTGACTCAGCCTTAGTACCTGATTGGTGAAGGAGTTGCTCATGACAAATGATGGGTGTCCCATGGCACAGCCCAGGTTAACCAGCCTGCCCTCTGCCAGGACAATGACGTGACGACCGTTCTTCAAACGATAGCGATCAACCTGAGGAGTCGGAGGAGAATCAGCAGCTGTGCAGGGACAGTTTAGACACAGCAGGAGACATCTGCTCATCCTTTGTGTTGTGTAACCTCTCCCTGTCCTCGCTTAGGCTTTACCTGAATATTTAGCCAGCTCCTACAACTACACATGTATCAGGGTGATTAAAAAAATGACAGCTGCAGTACATCTTATGTTAAGCTGTTGGTGGGAATAACTCTGAGTCCCCAATGTGTTTTAGAGTCTCAGTGTAAACCACCACCAGTTTCTTTCTGCCACCTTATGACACAGCTGCAACACCAACAGTTGGACTGTAACGCCTCAAGGGGCAGTAAAAAAAAACAAAAAAAAACCTAACTCATATTGGGTTTTGTTTGTTTGTTTGTGTGCTTGTTTTCCATGTGGAGAACTATTTTGGCCACCCCCCCTCATGACTAACACACAAAGCAACAGAATACAGAACACTTCAACATTCACCAACATCCTATTAACAGTAATGCCATCTTAATATACATTTTAGTATATACTCTATAACCAAAAACACAGAATTCTCTAGAATCTTTAAGTAGCTGTCATTGTTCTTACCTGAGGCTTGACATTGATCTTCTCAGCAGCATTTTTGTTGAGCCAGCTGACATCAATCTCACAGTCAAAGTGTCCAATATTACAAACAATGGAGTCGTCTTTCATTTGCTCAAAGTGGCTGAAGGTAAACACATTGACTTATAAGCCACTTTTTAAATGTGTAAGAAAACTCAAAAACAATTAAACTGTTTGAAAGACACGAGAGTTGGTCAAACATACTGTCCCATGATTATGTCTTCACAGCCAGTGGTGGTGACAAAGATGTTTCCTTCCTTACAGGCCTCATCCATGGTTGTAACCTCATAACCTGCAAGACAGAGGAGAAAAGCACCGTTTCAATTACAGAAACCTGTTTATTTTAAAGGAAACATATATAATATGCAAGTTTCCCAACAGCTTAAAAATGATTGCTCCCATTATTTAAGTACTGCACAGTTTTGTCATCCTCATCTACCTTCCATAGCAGCCTGAAGGGCATTGATGGGGTCAATCTCAGTGACGATGACACGAGCGCCGAATCCTCGCAGAGCCTGGACACAGCCTTTACCCACATCACCGTAACCTGCCACCACTGCAACTTTACCAGCAATCATCACATCTGTGGCTCGCTTGATACCATCGATCAGACTCTCCCTGCAGCCGTACAGGTTGTCGAACTTACTCTGTGGGTGGGAAACAATGTTATTACATGGAATAAAGAGGCTGTTCCAGACTGAAATGAGGCAGAAGAATACAAGTTGACAGGCTGGTGTTATTAACTGAAAATCTAGTTCAAACTCATTCAATTAGCCATATCATTACTGTATACAAAGTAATTCACCTCATAAACAGATAATATTTTACAACTACTCCATTATCTTCAAATCTATAGGATGGAGAAAAATAGATCACCAGATAAATATTCACAAGGTCACACATTTTACAGACCAATTCAATCAAGCATATTTATAAACTACTTAACATATTTGCATGAATGAATAAGTCCACTAGGAGGGATGTTTATATTTTTATACATGATAGGCTGGAGATTAAAAAGCTCAGGATTGCTCACCTTGGTGACAGAGTCATTGACGTTGATGGCAGGGATCTTCAGTTCGCTCTTTTTCAACATCTTGTACAGGTTGTGGACACCTGTAGTGGTCTCCTCCGACACGCCACGGATACCTAGAAATACAAAATTGCTTAAAAACCTGGAACTTTATATAAACTTTGACCGTGACGAATAAATCATGACCACAACTGGTCATGCACTAGACTTATTATAGATGTTTTCAAGCCACAAAAGAACAGTAACAAATAATGTACATAATAACTAACCTCTAAGTGGTTTGGTGTACCCTGTACATAGTTTACAGATTTTTTTGAGAATTTTGGCCATAACCATAAGCAACTGCTGGCTATCACTGAGAAATTAAGGACACTGCATGGTTATACAAAAACAATACAATCAGTCAGAAGGGATTCACACTTTGAAAGAACATTAGGTTCATTAACCTAATGCCGTTTTAAAACAAGACCTGAAACTAGTGAAAGATACCATAAACTCATCTTGAAAGGTCATATATCAAGTGACCAGTAGTCTTTTTTGCATCTTCAAATCCCACCAGCAGGAATGAAAGACATATTTTCCTTTATGTTTTACCATAGAAGTGTAGGATTTTTTTACTGTGGTGAAAAATGAACACACAATGAAGAAAAATGTTCACAAACAACAAATAGAACATTATTGGGACTTTGAGGGTAAAAGTACCTCTCTCAGTTCTTTAGTTGTAAAGCCACTATTATTCTGTATATACATGACAGCTGGATTTTAACAGGATGTTTGGTCATGCAGTACACCTTTATGTGAAACTGTCGGTGGGAATAACTCTGAGTTCCAATGTGTTTTAGAGTCTCAGTGTAAACTACCACCAGTCTCTCTCTGCCACCTTATGACACAGCTGCAACACTAACAGTTGGGCTGCAACGCCTCAAGGGGCAGTAAAACTACGTGCATTAAAGTGCAAAAAGAGCTTGAGCCCCCCCCCTTCCCGTTTTAGCATTTTCCCACTACACTTAAGATAATGGATCATTGACTGGAAACAAGTCTTGCACAATACCAAGAGCAAAACTATTGTTATACCACGAGCAAACAAGTCCAAGGGAGTTCTACATGAAGAACTTAAGAGCTTGGAAAACTTGCATGAAAAATAAGAATGCTTAAAAAACCCAAAAAAAAACCCCATCAGTGTTCATATTATTATAATAATGTGTCGCAGCTGCTGTATGCAGTGGCCAAAAGCTCAAAGAAAGATTGATTCATGCAAGATTTCTTAAGAATAATAATAGCAGCTTCATTTTACACCGTGAGTGTAGGTGCATAAAACCAACCTGCCAGCAATTTAGGGTACTTTGTGTGGACCAGGTTGGTGAGGTCTCCTCCATCATCCAGGATCATGTTGAGGGGCTGACCATCTTTGAAGTACAGGGTCTGTTCAATGCACCACACATACTCCTCATCTGTCTCACCCTTCCAGGCATATACTACAGATGGACAGAGATATATTTAGTAACGTGCTTTATTTCTAAAATTCAGGTGTGTATATTAAAAGGTCCTGGCAGTTTTGTCATGTATTTAAAACAACACATGGTGCTTTGGAAAGCTCTTAAGAGCATGTACTTCCTCCTAACTGTCACTTCCAAGATTTAAAAAAATCTAAGATTTAAGAATGCTTGCAGAAAATGAGTCAGTTCTGAGACTAATTATCCAATTCATTTTTCAACTTGTCAGTGTGTGTTACCTGGAATGCCAGCCTTGGCGATGGCAGCAGCAGCGTGATCCTGAGTAGAGAAAATGTTACAGCTCGACCACTGAACCTGAGGAGGAAGAATCTGGGTCAGTTTAGGCACAAACAAATGAAGCTACAATCACACACACTAAACAGGAAATCACCACAATCTATGAAATAAATATTTACATGAACCCAGGTAACCTAGCTGTTGATGAACCTCTGTGCTAATTGATTTTATAAACAACGTGTAAAGTGACATGTTAATAAATAACAGCTTGCTGGCTTTGAGTGCATTTAACTGGTTTTCTGGCAGGATTCTTACTTGGACAGAAATGTGTAGATAACGGAAACCAAAGTCCAACTAAAGCAAGCTACAGCACACTGTGTACTCAACTGTCGGTGGGAATAACCCTGAGTCCCCAATGTGTTTTAGAGTCTCAGTGTAAACTACCACCAGTCTCTCTCTGCCACCTTATGACACAGCTGCAACACTAACAGTTGGGCTGCAACGCCTCAAGGGGCAGTAAATCAGTCACAATGACATGCAATGACGCCTGGTGAGAAAATCATTCAGCACATCTAGATAAACTTTAGCAGCATTCGTTGATTTTTAACTTGAGATTTTCCAATCATCACATTCACCCTTTCATAATGTAACATTACATAATAAATCAGGGTAGGTTTTTTGTGCACACAAAACATGATTTTTCCTGAAGTCAAGTTGTTAGAAATAAACCTTAAGGCTATTACCTTATGAACAAATGTCACTCAATGCTGCCATCTACAGTTCAATACCCTTACTAACAGTTTTAAATATGCAAAGTTGACTGTAAGTCAAGTCACCACCAATGCAGACAGAGTAAAACCAATTCAGGGAAGAAGAAAAAAAAGGGGGGGGAGGGGAGATTGTTATTTGTTCTCTGCTAGGTCTCAGGGTGCAGGTTCTTGCAGGACAAGACCAGTTGTGGTCAGAGAGATAAAACCAACATGATAACAAGATACCACGGCCTTGAGGCACACAGAGGGGTAGAAAAGCCAGACTCCAGATGGGTTGTACCAATAAATGAATCAATTAATGTGTCCTCTACTGTAGTTGTCTGGAGGGTCTGCACAGTCTTATCGAAAAACAACATAAAGGATTTTGACAGATCTATATGCATCAACTTTAAAGGGACCTACAGTTTGTTCTCAAAAAGACATTACTATGTCTAAATGCAGAAAGTAAGAGGGCATATGTGCCCTCGCACAATGTAGGCGAAGTTACTGGAAGCTCTCTTGATAAATAAATACTAAAAGGCAGCTTTTAAATGTCACCTCAGCTCCGAGGGCAGTGAGGGTCTCGATGAGAACAGCAGTCTGCAGGGTCATGTGGAGGCAGCCGGCGATACGGGCTCCCTTTAGAGGTTTGGACTGACCGTACATCTCCCTCATCTTCATGAGGCCAGGCATCTCGTTCTCTGCCATGTCGATGGCCTTACGTCCCCATTCAGCCAGGCTGATGTCAGCTAGAAAAGAGACCGCAGGTTGTCAAAAGGAGTACAAAGATAAAACTGATTAATGCAATAAGCTTGTTCTCTGGTCTGGCATTCTCAGGTGGATGTTTTTTTGTCAGGTAAAGCCTCATATATGCATCAGACTTGGTCTGTTTATTCAAGTCCAAAAGTTTAAAACTTGAGTGTTTTTCTTTAAGCAAAATGCCTGTTAACATAAATAAATAAAAAATAAAAGACACTCATAACATTCATACATTATTTGTCTGGAGTGTTCCATTTTTCAAAAAAAACTAGTTGGGGGGGTAAATGCCTAAAACCACATCATCAGGATGTGGTTTTGCAAATCAGCAACTCTGTTATGTTTTAAACTGCAGTTTTACAAGTCTCAAAAAGGCAAATCTAATAGTTTTAATTGTACTGTCCAAAATACTAGCAAAATTGTGTGCAAGTTTAACACCCTGTGCATACCCAGTTTTGTCTGCACAGATTTCTTATATAAAATTGTACAATCTTCTTTTCTAATAATCTTGTTGTAGGTGGAGAATTCACATGACCACAGCTGTGACATAACAGATTTGCACTTTTGACAGTTTGTCTCTACACTCCCTTCTTTCATTTTCATAACAGCTGCTGTTGCACAAGTTGGCCACACTGAGGAAATAAAATCATGTCATGAACAGCATGCAATAGGGAAGTGTGATTATCCTTTTCAAATTGGAATGAGCCAAGTAAGCCAGATCTTTACAGAGAGCACGTAAATCTACAAAAAGTCTGTTTGTTCTTAATCCTGTTTCTTTGTTAGCACTTCAGCCTCTTGTTGCTTTGTATGAAGTGCACTTTCAGAACAACCATGTGCCTATATTAATATCAAACCATTCCTACAAAGAGTAGAATGTGTCATGTCATGTACATTACATGTAAAATAAATATGATTTCTGACAACTCAATGCATAAATATTAGGATTCAACAATGAGGTTATTCAAAAGTGGAGCACTTCTTACACAGAATCTGATACATGTCTTTGCCACAGACAACAGTAAATTAAATCTTTGGCTTTTGGAGGTTTTTTTATTATTATTTGTTGCTTTTACCATTAAGAAAGCAACTAAATTTTTAAGTGTGTAAAATGTGTGAGGGACAACAACAATGATGGCCAAGTGGCATTAAAATTAAGTTCACTGATTTGTTTTCCCTACAATGCCATCTGCATATTTGAAACCTACCACTAGTTAAGACCTTATTGATACACCTAATTTTTCTTGCTTTTAGTTTTAGACTTAAATACACAGCAAAAATTCCAGATCTATAAATACATTTTCTGACCACTGTCATAATAATTTAATAACATAAGGCAGCACTACCAGCCTTGCTCTCAGAAACATGCTGCTTTGGCTTGTTACTGTAATCATAGCTGCCGACCCACTACAATAGCCTTCTGGTTAGGGCTGTGCAATAAATCACATTTTAACTTCAAATATAAACAATACATTAATTTTGAATACTACAACACAAAAACTAGTTTTGCAACAATTCGTTGTTTCAACTATGAATACACCTTTTTACTTGACAATGGCTTCCCCATAAAGGTCATGAATCTATTTTTTTCTGTTTAATTATAATTAGTAGTTCAAGGAAATAACTTAAAACGTGCATTTCTTCTTTCATACGTTTATTAAACTTACCATTCCTCCAAACTTAATGTATGTTTGTAAAAGAATTGTTATTTATATATAATTACTGACCACAATGACTGTGGTTATGATTTTTTTTGTAATCAAGCAGCACTTGGGAAGGCAGTGTACAATACAAAAGACAGTACTGATTAAATGCTTGTAGTTAACTACTGATTAACCATTTGTAATTGTACTTGTAGTAAATGAGTGTTATTGCATATATTATTATATCACAAATTAACAGATTCGGCTATTGTGTTAAAACTCTTGACCCTTGGATTGCATGCGGACTTCGTCTCATGCCTATCAATTAGCGGGACATTGCCTAACAGCTTCTGTTTCTAGTCAGCTGCAGAATATCATCCACGACAGGTGTGGTTCACATTTGGTGCATTTCAATAGACCAATTGTCCATTTTCATGGCAGACATAGAAGCACAGTTCAAATTTATTAACAGCTCATTTATAGCAAATTGTGACTGAGAACCACGTCTAATTCGGGAACAAAACTATCAAAACAAACAAACAAAAAACCTGTATTCCAATAGAGAGGCCTGACATCAACATTAGGCAAACACCACGTGTAGTGCTTCCGTTACTAGTTTGCAAGTCGCATTCAGTGCAGCATTGTCTATGCCTGTTCTTGTCACTCACGCAGAAACTGGCGGTGAAGCGCAAGTCATCACGGGAGGTGCAGTTTACAAACACAGCTTGAGCCAAGGGTTCTTAGCGACTACGGTTCCACTGATAGACTACAACTCCCAGAGGCTTTGGGTGAGCTTTCTGTTCACGGAGCAGCCCATGCCCGATGCAAGTATGGCTGTTACATGTCGATTCATTCTCAGAAATGAATCAAAGTATGCTTTATTCACATACCGGGAAAAGGAAATCTAAAAGTTTACTGCTAAAATGACTAAGAAACACCAACAAATTAACTGGACAGCTTGCTAAACTGCGGTAATAACATAACACGTTTCACCACATGCTAGCAAGTTAGCAGTAATAGAGTCCAGAAAGCCCTGCAAAGTCTGGGATAAGTAAAAAAAAATAGTCTAAGGCATATAAAACATTTATTTCGGTATACGGTTGGCTTCTATACTAAATTAAACGCCTATGGGAACCGTTACCCAACCTGCAAACTTAACGCATTACTAGCTAACTAACCGCGAACGTGCTTAGCTTAACTTGATATACAAGTACGGCAGAAAAAATAAACATTGACACTGACCAACTTTGTAGGGGACTTTCTCAGACATGGTTGTTTTGTGGTGTTACGTTCCGGTAAGGTTGAGAGAAGCGGCAGCCTGGCCGACGGACAGAGGCAGAGAGGGAGGGACGAAAACATGACGGCTCGGTTTTTATCGTCGAAGCTTCATCCAGGCGAGTTCACTCGACAGGGCGACTACAACGCGCTTCTCTTTTGAACTCCGATTGGTTGCAGCAGCTCCCGCCCCACGCGTAAACGACTTGATTGGGTAACGGGTGATGTGGGACGTCGAGTCAATTGTGAAATGAGGTCTTGAGGCGAGAAGTTTGAGTGTGTAAGCAAGTTCAGGCTGGAATCTGTCGGTGGTTTCCTGGTTTCTAGATAAGTGACAGTGTAAACTACTTTATTCGTGTAATGCAGACTGCGAACGTTGAATAACATTTTGCACACAGGCAGATGCTTCACGGTTATTCCTACACATACTGCGGTGTTCTTCCTATATAACACCTTCAATAGGGTCGTCTTGTAAGTTTTTCCTTTGTTAATAAATATGTTTTTTTTTAATTATATAATTTTTGTATTGGGTCAATTTAAGGCTGCATTAACAGCTGAACTCAGTCTCCAAGAACTATGAATTTATGCTTAAATGGGAAAACAAAGTTGTAGGTTTTTTGGAGGCAAACATATACTATATCGTGGAAGGCCACATAAAATCACAGAGCAGGAAGCTGAGGCGCATAGTGCGCAGAGGTCACCAGCTATCTGCAAACTTAATCCCTACAGTCCTCCAAACTTCTTGTGGCCTTCAAATTGAAGAACAGTGCATGGAGAGCTTTGTGGAATGGGTCTCTATGAGTGAGTGGCTGCATCCAAGCCTTACATCACCAAGCACAATGCAAACCATTGGGTGCAGTGGTATAGAGCATGCCACCACTAAGACGTGTTCTCTGTAGTGACAAATCATGCTTCTCTGTTCAGAAATCCAATGGATGAGTCTGGGTTTGGTGGTTGCCAGGAGAACTTGTCTGCTTTGTGCCAAGTCTAAAATTTGGTGGAGGGGGGATTATGATGTGTGGTTGTTTTTCAGGAGTTGGTCTCTGCCTCTTAGGTGCAGTGAAAGGAACTCATAATGCTTCAGCATCCAAAGACATTTTCATGCTCCCAACTTTGTGGAAACATGTTGAAACAAGAAGGGGTCATCCCTGTTTCAACATGACTGCACACCAATGCATAAAGCAAGGTCCATAAAGACATAAAGAGCAACTTTGGTGTGGAAGAATTTGACTGGCCTTCACAGACTCCTGACCTGATAAAACCACCTTTGGAATGAATTAGAGCTGTGAACCACACCTTCTGATCCATCTAAATTCACAAATGCACTTTTGTAAGAATGGTCAAAAATCCCTGAAAATACACCCCTAAACCCTGTGGAAAGACTTTCCAGAAGAGTTGAAAGTCTTATGGGTGCAAAGAGTGAGGCGACATTGTATTAAACCGTATGGGTTAAGAATGGGATGTCAATCAAGTTCGTACGAGTGTTAAGGCAGGTAAGTGAATACTTTTGGCAGTGTAGTGTATTTATCCCACTGGTTTTTCAACTTTTTGGTTTATTCACACAATATTTTATAATATTTAATAATTTTAATTAATATTAAAAAATGTAATATGGTTAGGTAAAAGATGTGTTTTTTAAATGTTTTACTAATGAGATCAAGTGGTCAGTAGGATCATATGTATGCTTTGGTTCCTAAACTTTGACTAGCTTTCAAATCCACCATAGTCCTGACATCTTTGTTGACATTTAAACCCTGCATGCTATGAAAATGTGTGAGATGTTTCCTTTATTCAGTTAATTACACTTTAATTTGAAAATATGTTACTTTCATTGTATCTTGTTGTTCAGGTCTATCTTTTTTTTTAAAAACAATATTTTTATTAATTTTAATTTTCACAAACAACCCTTAATTAAATAATATAATATGGTGTACAGTTCACAGCAATAAAAACAAAACAAAAACAAGCAAACTGAACACAGAACACCAGTTCAGATCCATACTAACAATACCTGGGGTCCCAGTAATAATATACAGCATGAGAACTCAAGAAAAACCTTGTAGTTAGACATCAGGTCCCACATAGTTCAAGTACGGTTCTCACACCATAAAGAATTGGTCTGTTTTTGAGTGTAATATACATGTAAGATGACAATCTGTCAGGTCAGTGGAGCCACCCAGTGTATTACAGCCTGTAGACTGGATTACCCATAAAGCAAGTTCATACAACCACTCCCAGACAAAACCAGGAGTCAAAAGTGTTTAACCACTTCAATTGCCAAATGCTGCGTGTCAGAGAAAACGGAAACTGCCCGTTAAAAGTAGGGACAATAGGCTTTCAGACAGTGTCATCAAGTAGGTACTGATAGTCATGCACTTGGTTATTAAGAGGAAAAAGGCCATAGCTGTTCAATCACAGATTGTGCATGGTTCACTAGAGGATATTTGCACAACCAGAGCTGGAGAAGCAGTAATGGAGGACAAACAACTGAGCCATCTTTGTATTGTGAGGAAAACAAATTCCAATAGTGCAGATTAGACCTGATTAAGCAGCTTTTTGCTTATGCGTGCAGAGAATTTGACTGCAGTTTAAAGGTATGTTAGGTCTAGAGTGTGCTGGATTCATACTATACAATATTTGTTTATGATAAGATTTGTCAGTTTAATGTTGTGAGAGCCATACATTTTTGTTCTGACTTGGCAGTGACGTGACAGTATGCACTGGTCACTAAGCAAGGACCTAAACACCTTCTGTAGCTGATACTATAGTTTTGTTTTGTTCTGGTAACATTTAGTGCATGTCTACAGTCCTGTATAATTTGTTCATGTCATGATATAGGATGTCTGGGATCTCTTGGTATTTGCCTAATGTATAAAACCTTCTTTAAAGAACTATTTAGGTGAATAATTTTCTTCTGTTTTGCACTTTCTTCCTGTGATACATCCAGATATTATGGATGATTCATTTTTCATTTTGAGACCTGTATAGTAGACGCAGACTTGTATAATATAAGATGACTAGATAACTGGCATATAGAAATACCACTTGATTTCATTAGCTTGTGACTAGATGAGTGGCTTAAAAGCTCAAAGTGTCACGATCTGAGGAGGCAGACCGTGCGGTGGTGTGTGTGGTGGACCCAGGTGCGAACACACGAGAGTAGACTGGAGTAAACTTAACTGAAAGCGAGCCTTTATTGTGGCTGGTGACAAGGAGTGCAGATAAGGCAGAAACGCAGTGACAAACTAAACTATGACTAAACTGGGAAAGTAAAACTAGGAAAAACTATGAAGACACAGGAAACCATAACTATGAATACTAAGACTGGCTGTGACAACATGGAGGGTGGAAACACAGACGACGCGACACAGACTGTATGAAACACGGAGAGTAAATACACATGAGGGATGATCAGGGGAAGTGGCCACACATGGGAGCACAGCTGACACACATGAACCTAACGACAGGACAGGAGAGGCGAAAATAAATACACTGACATCGAATACAGACTTTCAAAGTAAAACAGGAAACATGGAGATTAGACATGACATGAACTAAACATAACCACGCAGACATGACACATGAACCAGGGAGACTTAGTACAGGGGAGATGACATAAACAACTAAGGAACAAGACTAAACAGCAATCTAGAAATTAACTAGGTGAGCTAAACTAGGGCACAAATGAATACAAAAGATACATATAAGAACTCAAACACTGGGTCACAGACCCAGCCCATGACACAAAGAACATGGCTGAGGTTTAATCTTCTAACAGATAACCTTGTGAAAGGAGGCCAACAGCTGTCACCTGTATTGTGGGTTGTCCACAATACATAACCAGATCGGATCCAATCCGATCTGGTTATCAATGGATATCTCATATTTTCAGTAGCAGTACTGCACCATTAAATGTCTGACACAGAATAACAGGTGCAAGCATTATAACCCTGGATGTTTTATCTGTTTTTTGCTAATTCACTAGAGAAAACTGTAACATTTAACATAACAAACTGTTTTTTTCAAGTTTCATATCACAAAGTGTGATAATTTATAACATATCAAAAATCTCAGTTTTACCAACATTTTGATACCACGCTCATTTTCTAACCCCAATTCCTTCTGTGTCATTTTGCATCATTTTCCAGTGTAAAGTTCAATTCAATTTACTTTTATTTATACAGTGCCAAATCACAATAACAGCTGCCTCAAGGTGCTTTATATTGTAAGATAGACCCTACAATAATACAACAGAGAAAATCCCAACAATCACAGGACCCCCTATGAGCAAGCGCTTTGGCGACAGTGTGAAGGAAAAACTCCCTTTTAACAGGAACAAACCTCATGCAGACCCAAGGTCAGTGAGCGGTGGCCATCTTCAAATCAAATCAAATCACTTTTATTGTCACATCACATGTTCTGGTACACTGGTACAGCGCATGTGAGTGAAATTCTTGTGTGCACACTACACAAGCAACAGAGGTGTGCAAAATACAAGAAACATAAGGAAAAAAACCAAATATAAGAGCAGGACTGCGACCAGGTGGGGAGAAGGGAGGAAGACATGACAAAAGACATCCTGTGGAAGAGAGCCAGAGATGCACAATAACTAATGATTAAATGCATAGAGGTGTATAAACACATAGTGAGTGGAAAAAGTGACTGTTGAAGAAATACTCAATGCATCATGGGAATCCCCCAGCAGCTTAGACCTACTGCAGCATAACTAAGGGACGATTCAAGGTTACCTGATCCAGCTTTAGCAAAACGGAAAGTTTTAAGCCTAATCTTAAAAGTATAGACAGTGCCGAATCCAAACTGGAAGCCGGTTCCACAGAAGAGGGGCCTGAAAGCTGAAGGCTCTGCCTTCAGTTCTACTTTAAAAAACTCTAGGAAGCATGAGTAAGCCTGCAGTCTGAGAGCAAAGTGCTCTAATGGGTGATGCAGTACTATAAGGTATATAGATGGAGCCTGAATAATCACAACTTTGTATGTTATGAGCTGGATTTTGAATTCAATTCTGGATTTAACAGGGAGCCACTGAAGAAAGTGCAAATGAAAGACAGCAGTCATACATATTTGTTTAATGTGCGCATTGAAGGAAACATCCTGGTCAAAAACGACTCCAAGATTCCTCACAGGTAATGGTAATGCCATCCAGAGTAAGCATCTGGCTAGATTTTTAGGACTACATACAATAACCTTAGTTTTATCTGAATTTAGAAGCAGACGGGTTGTTGGTGCTTCTCACTGTCACCCAGCCGTCCTGTGTTCCCGGTGGAGAGCTAACGGTGCCTACGCTACCTTTGGCTGCAGCGTTTATAAGGGCCTGGCTAGCTACGGGTTTTTCGAGGGTGCAAAGCCAAGTCTCCAATTCAGTGACCCTGGCCTCCAAAGCTGCAAATAGACTATATTTATTACAAGTACATTTGTTGCTAAAGGGGGCTGAGCAGTAACTACACATCTGACACAAAGACCAGGAAAGTGCAGCAGCGACAGGTGAAGAGGCCATGCTGTTAGCGAGTCACAAAAGAAACAGTGAGTGAACACTGCGAATATAATTAGTGAGTGACTCAACAGAGAGTATGATTTGGATAAAGCAAATGAAGTATGAAAATTAAAAATTAAATTAAAAAACACTATGAAATAAGACATTATCTAGAAGTTTTTAATTGGCTACGCTGACAACCTACACAAAAACAGAACAGGAAGTGACACTCTATCACAGAGAGAGTCAACATAAGTGATATATTTTTATACTTAATAATTTGGAGCCCTCGGTGCAAATTGCTAACATGCAAGTTGCATTTAGGCTCAGGAGTTGATCCCAAATACATCTGTTGCATGCATCTGTGTAAAGGTTTACCTGCATGGTAACTAAAAGTTAAATATGATTAACACAACATAAATACACTGAAATGGAGTAGAAGGCAGGCAGTGTACTGTGATACATGTACCTCAAACCGTTAATGTACTCATTGTTACTGCAGTCAGGTAAAATAAACAACTTTTGAGGGAAGGCAGGGTCTCCACAGGTTTTAAACATTACAAAACGGGACAGGTTGAAAGATGAAGGGGAAAAATAGAACGGTGACATAAACTCCAGATGTTTGCTGCCTGAGAAATATATAAAAGGTAAACTAATTCCAATACAGCAGTGCAGACACATTGAGTCTCAACTTTATTAAGATAAAATGTATGTAACCTCCCACATAAACAACAGTCATGTTTGTGACATGGAAATTTTTCAATGTCCAACCGTATTTTACAGCCAAGCTGAGCTAAGATGGCTACAGGTCACATTGTGGTTCTGATATTTGAGGTAAACAGAAAAAAATTATATATATATTATATAAAAATAAACAAAAACAAGCATTGGCATATGCAAGTTTTATTTCCCCAATTTTATTTTATTTTATTTACATGTAAGGATTGGGGTTGACCCATTCTTAAATGCATAACAACTGAGCACTAAAAGTTTCACCTCTTAATTAAAATGTGCAAGTTATGTTTGAATTACAGGAGAAAGCCAGTCATGATCAACCCCAATTTGTACACTGAGAATTCTGTTTCCCCAAGAGAAAGAAGGAGATGTAGCTGCAGCTATAAGTCAAGGGACAAGTGAGCAGAACTTCCTTATGTCACATTTGTAATCAAGATGACCAACATGGAACAGATGCACCCCATGCTTGTCACACAGTGCTGAAAAATCAATTCGTACTACAGGAGAGTTTAAATGGGGTGGGAATGTACCTCACCATCTTAATTTGACTAAAGAGGTCACTGTGTCAAGTCTCAAAAAACATCACACTCACACATCATCTTTAAATTCAACCAGCGTAGGACTTCAGATATAGTCACTGTGAAACCACAGACAGTACAAGGTATCAGGCACAAACGGATCCAAGTTGTTGTAGTGTGCCCTCTGGCAGCTTTACTGGAGTAACAAGTTGACTACATATTTCTGAATGACTGGTTATGAAGTTAGAGCAGCCTTATGTGTGCTTTTTCAGAATGAAGACCAGACTAAGCAGAAGCAGCAGAAGCTTTGGTGTCCTGAATATTGGTCATTATTACGGGCGTAGCTACTAATTTGTAAGACTGAGGAAATATAAAGAGTGCTTATGAGAACTGAATGGATTCAACTGCAGTTTGGCAAGTTGGAACTTGTTGTTGTAGGGCTGACTGATCTGATTTACTGGTTTTACTGTTACTGCTATCACTGGGTGATCTGTACCATTCGCCCTGCATGTTTGGCCCTCAGTACCCAGTTTGCTTGATTATCAAGCTCAGGCATGATTTATTTTAGTGTGTCCCAACCAGCTTAGAGGTGTAAACATCTGGTTTGATTCTTACTGTGCACGAGCACACAACTCAAATGCTTTCAACATCAGCCATGTCCCTGGAGCACATATGACACATTGTCCTTTCTCATGCCCCAGCTGAAAAAGCCACAAAGCAAACAGAACCAAAGATGCAATAGTGTTATGAAAGACTGCTTTCGTTGGATACAAGCAATGACATCAAGCTAAGAGAGTATAGGATAAAACAAAAAACAGAGATGGAAAGTAGTGGAGTAAAATATGAGCAGCAGCAAAAAAAAAAAGAAGCAGCAGCATAAACTGTGTAGCACTAGCAGTAAATCATGCTTGGTAGCTTATGACCTCTAAAGAACTTTTTTTTTTCCTTCTTTTTTTTTTGGTGGTGGTGGTGGGGTGTTCACCACATGCCGTTATTAGTAGGATGCAACTGATTAGATGACCCAGATGTTTTTCTTATTACACTTCAGCAGACAGAGGGACAAAGACATCAAATCTTGGATCCTTCCATTAAAGGATTTAATGTAGTTTACGACAGTAGCAGGTCTGTAATTTCACAGTGACGTTTAATGAGAAAGGCCTACACGTTTTAACTTTTCTGCTGCTTTTGGTAGCAGCAGCAATGGCTTGCTGTCATCTTTGTAGAAGAGCTGAGAGATGACGATGCAGGAAGCAGAAAAATTATTTATTGTCTTTTTTTTTCACCCCCAAAATGTGTTGAATTTTCACATTCGAAACAAGCCTTTAAGCCTGTTACTCCACACACCCTCCCAAAAAGTATGCACCCAAATGCTCATACACAATCTTTGATACATAACCACAGGCTGCTGGACATGAAGTTATTTTTCCCTCTATGCCCTTTAGAAAAAGAGGAGTGCACAGCTGGAGCAAAGAGATTCATTCTGTAACATTAAACTGAGAAAAAAAAAAGCCTGGGTTCATTTCTTTTGAAGTCATAAAAATATGTGCACAAGTGCATACTTCAAAGTTGGGGTATGGTTAGATATTGGGAAGTAGGCTTTAAGACAGAGCAGCATGCCAGCAGCCAGCTCAGCAGCCCAGAGTCCCCATCTCTCTTCCAGATGCCTGGGATCAGTCTGGTAGCAGGGAGAAGGCCACTAGCTAGCTAGCAGGGCGAGCCAGCTCAGTTAGCCGCCCAGGCCTCGAGGTCTGCCATCTCGTCCTCGTCTTCTTCCACCTTCTTTTTGGCTAAAAAGGAAAAAAGGAAAAAAAAAATTCAATTTTAATTTGAAAAAAGTATATTTTAGTCAAATGGATGGTGCACTAAACTGAACTAAAACTAGTTTTGCTTTTTTATGTACCATTATACCTGGTTTGGATGGAAGTGATGTAGACGGTACACTGGGTAGATTTTCTGTGCCTCCAATCTCGAGAAGATTTTTGTCCAGCTCTTCCTGTTCCAGCTCCTCCAGCTCAGCCATGAGTTCATCCTAAACAGAGAAAAGAACAAAATGAATCAGATTTATGTAGATCAAAAATAACTAGACAGAAGCCATTTAGTAAGATAGCAGATGTAAGATATGTATATATTTGCTTTACAAATCATTTAAGATCTCAGTTTTATTTTCTAAAAACCAGTAACTATCAGCAGTGGCTCCAACTCACTGCTTAAATGAGGCAGCAACTACAGAGACATTATAGGAAAGAGGCAAGTCACTCACTGCGTAGTCACATTGTCACAGTAAAAATGTAAGTAAGTGTGTTTTGACTTTTTTTATTAATGTTTTCATGGGACACTGTATCTATAATTACTGTAACATTTTGCTGTGACATTCGTTTGAAAGAAAAATCTAAAACATCAGCCTAAATTTAGGCTTTTAGTTTCTGTAGGCCTCATGTTTTTTGTTGTTTGTTTTTTGTTTTGCTCTCACCTCATCATAGTCTTCCCCAAAGCCAACTGGTCTAGAGATCACATCTGAGATTTCTTGGGCAACCTCCTGTTGTTCTGTGATTTCTGCCATCAGATCGTCTACTTTGTCAATGTCCCTGTGAAACAGGCGAGTCAAAGGTGGCATGTAAATGTTAGTAAATATAATATAATTATACATTCTACCACCATGTAGCCGCTAATAATAGAAAAAGAACTAAATTTACACTGCCAAGTACAACTCAGACACACTTTTTACTATCAATGAATCTGAGGGCACAAATTTGAAGAAAAGGGAAAAAGGAGGAATTATTGAAGGGAACAAAGAGGGGGAAGCAAATTGGAGAAATAAAGTCTCATGACAGAACATACGGGGAAAAGTAAAAAAAAATAAAAATAAAGAATTAACAGAAATCCTGTGGCAAATAAAAGCTAGAACAACAGTTAAAAAAATGGGGAAAAAAATGATGAAATAACAAAAGACTCTTTTGAGATACTGCCAGAACTTCTCTCATACATGTTTTCGTGTGCGGCCTTCATTGCTTTAGCTGCAAAGCCCATGTTCTTGAGCACTTCTGTGTTAGTGTTGGCGTTCTCCAGAGCTTCCCTCTGGAACTCAATTGTGGACAAGGTTCCGTCAATCTGAGCCAGCTGCTTCTCGTAACGCTTTTTCCTCTTCAAGGCCTGTAGAGCCGCTGGACATGCAAAAACAAGAAGGGGAAAATAAACTTCGTTTAGAAAGCAGCACAAATGCTCATCAGTATTCTATTCTTTTTTTAAAATTAAAAAACAAACGAAAAACGAAAAGTACAAAACATATAAATGTTGCTTATTTGCCGAATACTACTGTGCAGGCCTTTTTTTCTTCCTATACACAACTGATCATGAATCACAAATGGGATCGATAAAGAATTTGACCTATAAGCAGAGTCACTATTAGCTAATCGGTATCATTGAAACCTTACCACCATCCCATGACATTCAACATTACAATCAACCACGCAGCAGAAAAGCTTGCTTTGTGCTGAAGTGCAGTAAATGGTTTCATGCTGTCATCACGAAACAAGACTCAAACGGATAAAATCCTGTTTCAGCCAAATCTCTGCATGAAGTCACAACATGCTTCAGTCAGACTTTTTAGGTTTGTAACTCACTGAATTTCAACAAGTCCTGCAGCTCATCAAGCTCACATAGGCCCGGATCAAACTCAGTTGGAAAGTACAACATTTGGAAATCCGGTGATGGTTCTTTGATTAGCTGAGAGTAGAGCAGGGCGATATGACCAAAAATATTTATCACGATATACATTTGAAAATTTGCGATAACGATATAACTGACGATATAATTGACAAAATAGACAAAATACTTTACTACTCCACAACTTTATTAGTGCAAAAAACCCCATCAATGTATTTTCACTTAAACAAGCAGCTGTTTTTTATGTGCATTAAAGTTACATAAAAATGTAACAGTGCAAATGCAAATTCCTTGCTGACAGTTTAACCAAAAGGCATTTCCAGTGGAAACTGGCCGACATATCCTCAGCATAACCATGTATAATATCCACAAAACTTAAAAAGAGGTTATACACACACACAATACGGTAACATTATGTTGAAGCACAGTACGTATCACTCCGCGAGGCGCCTGCCTACGATAGCCATAATGCTCCGACAATCCATCAAACGGTGCGGCTTCGTGGCTTAGCAAAGTCGTACTGAAACATTTGACAGAACTTCGAGCGCCGTGTACATAAAATCATTTCGAGGTCAGTAAACACAACCAGAATTCATTCATAAGGCACACGGGATTATAAGGGCCACTGTTGATTTTCAGAAAAATCAAAGGCTTGATTTTAAGTGTGCCGTATTTTCCAAAAAACATGGTAATAACGACGGCCCGCTAGCATGCTCTACCAAAAATAGTGCTTTGTTGTGTATCTGATGGACGAAAGCTAAACCAGTTCCACACCACTCAAGTTGGAGCATTTTTACAAACCAGTTCTGGTTCATCCGTTTCATTTAACGATCCGCTTTCGCTCTTCTCATTCTGCGTCACCGTCATGTGCGTTTGTAAACATAGGCACTGCGCATGCGCGTTTTACCCATATTCTATCGCGATATTTCATTTTCCTATCGTTGCCCAAAATTACACCAGTATTACCATGAACGGTATGATATAGCCCATCCCTAGCTGAGAGGATTAAAAAAAAAAATACATTTATGTGTGTGACTATAAATGTGTATTTTGGTTCCTGTGTTCTTCAAGGGAGTGGGGGTTAAATACAAACAAACAAACAAACACTACAGCCACACACCTATACTGGGAATTCCCCTTAGGTGCTTACATAGGAAATCACCTTAACAATGGATCAAGTGAAACTTACAACTGACTCAAATCTGCTGAGTCACAAGGAACTAAGAAAAGAGGTCAAAAAATTTCAGGACCTTTTTTCCAAGTGCATATCAAATTGAACTGCACTTGTAGTGGAAAAACAAAACAAAACATCCACATGAAAAGCACACTCAGCAGCAAACACATTCATATCAATTCAAAATGTTGAACAAAGTTGTCCAAATGTGTTTATTACTTACACAACAAAACTGAAATGTTGCTGTTGTACAATTACAGCAGGTTTAATACATATTACACCTCAGTTTGATCTCAAAAACTGGTGATCACAGATTTGTGAAATCTGAAAGAGGTCCTGCACTATTTTATAAATATAAATTGAATGAATGAGTGATTTAATTATTGAAATACTAAGGGCCTTTCCAAGACCCTCAAAATTATAATTAATGTCAAACAATCTTAAAATTATTGAGTATATTCAGACTTTTTGAACAAACTACAACTGATGCAAAGTAGAATAATCCCTATAATGGAAAGGATTTGAGATTTTCTTTGTAACACATTACAAAATTAATAATTTAAAAAACTATTCAAGATTTCTGCCCATGTTTTGCAAGGCAGGAAGCATGATGGTAATTCATCTTCTTCCCAACTTTAGCTAATATATCTAATTAGTCTAATTTTCATTGTTATTAGTCATTTCATATTTAGTCATAGTATATCCTAAGTAAATATAATCATATTGCTGCTATATTACACTATAAGGAACCATATAAACAGGAAAAAATGAAAATAAGCCCTTTCCTCTTAGCATTTTTTCATTTCTGAGCTAAATAATAATGACAACAATAACATCAATATTGGACAATTTCTAAGACATGCTAAATGTTCCTCTAAATAGCAGAAGATAACCACAGTAATAGGTCAAAATGTCCACATATGAGAATGTTTAGGTTAAAACCATTAGTCTTTCTATCACCTGTATAATTCTATTCTTGGTCACATTGCCCAGGAAAAAAAGGGCCTCCGATACCTTGGATATACATCTTAAATGTATTACCGTACATTACCAAATCTCCATTTGCACTATTTGCCCATTTGCACTACTCTGCCTGGTTTGCACTCAATGTCATTTACTCATTATATTGTATATTGTATAGCTTTCTTGTTATATGTAAAAATTGTATTGTATTTGTTTATTTAAATTTTACTTTTTAATTATTTTACTTGCATTTTTAATCACTCTTATATTTAAATGTTCATTTGCTATTTTATCTAGGGATTGAGAGTAACGTAGTTTCTATTCTCTGTATGTCCTGTACATGTGGCAGAATTGACAATAAAGCTGACTTTGACTTTGACTTTGACTAAATTAAAGTTATGCATACAAAATAAAACAGTAATTAGTACAATACTCAAGATTTAGCACAATACCAACATTTTCATATATTTCTCATAGAATCAATTCTAACAGTAATCTGGGATTCCAAAAAAATCAAATTTACCCCACAATAACTTTTCTTGATTTGTCATTATTAAACTGCTTGTTTCTTTTTGTGGTTTGAGAGTGAGGACGCAGTGGGTTGGTTGACGAATGAACCGTTAAAGGGTTAAGAACATTTGAATTTTTCTTCAACACAACAATGAGAGAAATGTAAGAGGCTTCGAAGAACACAACTTTGTTTTGTGGAAAATAAAAACAAATGACAAAACCATGTGATAAGAGAACTGGTCAAGACATATGAATTTGAGCAAACATTATTATTTAACTCCAGAAGTGCACCTATGACGCATTAAGGTGTGGTTTGTTTCTAAGGTTACGTGACCACTGTTTCTACGGTAGCACATTTACATACCACAGCCAAATATGATAGAGGTGGGGCTGGTGTCTAGATACTTTTAATCGTTGTTTCACAATAAAAGAAAAAGGGAAAAATACCTGTTACCTTTACAGCTTTACTACTTAACTTACAGATTAGAGTAGATGAAGGCTCTGCTTAAAGGGGGATATTTCTTGCATATTCATTAATAAATGCACTGGGAGTGTAAATCAGTCAACATACTTTAAAACCATATAACTGTTAATGTGACAATTTAGTTTTATGGGCTCTTTTGCATGAGATACACTTTGATGATGATGATAATGATGGGTAGTAATCTAGATTTAGAAGTTTATGCAAAATGTGAATGTAATATTTCCTCACTTTTGGGGGGAAAAAAGTGGGAGAGGACAGCTTCAGAGCAAGACAGGAACTATTCATAGTATGCAATCAAATTATGTAGGTTTGAATACAAAAATTGATTATATGACACACAGACAGCAAGGCTACATTTTACAGGAACATTTCACCACCTGTCCACCTCTTTTCTTTGAAAAGCCTGTCAATTATAATCCACTAAACCTTGCTTCGTGACCACAGCTGCCATATACCACCAACACACACACACCCACATCCACACACATGCACACCTTTAGCAATCTACTTTGTGCCTAGCCTTTTCCATTAGCAGCCAGACAGCAGCTGACAGTTTCCATTTGATCAGATTATATCAGCAGCCGGACCTATTCCTAGACTGATAACATCATTAGCCAACATCACACAAATCATTATCACATTATGTGGGTTGCAGAAATGCATTCAGACTCCATGTTTCAGTCTCAGAGGTCGCTCTAATTGGGTGACGTTTTGCTTTTCCTGCTACTCTGCTCCTTTTTAGCGACCATCAGCAGTTTTCATGCAACAAGTACAATGTCGAGTCCATTTTGGTCTATGGCTACTTCAATGAAAAAACATAAGTGTCCGTGTGAAAAGCGACATCCTGATTATTATAGACGAGACGTGGTGAATTAAATCACTAATTCTTCAGTAATGTTAATAGGTAGAAACATCCATTTAGTGGTAGGCTGCCAGTAAACCAAATAAAGAAGTAATAGAAAGTAGAAAATGTGGAAGAAAAAGTCAGAGGTCCTCCTTGAAGTACAGTAAAAAAAAAAAAAAGTAAAACCAAGCAGTGAAAACAGAGACCATGAATCTTGCAGCTGCCAAGATTACAGCAGGGTTGGTATATTGTCATGAGGAATTTATGTATTGTGTATAATCAGTCACCCCAAAGATAGACGGAGGCTGACTTATGGGATGAACTATGTTGAAAATCAGGTTTTGGAGATGGAAAGATTTTTCCGATTTAGATCACACTAAGACTTTAAAAATTACTTTTAGGTGACAAGCTCACAGTGATAGTAACTAGTGTTAAGCCAATAGTCTACTTTCTGTATTTGCAAGCATGTAAGGATCTGCTTGGGTCTTTGCGCCATGACAGTCAGATCAACCTGTCATTTGTCTAACTGTTCTGCTGCTACTCAGTTTAGCAGGCACACATGCGGTTGACACAGTTTAAGTGTAATGGCTGCACAGACATTCACTCACTCACTAATAATTCTGTCCTTCAAATATCCATCCATTTGATATACGTATTTAAAACCACAGTATAAATTTACAAAACTGTGAAAAGTCCAAGTCTGTCACTGTAATAGGATGGTTACAGAGAAGATAAAGATACTAGTCTTAAAAAAAGTAATGTATTTAAAATGTGGATATAACTTAAACTGTAACAGCGCATACTGCAGTATGGGAATGAATCTATGACTGACAATGCGCTTTATATCGTTACATGCCCAAGACTGAAGGGTGATATACTGTAGATTAAAAAAGGACACAGGGCTAAGAAAAAAAATGGACAGAAATTAATTGTAAGGTATGACCTGTTCCAAAAACAGCTCCAGGCAAAGCTTCCATTTTATAAGTTTGGTGTTATTAAGCAGTTGTTTAAAAAAAAGACACTGTCTGTCAAGAGAGAACAATATGAATATGTTAGGTTTTGTAAATATTTAGAACAATACCTGGATATATATGCATGCAAACTTAGTTACGCTCATAAACATCAGTTTAATATTTGGCTGCCTGAGTCTTCGAACCTAAACGTTACAAACTTTTTGTCTCTTGTTTATTTCATTTCTTAAAGTTTGTTTCTTCCCTTCAGTTGTTTTATACGTGCCAGCCAAAAACTAGACATTTAAATATGGAGTCTTGTAGCCGGGTGGACAGACTTGTTTTCAGGTAAGCAGCGTGTCAACTAACAACTTCCCTCTTCCTTCTGTTGAGTTAGCCTCAGGCTAACTAAGAAACTAACTAGCCGTTCTGACAATTTCATTAAATCCGACGCAGTTTAAGAGCTTTTCCTCACCTCGTTTGTTTTTCGTGCCGTTTTTCTTCGCCGTCACGAGCTCCTGTTCAATTTTCTTCTCTAGGAAATCCTGTTTTTTGGCCAACATCTCCTCGGTCTCTCTGAGTCGCTGAATAGCCTCTTGGGGTGTCGGCGCTTTCCCACCCTTACCCCCGCTTCCGAATATCTTGCCAAATAGCGACATGTTTCTAGCTTAAATGTAAACTTTAGCTGGTGGGTTAACCGTAGATAAAGTCCGCTGACTTTCTGATACCACACAGGTAAAAAAATAAAATGTGCGTCCCTCCCTGTTGCCGAGGCTGTTGTTGTTTTTGTCTCTTCCGCTTTCAAAGCAGGCCTCGTGATGTCATTACGTCAGCGTGACTCATGCGTGGAACTATGGGGAATTTCGCAGTTGAGCAAACTAATAAATGCTCATTGTGGTTATTACCAGTCAGACGTTACATAACCTGTTTTAAAACACTGTAATTGGAAAAGAGTGGTTAACATATAGAGACAGGGAGTCATTCGGAATCAGATTCACATTTATGGGCAATTTAAAATCATCAGTTAACCTAACATGTAGGTCTTTGGACCGAGAGAGGAATCCAAAGTACTCAGAAAGAGCCGATGGAGTAGTAAGAAAATCAAAACACAAGAAAAATTTCGTTCCGTCTCATTACTTCTGGTAATATTGGCTAATTTTGTAGTTACAGTATTCTGCCTTTGCGGGGCAGTATTGTGACACAGGTGTAGATTTATCAGTGATTTTATGTTAGTCATTTTATGTTTTTGATGCTATTGCAACTTGTCAACACAAGAGGGAGTAGTAACGCCACTTGGCACTGTCTCAACAGCCACTTAATCAAGGTTCAGTGGTGCTCAGCTGTGATGAGATGGGACAGAGGCAAATGTTTCTTTTTTTTTCTTTTTTTTTCTTTTTCTTTTTCTTTTTTAATCTTGTATCATTGTGAATGAGTGGATATCATCATGTATACACTCCACACCAGTTGGTGGCGGTATTGCACCATTTTGCTGTTTGCCAACCGCCAATAAAAATATAAAGAAGAAGAATCATCATGCATGGTCTTCTTAGATCATTTTGGGATAGTTTAAAGAAAATGGACTATACAAAACTTGAGCTTGATGCAAGTGGTATATGGACATTATTGAAATTAGAAGAATAAATAATACATTGTTTTTTTTTTCAAGGACATTTTCAATGGACAATTAATGGACAGTTTTGTAAACCACTTGTCATCTCATCATCTGTGGTAGTTGATCTTCGACTGGCGAAATTTATGCCCTACGCTGAGTCTGAAGTCAGAGTTGTGAAAGATTTATTTGTTTTATTAATGTGGAATAGTGTCAAAGAGACCATGAAATATGCCAAATATGCTCCAGTCATTAGTCATTTATTAGGTGAGACAACAGTGGCCGAGGACTTAAGTACTCAAATACAAGCTATAAAAGGTCAGCACAAATCCTTCAAAAAACTACGCCTCCTATGACGCACTGTGTTGTACTTTTCCAGCTGGAGATGTGAGTGACCTGAACGCCAACCAATCATGCCCTGAGTTGTCTGAGGAACAGGAGGTGAGGGGCTAACCTGAAGGGAAAAAAACCCAAAACCTGTCAGATACATGAGAAAGACAGATAAACAGATAGATAGCCAGGTCATACATGTATGTATTTTTCTGGAGGGGTCAGAGGTTGTGTAGTCAGGTGCTGGGGAAGCTCCACTTTGACTGCCTTCTTCAGCTTCACACTTTCCACCTCATACTAAAATACACATAAGAGAGAAGTTAGATCCACATATGTGGAATCCGGAGACCTTAAACAATATGAATGTTGTGTTTATTTAAACATTTGATTTGTAATTTGTGGGACTGTTTGTAATAATTAACTGTATATAAAAGATAGACATAGGCACTAAAAAGTCACCCCCCTTTCCGTGATATTTCAAGCTATGTGTTTGTGTGTGTGTGTGTGTGTGTGTGTGTGTGTATGTGTTTGTTTTTAAAAGATGGATCTGACTGAGAAATCAAGCTTGAAAAAAAAAAGCCTAATGAGAGAATGCAATCTGACACCAAAGGAGAGGGGCCCCTTTACTTTAGTTTTATTTGATGTCCATTTAACTGATGTCTGACTTGAGGGAGTATTTCTTGGAATTTCTGTCAGTTCTTTTCCACATGTTGTGGACTAGAAGGGGATCTATGATTGTACCCTAACCAGTGGACAAGTGTTAAAGGTCCTGTGCTCCACTGGTCACCCTTCATTCAGTAAAACGAGTGGTGCTATCTGTGGCTGTCTTTACCTCCTTGTAGGCTTCAGACAGGAAGCCCCACTTGTTAGGCCAAACTTCAGCCGAGTGTTTCTCAGCCTTTACATGCGCTTTCCTAACACACAAATACAAATACGTTTGGGTTTTTTTTTAATCATATGTGGTACCCTGCATCATACACCAGTGGAAAGAAACAAGTCGTTCCTCCAGTTTCAGCACTGTCTGCAAATCCAGAAAGAGCTGAAGGTCTCACTCCAGTCAGAGTGATGACTGCTTTACATGCCATTGCTCAAAGAAGAGCTTCCTAGTAACTCAGCAGATATGCAAGAACATATTTTTATAAAATTTGAGTAAAATCAAACATAAATAACATACTGTGATGATTTACCAGATTTCATCCTGATGCACATAGTTGATGGGTTCAGATGTTCGCTGTGGCTCTGCCATCTCTCCTGACCAGCGAGTGTTCGTGTGTCAGACTGTGTGGCTTCTTTCGCTCTGTCCAGATAATGTTTCATCTGTGTGTAAGCCTTGCTGATAGGCCTGTTTACTGTGGTCATGGAGACAGGTTTCCCTGACACATATACCTCTGCAGATTTCTCTGTGTGCGTGCGGCTGTGTGTGAGTGTGTGTGTAACCGTGGTGACAGTGGGATGGATGAAGCCTTGGAGGGTTGCTGCAAGCTCAGACAATTTCGTTTTTAGTATCATACTAGGTTAAGCTGCTAAGTACCTAACATGAGCATGCTAACATTCTCAAATAAAATGCTGTTCTTGCAAAGAGCTAAAGTGACCCCAGGGGTCTACCAAGAAGCCAAATTAATAAGCTAGTGAGTTACTGTTGGAGTTAAAGTAACCGTTTTTTGTGTCACGAAAGTTTTAACTGGCTTAATCACTAAAGTAACTTATGCTGAACACATAACTTGTTGGGAGCAGGTCACGTTTAGAGCAAAGGTGTCAAACATAAGGCCCCGAATTTACCCAGCAAAATATCCAATCTGGTCCACTGGGCAGTTTTGGACTATGTGGAGAAGGGGATTGGACATAACTGTATTTTTGTAAGTTTTACAACTTTTCCTGCTGATAAAGACCGCCCCCATGGCCATTTATACCACAACAAAGTAATTAAATAATAGTGTAATTGAAGTGTTTCTCTCTGTACTATATATATATATACACACATACATATGAATTATTTAAAAATTATTATTTTTTTTAAAAATCCTTCAGTTTGTATAATTACAGGACAGTCTGAGCATCCAGAAACCTTTTCTGTAATTTTTACCCATTTATCTCTTATAGTTTAAATACAAAGAGTCATGCTAACAGACTTCTTTATCATGTAGAAAAACTGGGATGCACTCTAAATGTGCTGTAGTGGTGTAATGGGGAAGGCTTTAGGACTCAGTATCCAAAAGTCTGTAAACCCCTTTCCAGATGCCCAACTCTTTGCACCAGAGGGACCGAGAGCCCCCCTTCCATGACCTGGCTATGTACATCTGTACATTACCACTATACCTTTTAGCCGGGGGTGTAAATATAGCTACTAGCTTGACATTGGCCTGAAAACAAAAGTGCCTCATTGAGGTAGGTGTGGGAGTTTCTCCAGTCTGACAAGGCTGTGAAAAATGGACAGAAATATGCTTCATAATGGGATCCATGGTATGCGTGCGTATTTATGTTAACTCCATGTACTACCTGACAGTTGTCATCACAAGATTAGGTTCGAGACCTAGTTTTCCTTCCCTGCGGGCTTGCCTCAGCTAACCTAAGGGCAATACCTTGAAGGGTAATAAAGGACATGTCTGGTGTTTGAAGAATCCGCTGTTTCAACTCTCTACACAGCATATCATCATGAACATGTTCAACAAACTAATCCCTTAACATTATATCACTGTGGAGTTAGCCTCAACTAAAAAACTAACAAGCCTTCTGACAATTCAAATTCCCACACAGTTTACAAACTTATCCTTAACTGTTCCCTAACTGTACACAAAGCCTGTTGACTTTCTGATACCACACATAATATACAAATATTTTATCATGCTGGTTTTTATTAGGCTTTATAAGAAACTTGAGGAAAATGGTTAAAATGAGTGGTAAGACCTCAGACCTGGAAACAACTCTAATGGCCATCTTTTACAGTAGTGATAACAGAGCTTCGATAATATTTCTTTATAATATAATAATATAATATTTCTTACTCCAGCCAGTGACATTTAATTGTATCAATAATGAAGTCTCAATCTCAGGGGTGCACCAGCAAGGACATCTGGCATAAAGTTCTGCCAAATCAAATACCTGCTGTGGTGATTACTCGTGAAAAGGAACAGCTAAAACTAGCTGCTTCTTCTTCTTCGTTTTACATATTAGTGTTTGTAAAACTGCACTGACATCAATGCTGTTTTTACTTTCAGGGTTGAACTCTGTTTTTAACATCTGCCATGTTCATTTTTATAAGAGAGAAAACAAATATGCTCAGACTATAAATTTTCACAATTTATTATCAATCGGTTAGAATTTCAGATGAGTTTTACATGGTGCCATGGACCCCCGCCTCTCCACAATGCTCCGAGAGACAAAGGCTGCCACACCCAGGCAGTAAACACTTTTACTTTGTGTGACAGAAACAGAATGTTAACATGACAGATTTAAAGTTGGAGGAAAACTTTAGGTCACGTTTCATCTCCTGCACCCTCCTGTCTCCCTAAAAGGAGATGGCACTTCTCACATCACCATTCTAGGTTGGTGTCTGGCCTGTAGACTCAGAGAAGGGTGAAAGAGGGGGGAAAGAGAGAGAACTCCAAAACACCTGAATTTATAGACATGCTTTGGTCTGGCCTTAAAGTTTTGTACCGTCTGGTGCCACCACCAGTCCAGGCAGACACTCCCCCGCAAACTCCTCAGAGAAGAGGCTTCTCCCTGTCATATTTGTTAGTGTCTGAATGTAACAGTTGTCACAACCCGGCTCAAAGGAAGTGCCAAGCAAGTGGGAGACCACACACAGGCTTTTAAAGGCTGTAAGATATATTTAATGAAAATAAGGTGAAGAAACTTAAACACAATTGAAATGATATAACAGCCATAACTGAAGCCTCAAATAAACATGATGGGTGTCAGGCCAAGAGAGACAGCCACCCATGGTTCAGTCAAGATGTCTTTATATGCTGGGACTGGCCTTCTCAGGTGTGCTGCGTCTATAATTGGGTCAGCTCCACCTACCTGCAAGAAACAGGCAACAGAAAAACCAAAACACAAGGCCAGCCCACTGGCTGTCACACAGTTTAAATCCCAAACTATTCTGCAACACATATCTGTGTGCAATAAAGGATAAACATAACTGTGTTATACAACTTTTAAAGTAATTGTGTAATATAGGTTAATGGGGGTAAATTCTAACAAATCAAAGGTTTATATGAACCAATTAAATACACTGAAGCTTTTTAACAAGAAGCTCATACAGCAAAGAATAATAATTAAACTGTGTATTTAACTACACAAAGTCAGAAAGTCATTACTGAACAATTACCTAACAGCTTTAACTATTTGGACATAATTTTTCAAGGTGACTTTCACATTCACCGTAATGGTGTCACTTGTTTTATGTAGCTGCGTACATAAAACAAGTGACATGCAGCTGTATGGTGATTAAAACTGAATTTAACTATGTCACATTAACTGTCACTGAATGTAATGTTACATAAACATAAAGTAAAAATTTTAAAGATTCATCGATCAAGGCTACTTTTTAAATATACAATATACTTATCAAAGTTTTCTTCTATGTTGAGTTATTTAATTTTGTTTTGTAACAACTATTAGAGATGATTTATTAAAAGATGATAGTTTATAGTTTAAGATGATTAGTTTATAGAGAACCAGACAAGTTTGGATCAGAGGTTTTTCTCCTGTAATAGATCAGTCCCAAAGACAAAGTTAATGCTCCAAAGATCAAAGCACAAACTCCTCCAGCTAGATAACTCCTTTCAGATGGTCTCAAGCAAGAGTCTGCAACAAAACACCAACAGAGATATTCATAACTGTTAATAATGCAGTGCTTAAATAAAAAAGGACTCTGTGAATTTATAGAAAAATGCAAACAGCACATGACTAAAATGATCTTGTCTGTCCTCACCCCAGTAAGAACTCTTGGGCTCCTTTAGGCTAACATGCTCTACCGTACAGGTGACTCTGTCCTTGGGGATAGGTGTGCACTCCATATAAGAGTGAACCTGATAGGTACAGTCTCCATTTGTCATCACTTCACTTATGGTCACACCCTCAGTCACTTCCTGACCATTCAGGTACCAAGTCACAAGGATGTGTTCGGGGTAGAAGTCATAAACGCTGCACACGAGTATTGTGTCATGGCTGGAAGTGTGGTCTCCCTCCTGGAGAGTCATGCTGGGTGCAGCTGAAATCAGAAGGTCAACAGCTTTAATGATGAAATTCATCATTCTGTAAACCAGCGATAAATAACTGGTTATTTATTTTAGTTAATCAACGTATTTGGTTGTAACCAGGTTAAAAATATCATCTATTAAAATGTTTTGAAATATTAAAAACATTGAAATCCATATCAAATAGTAATAATCCATATGAAATAATGATGGTTAATGTATTTAGAAAATGTTTTGAAATTCCTTAAAAGAGCATTTGCATTATATAGCATTTTTGTACAACTATCTTGTTTTATTGTGAAAAGCTTTGCAAGAGGAAGTGAATGGTGTTGTGCCTGCTCTGAGAGATCTTGTAACGGAAAGTACGGGAAGTTTCTGCAGGCTTGTATGAACTGGACTATCTGCTCGAAGGGTCTTTGTTGATGCGCACATTTTGCAAACTGTCTGTCAGAAGTCACATTTTTTCCATTAGATTTTGAAGAAAACTCTGCACTTCCAGTACTAACAGTACTATCTAATTTAATGTGTTTGAATATTTACCTATGTTTTCCTGAACTGCGTTGAATACTGCATCAACATTATTGACACAAGTCAGTTGTTTCTCTGCTTTTCTCTGCTCAACATCAAATTTGTCTTCATTAAACTGAGATGCTGTGATTAATCCAGCTGGAGTGAGGCCCGTCCACTTGCCGACTGTGCTGTTGTACTGCATCGTAAACTCTTTGTTAAAATACCAATCGATCAGATACTCCACTGTCTTCAGGTCTCTGGAGTGCATAACACAGCAAAAGTCAGCAAACATGAAGTAGCCGTCTTCATCAACAGAGCAATCTGAAAGGAAAAGAAAGAAGTGCTGTAGAAATTTACTACAATCAAGATTTTCAAGCTCAGCCAACCCTCAACAAAGTTTCCAGCCAAAACAGCTTCCTCGTATTTAAATCTGAACTGTTATCAACCTGGTGGTGTTCCCTGTAAGAAGAGACAAGTTCTCTTTCTTATCAGTGAGCTGGTGCATCTGTGCCCTTGAAAAGCTGAGATTCAAAACTGGTTTTTGCTGCTGTGCTCAGATATTCTCACATTTGATAGAACAGGTTAAATCCAAGTCACACTCTGTTCAGTTTATTATGTTCATTAATGAAAGTCTGATAAGAACAACAACAACAACAAGGCTCCCTCTGTGTTTTAATAGGAAATTAGAAAATCTTCACACTCAAAACCCCTTTATGTTGATGTAACGTACATCACGAGGCTGACCGTTTCCTCATTTTATAGATTCCTGTACACGGTGGCATTGTATTCAGCTTCTCTTTAAGGTAATTATGGAAAAGTCTGTCAGTGTGCATCTGAATAAGGCATAGAAAACATACGTAACTGCCTGAGCCGGACTTTTAAATAAAATATACTTTTCACTTTGTACTGAGAAGCTTTGTGTGAAACGGCAACATTTCACATCATGACAATGATTTTTTAACCCAGTCTGAGTGAGAGGCCTGAATCACTGTCAGTTGCATAGTCGTCTCACTAACAAAGAAATACTATTAAGCCAAGAAGCTGTGCAAAAAAGTTTCTTCGGATACTGAATAATGATGGGATGTGGAAAACGTGAGACACATTGTTGATATTTCTTAAGCGGACCTCTATGTGTTTTGAAACTCATAAAATTTTTTAAGATAAAAGGAAAAGCACAATATTTTAATGGGTTTTCATGCAATTGTTTTGTAGATTCAGCCCATTAGAGATCGCATTTGGTCCCTTGTGAATGACAGTGAGTTTGACACCAGTGGTTTAGACTGAAATACACCATAACTGAATGAACTACCATCAAAATTTGGGTTTTAAACACTGTACCTGCTAAACACGTAGTTATTTTACGTTGATGCTGCACTAATGTGTTCCTCAGAGCTGCATATGTGTAAAGTCTTATTGATTGCATGCCTTTAAATGTGATCCAAAAATGCTAAAGGACAGGTTTATACATTTTACAAATCTATCAAATGGCCGTGCAGATGTTGAAACTGTCACTACTACTGCATGAAATGAAAAACACTTAAAAATGACGTACAATGTATATGTGATTTGATATCTATAGATAAAAATAAAGAATTACTCACCCACCACAAGTGGAGAGAGGAAACATATCAGCAGCAGGTACCTGAAGCGGTTCATGTTGAAACCAAAATGAGGCGTGACTGAGGCACGAATTCAATTACAAACCAGCCTGTGTGCAGTTTTTGAGCGAGTCTGTTCTTTCAGCTACACTTAGAGTTTCAGTTCACTCCGATCCACATTTTGTTCTGTTCACTATTTCTTTCCAGACATTTCTCCTAAAATTGTTTTAATAAACATTACTGTGTAACAGTGCAAGCAGTTTAACAACCTTAAAAATGTATAACAATACACTGAAGTACTTTGAAGAATTGCACTGAAGAATTTAAAAAAAAAGTGAAATTCATATGCATTTAATTCATTTTTTTTAGTTTTATCTGCTAAAAATTGTAATGAGGCATTCATGGTGATTGTTTTTTTTTTTTTTTACAGGCAGTCATTGACTACAAACTTATGATGAACCAGTTCATGAAAAACATTCAGACGTCTCACACCACATTGTAACCACCAGTAACAACAATTTGAAAGCAGCAGTTGTCGGGGTAAAAGAAGAAAGCACAAAAAACGAGCCAGTGTATTCCTATAAGTGGTCCTAAACTGGGATACAAGTGGAGGGTTGTGCCATGAAGGACATTTGGTGTAAAATCTTTGTTAAATCACATTTGGATCAGTGTGGCTGGATCAGACTGGTTTGGGTGATTAGGGATAGAGATGGGACTGCAAGTGAGAAACATGTTGAGTTGGTGAAAAGGGTATTTTGAGGAGCTGATGAATGAATAAAATGAGAGGAAGAGGAGATTTGATGGAGTAAAGACAGTGTAGGATGTACCTGTGGAGGTATGGATCTATGAAAGTGTGGTTAACTAGATTGTTCGACACAATTTCACCAAGTTTAGTGGTGGAGAAGAGGTTTAGTGGTACAGATGAAACAAACAAACAAAAAATGATATGCCTAAAGCTGTAGTATCTACTGATGCATTAAGTTCTTCACCCATCCAATGAAAATATGGGCAGGAATTGTTGAAACTAGCTTACCGGTAAGAGAGAAGTTGCCAATAAACAAACAGCAACATGGATTCATGGGAAAAAGAATGAACCTACTGCTGTTTGTTTGGAGATTGTTAATGGAAAACTGCATTGTGTCTTTGGGATCTCAAGAAAGCATGTGATAGGGTGACAAAAGAGGAACGTGTGGTAGTATGTGAGGAAGTCGACAAAAGAATATCAGTGCATATCATAGTCATGTACTGCATATCAGTACATATATAAAGACACTATGAAAGAGGTGTACGGTTGATTTGATTCATTCATATTGTGGAGGTAATTTTTCTGAATTAATCAGTCTTTAAACTCAGTATACGCTATGCAATTTTGGGGTGTCTCTGACAAAAGAAAAACTACGTGAAAGCATCACCGTGATGCCTTTGCTTGCAACTTTAAAACAGTCAGGCATCTAAATATGCAATCAGTTTTTTATTGCAATAATCATCTGTCTTATCTTTGAAGAAGACAAAATTACATTCTTTTTCCTGTGCTGATGGACTGCCCCCTACTGTCCATTAAAAAGAATGCAGTTTTCAGACACTTCAGGCTCAGAAGCTATGCCCATCTTGCAAATGCATTTATAATCAACTCTTAAATGTGATATAATGTCAGTGTTTGTGAAGCTACATGGAAAACACTAATGAAACAAACAACGAGATCTGTTCTTGTGCTTTGAAAGTTGTACATAACATTTTTTCACAGAAAGTTCAAATTGCAAAGAAAAAAATGTAAATGGACAGTGATTAAATTGGGGTGTATTTTATAACACAAAATCTGAACTGAAGAAGCTTCTTGGATGAGAGGTGAAACGTCTTCAAGCAACTTAAAGAAGTCCAGCCGCTTTTCTTTGCAAGCTCCTTTGACTACGATGACCTGTATGACTGAGAACCTTCACAGACATAACACAAAATCATTCAGTGTGTAATAAAATAAAATTCAATTCATAACATATAACTATTAAGGGTAGTAAGGGTACTTTTACATCACTTATAATATCTTTACTTTATTTTTTAATTTTTTTTAACTTCCCTTAAAAATGCATCAGAGCGCTGCACACAAGAAATAAAAAAACAAAGCAAAACAAAAAAACCCACAAAAACTCTGTAACAACATATCTGTAATAAAGTTAAAAAAGGCGAGATTTTAATTTTTTCTTTGTTTTTTTAAATCATTATATGTAGATTTAGTTTATAGAGTATTTAAAAATGTTGGATCAGAGGATTTTCTTCTGTAATAGATCAGCCCCAAAGACAAAATTAATGCTCCAAAGAGCAAAGCACAAACTCCTCCAGTTAGAAAACTCCCGTTGGACTGTTTCAAGGAAGAATCTGCAACAAAACACCAGGACACATATTCATAATGATTGATAATACAGTGCTTATATATGTGTGTGTATGTATGTACAGTGGGGCAAAAAAGTATTTAGTCAGCCACCGATTGTGCAAGTTCCCCCAACTAAAATGATGACAGAGGTCAGTAATTTGCACCAGAGGTACACTTCAACTGTGAGAGACAGAATGTGAAAAAAAAATCCATGAATCCACATGGTAGGATTTGTAAAGAATTTATTCGTAAATCAGGGTGGAAAATAAGTATTTGGTCACCTCAAACAAGGAAAATCTCTGGCTCTCACAGACCTGTAACGTCTTCTGTAAGAAGCTTTTCTGTCCCCCACTCGTTACCTGTATGAATGGCACCTGTTTGAACTCATCATCTGTATAAAAGACACCTGTCCACAGCCTCAAACAGTCAGACTCCAAACTCTGCCATGGCCAAGACCAAAGAGCTTTCGAAGGACACCAGGAAAAGTATTGTAGACCTGCACCAGACTGGGAAGAGTGAATCTACAATAGGCAAGCAGCTTGGTGTGAAAAAATCAACTGTGGGAGCAATCATCAGAAAATGGAAGACATACAAGACCACTGATAATCTCCCTCGATCTGGGGCTCCACGCAAGATCTCATCCCGTGGGGTCAAAATGATCATGAGAATGGTGAGCAAAGATCCCAGAACCACACGGGGGGACCTGGTGAATGACCTGCAGAGAGCTGGGACCAAAGTAACAAAGGTCACCATCAGTAACACACTACAACGGCAGGGAATCAAATCCCGCAGTGCCAGACGTGTTCCGCTGCTGAAGCCAGTGCATGTCCAGGCCCGTCTGAAGTTTGCCAGAGAGCACATGGATGATGCAGCAGAGGATTGGGAGAATGTCATGTGGTCAGATGAAACCAAAGTAGAACTTTTTGGTATAAACTCAACTCGTCGTGTTTGGAGGAAGAAGAATACTGAGTTGCATCCCAAGAACACCATACCTACTGTGAAGCATGGGGGTGGAAACATCATGCTATGGGGCTGTTTTTCTGCCAAGGGGACAGGACGACTGATCCGTGTTAAGGACAGAATGAATGGGGCCATGTATCGTGAGATTTTGAGCCAAAACCTCCTTCCATCAGTGAGAACTTTGAAGATGAAACGAGGCTGGGTCTTCCAACATGACAATGATCCAAAACACACCGCCCGGGCAACAAAGGAGTGGCTCCGTAAGAAGCATTTGAAAGTCCTGGAGTGGCCTAGCCAGTCTCCAGACCTCAACCCCATAGAAAATCTGTGGCGGGAGTTGAAAGTCCGTGTTGCTCGGCGACAGCCCCAAAACATCACTGCTCTCGAGAAGATCTGCATGGAGGAATGGGCCAAAATACCAGCTACTGTGTGTGCAAACCTGGTAAAGACCTATAGTAAACGTTTGACCTCTGTTATTGCCAACAAAGGTTATGTTACAAAGTATTGAGTTGTATTTTTGTTATTGACCAAATACTTATTTTCCACCCTGATTTACGAATAAATTCTTTACAAATCCTACCATGTGGATTCATGGATTTTTTTTTTCACATTCTGTCTCTCACAGTTGAAGTGTACCTCTGGTGCAAATTACTGACCTCTGTCATCATTTTAAGTGGGGGAACTTGCACAATCGGTGGCTGACTAAATACTTTTTTTACATACATACATACATACATACATACATACATACATACATACATACATACATACATACATACATACATACATACATGAACACTATTAATGTGCAGAATGATTGAATTTATCAACAGCATTTTGATTAAAATGATCTTGTCTGTCCTCACCCCAGTAAGAACTCTTGGGCTCCTTTAGGCTAACATGCTCTACCGTACAGGTGACTCTGTCCTCGGGGATAGGTGTGCACTCCAGATAAGAGTGAACCTGATAGGTACAGTCTCCATTTGTCATCACTTCACTTATGGTCACACCCTCAGTCACTTCCTGACCGTTCAGGTACCAAGTCACAAGGATGTGTTTGGGGTAGAAGTCATAAATGCTGCACACGAGTATTGTGTTATGGCTGGAAGTGTGGTCTCCCTCCTGGAGAGTCATGCTGGGTGCAGCTGAAATCAGAAGGTCAACAGCTTTAATGATGAAATTCATCATTCTGTAAACCAGCGATAAATAACTGGTTATTTATTTTAGTTAATCAACGTATTTGGTTGTAACCAGGTTAAAAATATCATCTATTAAAATGTTTTGAAATATTAAAAACATTGAAATCCATATCAAATATGATATGATTCTTACAATGTTGCAATGTGATGCCTGGTTTGATATAATTCAAAATTGTCATGAAACAATTAAATCTAAAACAATAGTCTTTGAAAATGCACTTAATTCTTTTTTTAAATGCAAAAAAAGAAAAATTGAACATTTTTATCAGGTACTTGAAATAAAGGTATTAAGGGAGAATCACGGCCAAGCAAATCATAAAGTACTAATGGAAGTGTTTAGTTTTAGGCTCGTGCTATCATTTATAGTCCTGTTCACGGTTTGGGGTTTTGCTCTTCAATTGAAATGTTAGAGTATAATTGCTGTATTACTGTTACAATAATGATTGTAAAATAGGAGGGTTATTACACCCATATTTGTTCTGCTGCTTTAAGATGATAAACTACATAAATGGATCCTTGCACTGTAATTTGGGATCATTTGTTTGGTAATTTAGCCCTTTTAAATACAGGAAGGAGTAATATGTTTACTTCCTATACTAAAGAAAAGGTCATTTCAAAAAAGGAAGGTTTAAGATTGTCCAAGTGTTTTGGTTTAGTTCTTTATCATTATAATTCCTGTCATTAAACACTGTAACACATTGCATGATTTTTTTTGTATTTGGAAGAAAATGTTTGTATTTTATATATATAATATTCTCTCTACTGATAGCAACGCATACATCTAGTATTTGAATATTCACCCATGTTTTCCACAGTTATGTTGAATACTACATCAACATTATCGACACATATCAGCTGTTTCTCCACTTTTCTCTGCAGAATGTCAGCGCTGTCTTCATTAAACCGAGATGCTGTGATTAATCCAGCTGGAGTGAGGCCCGTCCAGTTGCCGACTGTGCTGTTGTACTGCATCGTAAACTCTTTGTTAAAATACCAGTCGATCAGATACTCCACTGTCTTCGGGTCTCTGGAGTGCACAGCACACCAAAAATCAGCAAACATGAAGTAGCCATCTTCATTAATGGAGCAATCTAAAAAGGAAAAGAAAAGGTTAATCAAAAATTGACACCGATTTGTCTTTCTGTGCCTTAATTGCACTTTCAAGCTCAGAGTAGTTCAACCCTCAGCAAAGCTTCCAGCCAAAAGAGTGCTTCCTCACATGTAGAAAAGATAAGGCCTCCTTTCAGCAGGGAGCTTGTGCAGCTGTGCTCTTGAAAAGCAGATTCAAAAGTTGCTTTTCACTCATTTGCTCAGGTATTGTCCCACTGGGTTGGACAAGTAAATCCAGGTCACACTCTGTTCAATGTAGTATTTTCATCAATCAAATTTAGATTTTTTTTGCCAGTATAAAAGGAACTAAAGCGCGCTCTCTATGGCGTTATTTTTGTGCCACTATTCTGAGCGCACGTAAAAAAAAAAAATGCAGGTGCAAGTGTTGCATTTTGAGGAGAAATTTATTTTGAGCAAAGAAAAGCTGAGTGAACAAAATTCATTGCTGCGTGCGGAATGAATTCAGTTTATTTTGTGACCCAGAAAGAGAAATATTTCAAACTCCGCCACTGCCTCGTTTGAGTTTTGGACGAAATGGATTCTGGGATATTGCATTTCGTCATTTCGAGCTGATTGGAGACAAGAACAGCCAATCAGATTTTTTTTTGCATCCAAGTCTGTGATTGGCTGGTTTTGTGGCACAAATATAACGGTGTACAGAAAGAGCTGAACGCGCATGGGCAGAAATGTTGAGAGCGAGCAACACATTGCAAGCAAGCGCAAATGCAAAAACTGAGCGAGAGAGGCTGCTATTGTGTGTGTGTGGATAATAGCAAACACTGAAATACATTTTTTGCACCCAGCAATGATTTTTGTTCACTCAAATTTAGCTTTTCGTCGCTCAAATTAAAATTCTCCTCAAAATGCAACACTTGCACCTGCAATTTTTTTTTTACTTGCGCTCAGAATAGTGGCACAAAAATAACGCCATAGCTCTCTGGTAATGAATGAGTTTTGAATTTGCAGGCGGAGTCACTTGATCATTTTGAAAATGTTCACATTGAAACTTCTTTTGTGTAAACATAATGTCCAATGTGACGGTATCTGTTTCTTCATTTTATGAATTCCTGTAGATAAGAACAGGAAAGCCAGTCAATCAGCCCTGACTTTGCTACAGACAACACAAAGTGTCAGATTTGGCCTTCTGTGTGGCTTTGCAAAATGTGTGAACTGCGAAGCTTCTTTTTAATAGTAATAATAGTAATAATAATAATTAATTTTATTCAAAAGCACCTTTCAAGACACCTAAGGACACTTAACAATAGAATAAAACACATAGAACAATGACAAAATGAAGAACAATAAGAAAATAAATGAAATTAAACACAAGATCAAATAAACAATAAGTTCACGGTGAATGTGCAGATATGAACAGATTTTTGGGTTCTCTCCCACATTTTAAATCTTGATTCAGGTTTTGAGTTGAGATTTAAAATGGGGGAGAGAACCATTGTTTCTTTAATCTGGGGGTAGAAAGTTCCACAGGCAGAGCAGCTGAAAGCTCTGCTTCGCATAGCCCTGAAATACATAAAGAAGGCAAAGCCAGCTAGATAGAAGAAGAAGAAGATAGAAGTGAGTGGGCAGAAGAATAGAATAGAATAGAATTCAACTTTATTGTCACTGCACATGTCACAGGTACAAGGCAACGAAATGCAGTTTGCATCCATCCAGAAGTGCTTTAGCCATGATATAGATATATTACAAATATATATTAGCAATAATATAGATATGTGAGTATATTACAGAAATGGGTCTATTAAGGTATGTTATAATGCACACGGTATGAAGTATGTTATGAATATGCTATAACTATAAGTATGTACAGGCTGTAGTGAGTACAAGCTTTGTACAGGCTATGAACAGGATATAAATATGAAAAACTATACAGAATATGAAATAAAAAAAACTATACAGAAATATGAGATATGGAGCTATACAGAAATGTGAACTAGAAGAAGTAGTGCTTAAGAGGTCAGAAAGGTAAGAAGGAGCAAAGTTATGAAGGGCCTTGAAGGAGAGCAGAAGAAGCTTGTACACTATTGGGAATTTTACAGGGAGCCAATGAAGTTCCTGAAGGATTTGGGTGATGTGCTGGTAGAAAGGGATTCTGACAGCAGTTTTGAACCAGTTAAAGCTTATGGAGGGATTTTTGGGGGAGACCATGCAAGAGAGAATTACAATAGTCAAGGCGGGAGGTAACGAGACTATGGACAAGAATGGACGCAGACTGGGTGGAAAGAGAAGGACATAATTGGTTAATGTTGCGTAGAGGAAAATAGACAGAACATGTGAGGTTACTGATGTGAATGTAGCATTAGCTAAATCAATCTGAAACATTATACGTGCTAAACCTAAAACTAAAGTTTTTCAAACTGCGTTTTGACAACATTACTGAAGAAAACACTGCACACCAATGAGACTTCATGTAAAAATCTTGTGGCCAGTGTATAAAAGTTGATGTATTTACTTAGACTAGAGTCAATTTGATTTAGCTTTAGATTGTTTCATTTCCCCAAATTCAAACATCTAAATGGGGGACTTGACCTGAGCAGAAATGCTGTCTTGCGCTGGTGTTACGAATCGTGATAACAAGGTTTGTGATCACAGAGCCACACAACTGAAATTTATAGTCTGCTTCCATTCAAATAAATCCACTATGTTAACGTAAAAGACGTATGGCACAAAGTACAGCATGTACACCAGCACTGTGTAAACACTGGACCTTGTGGTCATATTAAGGTTAGCATATAAAGTGCAGTACAGTCATAACCTTGTACTATATACTATACCCCGTAGTATATAGTAACCTTTGAAAATGTGCTTCATGTAAATAGCAAAAGTACTCACCAACCATAAATAAAGAGAAGAAACACAGAAGCAAGTACTTGAAGCGGGTCATGCTGAAACCAGAATGAGGCACCCCTGTTGCTGGTTTTTAAACCAACCGCTGTGGCGTTTGAGAACGACTCTTTCCTTTCAGATACACTTACACTTTCAGTTCACTCTGAACCTGGTGCTGTTTCATTATCTATTACTCCAGGCATTTCTCCTTAAAATCTGTTTATACACCGATGGTTTGCAACAGTAAAAGTGTTTTAAAAAACTTTCACAAATGAAACAACCAGCTGAGGAAAATAAATGTAAAGAGCCCTTTTTAAAATGTCTGTGCATTTATTTTTGTTTTCTATTTATACCTGCTATAAACTGTAACGTTGCGTTTAGACACTCACAGGGATTCTTTGTTGACCTCAAACAGTCACTCACTCATGATCATAAACTCATAATGAACAAGTGAAAAAAAAATCCAGATCATGAAAAACAGTTTGACTTCTCACAGCAGCTGTAATTAACACTAACAAGAATGTGAAAGCAACAGCTGTCAAGCTGAAAGAAAGACTGTTCCTCTTTTTCTCTCTGAGAAGTGGGAAGTGGGCAGAAGTGTGTCTCGCCTCCTCTTGGCTCCTGCAACATCCTCGGGTTAGCTGCCACGCCTGTCGCTCATCTTCTCACTAGCACTGTGGATTTAAGGACTGGCTTTCCAGTAGATTGTTGTCATTCCTGTATTGATAATTACCCTAAATTCAACTCATGTTTAACTGCTGTTGGTGCTCCAGTTTCCCGTCTCTGGTAGTTTCTAGAATGTATTTCTGGTGATGTATGAGATATATGGATTAAGGTAAAATCTAAAGAAAACTACATTCTGTAGAAAAATTAAGGATGCTTACCTGCAAAGATGGGCAGTAACGAGTTAAAAGTAACGTGTTACTGTGATCCGATTACCTTTTTCAAGTAACGTGTAAAGTAAGAGATTACTGTTGCAAAAAAAGTAATTAGATTAATGTTACTTTCCCATAAGCATGCTGCATTACTACATTACAAAACCGTGATTTTGTTTGTGAGAGTGTCTTATGGCACTTGTGTGTGTCGTGACATTGGTGAGAGCAAGAGACGTGTAGATCAACAATGGATAATATGGAGTACGGGAGAAACCAAGCACACCATTGTTTTTCTTGTGACATTACCAATAAGTTTGATGTGTCACATGGCCCTCTTCCTATTGAAAAAACAAAAGTTGTATCCAAGATGGCCGACTTCTAAATGGCCACCATGGTCACCAGACATCTTGAGGAGTTTGCCCCCTCACATATACTAATGTGCCATAAACAGGACTTTAATATCACCAACCATTCCCATTTTATTACGGTGTATCCATATAAATGGCTTCTGTTTTCATCCCCAATAGAAGATTCATCCCCATAAAAAGTCAAATAAAAGTTCCCTCAATATCTGCCTGCTCTGAGGTACATGTCTGGTTAGTCTCTGTATTAGATCTCTGCTTGAGCAGAGCAGAAACAAATGGTGCAAATGATTTTTCTGCAGTTTTTGGATACAATAACAGGTCTATAGGTCTACAAATGAAATTCATACTCACTGAAAACAGAGATATTGATCTATTGGAAAACAATGAGTAAATCTGTGATATGAGGTAGTGACTTTATTTAGGCCTAGTGTTCTGAAGAAATGACTCTTTTTGTAAGTTATGCAAGCCTCCTTTTATCCATTGATTAAAACCAGTGATTCTCTTAAAATGCGCAACTCCTATTTAAGGCCACCAGATGTCACTGCTGACCTTTCAAAAAGTAAGACCAACTTTTTATTTATCTCATGGTTTTAGCTCTCTCTTTTGCGCTTTATGCACCAGGGCTCAGTTTTTGGATTCTGACTTTGACTAAGAAGCCCTTCATCTCAGTTTTCACATCTCACATGTTTTAGTGAATTCTAAAAATAACAAGGAGCATAATGCTTCCTCAGTGCAAACGTTTGGCTTACTTCAGCTGTTTAAAACTGCACTCTTTTTGTATATAAAGAATACTAAACTTGCAGTATACTAAAGTATATACTGCTTTAAGTTCAGTTCTATATATACTAGAGCTAAAATATATACTTCTTAAATGTGGGTATGCTGATTGCCTGTCTAGTGTAAAGCTCTGTTTTGATGATACAAAGTTCACCAAACTCTCGAGTACAAGAACAGTTATGGGAAACTGATCCACAAACCATCAAGAGATTAGACATGGAACAATTAAGAAAGCAGATCAGCATTTAATGCAGTTTCATATGAGTCCTTAAAATAGTTGCAACCTTATAATCTATTGATGCTTATTTTTCATCTGTCCTCTCTCATATGTGTTTGTGTTCATTAATATTTTCCACTTTTGAATTCTAGACCAATGAGTCATTGGTGGAGCGAATTATTTTGACTCATCCACATCAGGTTATCAAATTTACATTAAAAATAAATACATTTAGATTTCACATTACTGATGCAATGTCCTTATATGGTTCTAATATATGTCATTATATGGACCAAATATTCATTATGTGGACCAAATATTCACTGCAGACACCAAATCTACTTCCAATACTTCATTACAAAGACATGCTGTTAGTAAATCAATTGTTTTTACTAACCTTTGGGAGTTTCTCCCTGTGTCTGCGTGGGTTGTCTCCGTGGTACTCCAGGCTTCCTCCCGTAGTACAAAGACACGCAGTTAGTGGGATTAGGTTAACTGGAAATTTCTAAGATGAAAATTAAACGATATTAAAAAATCATGGTGATTTTTCTGATTGTGACTTTGAATGAACTTATCATTCGTAGTCATGAACTTATAAGACAGCTAACATCACAAAGTGGGAGATTTCTAATGAAACAAATCACCTTTTTTTCATCACTGCAGCTAAATTTACAGTACTGCAACAATTATCTCTCTTACCTTTTGAGAATGCAATGTCTTTTTTTTTCCTTTTTGCAATTACAGACTCTGCCAGCCTTATACCAGAACAAAAGAAATGCAGTGGGAAATCATATTTGCTAACAGAATTTGTAACAAGACAGCTAAAGGTTAAGCTAAGTGAGTGGCCGCTTGAATGCGCAGTATTGTGTGGTCTAAAAAAGTAAGAAGAAGTGGAGAAGTAATGGAGGGAGACAGAGAAAGAGCAGGGTGTTCAGTCCTAAATGTGTTCTGCCCGGACAGCCACATGCAACCATCTGCACTACCACAGTTAGTATTACACAGCCTGATTCTGAAAGGAGACACCAAAAATAAGCAGCAGCAGCAGCTTATGGCATCCACCACACCATCAAGGAGGAAAGATTCAAGGCCCAACAGCTGAAATAAAATGCAACAATTAAATGACCTTAATAGCAGTTTACTATAAAATCAAAATAAATATTAAAGTATGTAAAGACAACATTTAATTTTCGAAATGATGATGTAATATCGAAATATCAAAACTGACTTAAGGCTTAATAGACAGCCATTCACACACCATCTGAGTGGAGACTACAAAGAACCGAAAGCAGATAATATATACACAGGAGGGAATTGTGGGCAGTGTGAACACACCTGTGAACTCAGCTGAACAAAATCTAACTGACGAAACAGGGGAAACAAAACTGAGCGTGATTCACACAAGACAAGGAACTGTCAAAATAAAATAGGAAGTGACTAAGACATACAAACTTAAGACAGAGACGGGAAAGAGGGGGAGACAGAAGGATAAAACACAGATAATTATGGGAACAGGAAGGGATACATTGTGCAAGACAAAGATGAGACTGGCACAGACTGGACAGGGAAAAGAGGAACTAACATAATCAAACAAGGACCAAGAAATAGAAATAACGAAGTTTAAAGGCACTCAAGAACTTGAACATAAGTATCTCATAATTCCAAAGAAGTAAATCAGAGGTCCAGGACAGGGTCCCACTTTGCTAAGCCATCCAATGGGCTGAAATCAACCCTGTAGCTGCTTGACTCTGGTCTGAGGCCAGTATGCTTGACACCCTCACTACAAATTCATACAAAAATAATACAAAGTCATACAGGAGGCATTACAGAAGGCCTTTTCTCTATACCTGGAAATGACCATTTAATTTGAATATATTTTCCAAAATCTTCTCTGTTGTCACTCATTACTGCACCTTTGACAAATAGTGTTTTCTCAACAAAGACCCCCAGTGCTATCGGGTGTGTGCCTTTACGTCAGTGCACTTGGTACTTTAACCCCCTCTGATGCAGCTGCTGTTTGCTGTAGAGTTCGACTCACGCACTGAACAGTTCAGACCGAGCCTGAATGACACATTTCAGTCTGTTTTCTATCGGCTGCTGTCACTCTGGTGACGCTCTGACACACCTTTGACACACCTTTGACACACCTTTGACACATGCCACCCAACAGATCCTTTTAGAAATTTTAACTTGCAAAGGTCTTTCTTGCGTTTTACAAATGATTTATTATGTATCTTTTTTGTAGTCTCTTTGGTGAAAAGACAGAAAAGACATTTTGTTGATCACCAGAAATATACAAACATCATTCCCAGCAATCAAAATGCTTGATTTAGGTCATTCTACTTGGTACCTGATTTCAGCTAAATACTTCTGATATCTGCACTGCAGGACGAGTAGTAATACTATGTAAATGTGTCTTTTTGTAAGCTATGTTTATTAGGAAAACTCACCTTTTTCACTTTGGTCTTTGCAGTTTTTGTTCATTTTCTCTTTTTAGCTCATTTGCTATTCCTGCAGCAATGCTGCAGTGCTCAGCCATCAGAAGGTATTTGATTTGATCTTTAAGTCACTGGTCTTTTCAACTGATTAGCTGTCTGTAGCTCATAAATCCATCCTGCCTTATCTGGACCTTCTTTCTTTACAGATAAAACTATTCAATCACTTTCATTCTCTCACCACTCAGTGACATATATTAACTATATATATATATACACACACATATATTAGTTAAACCAGCCAGCTGTTTTTCTAACCCCTTGTGTTATTCAGGGTTGGAGGCCTCTCAGTTTCCATAGATCGAAAGGCAGGGAACACCCAGTCTACTGCAGGGCTAGAGTTAAAAACTGGGACATTTATTAATTTATTTTTGCTTTGTTAGTGTAGATCTTTGCTAATAGTAGAAAAGCACCTAAACAACCTGCAGTCTCTCATTTTGGTGGAACACATGGCAAATGTGAGCAGGATATCTGATATGAGGTGTTGACTGTCTTCACCAGTTAGCACGCTGCCAACCACACCACAGGCAAAACTGGAGATAGCATATCTGTTTGTGCCAATTTTCCCTGTTAGTGAATGTTTCCGTGATATATACACTGTATACTCTTGTTGCATAGATGATGACATAATAGCTCAAAGACATTGTGTTCAGTGATGTTTGCACTTGTAAGCAACCCAGCCACCTCATGCTGATAGTGGCACAAAACATCTGAGTTTTTGATTGTAAAGAAAGAAATTTTCCACAATCACAGCCTTTTCATCCTTTCCACCCAAGTTTTGTTGCTGGCTTCTAACTTGAGCAAAAACAGAAACCAGGTACTGTAAAGTGAAACGGTGATCTGCTGAACATGCATTTGTTTTGCAAGGTGAGGAAATGAGTTAGAAAATAAAGGTCTCTCATTTATTTAAAACATTGTACAGGCACTGGTCAGAGACACACAGAGACCTCTGAAAAATAACAGTGTCAGCTGTTCACCAAGTCGCTGTTATTGATGAATACAATCGGTGCAGCACTATCAGTGTTCTTGTCCCAGAAAGCTCATAAACAGACTGCTTCTCTCTCTCTTTATCTCTCTCTCTCTCTCTCTCTCTCTCTCTCTGTCTCTATGTCACTCCAAAGGTATTGTAAGTTCTGACATTACTCACATTACTCACTTAAACCTACCATGTTTGTCACTGTATAAACCAGTGGTGAATTGTGACAGTCTATAAATGTCAGTGCAGCAGCACTCGTAGCTATTAAATGCTGGAAACCTAGACCAGCCATATACAGAGTTTTTTTTCCTTCATAAGGAAGGGATTAATCATCTTGAGCCAAGCTGTTAATGGTAAAGTTTACCTCGATGTGATGGAACCAGCTAGTCATGAATCATAAATGGCCATTGCCTGAAGCTTTTCTCATCTCACTGTGGCAGTTTCCATTTATGATATTCCACTCTGCAGTATTTAAAATTCATCTGTCTAAAATTCGAGTATTTATATACATTTATTGGTTAATTAGACTTGTTTGACTAATGTGTTCAATGAAGTGCTTCATAATCAGTGAGAAACAAATTGCAGTTTTTATGACTGCAATTTGTTCCTCAGTGCAGGCAAAGCAGGCCTACTTGTTGTTCCCAGAGTATTTAAAAGTAGAATGGGAGGGAGAGCCTTCAGTTTTCAGGCCCCTCTTCTGTGGAACCAGCTCCCAGTTTGGATTCGGGAGACAGACACTATCTCTACTTTTAAGATTAGGCTTAAAACTTTCCTTTTTGCTAAAGCATATAGTTAGGGCTGAACCAGGTGACCCTGAATCCTCCCTTAGTTATGCTGCAATAGACGTAGGCTGCCGGGGGGATTCCCATGATGCATTGAGTTTTTCCTTTCCAGTCACCTTTCTCGCTCACTATGTGTTAACAGACCTCTCTGCATTGAATCGTACCTGTTATTAACATCTGTCTCTCTTCCACAGCATGTCTTTATCCTGTTTTCCTTCTCTCACCCCAACCGGTCGCAGCAGATGGCCGCCCCTCCCTGAGCCTGGTTCTGCCGGAGGTTTCTTCCTGTTAAAAGGGAGTTTTTCCTTCCCACTGTCGCCAAAGTGCTTGTTCATAGGGGGTCATATAATTGTTGGGTTTTTCTCTGTATCTATTATTATAGGATATACTGTACAATATAAAGCGCCTTGAGGCGACTTTTGTTGTGATTTGGCGCTATATAAATAAAATGGAATTGAATTGAATTGAATTGAATGACTATTTTGACAGTGAAGGTATCCCTGTATCTATAATAATACATCAGGAGATAAAAGCTTTAGAAAGCTTTGCCCTCTTAGGTAGGTTGGGATCTGTAGTGTATTAAAGGACATCTTCAGTTTACACTAAACTATTGTTTATTGTATTGAGAATTTTTCCTCAAAGATAAATTCTGAGGTCACATTTGCCCTAAGAGCTGGGACCTTCCCCTCAAGACAAAAATAATTCTGGATACTGTTTGAAATAGAATGAAGATTTAAATCTTATATTTAAAAATTATTTGACAGAATAAATAGTAAAGGAAAGCACTGCAATGGGTTCAGGAAGACATGTGAAGACCACTGTCAGCGGGTAGCTTGTCACTATTGCCCAAAGTGCAAATTAAAGTCTACCATGCAAAGAAAAATACATACATAGACACGATCCAGCAAAGCTGCCATCTACTCTGGGTCTGAGCTCAGTCCGAATGGACTTGGAAAAGGGTAAAATTATTCTGAGCAATTAAAATCTGAAGTTATTTTTGACACCATGTCCTCTGAGCTAATGAGGAGAGGGCTCATCAAGCTTGTTACCAGCACACAGTTGAAAAGCCAGCATCTGTGATGATATGGAAGTGTATTATTACAGGTGGTATGGGTAACTTCCACATCTGTGAAGGTCCCATTAATACAAAATTATATAGAAAGATATTTTGAAAGCAATAACTGCTTCAAAAATCCAGATGACATATTTTTCTGTAAAGGTGAGCTTTTAGCAAGACAAAGCCAAACTCCACACTGACAACACCATAGCTTTGAAATAAAAGATGCCAAACTTGCAGGCCTGCAGCAGCACCTATCACCCACTGCAAACATCTGGCAACATGGAGGAGGAGCCAAATATATACAAGGGACCTGGAAAACATTTAGCCCCAAACCTAAATCACTTCAAATGAATAAACAGGTTCCTCATTGATTTCTTGATGTGTAAATTAACTAGTTTTCGCTCCCGTTGCAAGGTGACAACTTATCATCCTAAAGAAGTATCTGTCATCTGTTCACATACAAAAGATAAGATGCATGAATGTTTGTTTGCATTATGTTAAAGCAGCATTAAATGATTTTCTTGACCTATTGGAGCACATAGCACAAGCTGGAAGCAGTTCTGACACATTATCATTTTTTTAAGTTCGCAGCATGAACATGTTAACAAATACTCAGGAGAAACATATTATGCAGTAGAGTTGTGTTTAATTAGTTCAAAATGTAGTTTTGTTAAGATCTGACAATATTAGCTTCCATTCACTTACATCCCGTTGCTGCAGTTTTGTTCAGATTCCATTCGGTTTGAGCTGTGCTGATAATATGAGCGTCATTAAAGTTGAAGATCCTCTGGGTATTTTTGTTTTATGACAGCTGACAGTTCTTGAATAACTGAACATATTGTTCATGAAACACTTGAGCTGCAGGTGTTACACAACTTTAAGGGCCATTGTCGAGGAGTTTCCTTTTTATTACATCTTGTTGTCTTCAACCTTCAGTCGGACCCTGTGTGAGGTTACTCCTGTTCACTGCTGTTTCTATATAACTGCTCAGATGTACTGACATTTGTCCACTTGGCTCCACAAACCATGTTCAGGAAAATATCCCCCCTTAATTGCAACACTATCATGCATTCAGTTATATTTAGAGACAATATCTACACTAAAAGTAGCACTCCACTCCTATCAGTACTACAACAAGTACTAAGTTTAGCTACAATTGCTATAACCACTACTACTTGCCTTTTCCTATCAATGATGATGGTACTCCTTCTGTAGGAGGAAAGTGGGTTAATACTAGAGCTACTACCAGTACAAGTACAATTATACTTTATTAGTTTAACAAATTGCTGCAATAATTTTTCACAGGACTCTATAGGGTCTGTAGAGCTAATCAAATGTGCTTGATTAACTGATCAAGGTCAGATGGTGCAATGCTTAATGGTCAAACTGCAAAAAACCCAAGAGCTACACCTCAAACCTTACAGGTCATGTTAACGTTCATAATATTACAAATTAACAAATATTAAACAAATACATCTTGTTTAAATGTATTACCAATCTGCAGTTTGCAAAGGTTCTGGAACAATATCTTTTGGATCAAAGTGGACAGGTTTGGACATAATGCACAGCCACAAAAATAATAGCATATTAGCGTATCACCACCAGCATCTGTCAGTAGGGTGGCGAAAAGGTGAAGATTGGGGCAAGATCTGTAGCCATACTACATAGAAATCATAGCCCCTTGTGGTCATTGAGTCAACCATGAAGTATTGCAGAAAATCAAATCTGAGACCATCTGTCCAACAGCTAATGTTTAGTTAGGACAACAATCCGAAGAAGACCAGCAAATCTACAACAGAATGCTGTGTCTGGACCTTAAAAGAGCCGTGCAGAAATGAATGCCCACTAACTTCAGAATTCAGTGTTGTGAGAGACTGCTAAAGTCATGAAGAAAATTATTACTTCTAATCATTGGTGCTAAAGGTGGTTTTACAAGCTTTAGACTCATAAGCTGTTACTAATTATTCACAGGATTAGACTCCTATGAGACTGCACACTTATACAAGCTGAACCTGTGTACACTGCAAACAATCCAAGCCAGTCTTATTGTCACTGTTATTAAGCTTGTCCCTGTACTGTGACCAAGCTATATCATTGCCTACCAACTGTTACCTTTTTGAACTGTAGCACAGTTACTGTAGAGCCTTCTGGTGCTTTTTGTTAGTCAGTCTAATACAGATGCAGACATTTCAGAGATGTTGTTTTTCTACTTCAAGCTAAAATTTTGTTATAATTCATAGATTATATTAAATTAAAGTAAAAATGCAATATTTTTTTCCAAATCTCACTCCTGGCTGGCAATGAGGATAATGAGACCTGTTGTACAAAGTTGTCCTATGTGCCATTGGGTCGTTTTAACATCATTCATTTTGGATTCAGAATAATCAAGCTGAGTGAAACTCTACTTTCTGTCAGTGTGTAACTACATGAGATGTCTTTAAATAATATAAAGAAGTGCAATTTTAACAGTAGATCTCAGTTTATGTTTGACACCCCTGCCTTACAGGAAAGGAACTGTGCAAATCAATGCAAAGTGGTTCTGAGTAATAACATTTGCAAACACATCTATACTGATGGGAGTGGTCTTTTCCAGGACAATAATGCCCTCATCCATAGGGAATGAGGGCTCACTGAAATTTGATTTGGAGAAATCAATTCCAGAAACTGTACTTGTAGTGGACCTTTGCTGATACTTTCCCACATCCCTTAATTTGAATGCGCCCTATCGTTTCCAAATTTATATGTTTATGCTTTTTTGTATGATTTACTGTAGCCCCTCAGTTCATCCTCTGTTTGAAACAAGCTGTTATAGCTCCTCATCATTTGAAACGTCTGCCACATGTATAAGTAATAAGTAATAAGTAAAAGTATATCAGTGATTTTTCTTTGATTTGTGATCTGTCCATTTTGCGTTGTTTACCACACTTTAATGAAATATTAGAAAACCTTAGCTGAAAAATTACTAATGGACTAGAATATTCAATACTTTAAAAGAATATATTATTATTATTAACAAAACAAAGCTTCTCCCATTTCCCACATGTTACACAGTCACAGTTGCTTCTCAGATATTTCACAATTTTTCAGATTTGTTCCCTTCCTTTACAAATAACGACTTTTGACCTTTGAATAATTTAGTTTAATTTGCATTCATTTGTGCAACTCTGGTTTTGATCATATGTTTTTAAACCTCTTTTTGTTACTAAAGCTCAAAAGTAAACTTAACTTGAAAAAGAGGGTGCATTAAAACGCAGTTTATTCCTAAAGACATGTAGCATACCAGTGTCTTAAGTAGCAGAATGAAGAAAACCCTCCAGCTCATGGAGAGCTGCCGTTCTGTCATGTGGCAATTGGACAGTCATTAAAATTATGCTGAAACATATGCCTTTATTACTTCTTTAACTGTTGCTACAACTTTTACAAATGCCTTGAGCTTATCTCCAACATGTGCTTTTACCTCTTATCATTAAGTGTCGATGACTTTATTCAGCAGTTCCTCTGAACTGCGCACACGGGCGCATGTTCCAGTGACCCACCATTGATCCCACAAAGGCAAGCCTTTGCCTGACAGCCAATAAAAGGAGGCCAGCCAAGGAGCCCCCGTCACACATAGTTCTGGCAACACTGAACCCTGAACTTACATCATCGAGTAAAGTAGGCCAAAGTTCAACTGCTGCAATCGTCACAGGAGGTTACCACACTGGCAGCAGCAGCCTGAATCAGAGACTATATCAATTGGATTTGCTTTGCTGCTTCAGGGCAAAAGTCTATTTTACACTACAAAATGCTGAAAACTATGTGAGCATATATTACTGTTTATTTCAGAATTTTAAGATTGAAATCTTGTGCTATTGTCTCAGCCTTCTTTTTGATTGGATGGTAAGAGACGAACTGTTATCATTCTAAAAGAAAAATGCATTTGTCCAGGCAGTCTCCCCTTGAGTTTTCCCTCCAAAAACATGTGTTACTCAGAAAGAGAGACAGAGGGAGAGACAGCCACAGCAGTGAAAGCATAGCTACCTGCCTCTCTTTCATATCTGAGCCAGCTATCAGCGATCAGCGGCGGAGGGAACCGGTTATTCAAAGACGACATTACGTGCTGCTGCTGAGTAATGATTCACCAGCAGCCTGTTGCACACTGTGTTTTTCACATCTGCAGGGAACAACAGGTTCACCCAGCTAACGCAAGGGCCACCCCCCCACCACCACCACCCTTCCTGACACACCTCCTCACCCTCTCCCTCCCCCATTCTAAACCACCCCTCCCCACTCCCTCCCTTGTCTTGCGAGACGTCCCAGGGTATAAAAAGGACAAAGCTCTCCATAGGAGATACAACTGACCAAGAAGGAGAAACAGTCCTCAACTCTCCTGCAAACAGGCAACAGGGACACCTCAGCAGATGAGACCAAGCTAAAGGCTCTGCACTCCAGGCAAACTACTGAAGGTAACCTACTGCTCTTTCTTTTCAGTGGGGCTCATGTTTAAAGTGAGGAGGGTAAAATAATATGAGGCAAAGTAATGTGAGGATCACTGCAGAATGAGAGGTATCTGCACAAGGATGCTGTTGCATCACCCAGAGTTTGATTTCTTGATGTTGCAGCAGTGGAGCACTTTTTTTTTGAGAATATGTATGCACAAAACTGACTTTTTTAAAATTCTTTTCCCCCCCCATGACTCTCTTTTATCCCAAATTTTACTCCACCTTGACCATTTTTCTGCTTCATTCTTTTTTTTTTTTCATTCTTCTTGGTCTGTCCTCATTTTTGTCTTTATTTCCGAAACTTTATCCTCCTTTTATATTTTTCCTCTTCCTTGTCACCATATTATTCACCCATATTATTCAATTCCAACATTCTTCTACCATCTTCCTTTTTCCCCTTTCCTTTTCACACCCCCACTTAAATCTTTCTTTCCAGACTTCCTGTCACCTTTTCCCCTCAGTCTATCAGCTCACGCTCTCTCCAGAACCTTCACCATGCCTCCTCAGATCCCGTCCCAGAACCAGAGTGGTCCCAGGATCCTGCAGGGTGATCTCAGTGCCCTCAGTCCAGCTGTAAGGGAGTTTTTGGAGACCAATATGACCCTGTGCCAGCCAGAGTCCATTCACATCTGTGATGGCTCAGACGAGGAGAACCTTGCCATCCTGACCCAGCTGGAGGAACAGGGGATGATCAAGAAGCTCACCAAATATGAGAACTGGTATGTTTGTTACACTCAGTGGTTTATGGAAGGCTTTCTTTTTTTAAGAGACTTATTTAGTTATTTAGTTAGTTATTTTTTTATGTGAGTGAGGGTTTCAAATTGAAAAACAGAAGAAATTATTGCTAACGATAGCTTTAAATTTCTTGAATATAGCTTGGATTGTTTTTGTAGCTGGGACAGTGGTGCTTTGGTGCAGCTGGGAGATGCCCAGGGTTGTTGCTGTTGATAATTACAACACACATCATTCTGTCATCAGCAGCTGTTTAAATATAAAACATGCCTGGAAAATTTCTACTTCTTGACAAACCAGTAGGTCTAGGTAGCTCAATCACACCATTCAATTTTACCAGCTGATATCAAGAAGACATATTGATTATTATTATATTGATTTGTGGCTGCTTTAGGAGATTTTAAAATCGTTGCCTACTTTAAAATAAAGTACAACAAATTAAAATTTAAAACAAAAGTCCTAAAGTTTTCAATATTTGTGCACTTCCTTTTCTTCTCCCTCTTCCTGCAGCTGGTTGGCCAGAACGGACCCGAGGGATGTGGCTCGTGTGGAGAGTAAGACAGTTATTGTTACCCAGGAACAGAAGGACACAGTGCCCACTCCACTAGGAGGTGGAATCAGCCAGCTGGGCCGCTGGATGCCCCCAGAAGAGTTCGACAAAGCCATGGCTCAGCGGTTCCCCGGCTGCATGAGAGGTACCAGAGACGAACGTGTTTCATAAATGCTATCAGTTCTTAACTCAAATATAGGACTAGAAAAACTTGAGAAATCAAAAGTTTTCACTCATCAATAGTACACTCACTGACTAAATGAATACATTTTTTCCCCTTTCCGGGACCGCATTGAGAATCTAGACAAGTATATCCACAGTGCAGCAGGTACTTTTTAGAAAGAAGAAACACTATCGGAGATTATTTTTACAAGTTACACTGCCTTTAAAGTGTTTAAATGAGCTGGAGGCAAATTTTCTTCTTTTCCTGACTGTCTGAATGTCTCAAATACCAAAAACCTTAAAATAATATTGAAATAACATAATAATAAGAACATCCCTGTCTGTATCTATCCTCAGGTAGGACCATGTACGTGATTCCCTTCAGCATGGGTCCAGTAGGTTCCCCTCTCTCTAAGATTGGAGTACAGCTGACAGACTCCCCCTACGTGGTGGCCAGTATGAGGGTGATGACTCGTATGGGGAAAGCTGTTCTGACCGCCCTGGGGACTGGAGAATTTGTCCGCTGTCTGCACTCTGTCGGCTGTCCTCTGCCACTCAAAAGTATGTCAAAAACTGATCGACTCATTCTCTTGTAGCTATACGGGGGGGGGGGGGGGGGGGGGGGGGGGGGGGCACAGTAGCAATATGGAGGACTACTGGATATTGCTACTGTTTTACTATGAGTATGAATCAGTTACTCCTCTGATTACTGTTGCTCAATAATATTTTCACTTATATTTTAGTTACACAATAGCGCTTTTGCCACAAAACTGCTAATAGACCACTGAAATGAACAAATGTACTAATTTGTCTTTCAGAGCCTCTGGTGAATAACTGGCCCTGCAACCCTGAGCTGACACTAGTCGCTCACATCCCAGACCGCCGACAAATTATCTCATTTGGAAGTGGTTACGGAGGAAACTCTTTGCTGGGAAAGAAGTGTTTTGCCCTTCGCATTGCCTCACGCATTGCTAAAGAGGAAGGCTGGCTGGCCGAACATATGCTGGTAAGAAATGAAAATGAGACTGTCACTTAAATTTTGGATTCATCCACATTCTGTTCATTTTCATCAAACTAAATTTCCGAATTTCCCAGAGGAACCCACCCGAGGGATTAATAAAGTTTTATCTTATCTTATCTCAAATATTTCCTGTGTTCAGATCCTGGGCGTCACCAACCCTGCTGGAGAGAAGAAGTACATGGCAGCAGCCTTCCCCAGCGCCTGTGGAAAAACAAACCTGGCCATGCTCTGCCCCACGCTGCCTGGTTGGAAGGTTGAATGTGTGGGAGATGACATTGCATGGATGAAGTTTGATGACCAAGGTAAAGGAAGGATGTCTTTTTAAAGGTCTTCAAGGATGTACAAATGTCAAAAATGTCATAAATCCAGTACAGCGGACTTTAACATTTCTAATTTGTGTGTTCACCCTGGTTGTAGGAAACCTCAGAGCCATTAACCCAGAGAATGGCTTTTTTGGCGTTGCACCCGGCACCTCAGCCAAGACCAACCCCAATGCAATGGCAACAATCATCAAGAACACCATATTCACAAATGTTGCAGAGACAAGTGACGGTGGTGTGTACTGGGAGGGAATGGACCAGTCACTGCCCGAGGGAGTTACCATCACATCCTGGAAGAACAAACCTTGGCGCTCAGAAGATGGTAAGCAGCTCTTTGATTTTAAGCAACAGCTCACAAAAGAAGAAAAAGAAGCAAGACTACAAGATGTCTAAGATTTAAAACCAGTATTTAAGGTGGAAACAGAAGTGTAACGAAAGCAATTTTCAAATGTCTCGTAACAAGAAAAAAAGCTTTTAATCTTTAATTGTTAGACCCAAATAATTTCAGAGTACAAGATTATATTATAAAAAATAGGGATAAATAACAGAAAGATCATATACTTTAAAACTGAGAAGAAGTGTGTGAGTGTCATAAAAGTAAAAAGTTCTTAGTTTCTTTCTTTTTTCTTCTTCTTCTTCGTAGGCGAGCCCTGTGCTCATCCCAATTCTCGTTTTTGCACTCCGGCAAGACAGTGTCCCATTATTGACCCACAGTGGGAGTCTCCAGAGGGAGTGCCAATAGAGGCCATCATTTTTGGTGGGCGTAGACCAGAAGGTGAGAAGAGACTACAAAAGATGGAAATGAATACACCAGTTGCCCTTTGATTAAATACATGAAATAAAAATAATACATAAATACTTCTCAGAAAATAACTGGATAATGAATCTGCTTATTTTCAGGTGTTCCCCTTGTGTATGAAGCTTTTGACTGGCAGCATGGTGTGTTTGTTGGCGCTGCCATGAGGTCAGAGGCCACTGCTGCAGCCGAACACAAAGGTCAGCATACGATAGTGTCCTTTTTTGGTATGAAAGACAATCAGTGGATGTTTAAGGAGTTTCTTAGATGATCATTTTGACTTTTGCCTAATATTCTACAAATTGTTTTAGACTAGCGACAATTTAATCTGAAATTCTGCAAAGAAAAAACCACTTTCAGAATTCTTGAATGACAACAAATAACACATGAATGTCATTCACGTTAACATACAGTGTACTGACAACTCTCTAATTACTTTTTCTTCCAGGCAAAGTAATAATGCATGACCCCTTCGCTATGCGCCCCTTCTTTGGCTACAACTTTGGCCAGTATCTCTCTCACTGGCTGAGCATGGCTGATCGCCCCGGTGCCAAGCTTCCTAAGATCTTCCATGTCAACTGGTTCCGCAAGAGCCCCACTGCCGGCTTTCTTTGGCCCGGGTTTGGTGAAAATATCCGCGTTCTGGACTGGATGTTCAGACGGGTGAATGGCGAGGAGGGCGCCATGCCATCAGCAGTGGGCTACCTGCCTTGTAGAGACTCCCTAAATCTCCAGGGCCTTCAGGGACATGTGGACCTGGATGAGCTGTTCTCCCTGGATCAGGAATTCTGGCAGAGGGAGGTGGATGAGATCAGGAAATACTTCACCACACAGGTGAACGCTGACCTGCCCAATGAGGTAGCCCAGCAACTGGCTCTCCTGCAGCAGAGGGTGAAGCAAATGTGAAGAGGAAAAAGCCACATGTTAGCAGCTGTAAACAATTGTAGGGTTAATTCTCCAGACTATTTGTCTGTAATTCTAGACTACAGTGTTGGCAATAATAGAATAACATGTAAGACATTCTGGAAATTAAATTAAGTAACTGGGAAACAACATCTTAAAATCATAGAACATAGTATGAATAGCTAGATTATCTCTTTGACGTAGTCTTAATTTATAGTAAGGCCTTTATATCCTTAAGAAAATGAGCAGTTTTCCTTACAGCATTTGGTTATTACCACTGTGACATTCTATAATCTGCTTGGGCTGTTCATTACAAAAAATCCATGCAAATCATGGAGAATGTAAATCAGGAAACTGTAGGAATAGTAAAGATAAACCTTCCTGACCATGCTCATTAGAACTATCTCAGCGAGATAATATCAGTAACGACTGCTACATTTCCATGCATCTTCATCTTCATTTGTAGTAGCAATATTTTTTCTTCTGTTGTTCCAATGTATTGTCCTATTGTCAGAAGTCTTCTATTTAATAATAACTTATTGTGAATGCACATCTTACTGTCATTGTCGTATCGAATTATATGACAGAGACAGAGTCTACGTTAGCTCAGGTCTCACAAAAGGGAATTTTGTATTATTTTTGCCTTAATTTATTTTTATACTGACTTAGTATCACCTGGTTCTCTTGTGTTGTAATCTAAGCCCCCAATGAGGTGAAACAACAATAAAAGTATTTAAACTTACTCGTCGTTCTGTTTCATTTTTCACGGATCTGGTTTTGTTATTATTGTTTTATTTTGTAAGTGTTGAAAAGAATAAAATCAAGCATTATTATATCAAGCTGATACAACACCTCCATCACGTCATATACACCTGCTAGGAATAAATAATGAGCATTTAATTGAGTTAAAAGTCAAAACTAAACTTCAACTAAACTACATGTATCTATATATCTGTAAACAGCAATAATCTAAAAATAGTCTTAGTTTGTGCTAAAATATCTGAAATCAGTCTTTCAAATACTAAGAATGCCAAAACAAAGAAAACATAATTATATAATGCATCTTTGACACTGCTATTTAAAATAAGACTTTAAACTTGGTGGAATACTCTTTCTTGGCAAGCAAAGCTGTCAAATATTTCATGCAGTTTGTCCTGCGGTTTGCATACATCTACCTCTCCTCTTTTCAGATCTTCTCATAATCTTTTAGTTCAAAGGTTGTTGCTTGGAAACCACAGAGCTTCATTTCTCTCTATAGGTTTTCTGTTGGACTAAGACCCAGACAGTGGTTAAGGTGCTCCATGACTTTACTGTACTTCTTCCTGTATGATTTGGGTTATTGTCTTGCTGGAAGACCTATTCATGAGTCACTTTCAGTCCTTGGCTGAGTGATTAATGTCATGCAGTCACCCTGTTCTTCTGGCACAAACACATTCCCAAAGCCTAAAGTTTCCATCTCCTTGTTTTGGGATAGTATTCTCTGTGTCATCTTCAGCAAATGCAACCAGTAAATTGATGCAAAAATTGCTCAATTTTGGCCTCGTCTACCACATCACACTCTCTCAAGGCCTGAACATGGGTCCTCCGGGATTTCAAACCATCACAGCACAATGTATTACAAATATTTTTCTTGGTAACTGTCCTCAGAGCTGCTCTGATATCTATAACAACAGAGGAAATCTTGCAAGTTGCCCCACACTAATTATTATTGATAGTAATTTCATCTTTGTTGCATTTGTGATTAATCAGACCAACAGATATGATTGTTTTTTTGTTTTTTTTTACTATGCTTCTTGTGGATATGTCTATTAGACTATAAGAGTGTGTGAAGTTTAGCAGTCTTCTTGCCGATATTCTTAGGTGGCTTTTTGTTTTTGCAGCATTCAAGATGTAAACAGGTCAGAGGTTCTGGGTGCTATTCATAGAACTGGTGCAATTAACTGTCAGTGTTGGCTGTTAATGCTGAAGTTGCTGCCAATTAAACTTTTATTGAACAGTTTACTTTTGTTTCAGTTCATGCTGGTCAGTACAAGATCAAAGAATTATTTATCTTACATAAATTAGCATTCATTTGTAACTCTTACATCTCTAATCCTGAATATTTTGTTGACATTCTATCATTTACTATTAAAATAAACCTACCACAGAATTCTAAGTGGCTAAAACAATGAGTTCAATTTGGAATCAATATGTATTTCCCTCCACTGTAGATCAGCTGGTCGAGGATACTTACAAGAAGGTCCTTGTTTTATTGTTCAACTAAATCCAATGATATTTAATCCTGATTTTTTTTTTTTGTCTCTTTTCAGTTAAGGTTAGGATTAAAATATGTAAACATGACAGGTGACCCTGTAGTAGCATTTAGTTTTAGCTGCCAAAGCTCAGGCTGTTGGTGACTTCCAATGATGTGTTGAGCAAATTTTTTCCCCCCCACTCTTTTCAATGTATATGCCACTGTGTCATGTCATTAATTTTTGTCTGTTCTGTATGCAGTTGTGTATTGTTTGTGGTCTCTCTGTGCTGCTCTTTTCTTGAGCCTGATGAATGAGTGTCAGCAGGACTGACAAACTGGTGTGGAGGTCTAGCTCCGTGCTGGGATGTCCTCTGGAGTCTGTGAAGGCTGTGGGTGAGAGGAGGATGACACCCATCATGAACAACCCACATCAGCCTCTGCATGAGCCTGTTAGTGTGCTGAGCAGCTCCTTTAGTCACAAACAGAAACACCCTCGCTGCAGGAAGGAGTGCTTTCACAGATCATTCATCCCAACAGCAGTTAGACTCTATAACTCCTCAGTCATGACATCATGAGTCACTGGACATTGTGGACATCACACACTTCATGCATAATGCACCTTTTTATATGTATGGACGTGTGCAGGTACATACATATGTATATTTAGTTAGTACGTGTGTGTGTGCGTGTACATTTCTATACTCATAGATATCTATTACTTACATAGTAATAGTAGTGGTTGAATTGTTACATTTATGTCTTGCATGTCTTGTCTTGGTGTCTTATCTTATCTTAAACATAAATCATGATACAAAATGACAAAAACACAAGAAAACCCAAAATGCGGGGTCAAATGACTCGGAACCATGACAATGGGATTCTTCTTCCCCACCATCACCAAGTGCTACTCACAGGGGGGTATCTGAACATCTGCTTTTTTTTCTTTCTTTTTTTTCTTTTTAGAATTTCTGTAGTCAAATAAAAAAAAGCTTAAATTCAGTTGCTGATTTTATATTGGTATCGTGTGTTTTACACAGTGCTTTATCACAGTTACAGACACAGTTACATAATATAGCCCACTGTATACACTATAGTCAGGGGTGCACATAAGTGGTCCGCAGGTGCGCATTCGCTGTCAAAATAAAAGACGCGCACCAGATAAGAAGTTGCAACGCGCGTTTGCGTACATATAAAAGGCACTGTTTTTGTCCGCTAGAGTGGGATTTTCACGGCATATTCTGCACCACATCTCTCTGCGTTCATCATTTGTTTGAAGCCAGCTCACCTCCTGCAACCACTTTTCCGAGAATATGCGCTTCTTTTGAGGTTCGGACTCCTTCTGACATTTATTTGGAGGCTGTGTAAAGGAGCTTGCTTCTTCGACATCTTTAAGAGTTCTAAACAAATGTCTGTCCTCCTCCAGAAAATCTTATGTACGCAAACGCGCGTTGCAACTTGTTGCGCGTCTTTTATTTTGACAGTGAATGCGCACCTGCGGACCACTTATGTGCACCCCCGACTATAGTCAGTCTCTTGCTATGACCTCACAAAAAGCAAGCTAATCCTGTTTTTAACACGAATGTTGCTACATGCAAAACATCATGTAGACAACAAGACAATCTGTACCGCAATCAGGTTGCCTGGACTGTGGCTGTGTGGGCAAAAGACCTGCAACTGACAAATAAAGGCTATCTCATCATCATCATCATCATCTCAAATGTTTTTGTCCCATGGTACACTGGAGCTGTTGTGTAAGATATGAAGATAATGACATGAACTGTAGTTAATCATCACTAACTTGTTTTTGACACTATCTTTGACTGAAATAATGTTTCTAAGAACATAAAGAGACAAGTAACAGAAATACGTTTTCCACCAGAGGCTGGTTAACCAGTAAAGACTCATAATCAGTGACAGATCATCCAGAAGAGTCATTGCAAAATGTCCCACTTATCTCCACGTATGAGCACTTAGACATTAAATAAACACAAAATAGGTTACTGGGGAAAGTTTTTGTTGTAGCATTTCCAGCAACCAAAGTGGATTTGCAGGTAAACAGGTAAACATTTTTATTCAGGCTGCAGTTCAATTAAATCATACAGATTGTTAAAGTTTACTGCTAAAAAGATTAGCACCACTTCAATTCACTTTTTAAGTTAAATCAAGGTGTTATTATCTAAAGAAGAAACAACAAGTTTCCATAAAGAATTCCCATCAGAATCCAGCTAACTAACTGCAGGATGATTGGATGTGAAGTCCATACAACTCCTGTAAATGTACAACAAATGTACACAGGACACACAGGTTAACAGACACATGACTATTTACTCTTTTGGCCTACAATGTTCCTGCACCAGGACCTGGTAATAACACAACCAGCAACCTCAACGGGCAGAAATCACGACAATGCAGAAATGCTAATTACTGCAGTTTTTATAATGATCACTCGAGGCTGGCACCAAAAGGGATAGTTAGTAGCTGATGTATCTAATAGGCTTAGCCACCACAAAATCAAATCACTGATTGATCGCCTGAATGTGTCGGTTATCTGACAGTTCATATAGTGAACTGCCACAGGTCAAAGGCTCAGTTTTGGTGAACTAAATTCTAGTGTCTGTGTGTTGAACCCCTTCAGTTTATGACTCCACATTGTCAACCAGGCATGCAAGTGTTAGATGATAATTTAGCATTTTACTCTTTCAGTGTCCAAAGCAGAATCCAAAATGTTTATGCGAGCTGTGAGGGATTCACAAAAGATACCAAATGGATGTTGCATTGCAGTTATTTTTTTATTAATATTGAAGTGCAGCTTTTTTTCCCCATTAAAATCACTTTCACACTCATTCTTATAAACCTGCCTTTTTTTCTTGAAATTGTTTTATATTTTGTATTATATGAGGTTTAAGGAAAGTGTCAGTTTCGTTACCTTACAGTGAACTCAGCCATGTTTTTCAATTGGAAAAAAAGTTCTGCACCATGCACAAAAACATCTTATGTAACATAATTTTGGCATAAACAGGATTGTTTGTCTGATTGTGTTGTTAGCGATTCATCTTCTTTGAGACAATGATTTATTCCTTAAGTTCTGCCAGGACCGGACAAGTTGTATATTCTGTTTTTTCAGCAGTCTAATCTGAGGAAATAATTACCTCGAAACCACACAGAGGCATACTTCCGAATCAGAATCAGAATCAGAATCAGAAAGGGGTTTATTGCCAAATGTTGAGCAGGTTTACAACATTAGGAAATTGCTGCGGTGCTTCAGTGCAAACATAGTGTCATAAATAGCACTTAAATAGACATGAAAAAATAAAAGTAAGGATAAGAATTAAAAGTGCTACGTAGAAAGATATGTGCATGAGCTATACATGAGATATATACATGAGAATAAGAATTAAGAATGCTACGTTGAAAGATATATACATGAGTGCAGGTGGTGATCAGTGCCAATCATGGAATGATGCAGTGAACACAGCGTAGGGTCATGTGTTAGTAGCGGGAACAGTCATATGGTTATTGTTCATGTGTCCAACAGCAGAGGGGAAGAAACTGTTCTTATGGCGAGAGGTTCTGGTGCGAATGGACCGGAGCCTCCTGCCTGAGGGGAGCAGGTCAAACAGACTGTGTCCAGGGTGAGAAGGGTCAGCTGAGATCCGAGCTGCACGCCGCAATGTCCTGGAGGTGTACAGGTCCTGCAAAGATGGGAGTCTGCAGCCAATCACCTTCTCAGCAGAGCGCACAACACGCTGCAGTCTCTGTTTGTCCCTGATAGTGGCTCCAGCGTACCACACGGTGATGGAGGAGGTGAGGATGGACTCGATGATTGCGGTGTAGAATTGCATCATCGTCCGTGTTGGCAGGTTGAATTTCTTCAGCTGCCTCAGGAAGTACATCCTCTGCTGGGCTTTCTTGATGACGGAGGTGATGGTGGGCTCCCACTTCAGGTCCTGGGTGATGGTGGTACCCAGGAAGCGGAATGAGTCCACAGAGGTGATGGGGGTGTCAGTCAGGATGATGGGGGGGAGTGGGGCTGTGTGCTTCCTGAAGTCCACAATAATCTCCACTGTCTTCTGGGCATTCAGCACCAGGTTGTTGTGGCTGCACCAGGACACCAGACTTCGACTGTATGTCTCAATCTGTTTTTGAGCAAAGCTCTTATCTAATGTTCTAGACTATGGAAGCTATTTTTACATCTATAAAGTGCATTATTGTGGCCTATCCATGTCCATGCTTTTAACTCATTCACTGCCATTGACGTCTATAGCCGTCAATTGCAGTGTATGAGTCAATGGGTTTAACTCATTCACTGCCAATGGCTGGCAGTGAATGAGTTAAATTAATATTATTTTAATATTATGACAGAGGCGAGGCTGCCATATCGCACCATCGGCCCCTCTGGCCAACACCAGTAGGCGGTAGGGTAAAGTGTCTTGCCCAAGGACACAACGACCAGGACAGAGAGCCCAGGGATCGAACCGGCGACCTTCTGGTTACAGATGCGCTTCCCAACCCCCTGAGCCACGGTTGCCCCAAGCCTCAAGCTATTTTGTGCAAATATCAACTCTGATGTACATTGAAACGTTTGGTTTTCTCTTTGGTCTCCCTGGTTAATTAAATGTGTAAATATGACAGATTTAAAATGCATTTCATGATGAAAAATGTTCCACATAGTTTGCTGATATGTTAAAAAACTTTACAGTGCATATTAAATTTGTAGTCAGAGTTGTTTGTTGTTTGGTTTGTTAACTTTAAACCTGCAGCTTGCAGAGTTTTTGCATGGCATGAATAAATAAAGTTCTGCAAAGACGCAGACTGACACAAAATTTTGCCAGGTGACACAAACAGAGGAGAATAGACGATGCTGTAAATGTGAAGTAAAAGCCAGCTGAGATTCTCCAGGAGACTGTGGATGAGCCACTAACAGTCTGCTATGGAGGGCTAGCTTATTGTCAGTGTTTCAACTTCACTGCAGACACAAAAAGAAAAACAAAGAAAAGAGTTTGAAACTTTGCTTCACATCTGAACTAAGACCCACAGTTAGACTCACTGGGTTTCATGATGGAATGATGCCTAACCCTGTCACCTCCCATCAAGAAGGTTCATGAAGGTTCTGGGTTTCACTTTTCATTTTCTCTCCACAAGCCAACAACATATTTTAGGCTCACTGATGGATGTGGGCAGATGAAGTTCACAGAATAAGGTAAATGTATATGGTAGTGAAAAGCAGTATTAAATTCATTTCAATTCAATTTTATTTATATAAAGCGCCAAATCACAACAACAGTCACCTCAAGGCACTTTACATTGTAAGGTAGACCCTATAATTATACATACAGAGAAAAACCCAACAAACCAATCATATGACCCCCATGAACAAGCACTTTGGTGACAGTGGGAAGGAAAAACTCCCTTTTAACAGGAAGAAACCTCTGGCAGAACCAGGCTCAGGAAAAAATTGCCAGGTCCGAAAATTCACTAAGGAGTACTTACGTATTTATTTATTTATTTATTTATAGTGTGTCAGGGCACACTGTCCTGCTGGGAGAGGCCGATGTCAGTAGACTTCGTGTGCAATCAAATGTGGGGTGGTGGTTAGTGTCATAGTGATATTCACATTAATTGTCTTTCTAGCTAATATGTCATAATGAGGATCAGTTCTGTTCAGTTCACCTGCTGGAAGTTTTTACCTTATTCCTCTGTACTGACAAGCTCCATACATGTCCAAAAACAAGACATAAATAGCTCCGTTGAACTGATTGCTGCAAGCACACAAACACACAGTCGGGTGTGTGCCCATGCTATGTTTTTATATCTTTGTGGGGATGAAACAATTGAAAGTTTACTATACTTGTGGGGAATAACAATCCTTATGGGGACAAAATCCACATCCCCGCTAGTTTGAAGACATTTTTGAGACTCAAAATGTGGCTTTAGTGTCAGGGTTGCAGTAGTCATAGAGTTATAGATAGGGTTAGGGTGAACAGCTAGTGAAAGCATTATATCAATTAGATGTCCCCTCAAGGATATGAAAACACACACACACACACACACACACACACACACACACACACACACACACACACACACACACACACACAGGATTTTCCCTCCAGTAAGTGTCTGCTAAAAAGATTTAGTGAAAATATTAGGTTTTGAAAAACAGAATTAAACTTCCCTTTTTAACCACAGGATCTGTATATAAAATATAAATAACAATAAAAATATTTATCAATTGTCCAATGTTAATGGATATACCAAATAGAAAACATTAAAAATGTGATAGAAACTGAGCCAGAGTGACAAAAAATACAGTTACACAATGACAAGTAGCAGCATCAGAGCGGAGGTGAGGCCTTATCAGTTTTGTGTGTGTTCTTGTTTGGTGGCTGCACAGATGACACAGTGACATCACTGCTGGGCCACTCACCCTCTCTGTTAGACGTCAGCAGGAATGCCTCTGCGCAGTGATTGGTCCGTGCTCACAGGGAATTCCGATGACTCTACGTTTTGCTGAAATGTCCAGTTCGCATGCAACATCTGCCCACAATACCTCCCCAGTTTCATTTGTAGACTCCATCATGAAAATTTGATTTGCTTAGATGGATGACGATAAGGTATTCAAATGCTGTTTTCTTGGTTCAAGATATCATGTTTTACAGTACAGTACTTTAAATTTCAGTTCATGCCTTCCAGGCATTGTGTGTGAGTCATTTCTTTAACCCTCAGACCCAAGGATGTCTTTTAAGCCTCATAATTTGTGACAGCTTTAATTCTTTTCAGTGGTCCTTTATAGTGAATTCAGTAGTTAATTTCTGCATTGACAGCATCTGTAGATGCTATCTAACCACTTGTAAAAACCAGGATACACAGAAGAGCATCTCCACACCTCGACATCGACATCGACATCAGACCTTGTAGCAAATAAGCTACATTTAATAAGCTACATTAGTCTTTTGAACATAAACGAGAGGATGCCAAGGCAAAGTTGACAACTTGAACTCCCTTCTGCTAAATTCTGCACACAGATTTCAAAGTTTCTTTGTTGAGGTGTTAAAGTGCCTAAATAAGTTCAAATAAGTTGGTATAAGAATATAGTGCAGCTTTTCCCTTTTTCACATCACTGCAACTCTGCTGCTTTTTCCACCCTCGTTCGACAAGTTGTACCATAGGGAAAAAAGAAAAAACAGGAGAAAGATCAAAAATAAATTTATGCCTCCTGTCAGAAATTGATCTTTGATGTTTTTTAAATGACTTGCTATAAACGACGAAAGAAGAAAGGAGAAAATAGTTTTGTGAATTCACTCAAATGATCCTTACATGATCCCTGGAATGACTTTCAGTAGTCAACCCTCATTTCTTCATCACCTCATTCATTGTTCCATCTTCATTTTACGATGCACCTGTAACTCATTCAACCTTTTTCTGCTCTCGTAGGCCATAAAACAAACTGAATAGTGTTTGTTCAGTAGGCTGACTGCCAAGTGTGTAGCAAGACAGATAGTAGAAAGAGAAAGAGAGATAGGAGAATGGATGACCCTGCAGTATGAGGTGAGAGCTGATGTAGAAACTTGGCAGGAACAGAAAAGAGTGTAATCTAATGTAAGTTGTTGAGTCATTGGAATCTGTTCAGTAACTGGTTCAGGTTCATCAGGCTGGAAGTCACTCAATGATCAAGAGGCTGACAGCTGACAGCCACAGATCAAAGGGCAGAGCTGAGCCTTTAATGTCGACTGTGACAAGTTTAGTGCATTTTCAAGTTTACCCTCATTTTAGCCTCACCCAATCAAGTCTCAAGTCCTCCTGTGCATCTAAGTTAGGCTTTCAAACAACAAGACCAAGTGGGTCTTAATTAAATTCAGATAAATTCAAGCATCAAATCAGTCTAGGTTATTGTATTTGGCCATGAAATCTTAGAAACATGGTGTCCAACCAAATGCTCACCCTAGATGACATTACCTTATTCGTCAGTAAAACTGTGAGGAGTATTTTCTCATCAGTTTTGACCAGGATATGTCCTTCAAGGAAATATGTAAGATTGCTTTCTATCATTAGAGCAATGTTCAAAAACTTAGAAACATCCTGTCCAAGAGTGACATTGGAAAAGGCTGGACAATTGTAACCCCTTCCTATCTTGCTGTTCTAAAAGCCTTCAGTTAATACACAATGCCACAAGAGTACTAACAGGGCCTAACAGAAATGAATGCAGATTTAAGGTACCTCTGCAGTGGTTTCACATTACACAATTTAAATAAAAATTTTTTGAAATGTTTTATCCAAACATTTTTTTAAATTAATTTCAAACATGCACAGGTGAAGCATGTAAATACAGATATGTTCATGTCAAGTCTCACAGTTTTTGAGATCAAGTCTCAAAGCGTGTCTTACTTGTAGACAGGCGTTTCTGAATGTGTGTTATTGCTACTTGTATTACATAAATGTCTGAATAATTGATGACATTGTAAATAATTACAAATGTTTATAGTCTAACCATGCATGGTGGATGCCTTAAAACTGCATTCTTTCTATTGGTCAGCAAGGATCACTTTTCAGGTTGCAAAAAGATATTCAGTTGTGCATTTGGTTTTAAAACATCAAGATGGCAATGACAAAAATGTTCATTTTGAGCCTTCAAGTTAATTTAGGGGCTCAAGTTAATTTGAGGAATGAATGCATATTTTGTTTGTTTACTTGTTTTGTCATGTTTTTGTTTTCTTTATAATGGAGAGTGCAAAAGGCCCGTCGGAGCCACCTCAACAGGCAAGGTGGTCTTCCGCAGGGAATTCTCATCCGCCATCAGGCCTTCCTGGCTTTGGTGATCCTGACACTGGTACTTTTTAAAAACTGAAAACAGACAAACACATTTCCAGCCAAAACACTCAGGGCGCTTTCTGCAGCTTAATTTAAAAGACCCAAATGAAAACCTTAATAGCAAGGATAGTGAATGTAAAACAGCAGAGCACCAAAGTGAGGAAACCCAACCGTTAAACTGTCTTAAAACCTGCACAGGCATTTTATTTACAACATATTTTCACAGTGCCATCATGCAGCAGACACAGCATGTTCAGAGTATCTCACGTTTTTACTAATATGCAAAGTCCAAAAAATAACATTTTTACAAAAAGTCTGACACACTTCCTCCTTTCTGTGCTTTCATGTATTTTCAACAAATACAAACAACACAATCAAAAGGCCTGAGTCTCCCTGGTGGACCAGATCAGTGAACACTGACCCGTTAAACACTAATAACTAGAAATGAAGTAAATCTAACAATCATAACCATGATGTGGCCATTGAGCCTTGAACTCTAATTCAAGTGCGCCATCTGCTGGATAAATATTTACAGCAACTTAACTCTGCAGATGAAAATAAAATGTGTTTCAAGAGTCACACAACATTTAAAAGTTATGATAATTTGGATGCCACATGATGACAGTAGGGTCATATTTGAGTTTAAATATCACAAAACCAATCATCCATGTTGCAGAGTACCTTCTGTCAGATCAATGCTTCAGCCTGAATCAAAGTACAGTCAACAGATCTGCTGCATGATGCTATCACATCAGCATGGAACAGGAGCTAATCTAAGGGATGTACCAGCAGCTTTTTGAAATGTGCATACAAACCAAATCTTGTATGTGTACAAAGTGTCTGCGCATGTGTGTGTGTGTCTATGTGGTGGATGAATGAATGTGTGTCAAAGGCTCCTTTCTTGCAAAAACAAAAAAAGGAAAGCCTCCAACAATTACTAAATACAAAATAAATAAGCAGACGAGACTCGGGTGAATTTATAAAACTTTTTATTTGTTTTTTTAAATCGAAGGCTAACTGAAATGTGTCTGATTCATGTTCTGTGACAACAACAATAAACCATTGTCTTGTGTTTGTAACAGAAAAGAAAATAACAACATAGCAAACCCAGCAACACATAGACCATCCAATATAAATTAAAATAAACTGTCTTAATACACAAATAAGCAGTTATTATCACTGAGAATAAGCAGGCCTCTATATAAGTGCATGAGCCATGCTGTGACAGATAACAGATTGAAGTTAAACCCTCAGCTCCATGTTCATTCTTTTTATGAACCCGGTGCTACGTTTGAGTGATGGGAAACCCAGCATTGCAGAGAACAGATCGGAGTTCCCACATTTTTATCTGACATCTGGTCCTGAGTGAAGATTTCACTCCAAAGCTGCTGATTACTTGTGTGCAGTTTTACTTCCCTGGACACAATCGCAGCATTTTATCATGCTTTTCTAAAACATCTGCACCAGCTGCACGTAGGAATCCTTACCAGAACAAACTGGTCTATTGTACAAGCCCCACAGTTTACATGCTTGCAGGATAAAACTCAAGGACAGGTGGAAGACTTCTACAATAGTCACTGCGGTGTAAGATACAGAGGCTTATTTAAATATGAACACATAACATAACTGCGAACAAGAGTGCTTTTGTATACTTTTTCTTCGACATTGTCAGAGGAAAGGCGCCACACAGCGCTGATTAAAAGAGCAGAGCAAGCAGAGAAAAATGCGATGATACAGAAATATGAAGGGAGAAAATGGTTTGCTTGTATGCCGTCCGCCAGTCTACTTGTGTTACTTAAATCATCCTTTCTTTTAAAACTGATCAAACATGTAGCAAAAACTGGAGGGAAAAAAAAAGATTTTTCCCCAAAATCGAAAACAAAAAGTTCAAGCTTGACTGAACGTTTTTTTCTTTACAGTGGTTTCGTCTTTGGAGATGTCTTAAATAATGTCACATATGAATCTGGACTGTGTGGTGTGTGATTCTTTGCAAGCAGTCAGAAATGTTAAAAGCAAATACTGCGTCTCATTAAATTTCTGAAGAAAAGCATTAATTTCAGCTGTTTTTAGTTATAGTTCCAAACATATAGAGCAGCAATAGCAACAGTAATTTGTTTTCACAAATTTAGCTTCTAATGTCGTGATTATAGAAGTCCAGCTTTACCAGGAAAAAGAAAAGGGAAGAGAAGTTGGAATGATAACATAAAAACAATAGAAGCAACCACACAGGATTTGCAGATATCTGCTTTTCCACATGTTATTTGTTTGTAGTATTTTAAGGACTTTTGGTCCATTTTAGCTTAGAAACACTGACTGTTTTTTTTCCCCTCCATTTTTTTTTCTTGGCCTGACTGGGCTTCCATACGTCACGGCTGTAACGTGTTAAGATTTTGTGCTGTCCGAGGTTTTACGTTGAAAGGCAACAGTAAAGGATTTTTTTAAGTGTAAGTCTCCGATCATGCTGGACACCAGAAGGCACACATCTAGACACTGGGTCGAGTAAGGAGACGCAATGATTAGTGGGTTACGAGGACTAGGTGCTTACATGAAGATTTATACTTGGAACTTATAAGTGCGTGATACAAATGTGCTCAAAAAGGTTCCAATAAAAGGGAACTTTAGCTAGCTTTAACATAAGCTCATCTCAAGGGATGTTGATGGGGATCTGTGGCGTCGATCCCCGCACCAATCGCACCGATTTGCTCTTCAGACAGCTGCACACTGACAACTTTAAACTTTAAAAAAGGGCACTTAAAAGCAGAAGTACATTTTCTTGTATTTACACATCCTCCCCAGAAATCTGCAGTTTTTGTGTGTTAGGTAGTTTTACACTCTCGATGTTTACAAATGAAAAAAAACAAACAAACACATTTTTTAATGATATGAACTTTTGAATTGAAGTTAAATCTTTTTGTTCTCAAGTGAATAAACATCATCAGCAACAACAACAACAACAACAACAACAACAACAATAAAAAAAAAACTGACATTTAGCACACTACGTTAAAATATGACTAATATAATCAAAAAGGCAAATAGTAGGTGTATTGCAACGATCTTTGCGGTGTCACTACCAAAAACATCTATCTTCATCACCATCATCATCATCACCAACAGCAACAATCTCATCACCATCATCTATTCATCGTCATCATCTGAGACAGTGTGGCCTGGGATGATTGACAGCCCAAACTAGCCACTCACATTTTGCCCGTCTCAGCGCAGGCAGGCACACTTGTACGACATAGCAACAATAACAAACAACGAACGTTTCCAAGGAGACTCAAAGACCGCTGACCCAGCGGCAGCGAGGGCCGGTTCTGAAAGGAGCTCTGTCATTGGACAGCGGCCATCTCTAGGGAACAGGAAGAGCTCGTTCAGACAGGAAGAGGGAGAGGGAGGGGAGAGGCAATCAAGGTGTGTGAAATAAATGTTTTTGCTACCTTGTGTGGTCCGCAATAACAAAAACCTCAGTGTGTGTGCGTGTGTGTTTATTGTGTGTGTGTGTGTGTCTGTGTGTGTGTGAGGCGTTTGGTTCTTCGGTGAGTTTGTTTAGTCTGCTCTGTGTGTGCCTTTATGTGTTTAGTTTTTGTCTAGACAGCTGGAGGTCTTTCCCAGGGCAGGTGGGTGTACATTAATTGCACACACGCACGCACACACATACAGTGATCTCCTAACACTTTCAGTATCTCCACGATGGATTAAAGCAACAAAAACTATGTGATCTGAGCATTGATTGGTTTAATATCTCTCTTTTATGTGACTCAAATCGAACTGAATTTTAAAAAGAAACATAAATAAATAGAATTGAGAGTTAAAGAAAAGCTCACAAACACTGGTGAACAAGTACAACTGCATGTAAACACACCAGTCTTTAGATGTAGGCAGCGCTAGGGTATTAGCAGCTGTGTAGAAATGTGTGATCTGTTCTTCCTGTCAGCCTCCAAATGACTTTTCCCTCTTTCTCCTCCTGTCTTATTTTGTATTGTCAGCCAGCCCGGGTTTTCCCCTGAAATAAGAGATTGATTCTACACATTTTTCCAACTTCCTTATACATTTTTTAAGTTCCTATCACTAATATTTGTGGTCAGAGCCTGGCCAGCCTTCTCATACCCGCTGCAAGCCCTCTGGTGCAGGAAAGGAAACCATTTAAGGAAACAACTCTGTTCAAAAACAAGTATGAAACAGAAAAATAGTTCAAAGTACCTTAGGACTGAGAACCAGGCTGCTAACCTCATTACAAGATCAAAGATTATTATTATTATTATTACAATAATTTTTTTTTAAATGAGCCAATCATCTTTCTTTTGGGGCTACAGAGAGCTACAGACTTAAAAGATGATGGGAGGGCGAATCTTTTTTCTCACTTTTTGTCTTTACTTTTTGAGAGGAATTCAGTGTTTTCAGATTTAGTAGTTTGCCGAGTAATGCTACAAGATATTTTGAAGATCTTTCTAACATCATCAAAGACTTTTCTAATCAGTTAGAAGAGTCTTTTCAATCTGTTTTATGATTTGAAATGTTATAGTTTGCTATAGAACACAAGACTGCATCATTGCGATGATAAAATGACAAGAAACAAGACTAGCATAAACACATCCAATCCATCTATCAAGCTGTAAATGTTTAGTTTGTATCCAGCAACTTAAATAAGAATTTACATTAATATCAAATTTACACAGTTTTCTATGGGGTTTTTTTGTGAGACACTCATTTTTGAAGTTTTTGGATGTGGAAATGTCACCGTTCTATTTAATGGAATAGAACTGAATGGCATTTACTATGAAGAGCTCAAAGCACCAAAAATTACATCTGAAATATTCTGCAGCAATGCCTCTTTCAAAAATTGTGAAGCTGTTAATCAAAAAACATCCACCAACATTTTTGTGAGCAGTTTCATGCAGGAAATATCTTCTTCAAACCAAAAGACACCCTCGCACCTGTGCAGCTACCTGATGTTACAGGTCAAATGAGGGACATCCATTCAATCTCCCACCAGCAAGAGCCTTTCATCACACGCACATGGTTGCTTTCTTCTGCACATGGACATTTTTCAAAATTGCGGATCGGTACGAACTAAAGAGTTCCTGCATGAAATGGCTCACTGTAAGGTTTGTGGATTTTTAAATTTTTTATTTTTTGAATAAACAGGTCACAATTTCTGGAAAGAGAAACTGCTGCCGTCTTTTTCACATTTTGGCACTTTAAACACCCCAAGCAGAAATTGCCATTTACTTACATTATATTAAAGAGAACACAGGCATCGCTGTAGCTGATTTCTCCAGAACTGGGCAATTCACACACCAGTTCAACACAATCCAGTTGGATAGGAATGAATACAAAAAAATTGGGAAAATACATAAATTTACCTTTGGGCCAAACTGTCCCTGTAAACAAGGTTTATACTGGGGAACAAGTTCAGCAGATTGAATTCGATAGTTGATAGATGCTGCTGTGACTCACCATGGAAGGAAAGTACAGACAAAAACTGAAAGATTCACCATATGAGATTATAAAATGTATTGTTTTAGCCTTCAGACTGTCTCTCAGGAGATTTGGCTACAGTTTGGTTCAGTCCCTGAAGAGGGCGCTGTTGCATAAAGGCTGGACACTAGAGGGCGCTGATTTTGTCTGGATCAAGCAGCAGCTTTAAATACAAAAACTACAAATAGTGATCAAGTAGCTCAATCAGCTACCTAATGCAACTCTATTAATTCTGCACTCTTAATGAGATGACACAAGACGGGCTGCTATTAACACTCGTGCCACTTTTCAACACTTCAGTGTGTCTAGTTTCAACAACCAGCCTTGTGCTGCATTCAACACTCAAAGAGTTTGAGTCCAAAGCTTAAAAGAATGAGTTTATAAACAAGAAAATTAAAAAATTTCTCCTAATTATAGAATATATTTGTTAAAGCACATGTTCAGCTGGTTTTATGGAGACCTGTGGAAGGATAGTTGAGGATTTAAAGTCTGTATGTCTTAAAGTTCTTCAATCTCAAAATGATAAATAAAGTTGTTTTTTATTCCAGTAAATGTTAAAAGCTTTGGTCCACAACTCTTTGCATCTCTTTAAAAGCGCATCACTAGTAGTTGGAGAATCTAAATCTGAATCTAAAAACCTAAAAGGTTCTACCGTTGTGTTTAAGCTTTATTGGTTGGTTGGTCGGCGCTGGCTGACAGAAGATTGTTGTCTCTTTCCTGGTGCAATAAAGTGCTCAGAGTGGCCTGCAAGAGAGAAAAACTTAGAGAGCAGAGTGTATACATGGGTTGAAAACGTGGGAGAGAATCTATAATTCAAAGGAACCAGAGGTACGTGACCAGAAAATTTGGTCTTTTGGGTGTATGGGTGACCAAAGTGGTGCACAGTCAGTGCATCAGATATTCAGGACCTGCTGGGCGACTGGCTTCCTTCCTGAGTAATACACTACAAGGGGGGTGTCATTGGTTTGTTTTCTCTCTTCTCATCCAATGAATAAAAATATCTGACATTCAAATAAAAGAACAGGATTAAAAACTAAGTCTACGACATCCTACTCTAGTTAACATCTATTGTTACATTAGACTGTCTCGATTAGTCCAGACATTTGTTGTGTCTGGTTAACATGAATAAACTCTAATGTGCTTCGCTTGTTTAGTCGAGGTAGTAATAGCCAGCTTTGGGATTGGCTAATGATTCGGCCAATAGGATGAGAGAGAGTTAAGACTTTCTGATTGGACCCACAGGTTGGATGCTGACTTGTGGCTGGCTCGTGGGACTCAGACATTTGCATAAACCAACGATTATTTATTCATTTTTATCAATGGTACAGTAACGGTTAATCCGAGTCCGTTGGGCCAAAGTCAGAACCTCCCCTTACATTTATCATGATAGCAGCTGCTGTGCACCGCTCGGTCTGAGCCTCACTCACCATGTTCTTGCTTCTCTCTTGTTTTTATGCCGCAATAGACAGAGCTCCTTCAAAATAAAAGTCCCAAAAACGTTCCATTGGCGCATACTAAAAAATAGTGCAATTCTTTTCAGCAATTATATAAATAACTTTAAATTCGTGCTTTTCACTCTAGGTTTGCATACATGTGTCTGTATATATGCTCCATGTGTGACGTATATACACGTCAACATGTACGTTGCAAAAGGTGAAAAGTTGGCACCCCAACCGATTACTGATGTTTGTATCTTTTTTTTCTAAAACTAGACAACAAATAAAAAAAAAAAAACACTTAACAAAAGCAACACAAAAAATGTACTCATAGGAATCCATCAAGTATAGAAAAATACCCAAACTTTCCCTACTTTCTGTCTCTTTTCGATCATATTGCGGATTATTCTTTTTTCCGGTGAACAGTCTTGAACTTTGTGCAAGCGTTCTTTAAAAAAAAGAACATACATTTTTTTTAAAAAGGAAAAAAAAGAAACAACCATTTCAGTGGCAACTCCTGCATCGCTTAGGAAATGTAAGGCAGAACTTTTAGCCTTGTGCTACAACTCGCGGAATAAGCGAGTGTGCTAAAATGTCCCAGCGATGTGGCTAAAGCCTGGTGCAGAAGTGGAGTTTTGAATATGGACTAAATGGACAGAAGCAGCGTGGTGGTGGGGGATTATCACATTTAAAAAAAAGAAATCCTACAAATGGAAGAACCAAAAAGATTGTAACATTTCGCCATTTGCTTGGATAGGAATTTTCATGGATGTGTGAATAAGATAAAGAAAAAGTTCAACGGAAAAAACAGACCAAGTAAATATTCATTGTGAAAGGTGATTACGCACATCAGTCTGACAGAAGAGAGATGAGGAGGACTTGTTAAGGGAAAGAATCATCTGCTTCCATCTCATTCCCTTCTAAATCTCTCTTTTCTGACATCAATGGTTCATCAGAAGACATGAAGTAGGAAGCTGCAGAACAGGATGTGCCAGATGTTCATGCGACTGTGCTCTGCAGGAGCAATGTGGTTCTGGGTTATCTTACCCAGAGAAGCCAGTGGGGAAACTGCAAAACTGACCTGCAACAACTAAAACTAACCAGCTCTTAAACCCTTCAGAGTGGATTTTAACAACTTCGTGACTTTTCATCATTCTCCACTGGTCATTACTCCAGTGGTGAGCAGATGTAATCCCGGTTTTCTCACTGGAAGCAGAGAGCAGCACTGTCACACCTGCTGGGGTTTCTGGGATTTCTCCTTTGTATTCCTTGTGTTCCTGTTGTCCACACTTCCTTGCTGTTGATGCGGAGGTCGGAGCAGGCCTTGTATGAGGGAGGCAGGTGGTGCTTGTGAGGATATCACAGTCCGATTGTTATGGCTGGAGGTTACAGATGTTGGGTGGTAGTAGTGCCCAATCACCTCGCTGTAGGCTGGAGGAGCTCCTTCCACTCGAGAGCCCTGCTTCTGATGCCTGGACAAAGCCTCCTGGGCTTCCAACACACTGATGCCTGAATGGACACTTGGAGGGGGGGCCTGCAGTCTGAGAGCAAAATAAATGAATGAATAAATAACACTGATGAAGACAAGATGATGGCAGATAAAAAATGATTTGTTGTAGGTTTTCAGCTAATCAAATTTCTGCATTTAAAACCTTATAATGCATCATAATTACAGAAAATGAAACATAATTAAACATTAGGCTGTGAAGAGAGGATGTCTAAAGCTCTTAGTCTCTTTCTCCTTTACTGTGCAGTACATCTAGTCACAGTTAGTACAAAGTCGGTACAAAGAACATAAACATTTCTATGACGCCTTTTATAAGCTGGATAAGTCTCTGATAAAAATCCTTAACACAGGAATTAGTCAACACAACGACAAGTGAGTGATCCAAAACACAATAACGGACCACAGACTTGCTCATTGTTACCTGGCCTGCAGACAGGAGTTGGATGGATCGAGAGGGTGGGAGTCGAATACTGTTCGGTTGGGTGGCGCTCTGACCGACTCGCGGTTCAGCTCCATCTGCTGCTCGGGGTCTCTGAGCTGCAGGGTGCAGGGCCCCTGGTACGGCGGGGGCTCCTCTCCATCTGAGAGGGAGATGGTGGGGGGAAGATCGATGAGGCTCTGAGGCAGGTAGGGATAAGTTGGCTGAAAGCGACTCGGGGCGTATGTGTGCTGGAAGCGCTGGGGCTGCAGCGGAGGCTGGGAGTGGCTGTGCTGTACTTCCCGCTGTATATAGGAAGAGCCCCCTCTCTCCGGGGGGTGGGTGTTATACACCTGGTGCTGTGTGAGGAGAGATATTTAATTACTGCTGTGCCTCTAACTAATGTTGGTTTAAATGAATTTTGTACTAAATCAAACTCGAAGACCACCACTGGTTGAAGCAGCACTCACCTCATTTAGACCACTGTTTGTGCCTGTTCCCTCAGAGGACCACAGACTTCCCTCCTGTGTGCAAAAAAGTCAATTTATGTAATTAAATAATAAAAATAATTCTTTAATTTTTTCGCAGTTTGCATCTCTATTAGCAAAGAACAGCAGTAAGCAAAAGAAAATGTGGAGAAGAAGAGCATGAGAATGTCTGCATGGTGTAAACACTCAGTAGGCAGGGAAGCAGGTCTTGTGGTTGGCGCATTAGCCACTAATCTGCTGGCTGACCTCAAACCACATTTAGCACTATTTAAAAGTATAATTTATTCCTCTGATTTGTAATAGTTCAAATTTCAATAAAATTGAGCTGGTTAAGACATAGATACTAGAACGGGAATATACACTGCTGCTAATAATGATTTTAACACCGCTGTGTAATTTTTAGAGATGAGTGGTTGTAACTTCCTGTCATATATTAGTTCTTGTTTTAAACACTGTCACAAAGACTTTCCACTGCGATCGCCTTTCCCCAAACATAGAACATGAGACTTGGTACTGATACACTTCTTATTGTTTGCTCAAACTTTACTGGATGGACGGATGGATGAGTGCGTGTTATTTATTAGAGGACTCTGTTTATATAAACCTGTCTGTGCAAAAGTGTGAAGCTAACTATGATTCCTGCTATTAAAGTATTTTTAAATCTAGGTTATACTGCCTAATACTGTCTTCTCCAGTAAAACGTTGTACCTTTTACCTGTGTTTGACCTTTTCCTACAGTTAATATATGAGCTGTATTGTGTAATGTATGTGCATAATTTGACACTGTAAGCTTCACATTCAGTTAACAAAGTAAAAAAATTTTCTGTGCTCATTTAAAATCAGCAGCACATATAGTTTGGTACAACATTGCCCAACACAAGTATGACTTAAAACGTTGAAATTAAGAGTGTACATGAATCTATAATGGACTGAACAATACTTTGAGCTCAAGCTGATTTTTAGAGGGTGTCTCGATGCCTTCGGTGTCACCGCTTGTAGTGAGGAGAAGACAAAAGTAGTTCTTTGCTTCTTTAAAAAAAAGTCTGAGAGGAACTTTTCCAACTTTTGTAAAAAAAAAATATATACTCTCTCTGGTGACAGTTTTCTTGCCTGCTTGTCTGGCTGCATGTGTGTCACCATGTCTGTTTGCTAATCCAAATTAACTAGGACACTATGACTCCCCTGAGCTTATAAGGAGCTCTATGTGTGTGTGTATGTGCATGTTTGTGCTTCATTCTTTACTCATATTTTAAACTGAAACTGAAGCCACACAGATACACACACAGACAGTGATTCAGTGGAAGGTGATTCAGGCAGCACTAGTGAAGTCATATGTTTGAGGAAGCCTCAGGTGTAAGTCGGTGCGTGTTCTTCAAATAGACATCGGCAAGTCGCCATGGCCCTTAATGAAGAAATGAGTCAGTGCGTTAGCGTTAGCCTGCAGCACAGTTTAATCACTGTGATCACATGCGGCCAGTTGGCACGCCTCTGAAACTGCTTTTATTGTGAAACTGTCTGAAACAGATGCTAACTTCCTCCAGGAAGTCTGTTTATAAAGATGAATGACTGTAACTATAAAAGGTCAGCGTGGTTGAGGGGTTTGTTATATGTTTTATCTATTTGTCTTTATAAATCATTTCGTTCATTTTTCATGTATTTCTTTAACTCTCTCTCTCTCTCTTTCTTCCTACATATATCTTGTTCATAACCTTGCAAAGTTGGATAGCTTTACTGGAAAATAAAATTTCACCTGTCGAGACACTAACTTTATTCCATGTCTTAAACAGACTGTGCTATTTTATTTCTTCAATTAATGAATTCATGCATCTTACATAATATCTGCCACCATTTACAACTTTTCATTTTCTGTTTGCTCCACATATTCAAACCGACTTTATCTGTCTCTGACACAGAAACACGTGTATGTTTAAGCTATGTAAAGGCACTATGGAAAAATGAGCGGTGTAGTGATGCAGTAGGTAAGCAAAGTTGTCACTCATCTCACCAATCTGAGCCATGGTCTGAGTAACTCTCATCACTCAGGCGACTCACACATGGACTCTATACTCTGACCGAGCCCTTTGCACTACTTTCAAGCACTTTGTTCTCCAATGTCTGCCTTTCTACTGTTTTGTAAATGTTTCTCCTGCTTGTTATTTATTCCTCCTGTCTTATCATTTATATTTAATTCCTGCACAAAGCACCCATAATTTCATTGTACATGTACAATGACAATAAAGGGCTATTCTATTCTATTCTATTCTATTCTATTCTATTCTATTCTATTCTATAGTCTGGATACAAGTGCACATTTTGGTGTATTGAGGTTGAATAAAATGAATTTCTTTGAAATGAAAGAAAACAGTGAACTACAGGCGTTAAAATACATTTTCTCTTCTTTGCTCGGTGTGTCAGAACTGTGTTACCTTTTTAGCAGCAACATGTATGTAAACCCAACTGAATAAAAAGTCTTGCACACATAATGAATGAGCTACTGTAAGTGCATAGCTTGGGCAACACATCATCATGCAGTCCTGGCATAAGTCTGACTTACGTTGGCCAGTGGCAGGTGTCTCCTGCGTGTAGGGGTGTGCCTGGAGAGAAGGGAGCGTGCTGATAGGCGGTAGTGGTTGAGAAGACAGGTGATGACCACCACCATCACCATCATGACTATTACGATCACCAGAATCTGGACGAACTCCAGCTGGGCTGCAGTGACAGAGAAACAAAGACTGACATAAGTACGAGTCTCAAGAAAGCAGAAAACAGTCCTCTGTGGCTCTTTGTACAATAACCCTGATGATGGTACAGTCACATTAACACCGTTAGGTCAGGCCTTGCAAGGACATGAAAAGTGTATGATGACATCTGCCTATTTTGCATTATATTTGAAGATCTAATATTTCTATTTATTTATTTATTGGAAAATTCAATCATTGTCAGAGACTTTTTAGATGGCCAAAGGCCTCATCCCCTGTATAGTTGCCTCAGATAACATAATCACCATCCTCTTATTACGTTTTAGGGCAATAACAGATCACGGCTCTCTAGTTTCATTCCAAGCAACAAAAAATACACATTTCAAAAGTTCAGGGCTTTCACAGAAACAAAACACTGTTGTACATCCTGATTTAGTTATTCAACTGAAATACTAATGATAATAATAACAAAATAACTCATGGCTGGATTTGAAAAATAGTATTGTCCATTTAATCATTGGGGATGTTGGTAGTTGAGGTCAAACAACATGGAGAGAGCTAAAGTACATAAAACAGTATTGCAACATATACCCAATAATTACTGTGTAAAATATATGAGTTCATCATCTTTTTTGGTTTTTTAGTACTACTTGGAGTGCTTCATCAAATTCGTGGTTAAAAATGACTTCAACAAATACAAAAACACACATTTAAAGCAGGCTGGTATAATTGATGTTATTAGAAGAAAAAACAGAGAAAGATATAGTCTTCATGTCAGGTCAGGGTGTTTCACACACACACACACACACACACACACACACACACACACACACACACACACACACACACACACACACACACAGCCAGCCGAGGCCAGGCTGACAGACAGGGCCACCTTTGTTGAGAGACAGCCTGCTTTAAATACCCCTTAACCCTGCTCCACCTCCCCCATCATCAGCACTGCCATTATCCACACACACAGAAACGGAGGCTTTTTTCTCACACTTTGTTTTTGTTTTGTTTTTTTCACAGGGAGCAGGCAGAGGTCAGGGCCAAGTCAGACACAAGAGCATAAAGTAACTAGCAGACAACAAACCAACCCTCCCCCGCACACCCCCTGCCCACACACACTGCATTCTGTTTTTCTCACAGTCCACACCGGTTCTCACAGTCTTGAGTTCCTCTTACCAGTAAACCATCACAGAAGATGAAGAAGTATAGAGTCAGATGACTCCTGTATCGCTGGATTCATTCACGTATTACTTTTTATCACATTTATTTATATTAGCTCACAGGCTACACTGACATATTAAAGCAAAAAAAGAAAGTTTCAGAGATGCGCAGAACTGTTTGATAGAGAAGCAGAGTTTTAAAGAATCAATAGAAGTGAACAGCCAAAGTTAAAACATATACTAGTTTCTGGGAACTAAGCACCAGTTTTTTAACAAAACAAATCGAACATTTTATTTGAACCATGATTAAAAGCATCATTCTTCCCCTTCTGTTAGGCACTTATGCTTAGCACGTATGGTCTATATCAGCGGTCCCCAACCTTTTTTGCACCACGGACTGGTTTATGCCCGACATTATTTTCACGGACCGGGCTTAAGGTGTGGCGGATAAATACAACAAAATGAAACTAGTACCGGTACCGAAAAAAAAGAAGATTTATTCATAACACACCTGAAAAGACCCAGGAAAACCGAGTTAACGATAAAAACGATAACAAAATAACGCTGAAAACCGATAAAAAACCCTGAAAACCATACATTTCACACCTGAGCCTCAACTATCGCGGCCCGGCACCAAACGACTCACGGACCGGTACTGGTCCGAGGCCCATGGGTTGGGGACCGCTGGTCTATATACACAAGAGGACCCCAAAGAACTTCAGGGAACGTGGTCAGAAGACCACTTAGGACAAACTTCTGTAAGACTTGCAGCTGCAGACTTCCTGGGATTAAAAGGATTTCCACAACAAGATAACCCAAAGTTGGCTGAGATGATGCATTTAAATGCCATTTCACTTGACCAACTGTCCAAATTTCCAAGATTTTTAATATGCAGTGACGCACATAGTAAACCTGCAAACTCCCACATGTAAGAAAAACTTTAATTGACAATTTAGATATATACATATGTAACTATCTACAACTATCTGAAAATATGCTGATTCGCATGCATTTAAAAGGAAAAATGAACTTAAAGACTAAAGCGTGCTTGCTTAAAAATAAATCAGACTCTAGTGCATACAAAGGAATCTGATAACATCCATCTTTTCATCTCAGATAAGAAACTCACCGCACAACTGTGTCTGAACACAGTTGTCATGGTTGTGACTCTGTGATGAAGGTTGCATAGTCTCGTCACTCAACAAGCCTCACAAAAAAAAAGGTTGATTTCCAGAGGACAGATCCCGAAGATCTGCTACTGATGGAAAAGGAAGAAACCAACGCTAAACCAAAACAACAAAAATAAAAGAAAGTAAAACAAAACTTTCCAAGCTTCATATCCCGTGGATGCTCCAACACCATGTGTGTCCTCACCGGCCGTCACACACACTCTGAGCCTGGAGTAAGCTTTGTCTGCAACTTTTTCTCACACACATTCCCACACTGTCCAGACACACACAGGCGCACATATCGAGGAAACAGCTGACCAGACCCTTTCTTCTGCCCTCCCTCGCCACCAAAACCCAATAGCTGTGAACAAAAGGGGTCAGTGTGAGGGAGGAGGGGAGGCAGAGAAAGAGACAGAGGGAGAGGGGAGAGAAAAAGAGGGGGAGTGGTGGGAGCGTCTGGGAGAGGAGACAGATGGGTCAGTGGGATGGAGAGAATAATGATGAGATAGAGAGAGAGACATGGAGAAGGGAGGGGGAGTTGAGTTTGAAGTTTGAACTTCTCTGCTCATTAGGACATTCAAACACTGAGGCAATTAAACTCTTACAAGCAGAATACAATAGTTAGTACTGACTGCTTCATCATTGAAAGGATCGTTGTGGTCTGGTATGGTCTGTCATGGCACGGTATGGTGCGGCAGGGGTCAAGAACAAGAGCGCAGCTTTTTAAATATTATATGAAGAGATCGTGTATGAAATGATTCCCTGCAAATGTTGTAATTCATCCCTCTTTGACTCTCAAATCTATTTTTGCTGGTGTACAGATGCAAAATATGGAAAATTGTGTCACCGTCCATAAATATCCAGACCTAAATTTAGCTGTAAGGCAACACCATCCCTCCAGGACAAAGCCCAATATGTTGTCTCCCACAAAATAACACTTTTATCCAAAATGCTAAGAAAACTAAGCAAAAGGCAAACCATGAGAATATTTAACCTCACACTAATGAAGCCCCTTTTCCCTCATATTACTTGGAAAATGTTATAATAATTTTTTTTTTTTAAATTACCAGCCAATGTCAGGGGTTGTGGGGCCTAATTACATAAGTGGATTCAAGTGGATTGGACCCACATGTACAGTCGTGGTTTTTCGGTCCATCACAGAAGATCAGCTACTGTCACGTCTGCATCTTCTCTCTGTCTCTAAGTTCTTTGGGCAGAAACCAGAGCACCTGGATGTAACCCACACATCCACAGGGTGAACTCGGAAAGCCAGGTTGGTCCGAACCCAGGATCGTTCTTGGTATGAGGTGACATTGCTAACCACTGCACTACCATGCAGCCCTGTTACATAACGTCAGAGTTCCTGTTGACGTTGTGAATGCAGAAAAGACGGCTTGGAAGGTTTATAGTTACCAAAGAGGCCACTGTGCTGTGTACGGTATGTTGCGAAGGGAAAGGAAAGGGAGGGAAAGAAAAGTTGTGGGAGTTTAGCACCAGCTGAAAGAACAAGCTGTCAGCAGGCAGTGAGCCCACAGACACGCGCACACACACACACACAGTCTGGGTGGCTTCACACAGATGGCGAGACTGGCATCGCTGTATGTTTAAGTGCCTCTCTGTTCCTTTTTTGCCTTTGACAATAACAACAGTTCGCTTTAACAGGCAATGTGACTGTTTACAGATAATAATTTTAGTCTGTTTATGTTTGCTCATGTGGGTGTCTGTGTTCCTTTCCTCCCATGTCTGCTACAGTACGTCCCTTAATTTCTCCCTTTGATATCTTTCCGTCCTTCCTTTCAGTCCTTTTTTTTCTCCTTTCTGTCCGAGGTTTGAACATTTCATGGCAACATTGTTCAAAAATTAAAAGTGGATTTAGCACATAAAGCCATACTGTTGCATTCTGGCACTTACACACCTTTTTTTATGTGCTAATTTAGTTGTTTGCTTCCTACTGGATATCTCAAAACTGGTCATCTTAATATTATATTTATAGCACTTCTATTGACATATTTATAGCTTTGTAGTGACACTAGGCTTGTTTGACTCATTTTGGTAAAAGTACATATATAGCCAAATCTGATGTAAAGTGGGCCCCAACAGCAAAACCCATGCATATTAAATTAACAATATTAATAATAAGAAGTAAACATGTCCACCTTCTCCGTTGCTTTTAGTCTAAATAAGTAAAACCACATTTATTAAACCATTCTTTACAAAACACATGAAGAGCAGACTATAAGTGATAGATTAAAGTAGATCTACAAGTATTTTGGAACTACAGATTTGTTTTTGTTTTTTTTTTTACTTTTTTACAGTTTAGACAACTTGTAGAGATAAAAAAAAAAATACTTTTAAGCTTCCAGATATTTCCACACCCTTGTAATATTTTGGCATCGACACACCAGGGGTTCTGGCCCGTGGACCGAATGTTTGAAAGCTGCATTTACAGGCACAAGTTTGAGCCACTCTGGAGTGCCTTTCGCTGACGTTTTAATGTTTGTTATCCTGTTTCCTTTCGGCTTTTGCAAATTGATGCGTCATCATTCAATAAAAAATTCCTACTATTGCTATAAACACATACTCTGTCAATTCCCTTGAACACAGAGCTCCCAAAACTGCGAGGCCAGCAGGTCGGCCAGCAGCTCTCCTCCCTTCCCTTTCTTTTCTGCTCTTATTTTGATTCTCTCTTTTCTCTCCAGTGTCAATAATGCTGCGTTTAGCTCACTCCTTCCATTCTGCATGCTAACTGTGTTTTAATCCACTTATGCCGCTCATTTTAAGGTGCACAATTTTGCAGAGAGATTTTATTTTATTTTTTGCAGAATTTAGGGCATGTTTTTCCCCCACCCTGTGGAGATTTAAAATGCGCAGCCATTCCACCTCATTTTCCCCATTCCCTCTTCTTCTCTTTTCTCTCTGTCATCTTATTCTTCATCCTTATTTCTCTTCTCTTTCAATCGCAGAAGCCTTTTTGGTATGCCAAAATTATTTTTAAAGCAAATGTGTTGTGCAGATGCACCACTGAAAAACATCCTTGAGGCTAAAACATGCTCCAGCGAAGATACATAATAACACTGTGTCTGTGGTATGCTACAAAAAGCAGGTTTGTGCAAACCGCAGAGGCTCCAAAATCTCAGCTACATGCTCATATGTGTGCATTCAAAGAGACAAGAAAAGAAATATAAAACAAATAGGCAAACAATGATCAAGCTTTAGTGTATTTGATTTCTTCCTGGCAGACAAAAATGTGCACCGCCGAGTATTTGTGCCAAATGCAAACAGAAAACCGCATTCATGGGTTTATTAAGCCTCAGCCCACGCTGCTTTGACAATTGCTAAGGTTATAAGTCAAAGAAATCCCTCTGCCCCAGATAAATTTCAAAAGACACTGCTACCCTTGTTGACTTCATCAAACTCTTTTATTTTTTGTCTTTAAATAATGGACAGTGGACTGTGATCCAAAAGACGACTTCTCTACCCCTAACCTTCATTGTATTTCACACAAATGGAGTCTAAAAAAATCTCTTACTAATTCATTAGCCATCTGGGGTGCAACTGTATTGTGCAAAATAATTTTTATTTAATCCTTGAATAGTTAAGGCGATATTTTCAGCTCACCTGTTTGTTCTAATCTGCAGTTTACTAAAAAAATTGTCACATGTGTGATGGTGATTAAAAATGACTTAAATGGCTCATCCAGTTTCAAATTATCTTCAGTTGACTGACTAATTGAATCAGTGCAGGTGCTTAACCTTCAGCCAGATTAGACAAGCAACCAAAATAACTGAGAGGATTCATTTATGACCCCTTATCTTTTATGCAGGAATATTTTTTCTAATGACGCCATTTGAGTTTATCATAGCTGCCGTCTTTCCTTAATCTATGACAGATGCCTTCTAATATATAATTGTATTGTGTAATTGTTTTAATCATTTTAATGCAATAAAAGCATCTCCAACTCGTCTCCATTAGTTGTTTTGCTGTTATTTGCCTCAAGGCTTCTGCAGCAGCACGTCTTGCTATTCTAGGCCTATTAGCTATGCTTCATTGCAACATTGTAGCGATCAGACACTGAAAATTAGTGCACGATTTTAAAACGTGCATATATTTTCAAAGTGATAAAAAACTGAAAAGTTGAAGAAGTCAAAGTTTGACTTTATGACTGAACTTAAAACAGTTGAGAGTTACATTTCATTTTTTGTTTTTATGAATTTGATTATGCCAAAAAGAATTTGCAGCATATTAAAGATAATCTCAGAAAAAGATGGTTTGTGTAAAAACTGATCATCAAAATAAAAGCCTGACATCTCTCATTTCATCCTGAGTCTGATTGCACAGCTTACATCAGCTTAGAGACTAAACAGAAAGTCTGTGGTGCTTTCTGGTTTATCAGGACTGAAACAAAAAAAATGGTGTCAGGTTGAATTATGCAGGATTTACAGTGTTGCACTAAAATTTAGCATATTTTCTTTTTGAAAGATCAAGGTTCAGACCTGTGTCTTCCCAGTGCCTTATCTTCAAGGAAGAACAATTCTAAATAGCCGTTTGAAGTTCCTTTAATTTTCCTTGTGCAATGCTAAAGAAACATTTTCACTTCTCAGAATTGTTGCATGAGAGAGATTGCTGATCGCTTCCCTCCCTCTGTGGTGTTGTCTAGACAGGAGGAGGCCGTAAGCCTGGCAGGCAGGCAGACACTCCATGGTTAATCTAAAGCAATTAGCTCATTTGTCATCCGCTGCCTGCTCTCAGTCTATCTGCCTCCTTCTCCTCCTCCTCCTGCATTCAACTAAAGGTCACAAGCGGTCATTGCCGAGTCAGATGGCTCTGAGAGTGCAGACAGAGAGAGAGAGTGGGGAGGGCAGGAGAATTGAGGGAGGGGTGGTAGGAGAAAGGAAGACAGGGAGGAAGAAAATATGGTGGGAAGGAAGGAGGGAGTGGAAGGGAAGAAGTTGAAGAGTGCAAAGCAGGGAATGTGAAGGGAGGCAGAAAAGAAGGCAGGACATGAAATATATTAGCAAAGGAGATGGAAAATATGAGGTTGAAAAGCTTAAAAAGGGAGGAAGGAAGGCAACCAGAAAAGAAAATGTAAAAAAAAATCAATGATGAAAAGAGTAGAAAGGGAGAAAGGGAAGAAGAGAGAGAAAAGAGCTCGCTAATTCCTCCCCCCTTTCTCAGTCCTCAGATGACTCGACAGTCTGGGTAGTCAGAAATAGCACAGACAGCTGTGTGTGTGTGTGTGTATGTGTGTGTGTGTGTGAGAGAGAGAGTGTTTGTGCAAGCTCCTATATGTGTGTGAGTGTGAGAGGCAGAGTTATAGGTCATAGGTTCACACAATTTTGCCTGCCAATTTCCATGAGAAAGGCTATAGGGGGCAATGGGTGGTGGTATATGTGTGTGTGTGTGTGTGTGTGTGTGTGTGTGTGTGTGTGTGTGTGTGTGTGTGTGTGTGTGTAAGGGAGGTTTGCACAAACACCCACACATACATACAAGAAAGACACACAAAATGATACACACTGTCTCTTCCCATTGACTTTGGAAGTCATAGTCATGGTGCAGCCAACAAGTGTGGGAACTTTGGTCCATAAAACTCCCACTGCTTGATTCAACAGTGGGAAAATAGAGACAGAAATGTGTGTGTGTGTGTGTGTGTGTGTGTGTGTGTGTGTGTGTGTGTGTGTGTGTGTGTGTGTGTGTGTGTGTGTGTGTGTGAGTGTGTGCATGTTTGAAGGGGTAAGTTATCATCCTTCCTCATCTTTCTCTAACCGTCATCCCATTTCTGATTCTCATCTTTCATTAGTCTTTGCTCTGAAAAAGGAAACTTCTCTCTCATCACGTCTTGTTTGGGACGACACGCAGTCATGTGTTACTTAAACCGAGCACACACACACCCACACACACAGACTTTAATGAGAGCAGGAACATTAGCTAAGGACCTCTGCTGCAGTGTAAAGTACAGGAATTTGACAGTTGATGTATTGAAATACTAGACAGTAAAGTTGTCAATAGACTCACCGACTGAAGCATTTTAAAGCCCAAAAGTGTGACGATTGCGAGTGTAACAGATGATTAACAAAATGTAAAACCAGAACTGTAACTTTACATGATCCACTTGCACAGTGTGTAATTTTACATTACCCAAAGCCTACTTTGCAAATGAGGACCAGATCCTGCTGGCTAGGGCATTGTTTTAGATGGTGGAAGAAACCGGAGCTCCCAGAGAAATACGTGCAAGTACGGAGAGAAGGTGCAAATGAGTGAAAGGCCCTGCCCAGGTTTGAACCCAGGAAGAAGTTAGAGGTAACAGCAAGCAAAATGTGCTGACATATGTATCTGAATCCATCTCAAATGGAGATTCTTTCCCTGTAAAAACAAAAAAAATGAATGCATGCAAATCAGTACAGAGGTTAACTATGTCAAACCACTGTACTGTAATAATAATAATAAAACAAATACCGATATCACAGTCTATATATCAAATTTTAAAACTAAATGGATAAGGGAAAAAAACAAAACAGCCATCACTGCCATTGTGATAAAGAGCATTATTTCACCACGTAAGTAACCACCTTATCTAAATGTTCAGTGCAGACATTTTACAACAAGACAAAATAAAGTAGAACTGGAGGATATGTAATAGGTGTAAGAACTGGGTGTATGGAATAGATGAGTGCTGGAGTGGAAGAAGGACAGAGAAGCATTAGTCTAAATTTAGAGTGTTAATCCAGGGAACTCCCATGTTAAATTGCAAGTCCCATCTGGAACGCTAGCTATGCTAACTCTAGCAGAGAGTAGGTCACTGACTCTGAGTAAACTAAATATCCTGACCATGAAACACATAAAGCATGCTGCCAGCTCTCACCAATACAATACAGGTGCTGTGACCTTTGACACTTTGACCTTCAGACTTTAATGACCTTTCAGAGTCCACCCTAATAACACATTTGACTCAGTTTTTTTTAAATACGAATGATAAAATACAAAAGTCTTTGTTTTTTAACAAAAACCAATGACAACTTTAATAAAACTGAATAATAATAATAAGGATTATTATTAGAAAAAAGTAAATGTGTTTGGATAGCATTAAAAGCTATAGTACTGAAACGTCTCATTGAGCAGGTCGCACTAATCAGTAAGTTTGGTGCTTTCATGTTTTATGCTGTTTTCACCTAAAACAATTGCAACACAGCTGATTAAAGTTCTACGAGTTCACAGCTTTTTGAGGTTTCTTGTAAAAATACTGGAAGAAGAATTACTTTCGTGACAGGTGGTGAATATACTGAGCTACAGTACTGTACATTAGCTTACTTACATTTTATTTTAAAAAAATGCAATTTCAATACCACTAATGCATTTTTGTAATTGTAAATAATTTGCTTTTTGGCTTGACTTTGTTTTACTCTCTGTGATATGTATGCGTATGTCTGTTTTCTGAAGTTGGCCATGTTTTGAAGTTGCTATTAAAAAGATATAACCATGCTGTTTGTTTGACTAGCTCTCATCAGCATGTGGGCGGTATTTATTATAGTTGTCTTGTGTTTGGCATCTGTTGTCCAAAGGTTTTACAGAAATAACTCATTTTTTATCTTTAATTCTGTTATAGCAATTGCACTGTTTTCACCAAAATTATTACAGTAAAAAATGTAAAACTGTATAAAAGACATTATCCTGACCACACAGTTACAGTTATGTTTCTGCATGTCTTAAGAATATTTGTTTTTTCTGGTTTGCAGGAGTCTGGCTGAGCTGTGGGATGATAAAGGAAATGAATAAAAATTTAATAGAATCCCTGCTGTGCTGACATCAGAAACATCAGCGAAATGGAAACAAGGCACTGACAAATGCAAACAACACACCTCGTGCTGTACTGGACACGCAAAGCCATCAATGTTAACAATGGAAAAAGTGACAGTATGTAAAGTCCAACAAGGAGACCGGAAATCATTCACTCAGTGTTCTCACACACACACACACACACACACACACACACACACACACACTGCTCCTCTGTGTACTAGCTGACCTGCAGAGCATTCTGTCTGAAACATATGAAAATCAAACCTCATTATCAGCTGCTTGTCTGGCTCTGTGTTTGTGTGTGCGCGCGCGAGTGTATGTGTGTGTTGCTCATTATAATTCTAGCCAGAAGGAGCTAGACTACCCCTGTCGTCTCGCACCCCCGCACACGCAGACGCGCACGCACACAGATAGACCTTCGTTCACAAACACACACGGTGTTCATTTGAATGAGAAAGAGACAAGAAAGTCACGGGGCAGGTCACATTCGTGTGTGTGTGTTTATAGTGGACCTGATCCAAAGTGACACTAGACATAATAATAATCATTAGCAGCGTGCAATCAGTGGCTGCGCGCACACAGACACACATTTACAGGTCATCAGGTTAGCTAACAAAGTTACTGGTTCAATTCCTTCTGTCAGCAGTGGCAAATTTTTGCCAAAGTGCCCTTTAGCAGTACTATTACAGCAAAATTACACCAACCTTTACTGTTATATTGTTACATTTACTTTTGTGCATGACTAGTCTTTTCTGTATTCTACATCTACAAGCTTACATGGATAAAATAATTATTGTCCCTCATTCATTTTTTAAAAATTCAGCGCTCCTCTTTTCTTTGTAGCTGTGCACTTTTTGACCTTCTTTAAAAAAATCAGTTACTGGTTCAACTCTATTTCAAATAACTGAAAATCAGCCTTTGATCAACAAAATCTTTCTAGTGGGAATTAAAAAGTTGAAACACACTTTGCATGGATAAACCTGCAGAGGGCTCATTAATGGTTGGATCATTAATGATTGCCTACAGTTGCCTCTCCACATTGCTAATGGTCTCTTGCCAGGCCCACTTCACGTCAGGACAGCTCTCCCTCACTCTCCACATCTGTGCCGAGCCACAGGCCTCACTTGGACCCACAGTCTGGGCCCAGCTTTCAACATGATAACCCAGTGTTCCCACCACGTCCCCTGTTAATGAATGTGTGTGTTTGTAAAGCCAATAGTTAAATAATCACGATTTCATTTTAGTATACACAATTATTATTTCTGTCATAAAAGAACAGTACGGATATCATGCATATTATAACTGGCATACACTAGGGGCTGAGAGCCAAGGATCAGTTTTCAATATGATATTATTACATTAGGTTGTTTACAGTAACACATCACAGTACAGTGACACCCCTCTCTTCACTTTACCCTCATTCATTTTATACGCTCCACCATAAGGAGTCTTTAAGTGACCTAAGACTGGCAGGGTAGCCCGTTTAGATCTCCTGAATGCTTTAATAAAAACGTTAAGTATTTGGCACCAGTGTGTTGATAACTTATCACAAGAGGACGTGATTCAATATGATAAATGTGCCAGTGCACGATATTTCTTTCATAGCTCCAGCTAATGACTCTTCTGAGATTATTTCTGCTTATTAACCAAATATTTGTTCTATAAAACATTAGAAAAAGAATCGCTGTCACATTTTCCTAGACTCCAGACAGCATTGTCAAATGTCTAGCGGTGTCTGATTAACAGTTTGAAGAATAAAGAAATTCCGTTAATGTAAAAACTGGCACAGATCTGTCAAATGTTTCATGTTATTGGCCAGAAATGACTTTATCAATTATCCAAACAGTCGTTGATTAATTTCCTGTTGTTTGATTTAAATTAATGTTAATAATGAATTTCAATGTCACGATTTAATGCATTAAGTAATAATAATAGATTGCATTTATATAGCGTTTTTCGGGACCCCTCAAAGCACTTTACAATTCCACTATTCATTCACTCTCACATTCACACACTGGTGGAGGCAGCTACAGTTGTAGCCACAGCTGCCCTGGGGCAGACTGACAGAAGCAAGGCTGCCATATCGCGCCATCGGCCCTTCTGGCCAACACCAGTAGGCGGCAGGTGAAGTGTCTTGCCCAAGGACACAACGACCGAGACTGTCCGAGCCGGGTCTGGAACCGGCAACCTTCCAATTACAAGACGAACACCCAACTCTCTACTCTAAGTAGTATTAAGATGCATCCTGTATACATGGATTGGGGAAATTGGGCTGATTTTTTTTTTAAATTTTGATGAGATGTTACTGATTTTTTCCAGCTACTATTAGTTTAATCTTAGTCGGTCACTTTAGTGAGCAAGAATTTGTAAGTGTGCTAAGTCACTAAATGGGTTTCTAACATCTAAGACATTTTGAGCTACGTCCAAAAGCTGAAAGAAACCAAAAGTTTGCTTTTATCTGACAAAACAGTTATAAATTATTTTACTTGCGTATCCTCAATAGAGAACTGTTTTAAGCCATGCTCCAAAAACTTGTTAAAAATGACTCATAGCATTAAATGTATCACAATAGCCCACTAATAGTGAATTTTTATGCATTTAGAAGAATATAAAAGAAATAATACTGAGAAAAATTAGTGGTGTTTCAGTGATAAAGGGTCACTAAGGAGGTATGAATTTAGTGTAATAAATATTCAAGGACAAACCTGTTGTGTTCTGCAGGTGTGTGTGCCTAAGATAAGCTAAAAGCAGTTATAGAGGTAATGAGTTTGCGATCAAGCCTGCAAAACGAGGCAAATATATGTATGTGTGTGTGTGTGTGTGAGCCAGGCATTCGTCTCCAGCTGCCAAATCAAAACTCGCTCAGCCAGTCCTTTCATGCACACACACACACACACACACGCGCACACACACACCTGGCTAGACAAAACAATGTCTGTCTGACCCTGTGTGCGTTTTTGTGTGTCTGCATGGGAAAATCAATTCCACATTAATAAACAATGGTTAATGAATTAAAAGCACTTCTGTCTGCGGCTACAGTGAGTGTGTGCGGAACACAAGCAAACACTGAGAACGATGTTAATGATTTACTGTGCACGAAAATCTGTTGTGCTCAGACTGGATGCCATGTGATTCAAGTACCAATCCCCACTAAAAGCTCTACTATTAAATATTTTGATATCAGTGATGAATTGGATGACTAAACATAATCTAAAATAGATCACTTGTATTGATGAATTCACAAATTTTACAGCTCTTTCTTTTAAAGACTTGCTAGGAAGCTGTGTTCATAATTAATCTCTTTTAAAAACGACACACCTGTTACGCAGTTACAAGTTACACACTAACAGCTGAAGAGGTGGAGGCCAAACAAAGACTCGAAATAAGGAGTAGGTTTGCTCAGAAGGCTCTTAATTCTAACTTTCATTATATTTTTTTTTCTCAATAATGAACAATTTTACTATTGTAGGGTCTACCTTACAATAAAAAGCGCCTTGAGGCGACTGTTGTTGTGATTTGGCGCTTTACTCATTTATCTGCTCAGGATCATAGCGACGAAGTCCAAATTCCAAACATATTTGGTTTGCTTTTAGAATTTAAAAAACATAATAAGCAAACGCTGTCATTTCAAAAACAGCAACCTGTTGAAGTTTAAGGTTTCACGATCTATGCTTCAAGAATAAGTCATTTGGAAAAGTTGTACTATTTTCCTTAGTATCTTCTAAGACTTTTTTGTGGTTTTGAAGTGCAACCAGACTATTTGTGGTTGTATTAAAAACCAGAAAGCCTATCCTAACACACATTTTGCTAATTTTCTTAAGTTAGTAGCAATTCCCCTCCCAGGCAGTCGCTCCTTTTATTTCATTGAAGAATTGTAACAGATGCCAATACCTATGATGATGGTGGAATAATAATGTAAATGCTACATTTGATGATCTCTGTTTACATTAACATGCTCCATTAAGGAAATACTGAACCATTTGATGACTAAACACATTCTTACCCTCCCTTGACCAACACCGCCACCCTCACTCTCTTTATAAACTGCAATCCAACAATAGCAACAAGTGAACACCTGAATGCTTCCTTTATTATTCAGGTGCCGTTGAGCAAGAAACCGAAGCCTCACCTGCCTCACGAGAGCTGATTAGAGGTGAGTCTTTAAGAAAGAAAGTGCACTCTCAGAGCCCGGTGGCTAAAACGTTCAAAAACACCTGGCTCTGAGAGGGCACTTTCTTTCTTAAAGACTCACCTCTAATCAGCTCATGTCCTTTCTTTATCCTCCACATGAATCAACACGCCTTTGCTTTTGTGCCTTTGCGTGTGTGTATGTGTCTGTGTGCTAGAGATGAGATAACCTCTAGTTTAGACAAAACAATTTTCTGCAGAAACCCAAACAGCATGACTGCAACAAAGCTGAAACAAAGAACTGCATGGAAAGTATAAAAAGGAAAGAATGAGCAGGAGCGGGGGGTGGGGGGGAATAAAGGGTGAAAATATTTTACCGTCTGAATATTTTGTGGTAGACATGTAGAACTCTAACGTTTATTGCAAAAGACATCTGGCAAAAACCCAACATACACGTGGAAATCTGTCTGCGAGAGAGCAATGATATTTTCCCTGTACTTACAGCCGACAGTGTTTTAATGCTGTTGATGTTTCTCCGTATCATCAGGGTCAGAAATGTTTACCATAAGAGGGTGTGTGTTGTGAAAGCTTAATGGATGGATGGCAAACAAGCTGGGAAACTGGCTCCATGCCTCCAGAGCACAAAATGATATGGGCCTCACATTAAGCTGTGCATGCCAGCTGGCAAAGTCTACCGTCTCCTCACTGAGGAAGGTGTGGGAAGCTAGTGGACACAATGTGAGCAGCGATCGTGTTTCTGATGTAGCCAAGAATCTGTCAGTGCAGGTGTGATGGGAATTGTTTGTCTTTTTTAAAGAAACTAGCTATTTCAAAGTTTGTCTCCTGTAAGAAGACTCCTTCCATACTGTGGTGCATTTAGGAGACAAACAAAAAAACAACTTCTAAGAAGTTCCTTAAACCTTTCAAGTTGAATTTTCACTTCAACTGACTCCAAAAGGTCTTGTGGACTTTGTGTGGGGTAGCCAAATACAAATTTAAGTCTGATGCCATGGAGCGGCTGGACACTGAGTCATGGCTAAAAATAGTAAAAAGAACAAACCTTCATCAGACATGTACATCCGATGAAGGCAACATGTTGTTTTCTTTTAAATTTCCTGTTTTCTCATTCCTACCCATCATCATCAAGTCTTGTGGTCCCCATGCTTACATGAAGAGCACAATCAAGGCCGTCACAAAGACTTTAATGGACTAAAATTTGGTATGTTTACGTAAAACAAAAACAGCTGTCAGGCTGAGACACCACAGATGCTGGAAGCTCCGTTCACAGATTTTTCTGCCACTTGTGGGCAGCAGAACTATCTAAGTCCTTCCAAAAGCAAGTCTTAAAACTCGACAGCCATCTCAACAGCTCATCTCGATAGCATTCGAAGTAGTATTATTACCTTTATTGTTGCCGAGACATAAAAACTGCAAATACAGAAACATGAAACAGTCAAATATTTGCTAAATCTGACCAAAAATAAAATTTCAAAAAGCTTTCTTCTTCTGCTGAAAAATTCTCCTACAGCGTTTTCATCTTATATAGTTTTGAAGAATCTATATAATGCAATGCCATTATCATAATATTTTATCAGAAATAAACACTGAGCAGAAATTTGGAGAAACATTAGGCAGAGTCTTCATGTTAATGTGCAGGTCTGCGCGCCCTTATACAAACAGCATTAAGTGAAAATTAGTGCTGCAAAGGAGCCTGAAATTTGTTTTACATTGAACTCTTTTGCAAAGTGGTGAAATTTTTGAGATGGGCCAGTGCCACCCTATGTGACCCCCTGAACACACCCTTGATCATAGGATGTTAGCAAACCATTGCACCGTTATTTGCATCATTATTTATTTGGGGATATGTTTGTGTTCGAAATTCACTTTTTCCTCTGCTTGTTTTTTTACAGTTTAAACATTAAATATTTAAATGCATTGAAATGCACTCTGTGAAGTCTCCAGCCATTTAAAGCTCTTTTTCTTTCTGCAGTCTGTAGTAGTGCAGACATAGCTATAAAAAACTGACTGAAGAGCACTGAGGCTGCTTGTTTGTTTGACCAACAGTAAGTTTAGTTCTATTCTATTCTCAGAGCACATTAGTTTAAAGGTAAACCCCTTACTCCTTATAACCCCTTTCTAAAAAAGCGAATAGATTCCACCATAAGCAGGCTTAGGTTGCATACTTTTCCCCATGATCAACTTTTCGATTTTTCCAATGATCAAAAATCTGAGGCCAACATTTACATGTTTAGCTGCTCTGTAGACCAGGAGATCTGCTTTGGGCTTTGAAAAACACCATCGAATGTGAACAAAAGGCCACAGTGGAAAGGAAAAGATGTGTTTTCCGACTGAGCCAGCTTAGTGGGGATGTAGACTTGGCCACAGTGCAAGAGCATGATTGTAATATAACTTTGTTTTGATGTGCATGTGGGCTTTTATTTTCTCACCTTTTAGCCCTAAAACCATTAGAATCACATCCTTAATGTGCATCTGAAGCGGAGTACAGGGGCTGTCTGTGTGCTTTTCTAGCCTGCTGCTCTGTCTAGACACACTGAAATCCACTCAGTGTGTACGTGTGTAAATGTATGTGCGTTTGTGACAGTCAGAGAGTGAGGGGGTTACTTGGCGTTTAGGTGGAGCTTGGTTTGTGTCTATGTGTTTGAATGGTTGAATATGTAATGATAATTATTAGCAATATAAACAGCTAGGAGGAGTCACGGTGGCATTCTGTGTGTGTGTGTGTGTGTGTGTGTGTGTGTGTGTGTGTGTGTGTGTGTGTGTGTGTGTTTGAGGATGCAAATGACGTGGTCCCAGCTGTTTCCTGTGAGCCAGAGGGCAAAGGAGGCAGACGCGTTCTCTCTGGAAGTCTGAGTGTGTGTGCGCACAGGGGTCAAGCCCACGGTCATGAGCGTCTGTGTCGCGTGGGTGGGGGGAATGGGAGTGTATGTGTGTGCTTTGTACACTGAAGTGTCCATTGTCTAGACTCTGTCTAGCAGTGAGGGCAGCTGATTGGTTGACAAATCATCGTAAATGTCGCACAAAACGTCTTTGTGTGAAATCTACATCACGGATTGCTTCCGAACATAATGTAAGGTATATCCACACAAAAGGCCAAAATACGTATGTGGTGACTTACGTAACTCAAATTCTTTTTTCACATTTGGTGAAAATCATCTATGCTTTTGTCTTTTTTGTAAGATGCTCTCCAGTAGTTGACAATCATCCAAGTTTAGTCTTGACTCTTTCATGAACCACATACAGCCCAATTTAATCTCAAGTGGGCTAGATCAGTGAATCAAGGAAAAATAGCAATGAAAAAAACACTGTCTAAATTTTTCCATTTGTTTTAGAAGACACTCTGACTTCATATGAGCCATTCATTTCAAGTCTGAGATGTCTTCAGAAAAGTATGTGGAATCTCAATAATATGTGTCCGTCTTCCATATTCACTCAGGCTACTGTCACCACAAAGGCTACTGTCATAAATCAAATAAACACTTTGCCTACCTGGCTTAACAACTTTGCTTTGGTGTGGTAGGGCAGGCCACACGTAAGGTCTTTGTCAGTAAGAAGGCTGTAAAACTGGTGATGATTCAGACATCTGGCTTGAATGATACAGTATGAAAGACTTTCACGACATGATTCATTCTTAGACACTGTCAGCACAGTGCTTCCTTTTTCAAAAACCCAGAGAAAAGTTCAAAAGTTAAGACCTGCTTCACTGAAATTTTCAGACATTGAAAAACCATCCAGTGGGTTGTTTTGGATCTTCTGGCTGGCTGGGCATTTGACACTCATGGTTTAGACTTCTAACCTTAAATTTTAAGCAATAATTTCATTGAGCACTGCAGTTTCAAATATTTTCTTAGACAAGGACGTCAAAAAAATGTGTGTTTAAAACGCTCGTTTGTTCTAATTTTTTGATTTCAGCATGCAGATTTTTCATTTTTGGAGCCTGCTCCAACCCTGTGCTGAGACTTGGCTATCTATATTGATCTGTGGCTTCCTGCAGTCAGCATCAATATGTCCAGTTGTTATATTTACTGGTAGCTTTGTCAGCAGGTGGACAGAAACAAATCAATCAGTCATCAAAGGTCTCATAAATATATCTGCACTTAAAAAAAACAAACAAGGAACATAAAACTGAATTCATTAACATAATATAGTTAGTGAGGAGAAATATTATGGGAGAAGGCACACAAACAACCAAAACCAACCCCCTCTGCTGTGACAATGAACCTTTCACCCCTCCTCCTCCCTGCCTTCTCCTGACCTGACCCTTGACCTTTACCCTTAAAGATACTCAGACTGTTTCACTTCACCCACTGCCTCCCAGCAGATGCAGCACGACATTGGTTTCAAATGCAAAAATGCCACCATTGACACAGCAAACATTTGCATACATCTGAATATCCGAATGTCTAATGAAAATCTGCAAACTGAATTACTCATGGAGGCCTTTGACATAACTTAAACATAATCTTGATATTTCTTCCCACAACGTCTGAAATCACTCAACTACTTTCATGTTTCTTCAAGTTAGGTTAATGTGAAAAAGCCGATGGTCCATCAGGAGAGTTACTAACCTTTTAAGGCAAAAATATTGCTAAATGTTAATTAAACAAGATGACTCATAAACTACAGTTTTGATGACTTTCATTCTGAGTATCACTCTAATTCATTTAACACCAGAGATTCCATATTAATGCCATAGGGGTGCGATTCTAAATGACTAAATAAACATTGATCTTAAGTATGAACAGATTCAATTGGAGAAACTTTGTAATTGAGAAAACAAAGGAAAACGATTCACCAATTTACTTATGAAACTACTGACGTGTCACTCAGAATAGTCTCTACATGACATCACGTTTAAATTCCATGTAGACATCCAATCATATGCGTACAGAGGTGACAAAAACACAAACTCTTAAAGATATAAAATAATAATAATTTAAATTTTCTTTTCAGCAGACAAGCCTGCGTTCATGACCTGTTCCACATTAGCAGGTGACACCACGCTCTTAAAAGACCAGACAGACAAATTATGACTCAGACCAATTAACAAAAGCCAAGGGACACTTTAATTTCTTCTCAACACGTAATCAGACATTAACGTTAGCAACTTCCTCTGTCCCAGACTAATTAATAAGAAAACAGTCTTTTTTTTAAACTACACTGACACACAACAATTGAAGTATTTAGACCAGACAGTCATAAAGGTTTATTTTTCGTCCTCAGCGTAATTAACGAAAAACAAGAGACAATCTTTTCCACATTACTGTGTGCGAGTCTATGCCTACAGCAGGCAGACAGTCATTGCCTTTATTTATAGAGCCAGCCTCTTGGACCTCAGACAGTCTCTGTATGGATTTATTCACACTGAGAGACAGACATATAGGGCTGGCTCTGACTTCAGACTAATTAATGGGACAATATGGGTCCAACAGCCTACAAGAGGCTCAGCTGAATGCTGACTGGTATGCAGATAATATGCAAAAAGCACACACTCACACAAACACAAACTCCCCAAAGCTGACCCAGAACCCCTAGACACACACACACACTGCATGCATCTACATATATGCATGATGAGAACATGCTGATGACTTTTTCGAGCTGTGTGTGTGTTGTTGGTGTCTAGACCGAGAAACAATGAACAGCTGAGAGGCTGAATAAAAAGGAACGAAAGGATTTAAACAAAGAATGAAGGAAAAAAACACTTTAAATCTGCAACTGTGTGTTATTTAATCCAGTAATTGTTGAATTAATAATGTTTTTTGTCTACTTAGTCAAAATTCAATTTTTAAGAAAAGAAAAATTATTTAAAAGTAAAACCTGACTATGTTTACTTTAAACATATTTATTTGTGTGTATATGCATATATATACATCCTCGACCCTACGCAAGCAAAAGCTTTCTTTTTGGTGACTCTTAATTTACCTACGGATGATATATATGTTTAACGTTACGTGAAACAAACGGAAACAGAGACCATAACAACGTTCCCACAAGGAGATGCTGAAATAAACATAAAATATATGATATAAACCAACCAACATATAAACCAAATTATTTTACAGTTTTTGAATGTTTTATTCAGACTGCTTCACCCATTAAAGAGAAGACAGGGCGCACATATATGCATTATAATAAGATTACAGCATCACATTTTCACATTTAAAATTCAGTAAAAAGATGTTACAGCCCCCGATAATGCATTGCTTTAGATGGAGAGACTCTTGAGGGATGGCTGTTATGAGGAAAGGCTGCCCAGAAACTTTACCAGCAGCACACATTGTTGTGTGCCTCAACTTTCGGTCTTTCACCCACTATGGAAAAAAAAGGCACATTTGGACGTTTCTTGCATTAGAAATTAAGTATGCAGGCTGATACTCATCTTCTAGTGGCAACTCTCGCTATCTTCTCTTGGAAAACTTGTTTCAAATTTTTTAAACGTTCTCTGGTTCTTCAAAGAACCATCACCAACTAAGGAACCTCTACTTATGCAGGTTTTTAAATTACAAAAGGCTCGGTATTAGTATTGACTTTGCAAAATATAAGTATATATATATCTACTGTGAAAAGACTGTCAAAGTATAACTGACCGGAGGTTAAAGCTGCCTGATACCTATATAGTTGCAGCTTGGGAGGTAGAGCAAGTAGTCTACTAATATAAGGGTCAGTGGTTTGATCACCATCTCCTCAAGTCCTTGGGTAAGATACTAAGCCCCAAATTGCCCCTGATGCATCCATTGATGGTGTGAGTGTGATAGGTAAGTGTTTAAAGTGATAGAAATGAATGATGTTTGAATGGGTAAATGTGGTTTGTAGTGTTTTAGGGCTTTGAGTGCTCAGCAAGAGTAGGCAAGCACTATAAAAACACCAGTCCATTTACCTCCCATAGATTTCAGTCCATACTTCATTGAGAGCAATGCGTCTCTCTAACATCTCTGAAAACCCTCATTTAACTTTGTCAGTAACTGATATTGTTGTTGGGTCACATACATTTTGCTCTGACTGAATTTTCAAGGATAATGTGATGGAAACCTGAAAAATTTTTAAATGAAAAAGACTTTTTCTGCTTCTAGGGAACAAAAAAGGAACTAAATTAAAAAAAAACAACAATAAAAAACAATACAAAAAAGAAACTGATAAAGGGCATCGGCTATTCCTCAAATGATTAAATATCATAAATATTAAATATACAAATATGGTTGATCTCTGTTAAAAACCACTAATGAAAATGAATCAATTTGACATATCCGCCACTAGAATTTTAAAAAATGCATGAAATTGAATACAAGACAGGAGGTGAAATGGAAAAATCAAGGATGAAACAAGCAAGGAGGTGAGAAACGTTGGAAAGAGGCAATTTCTCACCAATTCGCAGTAAATAGGAAATGCTATTCTTGTGCCCTTAAGCAAGACACTGAACCCAGTTACTCAGGAGTCGTGCGTTATCGGAAACTGAACAAAGGGGAAGCAGATGTGCCAACTTTTTGTGGTAATTCTTTTGAAGACAAATTACTATCTGTATATCGTACACGGGATTAAAGCGATTCTGTTTCTGGGACGATGCCAGCTGTCAGTCACAGAAAAATGAAACACAAAAGGCAGAATTTGATCCACGCCAACCCATCTTCTTTAGCTGCGAGAAAAGTCCAATAAGGAACATTATTGTTTATATTGTTTTTTCTTTCTCAATCCCCCCTCAACTGACTGCTCACACAGAAATACACTGTCACACAGGGAGGAAATTAACAGACAAACGCAGACTAACACATGTGAACGCGTGCGCACACATGCACACTCACACAGAGGACTGAGACAGCCAGACAGAGCGGTTTACATAATAAGTCTAGGAGGCCAGCCAGAACAGACTCAGTCATTTAATTTCCATGATTCACTGAGTGAGTGAGAAAGGAAGAAAGAATTTAACTCTATTTTCAGCACTTTGCTGAAACCCTTTCCCTGAAATAATACACTGTTTAATTATTCTGAAGAAATAATCAGTCAACAGCCCCCAAACAATGTGCCAATATAAAGGTGACAGATATGTCAAAAGGAGCGTTATGCGTCATTCCTGTGTTGCTACCACAGTTTACAGTAAAACAATCAAAGACAGATTTCCATGCAGGTTGCCTCAGGATGTACTTTCGTGCCAAAAATAATCTGTCAAAAGCAGAAATGGGAGAAAAAAAGGGAAGCTTTTTTTCCTGTTTTTTAATGCACATCATGTCTTGGGCCACATGGAAGCTGCAGCCCAAACAGGATGTGGGAGGGACTTTCATTTTAACAGCGTGACACATGATAGCGACAGAACGACGGGATGAATTTTAGATGTGAGATTGTCACGCTATACATAAAACTTACATGTATTCTTGTTGAATTTGGTGCAAGTAGGTGCAATTATCCAAACTAAGATCAGGAGAGAGTAATGTTCTTGTCACAGAATTACGAGTGAAAACTGGATTCTTTTGGTTGTGGTTAAGGTTAATCAGAGTCATCACTTTTACTGGTTTACAACACAAACTTCATATATTTAATTCCTTAAGAAAAAATATGTTGTTTAAAATGCAGGAAAGTGTAAATCAATTAAATAGTTAGGCTAGTCTAGTGAAATTATCTCCCTCTTCCGTATCATTTTAATGTGACAAGACAGGACTCTGGACTAATGTTTTATTTAAGTGGACCTATTAGGCTCCTTGTTTTCTGCCATACAACTCTGTTACAAGCATTTTCAATTAAACTGTTCAAGGAATCCCTGTCAGCAAAAGTTAAAACACCCTGTTTCAGTTATTTCTTCCACTCATGGCTCTGTATGATGTCACTGAAAGTGAAAATGTCATATACATTGAAATCCCATTCACCTGCTGGCCATATCTTTCATATACGATTGGGCAATCAGAGAGTCAGCTTTAAGAAAAGGGAAAAAGCTAAAACCAAGAATGATAATCTCATTTGTTTAGAAAATCTATTCATCTATCTCCCTCCCTGCCGTCTCCTCCAACCAGTCACAGCAGATGGCTGCTCTTCCCTGAGCCTGGTTCTTCCTGTTAAAAGGGAGTTTCTTCTTCTCACTGTCGCCAAGTGTTTGCTCATACGGGGACGTCTGATTGTTCTGGGGTTTCTCTCTGCTATCCTTTCAATTTCAAGCACCTAAGGGCAGCTGTTGTTGTGATTTAATGCTACATAAATAAAATTGAACTGGATTGAAAAGAATATTATATTAAAAATATGGAGCTGAAAATGGGTATAGTGGGCTTATAAATCATATTGTTCAGAGTCTGATCTAGTGTGTAGACATTTATAACTGTAAATAAAGGAGCAAATATGTCTTGATGATTTTCAGATTGTATATTACTTATGTTGCCACCCTTACAGTTAGTAGAGGGAACAAATATTGAAAGCTAAAGCCTGTTAGTATTACAAGTTGTCATTGTTTCATTACCAGATTTAGTAGAGGTAATTCACTGCTAAATGCAAGAACAAAAAATCAAGAACTGTCTTCAATGAACCTGTTAACAGCCAAGAAGTCACCAGCAAACCACATTAGCTTGCATTTTAGCAACATGCTAAACAAGCATAGTTTCAAAAAGCAGAAGATGTCATCTTGGAAATTGACTGTCTTTCATGCATTTCAACTCCTCTTATCTCCGACCAGATGAACAACATTTCCTTATGAAGCGTTGTTGGGAATTTAACCCTAACACTAAAAGGTTCACTGGCGATCTGGTGGATGCTAAGAGGTTAAAGTACAATGTGATCAAATAAGGGTTGTTGCAAGGATCAACCTTGTGACTGAACATGATGCGTGGTCACATTGTGTCCTTCCTCCTGCCAACGTTGGCGTCATCCTCCTCTCCACTCAGGAACTCTATGACTGTTTTTCTCAAATTCGTTAACCAAAAAACCCACACTCCTACCCTCCAGCTGAACTCACACATACTTCGACACACACTATTGATAACATTTATGTCAGCTATAGAGTCAGACTGAGGACGTGTTGATGTTAAGGCAGCCAGACATGTAGTAACAAATGAATAGCGAAACTGAGCTACTGGTAGGAAATGATTCTTACAAGCTGATACCAGCGATGACTTCACTCCCCCTCTCCACATACACACGGCTAGTCTGTGAGTAATGCTGATGTCATGTGCTTTGACTATCAATATCTGCTGCTCAGAACAGATGTGTTTTTGCATATGTGTGTGTGTGACTGCACAGGTACACAAAACCCTACAATTACAACTTGTGAGACAAAGGAAGGATGCGTATGAGAGGAAGCGAGACAGATAAATGATAATCTGAGGTGACTCAGAGGATCTGCAGCTCTTTCACAAATCTCAGATGAATGCTTTTATCTAAATTCAGTGACTTAAAAGTGTTTAAATGCTTCAAATCCAGCTTTGAAGGTACACGGTATGGGATGCCAAATTGGTTTGAGATGCATTATGTCTTTAGAACTCAGCTAGGAGAGCTGCTTTTCACTTAATTTCATTTTCAGTGGTCGTCTCAAAGTGTCTATAAGAAATACTATTTTAATTATCTGCTAGTTAGATGCACCATTTGTGTTGGTTAATGCAAAATTAACACAACCATGTTAACGTCTTTTATAAATCTCAGAAAGAGATATAAAAACTTGGACAGATAAAGCTGAAACTTTCTGATTTATACCGCTCAAGTGAAATGACTAAAGATGGGGTTTTTTTTTTAGTTTTTTTTAGAGGTGAACTGAACCAGGCAGCCTTAATATATGCAGCAACAGATATGTCAGGTGTCTGCTATGAAATCTGTGCTTTCTTCTTCAGATCTATTTTTAAGATCTTCAGAGGTAAAAAATTTAGGGAACCCCTCCTTTTTCTATCATGTCATCCTTTGATCACCGCATCAAGTGCATAACGGGGATTATCTTTTACTTTGTTCTACTGTGCTTTTCATCTTTCCTGTCACACTCCGGTGCTTACTGCCCAGTAAAGCTGAACAAGCTTAAATGTGATATTGTTTTTGGTTTTTTAATAAAAGCCAACGCATCGTTAGTTTCAGTCTGTCAACTCCTACGCAATCTAAAATTCACCAGAATGTCTTTTGTTCCGTTCTTTTTTCCTCTTATTTCTCCTTCACTTCCTCTGTCGTTTTCTTTTACAGACACCGTATTTGCTTTTTCCAAAGTTTTGACATTTTCTTCTTGCTAACTTCTCTCTCCGCTGTCTCTCTAGTCTGCTCAGTACTCTTCACTGTCTGCCTCTTTGGTTTATCTGTTTCCCTCCTCCTGTCCTCCAGACTAAACATCACGTCTGTTTTCAGACAGAAGAATTGAGTATGCGCCTCTGTCTGCATTCTTATCTTGCCTCTCTGTTACAAGTTGAGGCAACTATGGTTATCACATGGCTTGATTGCCATAACCCCTATCAACATTACTACATGCTTACATGGACTTACTTTCTTGGAATTCTAGTTGGGAGATTTCGATCGCAGACTGGTTCTAAGAATAAAAAAATCCTATTTATATTACCAAAACATTTCATGTGACTTACAGCTATTGCATTTCTACAGCTTGGATCGGCACTACAGTGCTTTGTCAAGTTGTGCACCAACCCAAACTGGTGATTGAACATTTTAATGCGCTTGTCATGCTAGCTGCCGTATTTTGCTGATATTTACAATAGTCTGCTTATACTTCTTACACTTAACGTTTTTACCTGCTTAAACAACAAACAATGCTATATCAAGTAATACCTGCTAAAGAGCTGCTAGCTAGCTGTCACTGGGAATGAACCAGCACTGAAATCTACCATCACACATTACATTTTGTACTAAAACTTGCTGTTTGGAGTGTTTCATATATGTCTAACCATAATAACAGCCAGAAAGTTGAGGGAACACATCGTGTCATCTTAGCTATGTAGCATGAGAGCTAGCTGGAAGGGGATATGTCATTAGAGTGTCTAGCTGTCTGTCAGGCACGCATTGTGGAATAACTTGGGTGTTTTGTGCATTAAGAATAAATTGTAAATATCTGCAAAGTGCAGCATATGAAGCAAATGTTATTTCTTGGTAAGTGCACAACTTTCTACACTATACTGCTGAAATCTATACATCACAAAAGTAACTCCATTGAGGCCACTGACACACTGACCTTTCTAACTGTCACAAGTATACCATTTGTATGTTTTCAAGGCATTGCACATAACTTTATTTATCATGCATTTACAGAATCAAAGTATATTCAATATGGATTATTGTTGGGAAACCTGGTCTGACAGCATCTGCTTGGGACTTATGTCATCTCAACATGGCAGCATGGAAAAATGACAGGTGACACCATCATGAACCATTTCTGCACAAAATACATTAGTCACCGTTCTCCATTATCATGGCTTCTAAATTTTAAATGAGAAAAACACAAAACTTGTTAAAATATTGCTTCAACCATCCAGAAAAATCACTTTCAGGAGAAATTAAGCCTTTTTATTAATGCTTCAGTTTAGGTCTCTCACACATTGCTCAAAAGGCTTTTCAGTTTTTAAAAGGCAGCAAATCACGTCATCATCTAATCGCTCATTTGGATTAAGCTCTGCAGATGTGATTGCGAATAAATATCTTTTAGTTTTGATCTATTTATCAGATCAAATAAGACTTCTAATAATGTCACGTCTGGCTTTTTATCACTATTTCTGGCACTTTAGAGGATGTATGATTTATCTACTGAATGAAAACTAAAAGTAATCATTTTTACAATTGTTACAAATACATCTTCCCAATTATGAAGGTGAACTTGCAAATGCTTAATCATTTCATCAATAACCATTTCACTGATGTGATTTATACTTTGTCTGGTTCTTCACTATAACTCGTTTTTATTGTCTGTTGATGCAGATGTTGTCTGTGGCTTCTGTGTGTGTCAGCAGGATTACACAAGCCGAATTTGATGAAACCTGATGGAGAGGTGGAACATGAGCAAAGATGGAGGCTGTTCAGTTTTGGTACAAATGCAGAACATTTTCTTTGAAACTGACCTTGGTGGAGATAAGCGCTCTGTGTGTAGCTTGCTTGTTTAAACCTGCAAAACTGCAAAGATTTGTTTGCCCTAGATCTTAAATGTTTAATTCGTCATACATGACAAGATTTGGATAAGTGGTGAAGCAAAAGACATTAAAGGTGCTGTGGAAAAGGAAAAGGCCATCTATCTGAAACTGCTGCTGGAACCTCAAACATGATTAAGAGAGATATATTGCTTTACTTGTGACAATCATTGTGATAATATAGGGTAAGGGTAAGTAAATAACACCCAATACAGACTTGGTGATTGGTCCATGACTATCTGGTAATCACTGGTCGTGAGGGAAAAATCAGTATTCCCAGCCTTCTTAGCTACCAATTTCACCTAGTGAGAGCCAGAAACCTCCAAGAACCAATGCCATCCACTTGGGAACAAAAACATTTTCCCTCAGCAACTGACAGTTGGATCACATCCAATATGGCAGACCAATATCGAGCAACATGTGCATGACGTCACATTAAAAAACCTCAATAGGCTTAAATTGTTTGCAGTGTCTGTGTGTGCACTGTCTTCTTCAACAACCTAAACTGCGTCTGAAGCTGTCTGAGTGACACACACATGCACACACACACAGCTTTCATGTCTTAAATGACCTCACAACATTATGATTGTTTGCAGTTTTAATAGTAGGTGTCCCCAGCTGGAAGAACCCCATAACTTCACTCAAGTACTTTAATGAAGCACAGATTGCACTACAGTGTACTCTATATTTTCTGTGCAAATACTGTACTTTGTGATCCATGGCATTTCTTTTAAAGGTTTAGTTACATATTTTGAAGATTTAAAAACTATAGATCATACTCATGCATCAGGAACTATGATCCAGTGTTATCATGTCTGCGATTTATTTTATTTAAATATACTGGGACTGTGAGTTTTACTCAGCTAAAAAGACCTAAATCACCGTCGTCAAACATGAATCAGGGAGTCAGATCCAGCTAGGCGAAGGGTCCCATGGACAGGGCAGTTAAGTCATTAATAACTCCAATATTACGACGCAATAGTAAGAACACATTTTATATATATCTACACAGGCAGGGACCGCTGCTGCTTTACTGTCTTGCTAGACCAAACAGCACACAAAGATTCCGACACAAAGTATACGCCAATATAAACACACGCAGTGGAACACAGGGATTTCCCGGATACGGCCACACACATAAACACACGCGCGCGCACTCTCACACGCGCGCACACAGACGGGCGGCTAGACAGCCGTCTGGCTTTGCTCGAATGACGAAGCGACGACAAAACTTCCAACTCCCCTGCTTTGTCACCGATCAAACCCAGGTATTCCTAGGGCATCAGCTTTCAGTGTCCCCCCAAGGTAACGTCCTGACAGTTTCGTCGCACTTTAAGTCTTACTTTCACCGTCAAAATCCAAAATGAAGGAGCAGGTTTTCTCTGAAACCCAAGTCAGCTGAGCGTTAAGTTCAAAAGCAGACAGAAAACGCCAACGGCTCAGAAAGTCGACCAAAAAAAAAACACAGCAACCCCAAACTGTCAAAGTTAGCTGACATGGCGAAGAAAACAGCTCGAAACAGCCATGATGTGATATAAATTAAACCAAACAGAAGAGCTTTTTCATTCCGAGTCTTCAGGAAGAGATGGGGAAGCCTGAGGTTTTTGGTTTAAGTTCAAAATGAGGCGTTATTAGAAAAGGAGAAGGGGTAACGTAATATTCACCACAGTTAATAATTGCAGGGAGTACCATGACACATATTAAAACTAACAGCAGATTCTAAACTGACTCAGAACGGAAGACTTAACTCCAGTCGTTTAAATAAAAGAAATAATGTGGAAAGAGCAGAGGGAAACAGAAACTCTTCCGAGTACCTGCAGCGAAGCTTCACAGACGCATTTTTAAGACACTTGAAAGGAAAAAGTGAGCGAGGTAGAGGCAGAAAAAAGTCATTACTCACTGATTTCCATGCTCTGGAGGGAGGTGTAGCGCTTGCAGTTACAAGTACAGGAGACATTGGCGGCGGTGGCGTTTAAAACACCCATCAAGTTTAACATTTAAATGCTCCTAAAATCAGACATAAATACTCCGGGACAGAGAGGACGAGTGGAGGAGGAGAGGCGACCGGAAGAGAGAGAGGAGACTAAAAAAAATAAAATAAAAATCTCACAACAAACTCCCCTCCAAAAAATCCTCCTTTTTTCTCTGCTCTCTCTCCAATCTCCTCTCCTTTCCCTCCGGTCCTCCTCCTGTCTCGGTTCTCTCCTCCTCCTCTCTGAGGTTTCTCCTCCTCTTCCACGAAAATCTATCTATCTATCTATCTATCTATCTATCTATCTATCTATCTATCTATCTATCTATCTATCTATCTATCTATCTATCTATCTATCTATCTATCTATCTATCTATCTATCTATCTATCTATCTATCTATCTGCGTGCCGCTGAAGTATCGCTGCAGCCTTTAAATGTAGTTTCAACGTTGTAAAAATGTACTTCAGCTACTTTCAGTCCCTTACAACAAATCAGCTTTAGAGGATCCGCGTTTTGCGCCGAGTGACCGGCGACTAAACTGCTGAGGGAGTCTGTCTGGTCCTGTCTGTCTGTCCCCCTCTCTCTCTCTCTCTCTCTCTCTCTCTCTCTCTCTCTCTCAGTCTGTCTCTAGGGATTTCTCTCGCTCTCCCTCGCTCTCTCCCTCGCTCTGGCTCATCTGCCAGGTCGTACAGGCAGGGAGGAAACCACAGATAAAGCAAAGATCACACATTTGCCTTCCTCAGAGAGGCAAACCTTGCAGAATCACATGACCCTTATTTCATATTATGAATACTGTAATCATAAATATCTTTTTTTACTGATCCATTTTATTGTCATTTTTATGTGGTTTAAATGTACCAAGGGGTTCTATTTTGTACATTTATGCGCGTCATTGTCATGATTTTTAATCATAAAGATGTTTCCCACCATGTATATGTCGACTTCTTGTGCAACTTTTTTCTTTTAAATATTAAGATAATGGAAATGTATGTACGCTATGTAAATTAAAGTTGTGATTTTTCAGCATTATATGCTTTGCTTTTATTGTCAATTGTTAGATGAGTTGCCCAAGCAGTAATTTGACATACACAGCTGCAACAATCTAAATATTCTTGAGTATAAAAAATATCTGCAAGACTTCTTTTTTCTTAAATCAGACTCACAGCAGAAACAAAGGATAAAAAAGAGAAAACAGCTTGACTGTGATGGATTCATTGTAATTTGTTCTTCATTAAAATATTACACAGTCACTTGTTCATCTATATTTAATTATGACAATGAGCAGAAACTAACAGACCAGGGTGATTGTCTAAATAAATGTGATTTTGTTCATATTTTAAACTGCTTTGATTAAGAACACTGACTTATATACGAGGAAAAACAAGCAGACAGCCATTCAAAATAACTTTTCGTCACAGGGTTGGTCACTTAAATAATGTTGCATGGAACCTTTTTTTTTTCTTTCATTTTTCATTATGGAAGTGCAGGTATCAAGGAAAAAATGTTGCTACTAAAACTATGCAGAAAACATTTCCAAGGTTTTCATTCTCAGCAGGTTAGACTATTGGGTGCTTTTGCATGCAAATACAGCAGCCTGAATCCTCACTAACACCAAATAAGTAGAACATATTAGTGTAGTCTGTGCTCCATAACACACAGCTTTCTGCATTTCAAAGGCTAGATTTTAAAATCCGGTTACAGAGTACTAAACGGACTCAGGCCCAGATGCATCTTGATTTTGCTTGTGCCTTAGATGATATTATGTTTCTTGAAGCCTCTCGCCATCAGGATCAGCATAAAAAAACCAAACTTCTAGTTTTCATACTGCTCGGCAGTGGAATAAACTTCCAGAACACCTGAGAAAACTGGGAGTTTAAAACTTTACCATTTGGAAATAAATGAGAAAAGGATCACGTCTGCTATCATCTGAACTTTTTTATTTTTTTTCTGCAGTTTTCTGTTTTTTTTGCGGGTTTTTTATTATTTGCCTCTGCAAAGAACTTTTAATGGCTTTGTGTCTGAATGGAGCAATACAGATAAACCTGCCTTACAAATATGTGCAATATGTTTAAAAAATGTACCAGCAAATTACTTAATATTTACTCTTGAGGACTGTGCATACACATTTGTGCTCCCAGATTACATCATTTCTGCTTTTGAATTAAATCATGTGTACAAATGACTAATTTGTGCTCTCGGATGTGTGCAACATGCGTCCCCTGAGTCAAGTGACACAATTCTAAAACCGTGCACCAATTTATGGCCACAGATAATAAGCAGAGTGCCAATTATTCAAGCTACTGAAGTTGCATAATTTGTCCTACTGAATTACTGATTTGTGCTTGCAAATTCACAGAATGTAAAATTCAATGCACTGACAAAAACAAACAACTTGAAGTCCAATTACCAGAGTTTTTAACAGACTTAAATATGTGTCGATATGTGACTAAGGCCCCACTTAGCATACATGGTAGTCTGTGAATTATCCACTGATGAAGACTGTGATGCAGTTGAAATCTCCTTGAAATTGATTCCACTGCCATATACCTGTGTTGTCTTGTTATCCTTATTTTAAACTGATCTAAAGTTAAATGAAGGTAAAACTGCCTTATGTCGAGTAAGACGTGATGTGTCAAGACGTGATTAATGCCTTTCATGGTACAGGTGTGACATACAGTAGCAGGTAACTTACATGTGGATATGAACTGAAGCTAAATGACTAAGTAAATGACTGAGGATAGATCAGTAAACTGGTTTAAATGAACAGAGTAAATCCTCAGTTTATACAGTTTACATTCAGTGCTTAAAGCAGAACTTTGTAAAAAAAAAAAAAAGATACAAGTATTACAGTTACCAGCAATATAAGCATTTCGATATGAAAACCTGCCCTTTAATTTTAAAAGAATCATAAGCACATTTTGAGGATTTATAACAGACATAATCACTTACATATCAACTTTTAACTTCATCAGTTGATGCATCAAGAAATGTAATTTTGGATAAATAACAGTTTTCCATGCATGTTATTAAAATAGAGAAACATGATATGATATAGTAATTTCAATAACAGATAAAAGCAGGAATATTCATGATCCATTATTTCTGTCTTTTTTGCAGCTTTTTTAGATAGTGTGTGATTGTAGGACAAACTTCATTTTAAAAGCAGCGAGTTAGCCCTCAATGTCAAACCACAGCAGCTGAAATTCAAAAGATTCTGCAGCAGCTTTCCAGCCTTTCTTGTGTCTGCTTGTTTTTCTACCCTCATTCTGTTTCTCTCGCTAATGAAACAGGCAAAATACGGGTAAAATGAACTTCAGTAAAGCTGTAAATGACAAATACACAAACCCACACCATTTAAAGCTGTTTTTTTTTAACACTGTGTTGCCAAAATTTGAGCTCACCTAACTGACATGCAGGCAAAATCCCATTAGGAATATAACTGCATGTGCATCAATATACACACACACATATATATATATAACCTTTATAATGTTCATCATTCCAAAAGTCCAATAAGAGTTGATTCAAAATGTTGAATATTAGTGTTGCAGCAGATCGACAGAGCCAGACAGCATTACGTCAGCCCCCATGACTGACAGGCCCCAGGGACCAATGAGGCTAGACTGTAACAGCATGTCTCATCTGAGTCAACTGCGTCTAATTACGCCTGCTGAAGTTTATAGCTGCATGTTAAAGTGGTTTTATTGCCCAGCTGGACTCCCCAAAGCCCTAATCATGTAGACAGAAAAAACTTAATCACCCAAAATACATTGCTCAATATGTACAGAGGGAAAAAAAACTGAAGGAGGAAAAAAAATACAGCAAAAAATGTATAGATTAAAACATGTTACAGTTTGCTGTGAATATGAGCAGTGAGATGAACAGAGCAGGAGGCAGCATTTTTCCAAAGCTCTGAAACGGAAAACAGGTGGTAAAATGCTGGAAATGTTGAATTATTTAAGTTTTCTACTTCTTGATAGAAAATGGCACGGAAGATGTATTTGTAGATGAGATCATAGCTAACTTAATAATTGGTCATCTCAGCCAAATTAGAGAAACTATCATAATTTATAATAGATAATCAAGGTAAAGTAAAAAGGGAAATATACAAAATTTCAATACCTCAAACACCCCAAAGGAGTGCCCCTTTCATTGTAATTTGTGTAAACTGATTTTTAACATGTTTAACATGATATGATATGGGACTGTATTCAATTAAACAGTCTCACTATCCTTTGTGTCATATTGACACTGAAAAGCAACTTAAATTAGATAATAAACTAAAACCAGGTCAGTCTATCCATCTAATTAAATCAAATCTGATAGGATTACAGAGCATCACTGTCCAGCCAATAAACTAGATGTGCCATGTTAAAAAGTGTGTAGGGCCTCTGCTGCCCCCTGCTGAAGACTAGCGGCAAGGCTGCACAGAGATGGGACTAAGTCATGTTGTATGAATGGAAAGAGCAAAGCAATTTGACTCAAATTGCTTTAAGAAAATTTTTAATTTTTTTGTACTGTTATAACAGTACAAATAATCTGCATAAAGACAATAAGCTTTAAAGAATTCAAATTAAACCTTAGTGCTATTGCTGCCATAACTAGAGCCTATCCCAGTTGTCTTAGGGCGAGAGGCAGGGTACACCCTGGACAGGTCGCCAGTTTGTCACAGGGCTAACATATAGACACAGACAACCACTTGCACTCACATTCACTCCTGCATTCACACCTAAGGGCAATTTAGAGTTTCCAGTTAACCTATCCCCACTAACTCCATGTCTTTGGACTGTGGGAGGAAGCCAGAGTACCCGGAGATAACCCACGCAAACACAGGGAGAACATGCAAACTCCAAATAGAAAGACCCGGCCTGATGGTGGACTTGAACTCAGGACCGTCTTGCTGTGAGGCAACAGTGCTAACAATCAATCAAACAAATATCAGGCAGCTGACTGTGTATTTTAGAGAACGAGTGCTGTTGCGTGAATGTGTTTTCATTGTCTGACCTAAAGTGGACTGAAAATTAAGGATCTGTAAGTGTTCAATGAGTTCATATATTTTTATTATGAAATAATTCCCAAACCAGTTATCAAAATGGCTGCAAGTTTCAAAAGTAACAACACAACATCCAGCACACAGACATTAACATTAAAAAGCCAGGTGGCAATTTGGGAAAGCCCAAATATAGTCACAAAACATTTGTCAGTATTAAGAAAGACAAAATGGCATACACACATGGAAGATTATTAAAGAAGCTATTTGCATGAGCTGAGAAGTGCTTTGAGCTCTTAATTTAACTTCCCTCTACAAACTCTCTTGCAACAAGATGCAACCTAAATCATAAAGCTTTTTTTCTACCATCTCTCTTAGTATAACAGCAATTGACAGTATAATTGTGTCTTGGCATCTAAAACTGGGACTGGAAAATGAGCTCTGTGAAATGAAAGATATGAAAGAAATTTGTCACAGTGGCTTATAAATAAAAATCTGCCAGTGACATGCTGGTTGTTTACTGGAAGTCTCCTAGCCCAATACGCAGCTCCTGTTTTTGTCTGTGTTTCCTGTCGAAGGCCCTGACACATGCAGCAGACTGAGACAGTGATAATCGAGCTGGCGGTGAGTCAATTTACCGTCTGAGGGGGCTGAGTCACCAAAACGGACAACAGGTGTGGTCATTTTTCCTGTCTCTCTCTTTTTCTCTCTGTATCGTAGCCTTTCTTTGAAGACTGAAGTGGGTGAATCATTTGGTTAAGGACTTGCTCTTTTCCTGCTCGCCTGACTCTCTCTAAAGAGTGAGTGTATCTATTTATCACTGGTGCTCAGACAGAAAATGGCTCTGTATTAAAGGCAGGGGCTGCACTGGTAGGGGCATGTTGTTTCAGTGACTGGCGAGAAGATGAAATACAATCCAGGAAGGTTA